>NC_086444.1:946222042-946849542 GCF_028390025.1 Pseudophryne corroboree | reverse complement strand
CTTCATCAAGAGGTCTTTGCAGAAGTGACAAGTCGTTGGGGACTTCCTCAAATAGACATGATGGCATCTCGTCTCAACAAGAAGCTTCAGACATATTGTTCCAGGTCGAGGGACCCTCAAGCAATAGCAGTGGACGCACTAGTGACACCGTGGGTATTTCGGTCGGTCTATGTGTTCCCTCCACTTCCACTCATTCCAAAGGTGTTAAGGATCATAAGAAGAACAAGGGTTCAGGCGATACTCGTTGTTCCAGATTGGCCACGGAGGGCCTGGTATCCGGATCTTCAGGAATTACTCACAGGAGATCCCTGGCCTCTTCCTCTGAGAGAGGATCTGTTACAGCAAGGGCCGTGCGTATTCTAGGACTTACCGCGGTTGCGTTTGACGGCATGGCGGTTGAACGCCAAATCCTAGGTATTCCCGGGGAAGTCACCCCCACTCTACTTAAAGCTAGAAAGGAGGTAACGGCGAAGCATTATCACCGTATTTGGAGAAAATGTGTGTCTTGGTGTGAGTCCAAGCAGGCTCCTACGGAAGAATTTCAGCTGGGGCGTTTTCTCCATTTTTTGCAAGCAGGTGTGGATGCGGGCCTGAAGTTAGGCTCCATTAAAGGGCAGGTGTCGGCTTTATCAATTTTCTTTCAAAAGGAATTAGCCTCGCTTCCAGAAGTACAGACTTTCGTAAAAGGCGTACTTCACATCCAACCTCCATGTGTGCCCCCAGTGGCACCGTGGGACCTTAACGTGGTGTTACAGTTCCTTACATCACATTGGTTTGAACCATTACAAAAGGTTGAGTTGAAATTTCTCACTTGGAAAGTGGTCATGCTTTTGGCCTTGGCGTCCGCAAGGCGGGTGTCCGAATTGGCGGCTTTGTCTCGCAAAAGCCCCTATCTGATTTTCCATGAGGATAGAGCGTAGTTGAGAACTCGTCAACAATTTCTACCAAAGGTGGTTTCTTCGTTTCACATGAACCAACATGTGGCTGTGGCTACTGAAGCCTTGGCTGATTCCAAGTCTCTTGATGTGGTCAGAGCTTTGAATATTTATGTAGCCAGAACGGCTCAGGTTAGGAAAACAGATGCGCTGTTTATCCTGTACACGGCCAACAAGGTTGGCGCTCCTGCTTCTAAGCAGACTATTGCGCGCTGGATCTGTAATACGATTCAGCAGGCTCATTCTACGGCTGGATTGCCGTTTACCGAAATCGTGAAAGCCCATTCCACTAGGAAGGTGGGCTCATCTTCGGCGGCTGCCCGAGGCGTCTCGGCATTACAGCTTTGCCGACCAGCTACTTGGTCGGGGTCAAACACTTTTGCAAAGTTCTACAAGTTTGATACCCTGGCTGATGAGGACCTCATGTTTGCTCAATCGGTGCTGCAGAGTCATCCGCACTCTCCCGCCCGGTTTGGAGCTTTGGTATAATCCCCATGGTCCTTTTGGAGTCCCCAGCATCCTCTAGGACGAAGGAGAAAATAGGATTTTAATACCTACCGGTAAATCCTTTTCTCTTAATTCGTAGAGGATGCTGGGCGCCCGTCCCAGTGCGGACTCTATCTGCAGTACTTGTATATAGTTATTGCTTGTGTTACACAAAGGTTGTGTTTAGTAGGGGTCAGCCTGTTGCTGATCTGTTTTGGTTCACACTGTTAACTGGGTTTAGTTAAATGCCATGTTGTATGGTGTGTTGTGGTGTGAGCTGGTACGTATCTCACCCTTAGTTTAACAAAATCCTTTTCCTCAAAATGTCCGTCTCCTCTGGGCACAGTTCCTATAACTGAGGTCTGGAGGAGGGGCATAGAGGGAGGAGCCAGTTCACACCCATTCAAAGTCTTATAGTGTGCCCATGTCTCCTGCGGATCCCGTCTATATCCCATGGTCCTTTTGGAGTCCCCAGCATCCTCTACGGACTAAGAGAAAAGGATTTACCGGTAGGTATTAAAATCCTATTTTTTTTCTTCAGGGTCCATGGTCTCCACACAATACACTTTCTGCAGCGATCCAGTTTGAATGCGTGCGCACCGCGGGAGCCCAGTGAGATGCTAAAAGCCTGGTTGACAGGCAGAAGCAGTTGTGGGGTGTGGCAACAGTGTTAGAATGCCGGGGCGCGGTCCGAACAATGCAGGCGTGTCTTTACAGTTGCGGGGGCGGGCCGTGGTGGCTGCATGACATCACACGCAGCCGCTGCAACCCGGGATGTGGCGGGCAGCTGCCTGTCAGTGCAGCCGCAGGGAGCTACTCACCGGGGCGCAATCTTTTGCCTTTCCACTCCTGGAAAACGGGGGTGGAACGCAAACCCCTCTGCTTGTCCGTTCTGCACATGCTCAGAACGGGTCCTGCATGTGTGCAGTTTTGCAACCATCTGGAAACTGCGGGTTGGATTGCTTATATAATTCAACCTGAATCAGGCCTTAAGATCCATTCTCCAAGGGTTTGCCATAGAGAGAGCTCAAGCTAGTGTAAATATCGTTGTATGGGCAAAGCAATTCAGAGAAGAATGGAAAGCTACTTTTCAAACAAATGTTGCTATTTGTAGATGGCATAATGATGCCAATGCAGGTAAAAAGAAGTGAAGACTAATGTCTTCCTATCGTGAGAGACACATTATATAATATATTGGACAATGTTGCAATCCGCCACAGGTCGCATTGACCATCGTATAATGTGAACTCTCATATCCACCCAAATCATGAAACAATGAATTGCACGTGCTGCATGTCCAACGGGACAATTCAATGGATAACACTGTTTTGTTATAGGATATATTGTGTATACAGTGGATCGTGCAGTATGTAATGCAATATATTGTTACATTGTATCGCATGGTTGCACTGATGTTAAGGTGTGTACCCAGCTTTAAGAGCAGTTCTATCAACTATAGTGTAGCCATTAACTAGAGCATCTGTATATTAGAGATGAGCGCCGGAAATTTTTCGGGTTTTGTGTTTTGGTTTTGGGTTCGGTTCCGCGGCCGTGTTTTGGGTTCGACCGCGTTTTGGCAAAACCTCACCAAATTTTTTTTGTCGGATTCGGGTGTGTTTTGGATTCGGGTGTTTTTTTCCAAAAAACCTAAAAAACAGCTTAAATCATAGAATTTGGCGGTCATTTTGATCCCAAAGTATTATTAACCTCAAAAACCATAATTTCCACTCATTTTCAGTCTATTCTGAATACCTCACACCTCACAATATTATTTTTAGTCCTAAAATTTGCACCGAGGTCGCTGTGTGAGTTAGATAAGCGACCCTAGTGGCCGACACAAACACCGGGCCCATCTAGGAGTGGCACTGCAGTGTCACGCAGGATGGCCCTTCCAAAAAACCCTCCCCAAACAGCACATGACGCAAAGAAAAAAAGAGGCGCAATGAGGTAGCTGTGTGAGTTAGATTAGCGACCCTAGTGGCCGACACAAACACCGGGCCCATCTAGGAGTGGCACTGCAGTGTCACGCAGGATGTCCCTTCCAAAAAACCCTCCCCAAACAGCACATGACGCAAAGAAAAAGAAAAGAAAAAAGAGGTGCAAGATGGAATTGTCCTTGGGCCCTCCCACCCACCCTTATGTTGTATAAACAGGACATGCACACTTTAACCAACCCATCATTTCAGTGACAGGGTCTGCCACACGACTGTGACTGATATGACGGGTTGGTTTGGACCCCCACCAAAAAAGAAGCAATTAATCTCTCCTTGCACAAACTGGCTCTACAGAGGCAAGATGTCCACCTCATCATCATCCTCCGATATATCACCGTGTACATCCCCCTCCTCACAGATTATCAATTCGTCCCCACTGGAATCCACCATCTCAGCTCCCTGTGTACTTTGTGGAGGCAATTGCTGCTGGTCAATGTCTCCACGGAGGAATTGATTATAATTCATTTTAATGAACATCATCTTCTCCACATTTTCTGGATGTAACCTCGTACGCCGATTGCTGACAAGGTGAGCGGCGGCACTAAACACTCTTTCGGAGTACACACTTGTGGGAGGGCAACTTAGGTAGAATAAAGCCAGTTTGTGCAAGGGCCTCCAAATTGCCTCTTTTTCCTGCCAGTATAAGTACGGACTGTGTGACGTGCCTACTTGGATGCGGTCACTCATATAATCCTCCACCATTCTTTCAATGGTGAGAGAATCATATGCAGTGACAGTAGACGACATGTCCGTAATCGTTGTCAGGTCCTTCAGTCCGGACCAGATGTCAGCATCAGCAGTCGCTCCAGACTGCCCTGCATCACCGCCAGCGGGTGGGCTCGGAATTCTGAGCCTTTTCCTCGCACCCCCAGTTGCGGGAGAATGTGAAGGAGGAGATGTTGTTGACAGGTCGCGTTCCGCTTGACTTGACAATTTACTCACCAGCAGGTGTTTGAACCCCAGCAGACTTGTGTCTGCCGGAAAGAGAGATCCAAGGTAGGCTTTAAATCTAGGATCGAGCACGGTGGCCAAAATGTAGTGCTCTGATTTCAACAGATTGACCACCCGTGAATCCTTGTTAAGCGAATTAAGGGCTCCATCCACAAGTCCCACATGCCTAGCGGAATCGCTCCGTGTTAGCTCCTCCTTCAATGTCTCCAGCTTCTTCTGCAAAAGCCTGATGAGGGGAATGACCTGGCAGTGTCTGAACTGACTTCACGTGTGGCAAGTTCAAAGGGCATCAGAACCTTGCACAACGTTGAAATCATTCTCCACTGCGCTTGAGACAGGTGCATCCCACCTCCTATATCGTGCTCAATTGTATAGGCTTGAATGGCCTTTTGCTGCTCCTCCAACCTCTGAAGCATATACAGGGTTGAATTCCACCTCGTTACCACTTCTTGCTTCAGATGATGGCAGGGCAGGTTCAGTAGTTTTTGGTGGTGCTCCAGTTTTCTGTACGTGGTGCCTGTACGCCGAAAGTGTCCCGCAATTCTTCTGGCCACCGACAGCATCTCTTGCACGCCCCTGTCGTTTTTTAAAAAATTCTGCACCACCAAATTCAAGGTATGTGCAAAACATGGGACGTGCTGGAATTGGCCCAGATTTAATGCACACACAATATTGCTGGCGTTGTCCGATGCCACAAATCCACAGGAGAGTCCAATTGGGGTAAGCCATTCCGCGATGATCTTCCTCAGTTGCCGTAAGAGGTTTTCAGCTGTGTGCGTATTCTGGAAACCGGTGATACAAAGCGTAGCCTGCCTAGGAAAGAGTTGGCGTTTGCGAGATGCTGCTACTGGTGCCGCCGCTGCTGTTCTTGCGGCGGGAGTCCATACATCTACCCAGTGGGCTGTCACAGTCATATAGTCCTGACCCTGCCCTGCTCCACTTGTCCACATGTCCGTGGTTAAGTGGACATTGGGTACAGCTGCATTTTTTAGGACACTGGTGACTCTTTTTCTGAGGTCTGTGTACATTTTCGGTATCGCCTGCCTAGAGAAATGGAACCTAGATGGTATTTGGTACCGGGGACACAGTACCTCCAACAAGTCTCTAGTTGGCTCTGCAGTAATGATGGATACCGGAACCACGTTTCTCACCACCCAGGATGTCAAGGCCTCAGTTATCCGCTTTGCAGTAGGATGACTGCTGTGATATTTCATCTTCCTCGCAAAGGACTGTTGGACAGTCAATTGCTTGGTGGAAGTAGTAAAAGTGGTCTTACGACTTCCCCTCTGGGATGACCATCGACTCCCAGCAGCAACAACAGCAGCGCCAGCAGCAGTAGGCGTTACACGCAAGGATGCATCGGAGGAATCCCAGGCAGGAGAGGACTCGTCAGAATTGCCAGTGACATGGCCTGCAGGACTATTGGCATTCCTGGGGAAGGAGGAAATTGACACTGAGGGAGTTGGTGGGGTGGTTTGCGTGAGCTTGGTTACAAGAGGAAGGGATTTACTGGTCAGTGGACTGCTTCCGCTGTCGGCCCAAGTTTTTGAACTTGTCACTGACTTATTATGAATGCGCTGCAGGTGACGTATAAGGGAGGATGTTCCGAGGTGGTTAACGTCCTTACCCCTACTTATTACAGCTTGACAAAGGGAACACACGGCTTGACACCTGTTGTCCGCATTTCTGGTGAAATACTTCCACACCGAAGAGCTGATTTTTTTGGTATTTTCACCAGGCATGTCAACGGCCATATTCCTACCACGGACAACAGGTGTCTCCCCGGGTGCCTGACTTAAACAAACCACCTCACCAACAGAATCCTCCTGGTCAATTTCCTCCCCAGCGCCAGCAACACCCATATCCTCCTCATCCTGGTGTACTTCAACACTGACATCTTCAATCTGACTATCAGGAACTGGACTGCGGGTGCTCCTTCCATCACTTGCAGGGGGCGTGCAAATGGTGGAAGGCGCATGCTCTTCACGTCCAGTGTTGGGAAGGTCAGGCATCGCAACCGACACAATTGGAGTCGGACTCTCCTTGTGGATTTGGGATTTCGAAGAACGCACAGTTCTTTGCGGTGCTACTGCTTTTGCCAGCTTTAGTCTTTTCATTTTTCTAGCGAGAGGCTGAGTGCTTCCATCCTCATGTGAAGCTGAACCACTAGCCATGAACATAGGCCAGGGCCTCAGCCGTTCCTTGCCACTCCGTGTGGTAAATGGCATATTGGCAAGTTTACGCTTCTCCTCCGACAATTTTATTTTAGGTTTTGGAGTCCTTTTTTTACTGATATTTGGTGTTTTGGATTTGACATGCTCTGTACTATGACATTGGGCATCGGCCTTGGCAGACGACGTTGCTGGCATTTCATCGTCTCGGCCATGACTAGTGGCAGCAGCTTCAGCACGAGGTGGAAGTGGATCTTGATCTTTCCCTAATTTTGGAACCTCAACATTTTTGTTCTCCATATTTTAATAGGCACAACTAAAAGGCACCTCAGGTAAACAATGGAGATGGATGGATTGGATACTAGTATACAATTATGGACGGACTGCCGAGTGCCGACACAGAGGTAGCCACAGCCGTGAACTACCGCACTGTACTGTGTCTGCTGCTAATATATAGACTGGTTGATAAAGAGATAGTATACTCGTAACTAGTATGTATGTATAAAGAAAGAAAAAAAAACCACGGTTAGGTGGTATATACAATTATGGACGGACTGCCGAGTGCCGACACAGAGGTAGCCACAGCCGTGAACTACCGCACTGTACTGTGTCTGCTACTAATATATAGACTGGTTGATAAAGAGATAGTATACTCGTAACTAGTATGTATGTATAAAGAAAGAAAAAAAAACCACGGTTAGGTGGTATATACAATTATGGACGGGCTGCCGAGTGCCGACACAGAGGTAGCCACAGCCGTGAACTACCGCACTGTACTGTGTCTGCTGCTAATATAGACTGGTTGATAAAGAGATAGTATACTCGTAACTAGTATGTATGTATAAAGAAAGAAAAAAAAACCACGGTTAGGTGGTATATACAATTATGGACGGGCTGCCGAGTGCCGACACAGAGGTAGCCACAGCCGTGAACTACCGCACTGTACTGTGTCTGCTGCTAATATATAGACTGGTTGATAAAGAGATAGTATACTCGTAACTAGTATGTATGTATAAAGAAAGAAAAAAAAACCACGGTTAGGTGGTATATACAATTATGGACGGGCTGCCGAGTGCCGACACAGAGGTAGCCACAGCCGTGAACTACCGCACTGTACTGTGTCTGCTGCTAATATAGACTGGTTGATAAAGAGATAGTATACTCGTAACTAGTATGTATGTATAAAGAAAGAAAAAAAAACCACGGTTAGGTGGTATATACAATTATGGACGGGCTGCCGAGTGCCGACACAGAGGTAGCCACAGCCGTGAACTACCGCACTGTACTGTGTCTGCTGCTAATATAGACTGGTTGATAAAGAGATAGTATACTCGTAACTAGTATGTATGTATAAAGAAAGAAAAAAAAACCACGGTTAGGTGGTATATACAATTATGGACGGGCTGCCGAGTGCCGACACAGAGGTAGCCACAGCCGTGAACTACCGCACTGTACTGTGTCTGCTGCTAATATAGACTGGTTGATAAAGAGATAGTATACTCGTAACTAGTATGACTATAAAGAAAGAAAAAAAAAACACGGTTAGGTGGTATATACAATTATGGACGGGCTGCCGAGTGCCGACACAGAGGTAGCCACAGCCGTGAACTACCGCACTGTACTGTGTCTGCTGCTAATATAGACTGGTTGATAAAGAGATAGTATACTACTAATATTATATATACTGGTGGTCAGGTCACTGGTCACTAGTCACACTGGCAGTGGCACTCCTGCAGCAAAAGTGTGCACTGTTTAATTTTAATATAATATTATGTACTCCTGGCTCCTGCTATAACCTATAACTGGCACTGCAGTGCTCCCCAGTCTCCCCCACAATTATAAGCTGTGTGAGCTGAGCACAGTCAGATATATATATACATTGATGCAGCACACTGGGCTGAGCAGTGCACACAGATATGGTATGTGACTGAGTCACTGTGTGTATCGTTTTTTTCAGGCAGAGAACGGATATATTAAATAAAACAAACAACTGCACTGTCTGGTGGTCACTGTGGTCGTCAGTCACTAAACTCTGCACTCTCTTCTACAGTATCACAGCCTCAGGTCAATCTCTCTCTCTCAACCCTAATCTAAATGGAGAGGACGCCAGCCACGTCCTCTCCCTATCAATCTCAATGCACGTGTGAAAATGGCGGCGACGCGCGGCTCCTTATATAGAATCCGAGTCTCGCGAGAATCCGACAGCGTCATGATGACGTTCGGGCGCGCTCGGGTTAACCGAGCAAGGCGGGAGGATCCGAGTCTGCTCGGACCCGTGAAAAAAACATGAAGTTCGTGCGGGTTCGGATTCAGAGAAACCGAACCCGCTCATCTCTACTGTATATACTGTAGAGCCAGGGCAGCTGTTCAAAATACTTACTGTCCTGGGGAAAAAGTCCATTGCAGCAGTCTTCTGCACAGATGTAAAAGACTTCCCAGATGAAGTCCCCATAGTTTTCCAACATATAAATAGAGGGGTGTCAGGATGGAAGATAGACAGTAAATAGATAAATGGTTGACAGTGTCAAAAGGTCACCACATGGTTTTTCATGATTTTTAGAGTTGGGCACTTGGAGGGCTAGGCATTTGGCGGAGGGTTAAGGTTAAGCTGCTGAAGGGGACTGTTAGGGTTAGGCACTAGGGGAACGGATAAGGTTTGGTGCTAGGGAGAGGGTTAGGGTCGGCACTAGGGTCAGATTTAGGATTATGGTTAAAATAAAAAATGTATCAACCTTTTCTGTGTCAACCATTTGCATGTCAGCCTTTTACCCGGTTGACAATCTCGTGTTGATGTACTGACTGTCTGTCTAGACCAGAGGTTCTCAAACTCGGTCCTCGGGGGCCCACACAGTGCATGTTTTGCAGGTCTCCTCACAGAATCGCAAGTGAAATAATTAGCTCCACCTGTGGACCTTTTAAAATGTGTCAGTGAGTAATTAATACACCTGTGCACCTGCTGGGTTACCTGCAAAACATGCACTGTGTGGGCTCCCGAGGACCGAGTTTGAGAACCTCTGGTCTAGACAGTCAATCTTTTAATCCACACCTGAATAGAGGTACTGTAGGTATTATTTGTTTTTATTTATTTATTTATTAACAGTTTCTTATATAGCGCAGCAAATTCCGTTGCGCTTTACAACTGGACACAATTGGAAGACAAAACTGGGTAAAAACAAACAGTCATAGAGGTAGGAGGGCCCTGATTGCAAGCTTACAATCTATGGGGGACTAGGCATTGATACACGAGGATAGGTGTTATCTATTGCATACAGTAGTTGTCCACCATTGAATACGGTAGAATACCGGTAGCCAATGGAAGTACTGACAAAGTGGGTCTGCAGACGATGAACATCTAGCGAGGAATATTAGCCTCGCAGTCTCTTCTTAGTAAGACCAGTAAGAAGACTATTGCAATAATCAATGCGGGAGATAATGAGAGCATGGATTAGGGTTTTAGCAGTGTCTTGTGTAAGGTCATGGTCAGACATGGACAGAAGGAAGGAAAAACAGACAAAAGTAATGAAGAAAATCAGAACTCAAGCTACGAGTCAAAATGAAAAACAGAAAAAAGTAGACTAGATTGTAAAAGACTAGTAGCAAGTGGTATCTTGCCTGTATTCTACTCCAGAGGATTTGCAGCTGTCCGCTGACTGACGGATTTGTTAGCAGCTCGGTATACACATGCAATCGCTCACTTGCACGGTGAACATACTCTCCCGATCAGGGAGCGATCAGGTCTGAATCACCCCTAGTGTGTACGCACCTTATGAGGTGGTAAAAATAAATCACTTCACCTGTGCATTATTAATCACTTGAAAACTAGAATGGTTTCATTTCCAGAATTTGGGCACATTGTCAAATGCCAGCTTTGTTTATTACTATAGCTCTTCAACCTGGAAACACTAGCTACAGTTTTCCTAAATTGGTAATATAACATCCTTTCTCATACGTCCTAGAGGATGCTGGGGCCCACTTCATGACCATTGGGTATAGACGGTTCCACAGGAGCCATGGGCACTCTTAAGACTTTTCAATGGGTGTGAACTGGCTCCTCCCTCTATGCCCCTCCTCCAGACCTCAGTTTTAGAAATGTGCCCAGGCAGACTGGATGCACTCCAGAGGAGCTCTACTGAGTTTCTCTGAAAAGACTTATGTTAGGTTTTTTATTTTCAGGGAGAACTGGCAACAGTCTCCCTGCTTCGTGGGACTGAGGGGGCTGAAGTAGGAACCATCTTCCTGAAGAGTTTCATGGCTCTGCTTCTGGCTGACAGTACACCATTAGCTCCTGAAGGGTACTGAACACTAGCCGTGCCTAGATGCTCACTCCCACAGCACGCCGTCACCCCCCTCACAGAGCCAGAAGTCAGAAGACAGGTGAGTGTAAGAAGATAGATCTTCAATCAAGTAAAGTGACGGCTGAGGTACCACGCGGCTGGCGGGAGCGCAGCGCGCCATTGCTGCCCACACACACAGGTACTGCAGGGTGCAGTGGGGTGGGGGGGGGCGGGGGCGCCCTGGGCGTCAAAATATCTATATAAACTGGCTAAAAGGGGGCATAAGTTGCCCAGGCACAGCCCTACCTCCGCCAGTATAAATATTATGTAAACTCTCTGAGGTAAAAACGCGCCATTGCGGGGGCGGAGCTTCTTCCTCAGGCAGCCAGCACACTGCTCAGCACAATTTTCTCTCTCTCCTCAGGCTGCAGAGACATTGCTGGTCATCCTCCACTTCTGACTACAAGTATCAGCATGCAAAACGGGGGGGGGGGGCACATGTGAATTTGATGCTTTACAAGTGTGTTTACTGTGTAAAATAGCGCTGCATGTCAGTGGGCATTCTGTGTTCACAGGCATTAGATACTGGCGCTGGGGTTGAGAACTGGCTGCCACTAAACTGTCCCTCTGACAGATTTTACTGTGGGTCTGTCCCCTATAAGTCCCAGTGTGTCTGTGTGTGTGTGTGTTGTGCACGTGTGTATTACATGTCTGAGGCAGGGAGTTCTTCCCCGGAGGAAGCCATTTTAGGGACACAGTCTTGTAATGTGGTGGCGCTGCCGACACTTCAAGAGCCTGCATGGGTGAAAGAAATATGTGATAGTATGCATCATATCAATAGGAGATTAGATAAGTCTGAATCTCATGCAGAATGCTGGAGAAAATCTGTGGAAGATGTGATTTTTCAGGGTTCTGTTCTTCCAATCCGCAGGCGACCCCTCTGGGTCACATAAGAGACCGTTTGCAAATATTGTGAATACTGATACCGACACGGACACTGATTCCTGGGTCGACGATAGTGACTCCAGGGAAATAGATCATAAATTGGCAAAAAGTATACAATATGTGATTGTGGCTATAAGAGAAGTTCTGGAAGTCACGGAAGCCACTCCTGTACCTCAGGAGAAGGCCTATTTCTATAAAGAAAATCTAAGGTCACTTTCCCTCCTTCCCACGAGCTGAATACTCTATTCGAAGGGGTGTGGGTAAATCCCAAAAATAAATTTCATATTCCCAAAAGGATAGCTTATCCTTTCCCTGTAGAGGACAGGAAAAAAATGTGAGTCACCCCCTGTGTTAGACAGTGCACTGTCCAGGTTAACAAATAAGGTAATTCTCCCTGCACCTGGCACTAAAGGAGCCGGCAGGCCGCAAAATGGAGACTACATTGAAATCCATTTATGTTGCTAATGATACGCTGCTCAGGCCCACAATTGCTTGCGCGTGGGTGAGTTAGCGCGTGGGCGCTATTGAAAAATGGTCAGAAAGCCTGTCATCGGAAATTGACACAATTGATAAAGATGAGATACTCCTTAAATTAGGGAATATCAAAGATGCTGCCACATACATGCTAGAGGCGATGAAAGATATTGGACTCTTGAGTTCACAAGCCACTACCATGGCAGTATTGGCTCGGAGGGCGTTGTGGATTCGCCAGTGGAACGCGGATGCAGATTCCAACCAGAATATGGAGGCTCTCCCATATAAAGGTGAGGCCTTATTTGGTGATGGACTGGATGCGTTAGTCTCGGCAGCTACCGCAGGTAAGTCGACTTTTTTGCCTTATGCTCCTGCATCGGCAAAAAAGACATATCACTCTCACATGCAGTCCTTTCGGCCCAATAAATACAAAAAGGCAAAAGGTTCCCCCTTCTTTGCAGGTAGGGGAAGGGGAAAGAAACCACAGCGGCTTCAGGTTCCCAGGAGCAGAAGTCAACCCCTACTTCTGCCAAATCTACAGCATGACACTGGGGCTCCCTTGCGGGAGGCCGCTCGGGTGGGGTCACGTCTAAAACTGTTCAGCCAAGGTTGGATTCAGTCTGGCCTGGACCCCTGGGTTTTACAGATAGTATCCCAGGGGTACAAGCTGGAGTTTCAAGACGTTCCCCCATGCCGATTTTTCAAATCGACCTTGCCAGCTTCTCTTCCAGAACGAAAGGCAGTAACAGCGGC
The DNA here is from genome assembly GCF_028390025.1 of Pseudophryne corroboree. Taxonomy (NCBI): domain Eukaryota; kingdom Metazoa; phylum Chordata; class Amphibia; order Anura; family Myobatrachidae; genus Pseudophryne; species Pseudophryne corroboree. Next base: position 946,836,559 of record NC_086444.1, on the reverse strand, counting down.
AATTCACAAATTATGTCAGCATCAGGTCATAGTCCTGGTACCTTTGTCACAACAAGGGGAGGAGTTTTATTCAAGCCTCTTTGTAGTTCCGAAGCCGGACGGCTCGGTCAGACCGATCCTAAACCTGAAAAATCTGAATCTCTACTTGAAACGGTTCAAGTTCAAGATGGAATCACTCATGGCAGTGATTTCCAGTCTGGAGGAGGTGGATTACATGGTGTCAGTAGACATAAAGGATGCTTACCTGCATGTTCCCATTTATCCTCTTCACCAGGCTTATCTGAGATTCGCGGTTCAGGATTGCCATTACCAGTTCCAGACGTTGCCTTTCGGTCTCTCCACGGCGCCGAGGGTATTCACCAAGGTGATGGCGGAGATGATGGTCCTCCTTCGTCAAAAAGGAGTCAATATAATTCCTTATCTGGACGATCTCCTGATAAAGGTGAGATCCAGGGAGCAGTTGCTGTCAGCGTCCGGAGTCTTACCGGTACGCTAGGGCCGCGGGGCTGGCTTCCTTGGCGTTGTGCGGGTAGCGGCGGAGGTGGGCTGCTGCGCCGGATCCGTGGGCAGCAGTAGCGGCGGTGAGGGGGTCCGCTCGTGGCGGCGGGACGCCGCTACAGCGGGTCGCTCTTGCTGAACCGTTGCTTGGAGACCAGGGGCAGTGAGCAATGTGGCTTTGCAAAAAGGTCTGCATTACTGGGCGCCGCCATGTTGGAGACCAAGTTTTAAGCATAATTCCTGTTTCCTGTTTCTTCCAGCCAATCCAGGGGAAGCTCTCCCTATAAAAGGGGGCTGGTTTAGGACAGGGATGCCAGTGCTTCAAGTTACAACCCTGTTGTAGGTGCTTTAGCCTGTGCTCCCAGGATTCCTGCTGTATCTTGGTTCCTCCTGATCCTGCTTGGTCGGTTCTCTGTTGCTGCTGCAGCCCTGCCGTTTCTTGCCTGCTACTGCCTGTGGAAGCGCTCCTGGAAAACCCGGTCCAGTAAGACTCTTTGGGCACAGTCGGCCCCGGGTCTTCTGCCTCGTCTTTCAAGCCACACTCCACAGATCTCCTTCACCAGCCACGCCTTTGTACCACTGACCACAGCCTGCAGATTATTATCTTCAAGCCTCGTTTTCCAAACCACAGTCCACAGTCCTTGTCTCCAGCCACGTTTTCAACTACCATCCACAGTTCCACAGTTCATCATCTACAGTCTCGTCTTTCGAATCACAGTCCGCAGTTCTTCACCTCCAGCCACGTCTTTAACCATTGTGCTTCAGCCTCGGTTCTCTACCTCAGCCCTGTACATAATTAAATACTTTCCATTGACTCTCAAACCTCGCCTACGTTCTTCATTGCTCCGTGTCCCATGCGAAGGAACTATATCCAGCCCCCTCATCTGGTTCATTCACAGCCTGCTACCTCCTCGGGCAAATCTCAGCTGTCGGATCCTCAAACCCTGCCAGACGTGACAGTAAGCACTGGCCCAATGGATTTGACGGGTGATGAGGCCTCAGGAGGGGATTCAACTGCAGATATCTGGTCTCGCTTAAGTAAGCAGGAGGCCACACAATCTCAAATCGTGCAGTTCATGCAGAGTATGTCCGAACGTCTCGATTCTCTCTGTGTTGCCATGGCGGCCCCTCAAGTATCTACAGCTGCTCCCACATTGGCACTTCCGGTCCCGCTTCCTCCTGTACCAGTACCACTTCCACATTTGCATTTGCCACCTCCCAGTAAATTTGATGGGAATCCAAAACAATGCCGCGGGTTTCTTAACCAGTGCGAAATCCAGTTCGAACTACAGTCGGCCAACTTCCCATCAGCACGAACCAAAGTAGCCTATATAATTTCTTTACTTACCGGGCAAGCGTTGGAATGGGCTTCACCTTTGTGGGAGAGGATGGATCCCATCTTATCTAACTATCCAGAATTCATGGCCACCTTTCGAAGAATCTTCGACGAAGCGGGCAGGACTTCTGCCATCTCATTGGAGATCCTGCGCCTGCGTCAGGGCACGCGTACGGTCAGTCAGTACGTGATCCAGTTTCGCACCCTTTCCTCAGAACTGAACTGGAATGAGGAGGCTCTCATTGCAGCTTTCTGGAGCGGTCTCTCCGAAAAGATCAAAGATGACCTCGCAACTCAGGACGTACCTGATAAGTTGGATAAACTAATTTCTTTATGCAATAAGTTAGATCTGAGGTACAGAGAATGCTGTATGGAGAGGTTGCGGTCAGATCGCCCTAAGCCTAGAGTTGTTCTTCCACCAATACCATCATCACCAACTGTGGAAGAACCCATGCAGATTAATCGCTCCCACCTCTCCAATGAAGAACGTCAGAGACAGCGACAAGGGAACCTCTGCCTGTATTGTGGTGCATCTGATCACTTTGTTAAAACTTGCAGTCTACGTCCGAGAAACGCCCGCTCCTAGTTTGTGCTGGAGAGGTCAAGCTAGGAGAATTCTCAGAATTACATACCAAGAAAGAGTCTGTCCTGTTAACCCAATTGGAGCTCCCTTCTTCTTCTCTTCTCATCCCTGCACTACTCGACTCCGGAGCCGCCGAAAGCTTCATTACGTCAGCTCTGGTCAAACGATCTGGAATACAAACGGTTCCTTTGGATCGTACCATTTCTGTTACCGCAGTGGATGGAAGTTATATCCCAGAGGGTATTATATCCTTTCGTACTATTCCTCTCAAGATGAAGGTCGGAGTTCTCCATTCAGAAGAAATCTCTTTCCTTGTAATTCCTAAAGCCTCTCATGAACTAATCCTAGGGTTTCCATGGTTAATCAGACACAATCCCCACATTGATTGGCAAACTATGGATGTTCTCTCTTGGGGACAAGACTGCTTTCAGAAATGTTTACCTTCAGTTAGACCTCTCTGTTCTTCCAACCCTTCCAGCCCTCCTGTGGAGTACCAATCTTTTCAAGATGTTTTCAGTAAGCATGGGGCGGACACCTTGCCTCCGCATCGTACTTGGGATTGTCCCATTGAGCTAGTACCCGGTAAGACTCCTCCCCAAGGTCGAATTTACCCTCTCTCACTTCTCGAGACACAGGCCATGTCGGAGTATATACGGGAGAACTTGGAGAAAGGGTTCATCAGGTCTTCTACATCTCCGGCCGGAGCAGGGTTTTTCTTCGTCAAAAAGAAGGATGGGGGGTTGCGGCCCTGTATTGACTATAGAGGTCTCAATGACATAACAATTAAGAACAGATATCCGTTACCTCTGATTCCAGAACTGTTCGACCGTGTTAAAGGAGCTACTGTTTTTACTAAGTTGGACTTACGGGGGGCCTACAATCTTATACGTATTCGCCTAGGAGACGAATGGAAGACGGCATTTAATACCCGCGACGGCCATTACGAATACCTGGTAATGCCTTTTGGCCTATGTAACGCCCCAGCCGTCTTTCAAGAGTTTGTTAACGAAATCTTCAGAGATCTCCTCTATGACTGCTTGGTAGTGTATCTGGATGACATCCTCATTTTTTCTAGGGATCTGAAGACCCACCGGGAACAAGTCAAAGAAGTGTTAACTCGTTTACGAAGGAATCAGTTATTCTGTAAATTAGAGAAGTGCACCTTTGAAGTACCCATGATTCCATTCCTCGGTTACATTCTTTCAGGGCAGAGGTTACAGATGGACCCCGCTAAAGTCCAAGCGATTCAGGATTGGGCACTTCCAGCTACCCTTAAAGGAATTCAACGTTTCCTGGGGTTTGCTAACTTCTACCGAAGATTCATTCAAAATTATTCTTCTGTCATAGCTCCTATAACCGCATTAACTAGGAAGGGAGCTGATCCTGCCAAGTGGTCTCTGGAGGCTTTTTCATCTTTAAAGGAGGCCTTCACGACTGCTCCAGTTCTTCGACAACCCGATCTCAGCCATCCGTTCTTGGTTGAGGTTGATGCCTCTACTGTAGGAGTAGGAGCAGTATTATCCCAGCTTTTCGAGGACAAGAAGGTCCATCCTTGTGCGTTCTTCTCGTGAAGATTCTTCCCCGCTGAACAGAATTATGCTATTGGGGAACAGGAATTACTGGCAATTAAGTTGGCCTTTGAGGAGTGGAGGTATTTGTTGGAGGGAGCTCAGCATCCAATTTCGGTGACCACGGATCACAAGAACCTCCTGTATCTACAGTCAGCCCGATGTCTGAACCCACACCAAGCAAGCTGGGCACTCTTCTTTACCCGTTTTAATTTTAAACTCAGTTACCGACCAGGTTCCCTCAACAAAAAGGCAGATGCATTATCTCGCTCCCTAAGTTCAGAAGAACCCTCTGACCGTTCAAAAGAGCAATTTATCCTGGAATCCACCTCTTTTTCTGCAACTAATACCTCTCCACTTCCTCCTCCAGGGAAGATCTTCGTTGCACCAAATCTTCGCAAAAAACTTCTTACATGGGCTCACTCCTCCTCCTTTATGGGCCATGCGGGCGGTCATAAGACACTTAAATTCATTCAGCGCTCCTACTGGTGGCCTCATCTCAGGACTGACATTCAGGAATTCGTAGCTGCCTATCCAAAATGTGCCCAGCATAAAAGTCCCAAAGGTCCACCAGCCGGGTTACTCCATCCTTTGCCGGTACCACTAAGACCATGGACGCATATTTCTATGGACTTTATTACAGATTTACCTATGTATGGTGGGCGGAACACCGTATGGGTCATAGTTGACCGATTCTCTAAAATGGCACACTTTGTTCCTCTGGCTAATCTTCCATCTGCATCCCAGTTGGCAAAATTGTTTATAGCAGAGATCTTTCGACTCCATGGTCTACCCCAGGAAATCGTGTCTGATAGAGGTCCTCAATTTGTGGCCAGGTTTTGGAGATCCCTATGTTCTGCTCTTGGCGTGAAATTAAACTTCTCCTCAGGATATCATCCTCAAACGGATGGTCAAACAGAGAGAGTGAACCAGGATCTGGAGACTTTTCTGCGTTTATTCATGTCCTCCTCACAGGATGACTGGCTGGACTTCCTCCCGTTCGCAGAATTTGTCCATAACAATCTTTATCACTCTGCCACAAAATTCTTCTCCATTCTTCATTAATTATGGTTATGGTTACCATCCAAGAGTTCCTGACTTCCAATTTCTGCCTACGCTCGAGGTTCCGGCCGCAGAGTCAACACTTTCGTCAATTTACTGAAGCCTGGAAACAAGTTCACAAGACTTTGCTCAAGACATCCAAGAGATATAAGACCTCTGCAGATCTGAAACGAAAAGCTGTACCAAGCCTTAAGGTAGGAGATCGGGTTTGGGTTTCCACACGTAACCTAAGATTAAAGGTTCCTACAAAAAAGTTTGCTCCCAGATTTATTGGGCCTTACCCAATCGAAAGAGTGGCTTACAAAGTGAAATTACCTCCGCAGTAAAGAATTCCTAATGCATTTCACATTTCATATTTCTCTCTTAAAACCACTGGTACTTAATCGGTTCAGAGCCGCTCTGCCTAAATCACCCAAGATCCAATCAGCACATGGAGATGAATTTGAGATTCACAAGATCCTTGATTCTCGCAGACGTTATGGTCGCATCCAGTACCTTGTTGATTGGAAGGGGTATGGACCAGAGGAGAAGAGATCTTGGGTAGATGCAGAGGATGTCCATGCTCCAAGACTTCTTCGGACATTTCATGCCAAGTTTCCAACTAAACCACATAGGTGTCCGGAGTCCACCCGCAAAGGGGGGGGGGGGGTACTGTCAGCGTCCGGAGTCTTACCGGTACGCTGGGGCCGCGGGGCTGGCTTCCTTGGCGTTGTGCGGGCAGCGGCGGAGGTGGGCTGCTGCGCCGGATCCGTGGGCAGCAGTAGCGGCGGTGAGGGGGTCCGCTCGTGGCGGCGGGACGCCGCTACTGCGGGTCGCTCTTGCTGAACCGTTGCTTGGAGACCAGGGGCAGTGAGCAATGTGGCTTTGCAAAAAGGTCTGCATTACTGGGCGCTGCCATGTTGGAGACCAAGTTTTAAGCATAGTTCCTGTTTCCTGTTTCTTCCAGCCAATCCAGGGGAAGCTCTCCCTATAAAAGGGGGCTGGTTTAGGACAGGGATGCCAGTGCTTCAAGTTACAACCCTGTTGTAGGTGCTTTAGCCTGTGCTCCCAGGATTCCTGCTGTATCTTGGTTCCTCCTGATCCTGCTTGGTCGGTTCTCTGTTGCTGCTGCAGCCCAGCCGTTTCTTGCCTGCTACTGCCTGTGGAAGCGCTCCTGGAAAACCCGGTCCAGTAAGACTCTTTGGGCACAGTCGGCCCCGGGTCTTCTGCCTCGTCTTTCAAGCCACACTGCACAGATCTCCTTCACCAGCCACGCCTTTGTACCACTGACCACAGCCTGCAGATTATTATCTTCAAGCCTCGTTTTCCAAACCACAGTCCACAGTCCTTGTCTCCAGCCACGTTTTCAACTACCATCCACAGTTCATCATCTACAGTCTCGTCTTTCGAATCACAGTCCGCAGTTCTTCACCTCCAGCCACGTCTTTAACCATTGTGCTTCAGCCTCGGTTCTCTACCTCAGCCCTGTACATAATAAATACTTTCAATTGACTCTCAAACCTCGCCTACATTCTTCATTGCTCCGTGTCCCATGCGAAGGAACTATATCCAGCCCCCTCATCTGGTTCATTCACAGCCTGCTACCTCCTCGGGCAAATCTCATCTGCCGGATCCTCAAACCCTGCCAGATGTGACAGTTGCTACAGAACATCACACTCTCCCTGTCCATACTCCAACAACACGGTTGGATAGTAAATTTTCCAAAGTCACAGTTGGAACCGACGACAAGATTGTCTTTTCTCTGGATGATTCTGGACACAGAAGTTCAGAGAGTATTACTTCCGGTGGAAAAGGCTCTGGAAATCCAGAAAATTGTAAAACAGATATTGAAACCATCAAGTGTGTCGATCCATCAGTGCATTCGGTTGTTGGGGAAAATGGTGGTGGCCTACGAGGCCATACAGTTTGACAGGTTCTATGCCAGAGTATTCCAGTGGGACCTGTTTGACAAGTGGTCGGGATCCCATCTACACATGCACCGGAAGATAGTCCTGTCGTCAAAGGCCAGGATTCGCTCCTGTGGTGGCTTCACAGTTCACACCTACTAGAGGGACGCAGGTTCGGGATTCAGGACTGGGTCCTGGTAACCACGGACGCAAGTCTCCGAGGCTGGGGAGCTGTCACTCAGGGGGAAAGCTTCCAAGGAAAATGGTTAAGTCAGGAAGCCTGCCTTCACATAAACGTGCTGGAATTGAGAGCCATTTACAACGGCCTTCAACAAGCGGTACATCTTCTTCAAGATCATCCCGTGCAGATCCAGTCGGACAATGTAACAGCAGTCGCTTACGTAAACAGGCAGGGCGGAACGAAAAGCAGAGCGGCAATGGCAGAGGTGACGAAGATCCTCCTCTGGGCAGAAAGACATGTAAAGGCTCTGTCGGCAATTTTTATTCCGGGAGTAGACAACTGGGAAGCAGACTTCCTCAGCATACACGATCTCCATCCAGGAGAGTGGGGCCTCCACCAAGAAGTCTTCGCAGAGGTGACAAGTCTTTGGGGAGTTTCTCAAATAGACATGATGGTATCTCGTCTCAACAAGAAGCTTCAGAAATATTGTTCCAGGTCGAGAGACCCTCAAGCAATAGCAGTGGATGCTCTGATGACCCAGTGGGTATTCCGGTCAGTGTATGTCTTCCCTCCACTTCCGCTGATCCCAAAAGTTCTCAGGATCATAAGAAGAACAAGGGTTCGAGCAGTCTTCATTGCCCCAGACTGGCCAAGGAGGGCTTGGTACCCAGATCTTCAGAAGTTGCTCATAAAAGATCCTCGGCATCTTCTACTTCGCGAGGATCTGCTGCAGCATGGGCCGTGCGTGTATCAAGACTTACCGCGGCTACGTTTGACGGCATAGCTGTTGAGCGCCGGATCCTAGCCCGAAAGGGTATTCCAAAGGAAGTCATTCCCACACTTATTCAGGCCAGGAAAGGAGTAACGTAGAAACATTACCACCGTATTTGGAGAAAATATGTGTCTTGGTGTGAATCCAAGAATGCTCCTACGGAAGAGTTGAAGTTTCTCACTTGGAAAGTGGTGATGCTTTTGGCATCCGCAAGGCGGGTGTCTGAATTGGGGCCTTGTCTCACAAGAGCCCTTACCTGGTCTTCCATGAAGATAGGGCAGAGTTGAGAACTCGCCAATATTTTCTTCTAAAGGTGGTTTCATCTTTCCACATAAACCAAACTATTGTGGTGCCAGTAGTTACTGACACGTTCACTGAGTCAAAGTCTCTAGATGTGGTTAGAGCTTTGAAGATTTATGTCACTAGAACAGCTAGGATTCGGAAAACAGAGGCTCTGTTTGTCCTGTATGCTCTCAACAGGATTGGGTGTCCTGCTTCCAATTAGACTATTGCGGGCTGGATCAGAGGAACGATTCAGCATGCACATTCTACGGCTGGATTGCCGTTACCTACGTCGGTGAAGGCCCATTCTACTAGGAAGGTGGGCTCATCCTGGGTGGCTGCCTGGGGGGTCTCGGCATTGCAACTTTGCCAAGCAGCTACTTGGTCAGGGTCAAATACATTTGCTAAGTTCTACAAGTTTGACACCTTGGCCGATGAAGACCTCAAGTTCGGTCAATCGGTGCTGCAGGGTCATCCGCACTCTCCCGCCCGTACTGGAGCTTTGGTTTAAACCCCATGGTCATGAAGTGGACCCCAGCATCCTCTAGGACGTATGAGAAAATAGGATTTTGATACCTACCGGTAAATCCTTTTCTCCTAGTCCGTAGAGGATGCTGGGCGCCTGTCCCAGTGCGTACTTTACCTGCAGTTTTTGTTCATTAGAATTACACATGTTGTGTTATATTAGTTTCAGCATGTTGCTGTAATTGGTTCATGCCTGTTGGCGTGTGTTATGTTGATTGCCATGTTGTGCGGCATGGTTGAGGTGTGAGCTGGTATGTATCTCACCACTAGTATTAAAGTAAATCCTTTCCTCGAAATGTCCGTCTCCCTGGGCACAGTTCCTATAACTGAGGTCTGGAGGAGGGGCATAGAGGGAGGAGCCAGTTCACACCTATTGAAAAGTCTTGAGTGCCCATGGCTCCTGCGGAACCGTCTATACCCCATGGTCATGAAGTGGACCCCAGCATCGTCTACGGACTAGGAGAAAATAATTTACCGGTAGGTATCAAAATCCTATTTTAAAGGTCAGTGAACATTATATTTGCTGGTAGAATACTTTAGAATCACATACAATACGTAGATGTCAGAATGGATAAGGGGGTGGTGTTACTGTGTGACCTCTACTGACCACAATTGTCATTCTTCACAAACAGTATTCAAAACTGAATACTGCTTTTACAATACAGTAGCATCGGCGTGGTTACCCATTGTCGCACAAGGTCTGCAGGTCTAGGTCCCTGAATGGGAAAGCCGAATCAGCTATCCTGAGCCGTGTGTTAAAGTCATTATTATTAGAACCATGTTGACATTGAAACAGTCTCTGTATCTTATATCAAGCAGTTTCCACATTTGTCCCACTAGGTTTGTGTTTCCCAACTCTAGTCCTCAGGGAGCCCTAACAGTGCATGTTTTCCATTTCTCCTTGCTGGCGTACAGGTGTACTGTATACTATACTGTAGAGACATTTTAAAAGATCCACAGGAGGTCCTAATTATTTCACTTGTAATTTTGTGAAGAGACATACAAACATGCACTGTTAAGGTTCATTGAAGTCTGGATCTGGGAAATAATGCACTGGGTTATTGCGTTTCACTGGTATAATCCAGCTTCCTCAGGAGCATGCTCAGAGGGAGGCTGTCCTAGCCTTTAGGATTGGACATACTTCAATATTGGAGAATGTGAAATTTACTAATTCTGTCCAGATAAGTTATATCCAAACTTTTATCGCCACCTAGTGGCAAGAGAAATTCCTTCTCTTTTAGAATTGTCTTATATGATATGTTATTAAATTGTTATCTTTTTACATAGAACAAACCATCCGCATTATCATTATTATTATCATTATAATTATCGTTGTTATTTCCATTATTATTATTATTATTACTTTTATTATTATTGATAATATATTAACCCGACCTCATTCAGCCAGCGCTGGTACCCATTCTCTTTTCTACTGTTTAGTTTTGAGGAATTGACCTTCCTCCTACCTGCTGCTGTTGGCCGCGCACCTGCTTATTTGATATCTGTATTGCGTTTCTTTTACTTGCTATCTTAGCCTTAGGTGCCTATTTATCAAGCACATTTATTTATGTGAAAATTTTGTAAATTGTTAGTATGTGCTAATAGAAATCTCCTGCAAAAGCTATTTAGCAATGCAGACAGTAGTCTCCAGTAACCATTATTATCAACGGGACCACAGTTTGGCACCATGGATTTACGCCATCCTCAGATGACGTAAACTGCTTTATACCTTGGTAGGCATTCTCGCAGGAAGGGGATCTTACGTTCCCTCTTCCACAGCTTCTGTCCGGCTTCAGAAACTGACACTGGGCCTGATTCATTACTTGTTGCAAATGAAAAAAGTACACAGTGTACCAATGGCTGGTACATTGCGCATGTGCTGTACCCAATCTGGCAATGTGCAGTATGGGTCCCATGTTGTCGGACATAGAGCAGCTGCAGATGTCACTTCAGTGACGGTCTGCAGGCATTTGGGGGTGGCAAGGTGCTTTGTTTACAAAACGGAGGCACGTCAGTCTTCTAATGGAGATTTCCCAGCCTCAGCGACGGAGCTGCGGTGGCCGGTTTGCATAACATGTTGGGTTACTTAGCTGGTTGATGGTGTTGCAGGTGATCCAGATGCAGCTGAGGGTCATACATGCATGCAGAAGGCATCTACTTATACCAGATGCCTCATGCTTTATTAACATTTGAGCTTCCAAGTAAGCATCAGTGACGCTCATTCCAACCACATCTGAATCACTCCCACTGTGCGCAAACGTAGTGTCAGAATCCCAGGAGGAGTCTTTTGCAATTGTGGAAGACTCCTCCAGTGTGGCCAGGATCTATCTGACAGGGACAGTGATAATTGCTATTACTTTCTCTGCAGGTCATCTTTAGCACTAAGAAGGGGACATTTTGCTTAAAATGAAAAAGTCCTATACGTACTGTAATAATCGCAGTATTGTTGTGACTAGAGATGAGCGCCTGAAATTTTTCGGGTTTTGTGTTTTGGTTTTGGGTTCGGTTCCGCGGCTGTGTTTTGGGTTCGAACGCGTTTTGGCAAAACCTCACCGAATTTTTTTTGTCGGATTCGGGTGTGTTTTGGATTCGGGTGTTTTTTTCAAAAAACACTAAAAAACAGCTTAAATCATAGAATTTGGGGGTCATTTTGATCCCAAAGTATTATTAACCTCAAAAACCATAATTTACACTCATTTTCAGTCTATTCTGAATACCTCACACCTCACAATATTATTTTTAGTCCTAAAATTTGCACCGAGGTCGCTGTGTGAGTAAGATAAGCGACCCTAGTGGCCGACACAAACACCGGGCCCATCTAGGAGTGGCACTGCAGTGTCACGCAGGATGTCCCTTCCAAAAAACCCTCCCCAAACATCACATGACGCAAAGAAAAAAAGAGGCGCAATGAGGTAGCTGTGTGAGTAAGATTAGCGACCCTAGTGGCCGACACAAACACCGGGCCCATCTAGGAGTGGCACTGCAGTGTCACGCAGGATGGCCCTTCCAAAAAACCCTCCCCAAACAGCACATGACGCAAAGAAAAAAAGAGGCGCAATGAGGTAGCTGTGTGAGTAAGATTAGCGACCCTAGTGGCCGACACAAACACCGGGCCCATCTAGGAGTGGCACTGCAGTGTCACGCAGGATGTCCCTTCCAAAAAACCCTCCCCAAACAGCACATGACGCAAAGAAAAAAAGAGGCGCAATGAGGTAGCTGTGTGAGTAAGATTAGCGACCCTAGTGGCCGACACAAACACCGGGCCCATCTAGGAGTGGCACTGCAGTGTCACGCAGGATGTCCCTTCCAAAAAACCCTCCCCAAACAGCACATGACGCAAAGAAAAAAAGAGGCGCAATGAGGTAGCTGACTGTGTGAGTAAGATTAGCGACCCTAGTGGCCGACACAAACACCGGGCCCATTTAGGAGTGGCACTGCAGTGTCACGCAGGATGTCCCTTCCAAAAAACCCTCCCCAATCAGCACATGATGCAAAGAAAAAGAAAAGAAAAAAGAGGTGCAAGATGGAATTGTCCTTGGGCCCTCCCACCCACCCTTATGTTGTATAAACAAAACAGGACATGCACACTTTAACCAACCCATCATTTCAGTGACAGGGTCTGCCACACGACTGTGACTGATATGACGGGTTGGTTTGGACCCCCCCCAAAAAAGAAGCAATTAATCTCTCCTTGCACAAACTGGCTCTACAGAGGCAAGATGTCCACCTCATCATCACCCTCCGATATATCACCGTGTACATCCCCCTCCTCACAGATTATCAATTCGTCCCCACTGGAATCCACCATCTCAGCTCCCTGTGTACTTTGTGGAGGCAATTGCTGCTGGTCAATGTCTCCGCGGAGGAATTGATTATAATTCATTTTAATGAACATCATCTTCTCCACATTTTCTGGATGTAACCTCGTACGCCGATTGCTGACAAGGTGAGCGGCGGCACTAAACACTCTTTCGGAGTACACACTTGTGGGAGGGCAACTTAGGTAGAATAAAGCCAGTTTGTGCAAGGGCCTCCAAATTGCCTCTTTTTCCTGCCAGTATAAGTACGGACTGTGTGACGTGCCTACTTGGATGCGGTTACTCATATAATCCTCCACCATTCTATCAATGTTGAGAGAATCATATGCAGTGACAGTAGACGACATGTCCGTAATCGTTGTCAGGTCCTTCAGTCCGGACCAGATGTCAGCATCAGCAGTCGCTCCAGACTGCCCTGCATCACCGCCAGCGGGTGGGCTCGGAATTCTGAGCCTTTTCCTCGCACCCCCAGTTGCGGGAGAATGTGAAGGAGGAGATGTTGACAGGTCGCGTTCCGCTTGACTTGACAATTTTGTCACCAGCAGGTCTTTCAACCCCAGCAGACTTGTGTCTGCCGGAAAGAGAGATCCAAGGTAGGCTTTAAATCTAGGATCGAGCACGGTGGCCAAAATGTAGTGCTCTGATTTCAACAGATTGACCACCCGTGAATCCTTGTTAAGCGAATTAAGGGCTCCATCCACAAGTCCCACATGCCTAGCGGAATCGCTCCGTGTTAGCTCCTCCTTCAATGTCTCCAGCTTCTTCTGCAAAAGCCTGATGAGGGGAATGACCTGACTCAGGCTGGCAGTGTCTGAACTGACTTCACGTGTGGCAAGTTCAAAGGGCATCAGAACCTTGCACAACGTTGAAATCATTCTCCACTGCGCTTGAGACAGGTGCATTCCACCTACTATATCGTGCTCAATTGTATAGGCTTGAATGGCCTTTTGCTGCTCCTCCAACCTCTGAAGCATATAGAGGGTTGAATTCCACCTCGTTACCACTTCTTGCTTCAGATGATGGCAGGGCAGGTTCAGTAGTTTTTGGTGGTGCTCCAGTCTTCTGTACGTGGTGCCTGTACCGAAAGTGTCCCGCAATTCTTCTGGCCACCGACAGCATCTCTTGCACGCCCCTGTCGTTTTTTAAAAAATTCTGCACCACCAAATTCAAGGTATGTGCAAAACATGGGACGTGCTGGAATTTGCCCATATTTAATGCACACACAATATTGCTTGCGTTGTCCGATGCCACAAATCCACAGGAGAGTCCAATTGGGGTAAGCCATTCCGCGATGATCTTCCTCAGTTGCCGTAAGAGGTTTTCAGCTGTGTGCGTATTCTGGAAAGCGGTGATACAAAGCGTAGCCTGCCTAGGAAAGAGTTGGCGTTTGCGAGATGCTGCTACTGGTGCCGCCGCTGCTGTTCTTGCGGCGGGAGTCCATACATCTACCCAGTGGGCTGTCACAGTCATATAGTCCTGACCCTGCCCTGCTCCACTTGTCCACATGTCTGTGGTTAAGTGGACATTGGGTACAACTGCATTTTTTAGGACACTGGTGAGTCTTTTTCTGACGTCCGTGTACATTCTCGGTATCGCCTGCCTAGAGAAGTGGAACCTAGATGGTATTTGGTAACGGGGGCACACTGCCTCAATAAATTGTCTAGTTCCCTGTGAACTAACGGCGGATACCGGACGCACGTCTAACACCAACATAGTTGTCAAGGCCTCAGTTATCCGCTTTGCAGCAGGATGACTGCTGTGATATTTCATCTTCCTCGCAAAGGACTGTTGAACAGTCAATTGCTTACTGGAAGTAGTACAAGTGGGCTTACGACTTCCCCTCTGGGATGACCATCGACTCCCAGCAGCAACAACAGCAGCGCCAGCAGCAGTAGGCGTTACACGCAAGGATGCATCGGAGGAATCCCAGGCAGGAGAGGAATTGTCAGAATTGCCAGTGACATGGCCTGCAGGACTATTGGCATTCCTGGGGAAGGAGGAAATTGACACTGAGGGAGTTGGTGGGGTGGTTTGCGTGAGCTTGGTTACAAGAGGAAGGGATTTACTGGTCAGTGGACTGCTTCCGCTGTCACCCAAAGTTTTTGAACTTGTCACTGACTTATTATGAATGCGCTGCAGGTGACGTATAAGGGAGGATGTTCCGAGGTGGTTAACGTCCTTACCCCTACTTATTACAGCTTGACAAAGGGAACACACGGCTTGACACCTGTTGTCCGCATTTCTGTTGAAATACCTCCACACCGAAGAGCTGATTTTTTTGGTATTTTCACCTGGCATGTCAACGGCCATATTCCTCCCACGGACAACAGGTGTCTCCCCGGGTGCCTGACTTAAACAAACCACCTCACCATCAGAATCCTCCTTGTCAATTTCCTCCCCAGCGCCAGCAACACCCATATCCTCCTCATCCTGGTGTACTTCAACACTGACATCTTCAATCTGACTATCAGGAACTGGACTGCGGGTGCTCCTTCCAGCACTTGCAGGGGGCGTGCAAATGGTGGAAGGCGCATGCTCTTCACGTCCAGTGTTGGGAAGGTCAGGCATCGCAACCGACACAATTGGACTCTCCTTGTGGATTTGGGATTTCGAAGAATGCACAGTTCTTTGCTGTGCTGCTTTTGCCAGCTTGAGTCTTTTCATTTTTCTAGCGAGAGGCTGAGTGCTTCCATCCTCATGTGAAGCTGAACCACTAGCCATGAACATAGGCCAGGGCCTCAGCCGTTCCTTGCCACTCCGTGTCGTAAATGGCATATTGGCAAGTTTACGCTTCTCCTCCGACAATTTTATTTTAGGTTTTGGAGTCCTTTTTTTTCTGATATTTGGTGTTTTGGATTTGACATGCTCTGTACTATGACATTGGGCATCGGCCTTGGCAGACGACGTTGCTGGCATTTCATCGTCTCGGCCATGACTAGTGGCAGCAGCTTCAGCACGAGGTGGAAGTGGATCTTGATCTTTCCCTAATTTTGGAACCTCAACATTTTTGTTCTCCATATTTTAATAGGCACAACTAAAAGGCACCTCAGGTAAACAATGGAGATGGATACTAGTATACAATTATGGACTGCCTGCCGAGTGCAGACACAGAGGTAGCCACAGCCGTGAACTACCGTACTGTACTGTGTCTGCTGCTAATATAGACTGGTTGATAAAGAGATGTCTATGTAACTATGTATGTATAAAGAAGAAAGAAAAAAAAACCACGGTTAGGTGGTATACAATTATGGACGGACTGCCTGCCGAGTGCAGACACAGAGGTAGCCACAGCCGTGAACTACCGTACTGTACTGTGTCTGCTGCTAATAATATAGACTGGTTGATAAAGAGATGTCGTAGTAGTATGTATGTATAAAGAAGAAAGAAAAAAAAACCACGGTTAGGTGGTATACAATTATGGACGGACTGCCTGCCGAGTGCAGACACAGAGGTAGCCACAGCCGTGAACTACCGTACTGTACTGTGTCTGCTGCTAATATAGACTGGTTGATAAAGAGATGTCTATGTAACTATGTATGTATAAAGAAGAAAGAAAAAAAAACCACGGTTAGGTGGTATACAATTATGGACGGACTGCCTGCCGAGTGCAGACACAGAGGTAGCCACAGCCGTGAACTACCGTACTGTACTGTGTCTGCTGCTAATATAGACTGGTTGATAAAGAGATGTCTATGTAACTATGTATGTATAAAGAAGAAAGAAAAAAAAACCACGGTTAGGTGGTATACAATTATGGACGGACTGCCTGCCGAGTGCAGACACAGAGGTAGCCACAGCCGTGAACTACCGTACTGTACTGTGTCTGCTGCTAATATAGACTGGTTGATAAAGAGATGTCTATGTAACTATGTATGTATAAAGAAGAAAGAAAAAAAAACCACGGTTAGGTGGTATACAATTATGGACGGACTGCCTGCCGAGTGCAGACACAGAGGTAGCCACAGCCGTGAACTACCGTACTGTACTGTGTCTGCTGCTAATATAGACTGGTTGATAAAGAGATGTCTATGTAACTATGTATGTATAAAGAAGAAAGAAAAAAAAACCACGGTTAGGTGGTATACAATTATGGACGGACTGCCTGCCGAGTGCAGACACAGAGGTAGCCACAGCCGTGAACTACCGTACTGTACTGTGTCTGCTGCTAATATAGACTGGTTGATAAAGAGATGTCGTAGTAGTATGTATGTATAAAGAAGAAAAAAAAACCACGGTTAGGTGGTATACAATTATGGACGGACTGCCTGCCGAGTGCAGACACAGAGGTAGCCACAGCCGTGAACTACCGTACTGTGTCTGCTGCGACTGGATGATAAATGATATAAAAAATATATATATATCACTACTGCAGCCGGACAGGTATATATTATATATTATATAATGACGGACCTGCTGGACACTGTCTGTCAGCAGAATGAGTTTTATTTTTATAGAATAAAAAAAACAACAACACACAAGTGAAGTCACACGACGAGTGTTTAACTTTTTCAGGCAATCACAATATAAGTATACTACTAACTATACTGGTGGTCAGTGTGGTCAGGTCACTGGTCAGTCACACTGGCAGTGGCACTCCTGCAGCAAAAGTGTGCACTGTTTAATTTTAATATAATATTATGTACTCCTGGCTCCTGCTATAACCTATAACTGGCACTGCAGTGCTCCCCAGTCTCCCCCACAATTATAAGCTGTGTGAGCTGAGCAGTCAGACAGATATATAATATATATAGATGATGCAGCACACTGGGCTGAGCCTGAGCAGTGCACACAGATATGGTATGTGACTGAGTCACTGTGTGTATCGCTTTTTTCAGGCAGAGAACGGATATATTAAATAAACTGCACTGTCTGGTGGTCACTCACTATATAATATTATGTACTCCTGGCTCCTGCTATAACCTATAACTGGCACTGCAGTGCTCCCCAGTCTCCCCCACAATTATAAGCTGTGTGAGCTGAGCAGTCAGACAGATATATAATATATATAGATGATGCAGCACACTGGGCTGAGCCTGAGCAGTGCACACAGATATGGTATGTGACTGAGTCACTGTGTGTATCGCTTTTTTCAGGCAGAGAACGGATATATTAAATAAACTGCACTGTCTGGTGGTCACTCACTAGTAAACTCTCTGCACTCTCTACACTTCTACAGTACTCCTCCTAGTCCTAAGCTCCAGTAAATCTCTCTCTCTTATAATCTAAATGGAGAGGACGCCAGCCACGTCCTCTCCCTATCAATCTCAATGCACGTGTGAAAATGGCGGCGACGCGCGGCTCCTTATATAGAATCCGAGTCTCGCGAGAATCCGACAGCGTCATGATGACGTTCGGGCGCGCTCGGGTTAACCGAGCAAGGCGGGAGGATCCGAGTCTGCTCGGACCCGTGAAAAAAAACATGAAGTTCGGGCGGGTTCGGATTCAGAGAAACCGAACCCGCTCATCTCTAGTTGTGACTACTAATATTTAGGCAACTTAGTGTTAGCATCTACATACATTTTATTTTGCTTTTTGATTTGTTACATTTTCACTCTAGTTTAGATTTCATTAAAATCTGTCACTTTAAAACCAGCGATTGACGGATATTGATGATCGTCAATCCACCGGGGTTATTCAGTATGTGAAAAATCCCAAATAATTTTTTGGTCTGAATCAGCGAATCAGGGATTTCCAACATGTTAGATTTCTCCAACCCCAATGTCGGCAGAGCGGGGACTTGGTCAATACATCATAGATTTATGGGCCCTATAAGTCTACCTGGAGGAAAGAGTCAGGGCCGGCCCAAGCTTATTTTTTTTGGTTAGCAAATATGTATTTTGGCGCCCCTTCATGGAATAATGTTTTTAAAGGGATAGCACGTGGCTTTGGCACACACCACAAAAAGGGGTGTGCTCTCACAAGAAAGGGATGTGGCCACACAATTGTACCCCCAAGGGTACAGGGAGATAGTAGGTAACTGGGGAGGCAGGGATGACAGATAGTGGGTGACAGAGGAGGCAGGAGTGACAGGTAGATAGTGGGTGACTGATGAGGCAGGGGTGACGAGGATAGTCGGTGGCAGGTAGATAGTGGGTGACGTGATGCAGGTGTGACAGAGAGAGAGGTTACTGGTGAGGCAGGGGTGACAGGTAGATAGTGGGTGACTGGTGACGTAGGGAGATAGTGGGTGACTTGAGAGGCAGGGTTGACAAGGAGATACTGGGTGACTGAGGTAGGAGAGACAGTGGACGCAGCCCCTTATTGAAGTTAAATTTGTCCTGTTCCCCTCACTGTATGATGTGCAGTACCCAAGGTCTTTGCTTCTCAGTACGAATGCAATGACACACATGGGACAGAAAATACACAGCAGGCAGTGGGCACTCACCTCAGACCGCGAGCAGGCAGCAGCAGCACAGTGCCCAATGGAGCTCCCATGTTCTTCCCGGCCGTGTGACCCCTTCCTCCTTCCCGGCTCTGACTGCCCAGAGCAGTGGCGGAACTAGCGAACGGTGGGCCCAGGTGCGACAAAATGCTTTGGGGCCCCCCCATCCTATCCAAGTCCACCCCCTCACCCCTGGAGAGAATCTGGTGAGGGGGACCTGCTCAGGGCCAGAGAAATGGATACCTAGCAACAGTGCCGTAACTAGACATTTTAGCACTGAGTGCAAGAAACGGCATCGGAGCCCCACCCCTGCATGCAAAACAGGGGCAGTGCCGCAAAAATATATAGGGGCGTGGCTTCGTGGGGAAGGGGTGTGGCCACAAAATAATACCAATTCATATAACGGTGCACAGTAGTCCCCATTATTCAAATTACGCCGCACAGTAGCACCACTACACCAGGTAGTGTCAATGTTAAATTCCTTTGTCTTATAAACAACCCTTAATGAAGTCTAAGAACACAGTACGCTGTTTACTTAAGAAGTACCGTAAGGGTACGCTAGTTGCGTAACGATCGCTTAGCCGTAGGCGAGACGCTCAAGCGTCACGTTCGCTCACGGCCCAGCGATCACAGGACAGCACGTTATTGGTGATGACTAGAGTAATGATTCGCTATGGCGTAGCGGACGCTCGAGACCACGAGGAGATCACCAGCGGCGCAGACGCTCACAACGCTATACCTTTATGTCTAAACCTATTATCAATGAAATACACAGAATACCTTAATGTGAATACAGGGTGTAAGTGCAACTTTGTGTAACCTGACTAACTACAAAGCTGCTTGAGCGTCACCGACGCTCAAGTGAACACTTAAAACTATAGGAAATACACAGATACTGGTTTAGGGTCCAAAGCCTATTAACTGTATTATAACTAATATACTTGTAAAAAGAATCACAGTACAAATGATACACTACAATATAACAGAGACTTCCTAACCAAATAACTATACAAGAAATACAATACAATACTATGCTGATCTAATACAATACAATACTAGTCAATGGGAGATACGAGAGAAAGAGAAGGGAGAGAGAGAGAGAGAGAGAGACGGAGAGAGAGAGATTGGCTCACAGTAAGACAATATGATTACGGAGAGAAACTTACGCACAAAGGGTATGATCGCATGCGCCTCTGGACATCCAGCTTCCCGATTATCAGCAATGAGAACCGTTTGATGAGAAGTGAAAGCTGGATGCCACAGGCCTGTCTTTTATGCTACTCACACAATGCAATCTAATGGTCCCTACAACCTCATTGTCCATTGGACGCAGGAATTCGGCTTCGCATTATAACAAAAGGTCATAGGGTGATTCATACAGGTGGGCTGTGACGATTTCAAACAGCTCAGGTGGGTGGGAAACTAGGTTTCCCGCCGCATACCTGAGTATGAGTAAATAATAGTAATGGACATAAACTTCTTATGTCCATAACTATTCGCACGAGCGATTAATACGCTCCAAACCAACACCGGAATATTGCTAATTAAATACTCTTCCGATGGGTACCAAACACTGCTGTATGATTCCTGTTAGACCCTTCGCACAATACAAAGAGGGATTCCTCCATTCAGGGACATTCTATATTAACCAAACTTTCAGAATCTATCAAAGGGACCATGATCTACAAACTACATTAATTGTGGAAATATGTAACGATTGGGTCGCACGCTACGACTACATACTCTTTACCGTAAATACGCATACCGATGCGAGCGGGTGCACGCATCAGCGGGTATGCGCTATCACGGGAAAGCGCACGCATGCGCAGCGCGGACCAGCGTGATGTGCAAATATGGCAGCGTGTATAGGGATATTTTTCTGACTTTGACAGTCCACCCTTTGGCAGTCAATAATAACTGCCACCTTCTAAAACATTTCAAAAGGAGAAAAATATAAGTCAGGGGTTAATTGATTTCCATGGTGGGGAAAGGAAGAAGAGTGGAGTAGGTGTGAAGAGGGTATGACCTAGTGAGAAAGCAGAAGCATGTGTGTATGAGTCCATGTTTGGAGGGTCATGTATCATCGTGCCGTACGTGTGGTAAATCAAGCTTCGAGGTATTGCGAAGTATACATTTGAATTCCTTCTTATCCCGTGGTACAGGTCTGTGGATGGGCTGTCAAACTTTACCGAGCTCTTTTCGGCTTTTGAACAAGATGGGGAGCACATTTTAGTTGATGATACATGAATGGGGGAATATGTGATTGCTGATATCTGTGCCTGTATTCCCTATACTATGTGTGTTATTACCTGAGGGTTGTAGAGATGAAGATAAAGAACACTTATGGGAAATGCAATGATATTCTATGTCAGGGAAATGTACATCTGTTGTTGAAGTTTTGTTCGGTATCTGTTGAGAGTCGTCTTCTTTGCGCTGTATTGCTCCTTGGGCATGAGCAAATAGCTTTGTCAGTGCCATCAGATTTACAAAAAATGTTGGGCTAGCGTGAGTTTAAAAATACTAGGGAAACTGGGGATCCATGGCAAAGTTCATCAAATGTCCATTTCTCAAGTTGTCAAAACTTCATCTTTGGTGCTTGTCTGTTGTCTGTATAGCGTCTCGTCAACTTCCTCGTCCAAGGGGGTCTTTGTATCTTGGAGAAAAGCAGAAAAACAGGTGAAAGAAACGGACCGTATAATCGCATTTTTCATCACATCCTGGTTTCTATCATTGGGTCATAAATCAAATCCAGGTTAATTACAGTTTCCTCACTCCTCAAGCTCATCACTTTTGTACTTTGTTTGCACCTCATTAAAGCCTGCCCGCATCTAAATATCAATCCAATAGATATAACAACACCTAAGATACATAGGAGGAACTTTCCAACATCCATTATGACTCCTTGAGCCCAGTCTCCTAAACCGGAGAACCAATTTCGCGGGTTCAACCATGACACCCAACCAGTCAGCTCATTACCTACAGCAGCAAGGGTGAGATTGTGTTTTCGACGAAATTCCCACTTCAATTGGAGAATATCGTCCATCTTTTGGTCTATGACCTCTACCGGATCCTCGGTGCTATTTGTGATATACGTGCAACACTTTATGCCGTACTGTGTTGCCAATGTAACACAATATCCGCCTGTTACTGCTGTAAGATAATTAAGAACCATCCTATGCTGAACTAGTTCTGTTTTATAAGCTTGAAGTTCTCTTCCAGTGTATCTGAACGTGTCATCATACATTTCAGTGATATTATCTAACAAATTGGCGAGTGCGGAAATGTATCTATAATTCATCACTCCTCGAGCGGTGCGAGTGAAATCTAACGCTACCAGAACCTGAATCCCGGTGGATTCATGGATAAGATCAGAGGCCGGATGCTCTAACCTTTCTGACAGTTGTCTTTTAACTCGGTGCTCGTAATGAGTGTGAGTATAAGGAGCTTGGGCACCACGGTGTATGTCCTTCATTTTGTCATGTGTAACAGTCATCACTTCAGGCAATACTTTTCCAATATAACACAATCCTTCAGAGTTTGGGGCAAGCCACTTGTACGCCTTTCTCCCGCATATGAAATATGCATCATCGGGGAGAACATATGGGACAGAGAAGGACATTACCATATTACACACCTTCCAGGTGAACTCTCCTGACCCTAATTCTTCCATCTGCTTAATGCACGTATCGGTTTGTACGATATGTGCACAGTATCCTGGTGATACTTCTCCAACTCTAGTAATCCTATTTCCTAAGGTATATCGATACCGGAAAGATTTTCCTCTACTGGCTATGTGGCGTACAAGCTCTGTATCTGTAGGCATTCTATCTGCTCTGTGTGAAAAGGTCATGGTAAGGTTGCTCCATGACACTTCCCAATTTCCCGGCTTACGGGGATTGGAGATATTAAAACATAAGAGGGACCTATCCACATGGTATTGGTGGAGCTTCAAACTAGGAGGGCTGGAGATGTTAAACCTCCGGTCCACCGGTCTCCCACCACTTAGCTCAAGTACCTCCCCTAACGTTAAAGGAAATGGTACTAGCCCTGATTTGCTATGACCCTGAGGTACTTGAGAGCATACCCAACAGTCTGTTTGGTTTAGTACGTTACCCACTAAGGAGTGATAGTCACTCAATGGATGCCGGTCCATATGGATATTAAAACTGGATTGGCATTTCTTTATGCACCCATCCTCAATCAAATTGTCACAGAGCCTACAGATACAGTTTTCTTCAGCTAACAATCCATCACAATTTCTTCTATCGGACCGTTTTCTGATACTCGCCTTTGCTTGTTGGTTTGGTTGATCTTGGAAAACTGCGCCTCCATCATCATAATCGGAACCCATTCCAGAACCTCTCTCGACCTCTATGGTACTCTCGCCGGAACAGAATGCTCTGGTCAACATCATGGTTAACATCAAAATCCGGATCACAGTCTCTTGGGGCAAGTCCATCTTTGAGGAGGAAATAGAGAAGAATGAGAAGGGGGAAAAAGAAATTTTTTTAAGGGAGAGGGGATGGGAAGTGGAGAAAACAATAAAAGGGAGAAGGGAGTCAACAACTGCTTTCGGTCTTCAAGGCTCAGGTGCCGCCTCAGTCCTCCTGGAACAGACACTCCAGTGATACAACCTCTACCGTCTGTTCCTTATCACGGGACTTCTCTGGATCAGCAACCTTTTTGCAGTGGGATGAATGGACCCAAGTCTCTCTCTCAGCAACCTTCAATGCTGTGGTGCTAGTCAATAAGACCTGGTATGGTCCTTCCCATCTATCAATAAGACAACCTGAGCATAGAAAATTTCGTATCATTACATAATCCCCAGGTTCAATGTCATGACAATTACTATCTGGTAAATCAGGAATCACCAACTTCAGATTATCATTTTGATTCCTCAACTGCTTACTCATGTTAATCAAGTATTTTACAGTCACTTCATTGTTACATTTCAAATCATCCTGAGGGTTAATCATGACATGCGGTTGTCGACCAAACAGAATTTCAAAAGGGGACAGGTTAAGAGGGGACCTGGGAGTGGTTCTGATGCTATACAAAACAATGGGTAAAGCTTCTGGCCACGTCAATCCTGTCTCTGCCATTACTTTACTCAATTTATTTTTAATAGTGCTGTTCACTCTTTCGACCTTCGCACTCGCCTGTGGACGGTACGGAGTGTGCAGCTTGCTATCAATTCCCATCAACTTACACATTCCTTGAAAGACATCACCTGTAAAATGGGTACCCCTATCACTTTCAATGATTCTAGGGATACCATATCTACATACAAATTCCTGCACAATTTTCTTAGCTGTAAACATAGCGGTATTTGTAGCTGCTGGAAATGCTTCGACCCAATTCGAGAGAACATCTATACAAACAAGTACATATTTCAAATTTCGACATGGGGGTAATTGAATGAAGTCAATTTGTATTACCTGGAAAGGGCCGCCGGCAGGTGGGACATGAGATGGTTCTGTAGGTATTGCTTTTCCAATATTCTTTCTCAGACAGGTAAGGCATGACATTGCTCTTTTACCCGCATGAGAGGAGAATCCTGGGGCGCACCAGTATGCTCTTACCAATTTGCACATCCCCTCCTTGCCTAGATGAGTCAGCCCGTGAGCTGCTTCAGCCAGACATGGAAGGTATATCCTGGGGGCCACTGGTTTACCATGTCCATCCGTCCAGAGCCCTGAGGACTCCTGGCCATATCCCTTTGCCTTCCAGACTGCCTTTTCCTGTGTGGAACACAAATTCTGCATCTCACACAACTTCTGTGTGTTGATGGTATTAAATACCATCAGTTGTGTGGTGTCTGTCTGTATGGGGGTAGCAGCTGCAAGCTTTGCGGCTTCGTCTGCTCGGCTGTTACCAAGGGATACTGGGTCTTGGCTATATGTGTGTGCTTTACATTTGATAACAGCCACTCTGTCGGGTTCCTGTATCGCTGTTAGAAGCCTTTTTATATAAGCTGCATGCGCTATCGGTGTACCAGCTGCCGTCATGAAATTTCTGAGGCGCCATAGGGCTCCGAAATCATGTACTACCCCGAAGGCGTATCTAGAATCGGTGTAGATATTGGCTGACTTACCCTTAGCCAATTCACATGCTCTGGTTAGGGCGACCAGTTCAGCAACCTGGGCTGAATGAGGTGGACCTAGCGGTTCCGCTTCTATGGTGTCTTGGTCATCTACGACTGCGTATCCAGTACACAAGTCTCCCGAGTCTGACTGTCTATGACAACTACCGTCCGTGTAGAACGTGAGTTCTGCATCTTCCAGTGGATTGTCACTGATGTCAGGCCTTGCGGTAAAATTTTGGGTCAAATATTCCATACAATCATGGGTATCTTCCTTTGTATTAAATCCTCCTTCCCCATCACTCTCACCTTCCACCCTTTGTGTCTGACCAGGCACACCTGGGAGAAATGTTGCAGGATTTAATGCGCTGCATCTCCTTATGGTGATGTTTACTGGGGCCATTAGTGCCAATTCCCATCTTGTAAACCTCGCTGATGAGACGTGTCTGGTTTGGGCAGAATTTAATAAGGCAGATACCGCATGTGGTGTATGGATTGTGAGGTTGTGGCCTAGCACGACATCTTCGCTTTTTGTCACTAGCAATGCTATCGCCGCAACGCTACGCAAGCATGTGGGGAGGGATCGCGCTACCGTGTCTAGCTGAGCGCTGTAGTATGCAACTGGCCTGCTGGCATCACCGTGTTTTTGGGTTAGTACACCTGCTGCGCAACCAGCACTTTCTGTTCCGTATAGTTCAAAGGGTTTCCCATAGTCTGGCATACCTAGTGCTGGCGCCTGCGTTAGGCACTGTTTGAGTCTCTCAAATGCTGTTTCGGATTCGTCTGTATGCGAGATCCTATCAGGTTTGTTTGAGGAGACCATTTCCTGCAAAGGTAACGCCAATATGGAAAACCCTGGGATCCAATTACGGCAATACCCACACATTCCTAAAAACGTCCTGATCTGTTGCTGGGTTTGTGGCAGTGTCATGTCTCTAATGGCTTGGATTCTATCAGCGGTCAGGTGTCTCAGTCCTTGTGTTAGACAGTGTCCCAAATATTTTACCTTAGCTTGGCATAATTGCAACTTGTCTTTGGAAACCTTATGTCCTGTGTCTGAAAGATGAAACAGGAGCTGTTTCGTATCCTTCAGGGAAGCTTCCAGCGAATCTGAACACAGTAGTAAATCATCTACATACTGTATCAATACTGATCCACTCTCCGGTTGGAAAGACTGTAAACAATCATGCAAAGCCTGAGAAAATATACTTGGACTATCTATGAAACCTTGGGGTAACCGAGTCCACGTGTATTGGACTCCTCTGTATGTGAATGCAAACAAATATTGGCTGTCAGGGTGCAGAGGTACCGAAAAGAATGCGGAGCAGAGGTCAATAACAGTGAAAAATTTGGCAGTGGGAGGAATTTGCATTAGGATGACAGCTGGATTAGGCACTACGGGGAACTGACTCTCAACTATTTTGTTAATCCCCCTTAGATCCTGCACTAGCCTATAACCCCTCCCCCCACTCTTTTTAACAGGGAAGATGGGACTATTTGCTGTGCTGGACGTTCTTACTAGAATGCCCTGTTGTAGCAAGCGCTCTATTACTGGGAAAACTCCTAACTCCACCTCTGGCTTCAGAGGATACTGTGGGATTTTTGGAGCTATCCTACCATCTTTTACTTGTACAACTACTGGAGCTACGTTTGCCATTAATCCAGTGTCCTGTCCATCTTTTGTCCAAAGTGACTCTGGTATCTGAGATGTCATTTCTTCTATTTGGGATGGATTCCTATTTGTCATAATGGGATGTGACATTAATTTTGATGGGGAGTCTAATATGTCTCGTACTTCCTGAGCGTGATTCTCAGGAATGTCCAAGAATACACCTTCAGGAGTACAATAAATGACGCAACCCATTTTACATAGTAAGTCTCTTCCCAGGAGATTGGTTGGTGCCGATGCAGCTAGCAAAAACGAATGCTTGGTATGCAAAGGCCCTATTGTAATCTCGGCTGGTTTGCTAACAGGGTAGTGCTGGACTACTCCTGTTACTCCCATGGCTGGAACTGTCCTACCAGTGGTTCTCATGTCCACTGTCGAATTTATCACTGACTTGGCCGCCCCTGTGTCTACAAGAAAG
This sequence comes from Pseudophryne corroboree, assembly GCF_028390025.1. NCBI lineage: Eukaryota > Metazoa > Chordata > Amphibia > Anura > Myobatrachidae > Pseudophryne > Pseudophryne corroboree. The sequence goes on along the minus strand of NC_086444.1, from coordinate 946,809,497 downwards.
TTTAAGGTTTTACCAGCTACATTGATTGCAATCTCTGGTTCACTTCCAAGACTGGCAATCAATTTAACTGGCTGCAGATTACAGGTATGGCCACACCCCTATTGGGTATGCTGACCTCCCTGAATCCCGCTGGCAGCGACTACTTGTGAGGGAGTTAGCTGGGAACTACCAGAGGTATGCCAATCTCTGTTCGGGGGGTATCTTTTTGTTTCCCCTGTATGTGGCTCAAAACTCCGCCTCTGTGGACCCTGCTCCCAATGTCGTGTGTCGTGTCGTTGTCTAGGGGGTTGAAAAGATCTTTGTACACTCTTTGTTCTACAGTCTCGTGCATAGTGTCCCTGTTTGTTACAAGAAAAACATGTTATTACACTTGACTTACCCACAGGATTCGGTGGTACATACGCAGGCTGCCTTGTGGTCAGCGCCTGTATACTTACTGACATCAACTTATCACTTTGCGACTCCCTGTGTCTAGTGATGTTTCTGTCGTGATCAATAGCAGCCTCTCTCAATGTGGACACCGACAGACCTCGCCAACATGGTTGCGTGGTCTGAACCCTAGTCTTTAATGTTTCCTTTAAACCATCCATCAGTACAGATACTGCTACTTCTTGGTGGTTTGGGTTGGTCCTAATGTCTTCTATTCCAGTGTACTTTGCCATTTCTAATAGTGCCCGGTGGAAATATTCTGCTGCCGTTTCGGACTCTTTTTGTCTAATGGAGAATATCTTGTTCCATTTAACAACGGCTGGGAAATACTCCTTTAGCTGTAAATTTATCCTTTTTACATTATCTTTGTTGTACACATCTGAAAGTGGTACATCTTTATCTAGTCCACAATCAGCTAAGAATTGAACTGAGTCGACATTTGAAGGTAAACAAGCTCTTAGCAGTATCTGCCAATCCTTGTGGTTGGGTTCTACAGTGTTACCTAGATCCCTGATGTATTTTTGGCTAGCAACTAAGTCTTTCCTGGGGTCAGGAAATTCGGACACTATTGTTCTTAATTCCATTCGGGAAAATGGAGTGTACATGGCAATGTTCCTTATGGGAGTGGCTCCTGATACATCTGTTTTCCCATTGGGAACTGCTATTACTCTAACAGGGTTAACTCTAACAACCTCATTCTGTGTAGATTCTACAACTTGTGGTGAAATTGTTTCAGTATAATGCATGGTGCCGTACTTACCCGTTGACACGACCTCACCTATCCCTCCGCTAGGGGCCTTCGCTAATCTCGTGGGTGTTGCTGTGCCTACTGTGGTCTCTGCTATGGTGGCTGCGAGAGAGAGAGCTGAAATTGTTGCCGGATCGTCTTCTTGATCACACTCCTGAGGAAAGTTCAAAACAGGGTACAACTTGCACGGGTTAATAATTGCATGGGTTACTTGGTTAACATCATTAACATTTACAGGGTTACTAAGTGTTTGTGTTTTACAACCCAGTGCGTTTCTCTCCGTAATCAACTTCTCTCCTGCTATGTATGGTGGTGGCGGGGCTGTGGCGATCAGTTTCCTGACTGCCCCAGATCCCGCCGCCAGAGCCAAACCTCTCTGTATCTCACCTTCCTGTTGCCACAACTGTAAATAATCATGATGCTGAATTCGTCTCTTTGTTGATTTTATGAGACATATCCTCCTCCTTAAATTTTGTAACACTTCTGGACTGAAGCTACCTATTCTTGGGAATTTCTCCCTGTCTTGTACAGTCATTTTCTCCCATTCATCACATAAAACCTCTGTGTGACTTCCGTATTTTTCACACATGATGTACCTTGCCGACCCGACTGGTCGGTTCTCTGAATCAACCCGAACCGAGGTTGATCGCCCCCTACCTGAACAATTGGCCCCCATAATCTGCAGGTGTTGCTTACTACTCCTTTGATCTTTATATCACGGTCTTCAGCGAACCCTTACAGCAAACCAAATTATTCAAAATAGGCCGGCGGTGGCGGTTTACCGAGTACCCCACTCACTCGCCCACCTCGACCAATACGACCTGATCACACCGATATGGTGCTGGCGTACTCGATACAGGGCCCTACCAGAAAAACCTTCTGTTTACTGGAACATATGAGGGTTACCCGCAGGACACTTACTCTTTCCAGTAAAGGTGGGGTTGTTAGATAGTTCCTGAGTGACCAGCGAACTTCCCTTTAAAAATAAAAAATTACACAAATCACGTCAGAATGTACAAATAGCGTTTGTGACCACTTTACTCTAATGGTATTAGGTCAGATTACTAACTACTGCACACAATTACGTGCGGTACAATCGTTCAGTACATAAGCACTACCTGTTATGTACTGAGAGATCAGTGGAATCGAAAATTGCGGCTGCGAATTCCTTCAGCCAGAGCTTCCAATGGCCTATATGGGTTTTAGCACCAACCCCCGGGGTTGTGCTTCTTGTACCTTTATAGCGGACCTTCTTGTACCTTGTGACCTCCTGGCCTTGTCCTTGTGACCTCCTGGTCTTGTTACCTTGTGGTCCGCTTTACTCTAATGCTCATATTTTATTTAACCAAGGATGCCTCCTTAGCCACCGTATATGTCACTTACACGTATGTCCTACCCGATTTCTTTTTGGTTCAACCTCTAAGTTATATAAACTTATGTAATAAAAACACACTCACTCAACACATGTACACTTTCGTTTCTATATCTATTTCTGCGCAGAAATTTTCTTTAGCCCAGCTGTGTTACCAATTAGGAGCAGGATCTGTTAATCTAAATTTCAAATTTTCCAAAAATAGATTTGCGTTATTTACCGCATCGCGTTATCTTATCGCCTTTTCACAACTTGAGCTACGTGGGCGTAATCGGACGCTACGTTGCGTAATGAACGCTGCGTGCGTCGGCCTTTGGATTGCGTACGCTAGTCTTTGTTAGAGACACGTGTACGCAAAAACAAAGATCCACCGTAACACAATATACTTTTATCAATGTAAACGATCCCTGATCATCTACCGCGTACCCCACTGGCTTTGCCTTATCTCCCAGGCAAACCTGTGTGTTTGTCTTACACTTTTAACTATTACCTCTATTCTTAAACTATGAAATAACAGCAAGTCTCTTTTGGCACTTTTCAACTATAAAAATTGGCAAACAGGAATAGTGATATACGAAATTGAAAAAGAAATGCAGATATATATGTATGCGTGCGTGTATACGCAAGACAGAAAAGAAATAAACAGTTTTAAAAGACACAAGCGTTTTGTTCTTACTTCCGGTTCCCGGATTCCTTCAGCACTCTTTATCTAAGTGAAGCAGACGCTTATCCCGTCAGCACTGTGAGACAACCTCCCACCCTTTGCTGGGGGATAATGTCTGCTGATCTACCTAGTGCAGATATGAGAAGGACAGGACGAGTCCCCAATTGTCAATGTTAAATTCCTTTGTCTTATAAACAACCCTTAATGAAGTCTAAGAACACAGTACGCTGTTTACTTAAGAAGTACCGTAAGGGTACGCTAGTTGCGTAACGATCGCTTAGCCGTAGGCGAGACGCTCAAGCGTCACGTTCGCTCACGGCCCAGCGATCACAGGACAGCACGTTATTGGTGATGACTAGAGTAATGATTCGCTATGGCGTAGCGGACGCTCGAGACCACGAGGAGATCACCAGCGGCGCAGACGCTCACAACGCTATACCTTTATGTCTAAACCTATTATCAATGAAATACACAGAATACCTTAATGTGAATACAGGGTGTAAGTGCAACTTTGTGTAACCTGACTAACTACAAAGCTGCTTGAGCGTCACCGACGCTCAAGTGAACACTTAAAACTATAGGAAATACACAGATACTGGTTTAGGGTCCAAAGCCTATTAACTGTATTATAACTAATATACTTGTAAAAAGAATCACAGTACAAATGATACACTACAATATAACAGAGACTTCCTAACCAAATAACTATACAAGAAATACAATACAATACTATGCTGATCTAATACAATACAATACTAGTCAATGGGAGATACGAGAGAAAGAGAAGGGAGAGAGAGAGAGAGAGAGAGACGGAGAGAGAGAGATTGGCTCACAGTAAGACAATATGATTACGGAGAGAAACTTACGCACAAAGGGTATGATCGCATGCGCCTCTGGACATCCAGCTTCCCGATTATCAGCAATGAGAACCGTTTGATGAGAAGTGAAAGCTGGATGCCACAGGCCTGTCTTTTATGCTACTCACACAATGCAATCTAATGGTCCCTACAACCTCATTGTCCATTGGACGCAGGAATTCGGCTTCGCATTATAACAAAAGGTCATAGGGTGATTCATACAGGTGGGCTGTGACGATTTCAAACAGCTCAGGTGGGTGGGAAACTAGGTTTCCCGCCGCATACCTGAGTATGAGTAAATAATAGTAATGGACATAAACTTCTTATGTCCATAACTATTCGCACGAGCGATTAATACGCTCCAAACCAACACCGGAATATTGCTAATTAAATACTCTTCCGATGGGTACCAAACACTGCTGTATGATTCCTGTTAGACCCTTCGCACAATACAAAGAGGGATTCCTCCATTCAGGGACATTCTATATTAACCAAACTTTCAGAATCTATCAAAGGGACCATGATCTACAAACTACATTAATTGTGGAAATATGTAACGATTGGGTCGCACGCTACGACTACATACTCTACCGTAAATACGCATACCGATGCGAGCGGGTGCACGCATCAGCGGGTATGCGCTATCACGGGAAAGCGCACGCATGCGCAGCGCGGACCAGCGTGATGTGCAAATATGGCAGCGTGTATAGGGATATTTTTCTGACTTTGACAGTAGAGACCCTTTTACACCTTACGGCGGACAGATTCCCCTTTTTACACATTACGGCAGACAGTGTCCTCCTTTTTACACATTACGGCAGACAGTGTCCCCCTTTTTACACATTACGGCAGACAGTGCCCCTTATTACACATTATGGTAGACAGTGCCCCTTTTTACACATTAAGGCAGACAGCGTCCCCCTTTTTTACACATTAAGGCAGACAGCATCCCTTTTTACACATTATGGCAGACAGCGTGCCCTTTTTACACATTACGGCAGACAGCGTCCCCCTTTTTACACATTACGGCAGACAGCGTGCCCTTTTTACACATTACGACAGACAGCGTGCCCTTTTTACACATTACGGCAGACAGCGTCCCCTTTTTACACATTACGACAGACAGCGTCCCCTTTTTACACATTACGGCAGACAGCGTCCCCTTTTTACACATTACGGCAGACAGCGTCTGTGTAAAAAGGGGCCGCTGTCTGCCATGAAGCAGAGGGACAGCAGCAGCAGCGCCTCCACCAATAACAGCGCTGCTGCGGCTCCCTCCTCCACCTTCCCCCCGTGACCGCTGCGCTCCTCTCCTCGGCGGGCGGCTGTGTACTCAGCATACAGCCGCATGTAATTAGTCAGTTTGACTCATTACATGCTTTGGGCCCCTGGGCAGTGGCGGGCCCCAGTGCAAGGCACTGCCTGCACTGGTGGTAGTTCCGCCACAGGCTCAGAGTCCGGTTCCTGGACACAGCGCCCTCATCAGTCTGGCACTTTACACAGCTGCATACTCTGCCTAAAGGTAGAACCGTCCCTGCTTTTAGCTTTGTCACATATGTAGAACCGTCCCTGCATATAGATGTGTCCCATCCCTACATATAGATGTGACACATCTATATGCAGGGATGGTTCTACCTTTAGGCAGAGTATGCAGCTGTGTAAAGTGCCAGACTGATGAGGGCGCTGCATCCAGGAGCTGGACTCGGAGTAGTCAGAGCCTGCCTGGGCACCTGCCTGACTTTCAGTGTGCTGCTGCCGCAGACCAGTGAGGGGTAGAAGTGCTGGCATGGCAGGGGCAGCTCGCAGACAGATGAAAGTGATAATTTCCATATCCACACATACTTGAATTACTGGACTCACGCTGATGTTGGGAATGTGCAACCCCCCACCTTCTTCAGCACAAAAAAAAGAGGTGCTGACCACTGAGAGAGAGAGAGAAAGGCAAGGAGAGAAAGAGACATGACTAGAGAGAGACATACATGGGGAGAGATACAGAGACACTGGATAGAGACAGAGACATTGAGAGAGAGGGGGACATGGGGATGGAGGTACAGACAGACATAGGGAGGGAAGATAGTGGTACAGTAGTTCACCCGGACAGTTATTAATGACTCACCTCGTCACCCCCCTCCCCCATGGCAGCACCCTCAGGCACGCAAGACACAAACCTGCTGCAGACTTGAGTCTCATACGGCAAGCTCTGTGACAGAAGTGCATGGCCGATGCAGCACAGCCCGAGAGGAGCTGCCTGCTGTAGCGCCCCCTACATACAGCCAGCCCAACCTCTTCCTGTAAAGCTAAGGGGGCTGCAGCTTCCGCCCGGCGTTACAGACACACACAGCCTTCAGAGTGAGGCTGAGCTCCTCTGTCACACAGAGCCGATGGATGGGTGGGAAAGCGCGCAGGGGTGGGAGGGGGGATCCAAGTACTCGGACACCCTGTCGCCTCTCCTCCTACTGCGTGCGATTACTAGCGTGTCGTGGCCAGAGCGCCCTCTATGTGTGGCACCTTACTCGGCTGCGTAACATGCGTAATTGTAGAACCGCCCCTGGAAAGAGTGTTCCTGTATTGAAGCTCTGGGAGAACTCCGCAAGATCTAGTGCTACTAGCTAGGCCTGAGCTTCCAGACTCATAGGGCGGAATTCATTTGTTTTCCTGCCCTTCCACCCCCAATCACGCCCGACGGCATCTATTTCATTGTTTTTGCCAACAAGCGCGAAATCATCATTTCAACTTGCTACCCCTGGGGATGGTGAGCCGAAATGTGTGAAAAGTGACCCGTTTGGGCTCCCAAACAGGACATTTCGAGATCGTGCCCATGACTTTAGTCGGGTTTTGATGCTTTACGCGGCTAAACCCGACTGATATAGGTATGATAAGGCGGAACAATTGAATATTGCCCAGCGATCTCCCATCACTGTAGAATGGAAATTGAGCACGAGTAAACAATTGAATTTCGCCCATAGAATTACCTAAGTAACTCACTCTGTCCCCAATTCCGGGAATCATGCAAACATTGTGGGAATTAACATAGGGCCCGATTCAGACATGATCTCTGTTGTGTGAATTCACACCGTGGCCAATTATCAAATGACTGCATGCGTATGCACTGCAATGCAGACGCGTCGCCAAACGTCAGAATGGCACAAAAATTTCGATTGCAAGGCGTTTGCAAGGTGATTGACAGGAGGAGGACGTTTATGGGTGGTAACTACCCATTTTCAGGGAGTGTCAGGAAAAACACAGGCGTTCCCAAGCGTTTTCAGGGCAGGAGTGTGACGTCCGCTTCGGCCCCGATCAGCCTGTTTGAATCGCACTGTAGGAGCAAGTCTTGGGCTACGCACAGACTGGAAAAATCATTGGATGGTGAGTGAGTTGCTAACGGATTTGCAGCTGCCTGGCTGAATTTTTGCACGGCGTACACATGCATTCGCACACTTGCACACGGCGGGTTTTCACTCTCCCTGGGCGGCGACTATCTGATCGCAGACCTCTGCAAATTTGCAGCTCAGCGATCAGGTCTGAATTACAGTAGGCCCATAGTACATAACCTTTGGGTGACATTTGGGATGGAATCACAAATTCTTTACTAGCTTTCACTAGGAGACCATTTCTCCTCCCTGTTTCATTCTGTTAACACCTTGCCCCCCTTCTCCTGCACGGCTCACAATGAAATACAATTTTTTTTTCTATCTTCTGACTCAATGGAGAGCTTAAACTTGGTATCAGAAAATGGTATCAAGGGGGTAATTCCGAGTTGATCGCAGCAGAAATTCTGTTAGCAACTGGGCAAAACCATGTGCACTGCAGGGGAGGCAGATATAACATGTGAAGAGAGAGTTAGATTTGGGTGTGGTGAGTTCAATCTGCAATCTAATTTGCAGTGTAAAAATAAAGCAGCCAGTATTACCCTGCACAGAAATAAAATAACCCACCCAAATCTAAATCTCTCTGCAAATGTTATATCTGCCACACCTGCAGTGCACATGGGGGGTCATTCCGAGTTGTTCGCTCGTTATTTTTTTCTCGCAACGGAGCGAATAGTCGCTAATGCGCATGCGCAATGTCCGCAGTGCGACTGCGCCAAGTAAATTTGCTATGCAGTTAGGAATTTTACTCACGGCATTACAAGGTTTTTTCTTCGTTCTGGTGATCGGAATGTGATTGACAGGAAGTGGGTGTTTCTGGGCGGAAACTGTCCGTTTTATGGGAGTGTGTGAAAAAACGCTACTGTTTCTGGGAAAAACGCGGGAGTGGCTGGAGAAACGGAGGAGTGTCTGGGCGAACGCTGGGTGTGTTTGTGACGTCAAACCAGGAACGACAAGCACTGAACTGATCGCAGATGCCGAGTAAGTCTGGAGCTACTCAGAAACTGCTAAGAAGTGTCTATTCGCAATTCTGCTAATCTTTCGTTCGCAATTTTGATAAGCTAAGATTCACTCCCAGTAGGCGGCGGCTTAGTGTGTGCAAAGCTGCTAAAAGCAGCTTGCGAGCGAACAACTCGGAATGACCCCCATGGTTTTGCCCAGTTGCTAACAGAATTCCTGCTGCGATCAACTTGGAATTACCCCCCAAGTTTAGTCCTGGTGGCAAGAATGCTGTACTAATGGATACGGTCATGAGGGAGGTTAAATGTCCTCCCTGGTGCAGCATATTGATCTTGCTGTTTACAGCATAGTTGCTTATTGAATACTAGTTTCAGGGAGATTATAGGGGTCCAGTATGATTTACCGTCCGGGATGCCGGCTGTCAATATACCGACAGCGGCATCCCTGCCACCAGTATGCCGGCAGCTGGGTGAGCGCAAAGAGTCCCCTTGTGAACTTGCTGCGTTCGCCAAACTGCAGGCTCAGTGGCTTGCTGCGCTTGCCACAGGTTTTATTCCCACTCTATGGGTGTTGCACCAGTATTTTGGCTGCCAGCATTGCCAGCTGTTGGGATTCCTGCGTCAGTACCCTGAACACCGAATCCCGACAGCTGGCAAATAAAACGTATACCGATTATAGTTGGTAGCAGTATGTTTGTGTGGTGTGCCATTGAGGGAACGCTACTCAGGGATGTATTCTGCTGTGGCAATTGAAAACGAAAATAGTAATATTACTACTACTTATTTTATTTATATAACGCTCTTTCTCCAACAGGACTCAAGGCGCTTTACAGAAATCAAAAACAATGCATATAATACAGAAGATTTAAGTAATAAAGTAATAGACAAGCCACACAGACATAAAAAGAAACCTTGAATGCACAGTAAGCATAATGCAGGATTGGTGTAGGGTGATTTTGGATAATAACTTCCATGGGTTGTGTATTCCACACTCACAAAGTACCAGGTGAGGCAGCCATCTAGGGCGCACTGCATAGGATTAGCCTGGGTGGAATAGTCTACGCCTAGAAGAGATGACACAAAATGGGGTGACTGCAGCAACCTAACTGAAAAAAATAATATGAAAATAGATTATAAATAATTACTTAAAAATAAGTCCTAAAAAATAAGTTAGGTACTAAACAAAAAAAAAAAAAAAAAAACAGGATTATAGGTACAGTAAAGGCCTGCAGCCTATTTGCTATAGACCCTGTGGGCGAGATTCTAATGTTTTTACAGCTGGCAGTCATTAGATGGTGTTGAACGGAACTAATCTAATGTAGCTCCATTCGGGCACGAGTGGCTGCCGGCGTCTTCATTTCAGCTCGCACTTGTCGGGGGTGGTGAGCTGAAACGTGTGAAAAGTGATCCCAAACGTCACTTTGCCCAATCGCACATTTTAATTTCGTCAGGTTTAGCCACTTTACGTGTATATCACTCCCTGTGATCTCCCGTCACTTTAGACGGGAGATCGAGGGCGATAACACTTGAATTCCCCGTGTGTCTATAAAAAAAATTTAAATCAGAAAAGCTGGAAAAATGCAAACCAACACTGCCCAAAGCTAATAATAAAATTATTATCAGTGCAATAAAGAAAAAGAAAAATTGCTGTAACTAAATACAAAAGCTGGGAGTCAGGTACTGTAGTTTAAAACAAAGTGTTTAGTGCTATATACATTCAGGTCCATAAATATTGGGACATCGACACAATTCTCATATTTTGGCCTCTATACACCACCACAATGGATTTGAAATGAAACAAACATGATGTGTTTTAACTGCAGACTTTCCGCTTTAATTTGAGGATATTTACATCCAAATCAGGTGAATGGTATAGGAATTACAACAGTTTCTATATGTGCTTCCCACTTTTTAAGGGACCAAAAGTAATGGGACAATCGACTCAAAAGCTATTTCATGGACAGGAGTGGGCTATTCCATCGTTATTTCAACATCAATTAAGCAGGTAAAAGGTCTGGAGTAGATTCCAAGTGTGACATTTGCATTTGGAATCTGTTGCTGTCGACTCTCAATATGAGATCCAAGGAGTTACCACTATCAGTGAAGCAAGCCATCATTAGGCTGAAAAATGAAAACAAACCCATCAGAGAGATAGCAAAAACATTAGGTGTGGCAAAATCAACTGTTTGGAACATTCTTAAAAAGAAAGAACGCACCGGAGAGCTCAGCAACACCAAAAGAGTCGGGAGACCACGGAAAACAACTGTGGTGGATGACAGAAGAATTATTTCCCTGGTGAAGAAAAGCTCCTTCACAACAGTTGCCCAGATCAAGAACACTCTCCAGGAGGTAGGTGTATATGTGTCAAAGTCAACAATCAAGAGAAGACCACAAGAGTGAATATAGAGGGTAAACCATTGGTGAGCCACAAAAACTAGGAAGACCAGATTAGCGTTTGCCAAACAACATCTAAAAAAGCCTTTACAGTTCTGGAACAACATCCTATGGACAGATGAGACAAAGATCAACTTGTACCAGAGTGATAGGAAGAGAAGAGTATGGAGAAGGAAAGGAACTGCTCATAATCCAAAACATACCACCTCATCAGTGAAGCATGGTGGTAGTGTCATCACGTGGGCATGTATGGCTGCCAATGGAACTGGTTCTCTTGTATTTATTGATAATGTGACTGCTGACAAAAGCAGCAGGATGAATTCTGAAGTGTTTCGGGCAATATTATCCGCTCATATTCAGTAGTGATGTGCACCGGACATTTTTCGGGTTTTGGTTTTGGATTCGGTTCCGCGGCCATGTTTTGGATTTCGGACGCGTTTTGGCAAAACCTCCCTGAAATTTTTTTGTCGGATTCGGGTGTGTTTTGGATTTGGGTGTTTTTTTTTACAAAAACCCCTCAAACACAGCTTAAATCATAGAATTTGGGGGTAATTTTGATCCCATAGTATTATTAACCTCAATAACCATAATTTCCACTCATTTTCAGTCTATCCTGAACACCTCACACCACACAATATTATTTTTAGTCCTAAAATTTGCACCAAGGTCGCTGGATGACTAAGCTAAGCGAGCCAAGTGGCTGACACAAACACCTGGTCCATCTAGGAGTGGCACTGCAGTGTCAGACAGGATGGCACTTCAAAAAAATAGTCCCCAAACAGCACATGATGCAAAGAAAAAAAGAGGCACAATGAGGTAGCTGTGTGACTAAGCTAAGTGACCCAAGTGGCCGACACAAACACCTGGCCCATCTAGGAGTGGCACTGCAGTGTCAGGCAGGATGGCACTTCAAAAAAATAGTCCACAAACAGCTCATGATGCAAAGAAAAATGAAAGAAAAAAAGAGGTGCAAGATGGAATTGTCCTTGGGCCCTCCCACCCACCCTTATGTTGTATAAACAGGACATGCACACTTTAACAAACCCATCATTTCAGCGACAGGGTCTGCCACACAACTGTGACTGAAATGACTGGTTGGTTTGGGCCCCCACCAAAAAAGAAGCAATCAATCTCTCCTTGCACAAACTGGCTCTACAGAGGCAAGATGTCCACCTCCTCCTCATCGTCCGATTCGTCACCCCTTTCACTGTGTACATCCCCCTCCTCACAGTTTATTAATTCGTCCCCACTGGAATCCACCATCTCAGGTCCCTGTGTACTTTCTGGAGGCAATTGCTGGTGAATGTCTCCACGGAGGAATTGATTATAATTCATTTTGGTGAACATCCTCTTCTCCACATTTTCTGGAAGTAACCTCGTACGCCGATTGCTGACAAGGTGAGCGGCTGCACTAAACACTCTTTCGGAGTACACACTGGAGGGTGGGCAACTTAGGTAAAATAAAGCCAGTTTCTGCAAGGGCCTCCAAATTGCCTCTTTTTCCTGCCAGTATATGTACGGACTGTCTGACGTGCCTACTTGGATGCGGTCACTCATATAATCCTCCACCATTCTTTCAATGGTGAGAGAATCATATGCTGTGACAGTAGACAACATGTCAGTAATCGTTGGCAGGTCCTTCAGTCCGGACCAGATGTCAGCACTCGCTCCAGACTGCCCTGCATCACCGCCAGTGGTTGGGCTCGGAATTCTTAGCCTTTTCCTCGCACCCCCAGTTGCGGGAGAATGTGAAGGAGGAGCTGTTGACGGGTCACGTTCCGCTTGACTTGACAATTTTCTCACCAGCAGGTCTTTGAACCTCTGCAGACTTGTGTCTGCCGGAAAGAGAGATCCAACGTAGGTTTTAAATCTAGGATCGAGCACGGTGGCCAAAATGTAATGCTCTGATTTCAACAGATTGACCACCCGTGAATCCTGGTTAAGCGAATTAAGGGCTCCATCCACAAGTCCCACATGCCTAGCGGAATCGCTCTATTTTAGCTCCTCCTTCAATGTCTCCAGCATCTTCAGCAAAAGCCTGATGAGGGGAATGACCTGACTCAGGCTGGCAGTGTCTGAACTGACTTCACGTGTGGCAAGTTCAAAGGGTTGCAGAACGTTGCACAACGTTGAAATCATTCTCCACTGCGCTTGAGTCAGGTGCATTCCCCCTCCTTTGCCTATATCGTAGGCAGATGTATAGGCTTGTGTGAGGATACTGGGTTCAAAATCACTCAGTCATGGTGGTAGATGAAAAACCAACAGTGGTTTATTGAACAGAATGGGTTATAAACAGCTCAGCACACTTCTGTGATCCAATTCGACACGACATTTCCCTCCTGGAACTCCCGGCAGAACATTACTTCTTAGCCAGTCTCCTGTCACTCTCTCTGACCTTCTCTCTCAGATCTCTTCCCCCCAGCAGAGCTCACTCCTCTTGTTATACCCTCCCCTGTCTATTCATCACACAAGCTGATCAGTCAGGAGGTCACAGGAATGGAGACGAGGTGTCTGGGCTCCTGTACACAATGGCGTGCACAGGATCAGATTACCTGCATCTCCATACAGAACCTGTTTACTACATAACCTACTCATCCTAATCACATCTGGGTGTACAGCTAGGGGACTTACATTACAATGAACTGATTTAACTATGTTACTAACACTCTGGCCTAGACTTATTCAGTTAACAATTACATTGAATATATAATAACCAAATAAACTACATATACCAAATATAACAGATAAAATATAACTGTACAATATAACCACACAATACAATACAATATTGCCTAACATATAACTAATAACATATTGGCAATTGGTGAAGTCCATGTGTAGGACCAGGGCTAGGAAAGTAACCACGTGTCTTTTACCACTGTGCGACACGATGCGTCGGCTGTGTCATCACGTGTCGTCACATTACCTTCCCCTACTTTCTCGCCCTGTGTCCTAAGTAGCTTAAGCTTGCTGAGCGCAGTGATGCTCTTTTACATCAGACAGTCTGTGCCCCATCATAACAATGACCGATTGGAGTCTCTTGTGGGTCTGGTGGTTTTTGTGAATAGCATTTTACAGTTTGTACGGAGCCCACCAGCGTCCCATGTCCAAAGTCTGTGGTAATTGTCATGAGGCTTGTGTGGTAATTTCTTTCCCCGGTCTGGTGGGTGCGTGGCCCACAGTACATAAATCAATACAGTCTTACCAGGGTCCGGTGGAAACGTGATCAGCAGCCCATAGTTCTTGTATTTCCCCCCGGTGTCCAATCCAAATACATTAATCAAAGTCCCCTTTGTAGACAGCCGCTGGGTTAGGGTAACAGCATGTGCAACAGTGTAATTCAATAAGTCCAATAACTGCACCTGGGGGCTTAATAATTCCCCTACACCCAACTGGGTAACCTCAAATTTCACATAGTCACAGTTTTCATCCATAAACAAAATCTGATCTCTGGGGCCCTCACTCTCCCTCCCCAACAATGTATTCCCTGGGAACCCCACTTCCATCACCTCTGGTGCATCAGGACAATGGCTTCCCTCCCCCAAACATGAATCACGGGTATGGTAATTGTCAGGGCACAATGGGGATTCCTCCATGCCAGAAGTTTCTTCTATGCTATCCTGGGTAAATGCTTCCTCCAGCCTGGCTGGCTGGGTAACTTGTGGGATCCCACAGCTGCCACCAAATGTGAGGATACTGGGTTCAAAATCACTCAGTCATGGTGGTAGATGAAAAACCAACAGTGGTTTATTGAACAGAATGGGTTATAAACAGCTCAGCACACTTCTGTGATCCAATTCGACACGACAATTCCCTCCTGGAACTCCCGGCAGAACATTACTTCTTAGCCAGTCTCCTGTCACTCTCTCTGACCTTCTCTCTCAGATCTCTTCCCCCCAGCAGAGCTCACTCCTCTTGTTATACCCTCCCCTGTCTATTCATCACACAAGCTGGTCAGTCAGGAGGTCACAGGAATGGAGACGAGGTGTCTGGGCTCCTGTACACAATGGCGTGCACAGGATCAGATTACCTGCATCTCCATACAGAACCTGTTTACTACATAACCTACTCATCCTAATCACATCTGAGTGTACAGCTAGGGGACTTACATTACAATGAACTGATTTAACTATGTTACTAACACTCTGGCCTAGACTTATTCAGTTAACAATTACATTGAATATATAATAACCAAATAAACTACATATACCAAATATAACAGATAAAATATAACTGTACAATATAATAACCACACAATACAATACAATATTGCCTAACATATAACTAATAACATATTGGCAATTGGTGAAGTCCATGTGTAGGACCAGGGCTAGGAAAGTAACCACGTGTCTTTTACCACTGTGCGACACGACGCGTCGGCTGTGTCATCACGTGTCGTCACAGCTTGTGTGGCCTTTTGCTGCTCCTCCATCCTCTGAAGCATATAGAGGGTTGAATTCCACCTCGTTACCACCTCTTGCTTCAGATGATGGCAGGGCAGGTTCAGGACTGTTTGCTGGTGCTCCAGTCTTCGCCACGCGGTGGCTGAATGCCGAAAGTGGCCCGCAATTCTTCGGGCCACCGACAGCATCTCTTGCACGCCCCTGTCATTTTTTAAATAATTCTGCACCACCAAATTCAATGTATGTGCAAAACATGGGACGTGCTGGAATTTGCCCAGATGTAATGCACGCACAATATTGCTGGCGTTGTCCGATGTCACAAATCCCCAGGAGAGTCCATTTGGGGTAAGCCATTCTGCGATGATGTTCCTCAATTTCCGTAAGAGGTTGTCAGCTGTGTGCCTCTTCTGGAAAGCGGTGATACAAAGCGTAGCCTGCCTAGGAACGAGTTGGCGTTTGCGAGATGCTGCTACTGGTGCCGCTGCTGCTGTTCTTGCTGCGGGAGGCAATGCATCTACCCAGTGGGCTGTCACAGTCATATAGTCCTGAGTCTGCCCTGCTCCACTTGTCCACGTGTCCGTGGTTAAGTGGACATTGGGTACAACTGCATTTTTTAGGACACTGGTGACTCTTTTTCTGAGGTCTGTGTACATTTTCGGTATCGCCTGCCTAGAAAAATGGAACCTAGATGGTATTTGGTACCGGGGACACAGTACCTCAATCAAGTCTGTAGTTGCCTGTGAATTAACGGTGGATAACGGAAACACGTTTCTCATTGCCCAGGCTGCCAAGGCCTGAGTTATCCGCTTTGCAGCAGGATGACTGCTGTGATATTTCATCTTCCTCGCAAAGGACTGTTGGACAGTCAATTGCTTACTGGAAGTAGTACAAGTGGTCTTCCGACTTCCCCTCTGGGATGACGATCGACTCCCAGCAGCAACAACAGCAGCGCCAGCAGCAGTAGGCGTTACACTCAAGGATGCATCGGAGGAATCCCAGGCAGGAGAGGACTCGTCAGACTTGACAGTGACATGGCCTGCAGGACTATTGGCTTTCCTGTGTAAGGAGGAAATTGACACTGAGGGAGTTGGTGGTGTGGTTTTCAGGAGCTTGGTTACAAGAGGAAGGGATTTAGTGGTCAGTGGACTGCTTCCGCTGTCATCCAAAGTTTTTGAACTTGTCACTGACTTATGGTGAATGCGCTGCAGGTGACGTATAAGGGAGGATGTTCCGAGGTGGTTAACGTCCTTACCCCTACTTATTACAGCTTGACAAAGGCAACACACGGCTTGACACCTGTTGTCCGCATTTGTGTTCAAATAATTCCACACCGAAGAGGTGATTTTTTTTGTAATTTGACCAGGCATGTCAATGGCCATATTCGTCCCACGGACAACAGGTGTCTCCCCGGGTGCCTGACTTAAACAAACCACCTCACCATCAGAATCCTCCTTGTCAATTTCCTCCTCAGCGCCAGCAACACCCATATCCTCATCCTGGTGTACTTCAACAGTGACATCTTCAATTTGACTATCAGGAACTGGACTGCGGGTGCTCCTTCCAGCAAGGTGCAAATGGTGGAAGGCGCCACCTCTTCCCGTCCAGTGTTGGGAAGGTCAGGCATTGCAACCGACACAATTGGACTCTCCTTGGGGATTTGTGATTTAGAAGAACGCACAGTTCTTTGCTGTGCTTTTTCCAGCTTTAGTCTTTTCATTTTTCTAGTGAGAGGATGAGTGCGTCCATCCTCATGTGAATCTGAACCACGAGCCATGAACATAGGCCAGGGCCTCAGCCGTTCCTTGCCACTCCGTGTCGTAAATGGCATATTGGCAAGTTTACGCTTCTCCTCAGACGCTTTTGATTTTTGGGTCATTTTACTGAACTTTTGTGTTTTGGATTTTACATGCTCTCTACTATGACATTGGGCATCGGCCTTGGCAGACGACGTTGATGGCATTTCATCGTCTCGGCCATGACTAGTGGCAGCAGCTTCAGCACGAGGTGGAAGTGGATCTTGATCTTTCCCTATTTTACCCTCCACATTTTTGTTCTCCATTTTTTAATGTGTGGAATTATATGCCAGTATCAATAGCAATGGCCTACTACTATATATACTGCGCACAACTGAAATGCACCACAGGTATGGATGGATAGTATACTTGACGACACAGAGGCAGGTAGAGCAGTGGCCTACTGTACCGTACTGCTATATATTATATACTGGTGGTCAGAAAACTGTGCAAAACTGAAATGCACCACAGGTATGGATGGATAGTATACTTGACGACACAGAGGTAGGTAGAGCAGCGGCCTTCTGTACCGTACTGCTATATATTATATACTGGTGGTCAGCAAACTGTTCAAAACTGAAATGCACCACAGGTATGGATGGATAGTATACTTGACGACACAGAGGTAGGTAGAGCAGTGGCCTTCTGTACCGTACTCCTATATATTATATACTGGTGGTCAGCAAAATTATGCACTGTACTCCTACTATATACTACAATGCAGCACAGATATGGAGCGTTTTTCAGGCAGAGAACGTATAATACTGGTGGTCACTGGTCAGCAAAACTCTGCACTGTACTCCTATATAATACTGCTTGTCCCCAGTCCCCACAATAAAGCAGTGTGAGCACAGATATATATATATGCAGCACACTGAGCACAGATATGGAGCGTTTTTCAGGCAGAGAACGTATAATACTGGTGGTCACTGGTCAGCAAAACTCTGCACTGTACTCCTCCTATATAATACTGCGGGTCCCCAGTCCCCACAATAAAGCAGTGTGAGCACAGATATATGCAGCACACTGAGCACAGATATGGAGCGTTTTTCAGGCAGAGAACGTATAATACTGGTGGTCACTGGTCAGCAATACTCTGCACTGTACTCATATAATACTGCTGGTCCCCAGAATAAAGATATTTGCAGCCCCCTGAAAGTTCTGAAACAAAGTGAGAGGACGCCAGCCACGTCCTTTCACTATCATTTCCAATGCACGAGTGAAAAATGGCGGCGACGCGCTGCTCCTTATATAGAATCCGAATCTCGCGAGAATCCGATAGCGGGATGATGACGTTCGGGCGCACTCGGGTTAACCGAGCAATACTGGCGTATCCGAGTATGCCTCGGACCCATGTAAAATGGGTGAAGTTCGGGGGGGTTCGGATTCCGAGGAACCGAACCCGCTCATCACTAATATTCAGTCAAATGCTTCAGAACTCATTGGATGGCGCTTCACAGTGCAGATGGACAAAGGCCCTCATTCCGGGTTGTTCGCTCGGTAATTTTCTTCGCATCGCAGCAATGTTCCGCTATTTGCGCATGCGCAATGTTCGCACTGCGACTGCGCCAAGTAAATTTGCTATGCAGTTAGGTATTTTACTCACTGCATTACGAGGTTTTTTCTTCGTTCTGGTGATCGTAATGTGATTGACAGGAAGTGGGTGTTTCTGGGCGGAAACTGGCCGTTTTATGGGTGTGTGTGAAAAAACGCTGCCGTTTCTGGGAAAAACGCGGGAGTGTCTGAAGAAACGGGGGAGTGTCTGGGCGAACGCTGGGAGTGTTTGTGACGTCAAACCAGGAACGAAACTGACTGAACTAATCACAGTTGCCGAGTAAGTCTGGAGCTACTCAGAAACTGCTAAGAAGTGTCTATTCGCAATTCTGCTAATCTTTCGTTCGCAATTTTACTATGCTAAGATTCACTCCCAGTAGGCGGCGGCTTAGCGTGTGCAAAGCTGCTAAAAGCAGCTTGCGAGCGAACAACTTTGTAATGACCACCAATGACCCAAAGCATACTGCGAAAGCAACCAAAGAGTTTTTTAAGGCAAATAAGTGGAATGAGATGCAATAGTCACCTGACCTGAATCCGATTGAGCATGCATTTCACTTGATGAAGTCAAAACTGAAGGAAAAATGCCTCAAGAACAAGCAGGAAATTGAAGACATTTGCAGTAGAGGCCTGGCAGAGCATCACCAGGGAGAAACCCAGCATCTGGTGATGTCTATGCGTTCCAGACTTCAGGCTGTAATTGACTGCAAAGGATTTGCAACAAAGTATTAAAAAGTGAAAGTTTGATTTAGGATTGTTTAGTTTGTCCCATTACTTTTGGTCCCTTAAAAAGTGGGAGGCACATATAGAAACCGTTGTAATTCCGACACCATTCACCTGATTTGGATGTAAATACCCTCAAATTAAAGCGGAAAGTCTGCAGTTAAAGCACACCTTGTTTGTTTCATTTCAAATCCATTGTGGTGGTGTATAGAGGCCAAAATATGAGAATTGTGTCAATATCCCAATATTTATGGACCTGACTGTACATGTATAATATCATAATATGAAAAACATATGCTGGTGTCGGCATTCTAAATAGTGTCGGTATTCTACAGTTGGAATTCTGACTGCCGGGCTCCTGACTGGATACCATCAGCACATTGATGCTGTGAAGGGTATTGCCTTCTAATGTGTGTTCGTATTATGTTCCCTTTTTTTGCTTTATTTATTTTCCCTTTGATTTTTCTTCATGTATTTATCTTCTTGTTCATTTTTACTGTTTATGGGGAGGGGGTGGGTCTTGGGTCTCTGTGCGATAGATTTATTTTTTATTTCGCTAGCATGTTACAACAGTATGTCAGTATGCTTCTGGAATGTGAAAGGGAAAAATTCCCCTATAAAGGATAAGAAGATCCTTTTGTATTTTTAGAAATCTCAGGTGGATATAACGTTATTGCAGGAGACTCATCTCACTGATCTTGAGCACACTAAGGGGGTAATTCAGACTTGATCGCAGCAGCAAATTTGTTAGCAGTTGGGCAAAACCATGGGGGTAATTCCAAGTTGATTGCAGCAGGATTTTTGATAGCAATTGGGCAAAGCCATGTGCACTGCAGGTGTAGCAGATATAACGTGCAGAAAGAGTTAGATTTGGGTGGGTTATTTTGTTTCTGTGCAGGGTAAATACTGGCTGCTTTATTTTTACACTGCAAATTAGATTGCAGATTGAACACACCCCACCCAAATCTAACTCTCTCTGCACATGTTATATCTGCCTCCCCTGCAGTGCACATGGTTTTGCCCAATTGCTAACAAAAATCCTGCTGCGATCAACTTGGAATTAACCCCCATGTGCACTGCAGGTGTGGCAGATATAACATTTGCAGAGAGAGTTAGATTTGGGTGGGTTATTTTGTTTCTGTGCAGGGTAAATACTGGCTGCTTTATTTTACACTGCAATGTAGATTTCAGTGTCGATACGCAGTTTGTGGGAGGTGATTTTAATATGGTGGTCCTTCCTTCTGTGGACAAATCCTCCTGCCCTAAGTGTACACCTCCCCCAACCACCGAGGCGAATCCAATACATAATTGCACAGCTCCACTTAAATAATTGCTGGAGAGTTCTTCATCCTAGTGACAGATATTTTACCTGCCTCTCCTCTGCACATGGCACATTGTCTCATATTGATTACTTTCTCCTGGCAGCTACTGTTTTTTCTAGAGATGTGCGGCGGGCACTTTTTGTGTTTTGGTTCTGGTTCCATGCTCGTGTTTTGGATCTGAATTGGTTTTGCCAAAATCACACTTTTGTGTTTTGGTTTTGAATCTGGATGATTTAAAAAAAAACCCATAAAAACAGCTAAAATCACAGAATTTGGGGGTAATTTCGATCCTACTGTATTATTAACCTCAATAACATTAATTTCCACTCATTTCCAGTCCTTTCTGAACACCTCACACCTTACAATATTGTTTTTAGGCCAAAAGGTTGCACCGAGGTGGCTGGATGACTAAGCTAAGCGACACAAATGTGCGGCACAAACACCTGGCCCATCTAGGAGTGGCACTGCAGAGGCAGATAGGATGGCAGATTTAAAAGATAGGCCCCAAACAGCACATGATGCAAAGAAGAAAAAGAGGTGCAAGATGGAATTGTCCTTGGGCCCTCCCACCCTGGGCCCTCCCACCCTGGGCCCTCCCACCCTTATGTTGCATAAACAGGAAATGCACACTTTAACAAACCAATCATTTCAGCGACAGGGTCTGCCACACGACTGTGGCTGAAATGACTGGTTTGTTTGGGCCCCCACCAAAAAAGAAGCAATCAATCTCTGCCTGCACAAATTGGCTCTACAGAGGCAAGATGTGGACCTCATCCTCCGATTCCTCACCCCTTTCAGTGTGTACATCCTCCTCCTCACAGAGTATTATTTCGTCCCCACTGGAATCCACCATCACAGGTCCCGTGTACTTTCTGGAGGCAATTGCTGGTGAAGGTCTTCCCGAAGGAATTTATAATTCATTTTGGTGAACATCATCTTCTCCACATTTTGTGGAAGTAACCTCCTACGCCGATCGCTGACAACATAAGTAAAATAAAGCCAGTTTGTGCAAGGGCATCCAAATTGCCTCTTTTTCCTGCCAGTATACATACAGACTGTCTGACATGCCTACTTGGATGCGGTCACTCATATAATCCTCCACCATTCTTTCAATGGTGACAGAATCATATGCAGTGACAGTAGGCATGTCAGTAATCGTTGGCAGGTCCTTCAGTCCGGACCAGATGTAGGCACTCGCTCCTGACTGCCCTGCATCACTGCCAGAGGGTGGGCTAGGAAATCTTATCCCTTTCCTCACAGCCCCAGTTGCAGGAAAAAATGAAGGAGGAGCTGTTGATGGATCACGTTCTGCTTGAGTTGACAATTTTCTCACCAGCAGGTCTTTGAACCTCGGCAGACTTGTGTCTGCCAGAAAGAGAGATACAACGTAGGCTTTACACCTAGGATCGAGCACGGTGGCCAATATGTAGTGCTCTGATTTCAACAGATTGACCACCCTTGATTCCTGGCAAAGCAATTGAAGGGCTCCATCCACAAGATCCACATACTTTGCGGAATTGCTCCGTATTAGCTCCTCCTTCAATTTCTCCAGCTGCTTCTGCAAAAGCCTGATGAGGGGAATGACCTGACTCAAGCTGGCAGTGTCTGAACTGACTTCACGTGTGGCAAGTTTGAAGGGTTAGAGAACCTTGCACAAGACGGAAATCATTCTGTCTCAGAGGCGATCGCTAGGCACCGACGGCTTCCATGCGCCGGCGCACTGCTGCGCATGCGCAGTCCCGACCAGATCGCTGCGCTTTGATAAACTGCAGCGAGCGATCAGGTCGGAATGACCCCCCATGTTCCTAGATGGTTAACGTCCTTACCCCTACTTATTACAGATTGACAGAGGCAACACACGGCTTGACACCTGTTGTCCAGATTTGTGGAGAAATAATTCCACACCAAAGAGGTGGCTTTTTTGGTATTTTGCCCAGACATCACAATGGGCTTTGTCATCCCACGGACAACAGGTGTCTCCCCCAGTGCCTCATTTAAACAAACCACATCACCATCAGAATCCTCCTCGTCAACTTCCTCCTCAGCGCCAGCAACACCCATATCCTCAAACTGGTGTACTTCAACAGTGACATCTTCAATTTGAATATAGGAACTGGACGGTGGGTGCTCCTTCCAGCACTTGCAGAGGGCGTGCAAATGGTGGAAGGAGCCACCTCTTCCCTTCCAGTGTTGGGAAGGTCAGGCATCACAACCGCTGATACACTTGGACTCTCCTGGGGGATTTGTGATACCATCTTAAAATGCACAGTTCTTTGCTGTGCTTTTGCCAGCTTAACTTTTAACATTTTTCTAGCGGGAGGATGAGGGCTTCCATCGTCATGTGAAGCTGAACCACTAGTCAGGAACATAGGCCAGAGCCTTAGCCATTCCTTGCCACTCCGTGTCGTAAATGGCATATTGGCAAGTTTATGTTTCTCCTCAGACCATTTACATTTTTTTTGGCGGGGGGGGGGGGGGGTCATTTTACTGAACTTTTGCTCTTTGGATTTGACATGCCCTCTGCTATGACATTGGGCATCGGCCTTGGCAGACGACGTTGATGGCATTTCTTCATCTTTGTCATGACTAGTGGAAGCAGCTTCAGCACTAGGAGGAAGTGGTTCTTGATCTTTCCCTATTTTATCCTCCAAATTTTTGTTCTCCATTATTTTTCTGGAGTTATATAACACAATATGCGGCACAGGAGAGCGTACCCCTACACCACACAGGGCAAACCCTGTAAAAATTATATTTGGATTAAATGTTAATAACCCCTTTATTTGGAGTTTATAATATACAGCACAGGACACTACCACTGGTCTGATGCAGGACAACACAGCGACATTGTAAGGGACTTATTATTAGAGATGAGCGCCGGAAATTTTTCGGGTTTTGTGTTTTGGTTTTGGGTTCGGTTCCGCGGCCGTGTTTTGGGTTCGACCGCGTTTTGGCAAAACCTCACCGAATTTTTTTTGTCGGATTCGGGTGTGTTTTGGATTCGGGTGTTTTTTTTAAAAAACCCTAAAAAACAGCTTAAATCATAGAATTTGGGGGTAATTTTGATCCCAAAGTATTATTAACCTCAAAAAACATAATTTACACTCATTTTCAGCCTATTCTGAACACATCACACCTCACAATATTATTTTTAGTCCTAAAATTTGCACCGAGGTCGCTGTGTGAGTAAGATAAGCGACCCTAGTGGCCGACACAAACACCGGGCCCATCTAGGAGTGGCACTGCAGTGTCACGCAGGATGGCCCTTCCAAAAAACCCTCCCCAAACAGCACATGACGCAAAGAAAAAAAGAGGCGCAATGAGGTAGCTGACTGTGTGAGTAAGATTAGCGACCCTAGTGGCCGACACAAACACCGGGCACATCTAGGAGTGGCACTGCAGTGTCACGCAGGATGTCCCTTCCAAAAAACCCTCCCCAAACAGCACATGACGCAAAGAAAAAAAGAGGCGCAATGAGGTAGCTGTGTGAGTAAGATTAGCGACCCTAGTGGCCGACACAAACACCGGGCCCATCTAGGAGTGGCACTGCAGTGTCACGCAGGATGTCCCTTCCAAAAAACCCTCCCCAATCAGCACATGATGCAAAGAAAAAGAAAAGAAAAAAGAGGTGCAAGATGGAATTATCCTTGGGCCCTCCCACCCACCCTTATGTTGTATAAACAAAACAGGACATGCACACTTTAACCAACCCATCATTTCAGTGACAGGGTCTGCCACACGACTGTGACTGATATGACGGGTTGGTTTGGACCCCCCCCAAAAAAGAAGCAATTAATCTCTCCTTGCACAAACTGGCTCTACAGAGGCAAGATGTCCACCTCATCTTCACCCTCCGATATATCACCGTGTACATCCCCCTCCTCACAGATTATCAATTCGTCCCCACTGGAATCCACCATCTCAGCTCCCTGTGTACTTTGTGGAGGCAATTGCTGCTGGTCAATGTCTCCGCGGAGGAATTGATTATAATTCATTTTAATGAACATCATCTTCTCCACATTTTCTGGATGTAACCTCGTACGCCGATTGCTGACAAGGTGAGCGGCGGCACTAAACACTCTTTCGGAGTACACACTTGTGGGAGGGCAACTTAGGTAGAATAAAGCCAGTTTGTGCAAGGGCCTCCAAATTGCCTCTTTTTCCTGCCAGTATAAGTACGGACTGTGTGACGTGCCTACTTGGATGCGGTCACTCATATAATCCTCCACCATTCTATCAATGTTGAGAGAATCATATGCAGTGACAGTAGACGACATGTCCGTAATCGTTGTCAGGTCCTTCAGTCCGGACCAGATGTCAGCATCAGCAGTCGCTCCAGACTGCCCTGCATCACCGCCAGCGGGTGGGCTCGGAATTCTGAGCCTTTTCCTCGCACCCCCAGTTGCGGGAGAATGTGAAGGAGGAGATGTTGACAGGTCGCGTTCCGCTTGACTTGACAATTTTGTCACCAGCAGGTCTTTCAACCCCAGCAGACCTGTGTCTGCCGGAAAGAGAGATCCAAGGTAGGCTTTAAATCTAGGATCGAGCACGGTGGCCAAAATGTAGTGCTCTGATTTCAACAGATTGACCACCCGTGAATCCTTGTTAAGCGAATTAAGGGCTGCATCCACAAGTCCCACATGCCTAGCGGAATCGCTCCGTGTTAGCTCCTTCTTCAATGCCTCCAGCTTCTTCTGCAAAAGCCTGATGAGGGGAATGACCTGACTCAGGCTGGCAGTGTCTGAACTGACTTCACGTGTGGCAAGTTCAAAGGGCATCAGAACCTTGCACAACGTTGAAATCATTCTCCACTGCACTTGAGACAGGTGCATTCCATCTCCTATATCGTGCTCAATTGTATAGGCTTGAATGGCCTTTTGCTGCTCCTCCAACCTCTGAAGCATATAGAGGGTTGAATTCCACCTCGTTACCACTTCTTGCTTCAGATGATGGCAGGGCAGGTTCAGTAGTTTTTGGTGGTGCTCCAGTCTTCTGTACGTGGTGCCTGTACGCCGAAAGTGTCCCGCAATTTTTCTGGCCACCGACAGCATCTCTTGCACGCCCCTGTCGTTTTTTAAAAAATTCTGCACCACCAAATTCAAGGTATGTGCAAAACATGGGACGTGCTGGAATTTGCCCATATTTAATGCACACACAATATTGCTGGCGTTGTCCGATGCCACAAATCCACAGGAGAGTCCAATTGGGGTAAGCCATTCCGCGATGATCTTCCTCAGTTGCCGTAAGAGGTTTTCAGCTGTGTGCGTATTCTGGAAAGCGGTGATACAAAGCGTAGCCTGCCTAGGAAAGAGTTGGCGTTTGCGAGATGCTGCTACTGGTGCCGCCGCTGCTGTTCTTGCGGCGGGAGTCCATACATCTACCCAGTGGGCTGTCACAGTCATATAGTCCTGACCCTGCCCTGCTCCACTTGTCCACATGTCCGTGGTTAAGTGGACATTGGGTACAACTGCATTTTTTAGGACACTGGTGAGTCTTTTTCTGACGTCCGTGTACATTCTCGGTATCGCCTGCCTAGAGAAGTGGAACCTAGATGGTATTTGGTAACGGGGGCACACTGCCTCAATAAATTGTCTAGTTCCCTGTGAACTAACGGCGGATACCGGACGCACGTCTAACACCAACATAGTTGTCAAGGACTCAGTTATCCGCTTTGCAGTAGGATGACTGCTGTGATATTTCATCTTCCTCGCAAAGGACTGTTGAACAGTCAATTGCTTACTGGAAGTAGTACAAGTGGGCTTACGACTTCCCCTCTGGGATGACCATCGACTCCCAGCGGCAACAACAGCAGCGCCAGCAGCAGTAGGCGTTACACGCAAGGATGCATCGGAGGAATCCCAGGCAGGAAAGGACTCGTCAGACTTGCCAGTGACATGGCCTGCAGGACTATTGGCATTCCTGGGGAAGGAGGAAATTGACACTGAGGGAGTTGGTGGGGTGGTTTGCGTGAGCTTGGTTACAAGAGGAAGGGATTTACTGGTCAGTGGACTGCTTCCGCTGTCACCCAAAGTTTTTGAACTTGTCACTGACTTATTATGAATGCGCTGCAGGTGACGTATAAGGGAGGATGTTCCGAGGTGGTTAACGTCCTTACCCCTACTTATTACAGCTTGACAAAGGGAACACACGGCTTGACACCTGTTGTCCGCATTTCTGGTGAAATACCTCCACACCGAAGAGCTGATTTTTTTGGTATTTTCACCTGGCATGTCAACGGCCATATTCCTCCCACGGACAACAGGTGTCTCCCCGGGTGCCTGACTTAAACAAACCACCTCACCATCAGAATCCTCCTGGTCAATTTCCTCCCCAGCGCCAGCAACACCCATATCCTCCTCATCCTGGTGTACTTCAACACTGACATCTTCAATCTGACTATCAGGAACTGGACTGCGGGTGCTCCTTCCAGCACTTGCAGGGGGCATGCAAATAGTGGAAGGCGCATGCTCTTCACGTCCAGTGTTGGGAAGGTCAGGCATCGCAAACGACACAATTGGACTCTCCTTGTGGATTTGGGATTTCAAAGAACGCACAGTTCTTTGCGGTGCTTTTGCCAGCTTGAGTCTTTTCAGTTTTCTAGCGAGAGGCTGAGTGCTTCCATCCTCATGTGAAGCTGAACCACTAGCCATGAACATAGGCCAGGGCCTCAGCCGTTCCTTGCCACTCCGTGTGGTAAATGGCATATTGGCAAGTTTACGCTTCTCCTCCGACAATTTTATTTTAGGTTTTGGAGTCCTTTTTTTTCTGATATTTGGTGTTTTGGATTTGACATGCTCTGTACTATGACATTGGGCATCGGCCTTGGCAGACGACGTTGCTGGCATTTCATCGTCTCGGCCATGACTAGTGGCAGCAGCTTCAGCACGAGGTGGAAGTGGATCTTGATCTTTCCCTAATTTTGGAACCTCAACTTTTTTGTTCTCCATATTTTATAGGCAGAACTAAAAGGCACCTCAGGTAAACAATGGAGATGGATGGATTGGATACTAGTATACAATTATGGACGGACTGCCACGGTTAGGTGGTATAAAAAAACCACGGTTAGGTGGTATATATTATAATAATAATACAATTATGGATGGACGGACTGCCTGCCGACTGCCGACACAGAGGTAGCCACAGCCGTGAACTACCGCACTGTACACTGGTTGATAAAGAGATAGTAGTATACTCGTAACAACTAGTATGACACTATGACGACGGTATAAAGAATGAAAAAAAAACCACGGTTAGGTGGTATATATTATAATAATAATACAATTATGGATGGACGGACTGCCTGCCGACTGCCGACACAGAGGTAGCCACAGCCGTGAACTACCGCACTGTACACTGGTTGATAAAGAGATAGTAGTATACTCGTAACAACTAGTATGACACTATGACGACGGTATAAAGAATGAAAAAAAAACCACGGTTAGGTGGTATATATTATAATAATAATACAATTATGGATGGACGGACTGCCTGCCGACTGCCGACACAGAGGTAGCCACAGCCGTGAACTACCGCACTGTACACTGGTTGATAAAGAGATAGTAGTATACTCGTAACAACTAGTATGACACTATGACGACGGTATAAAGAATGAAAAAAAAACCACGGTTAGGTGGTATATATTATAATAATAATACAATTATGGATGGACGGACTGCCTGCCGACTGCCGACACAGAGGTAGCCACAGCCGTGAACTACCGCACTGTACACTGGTTGATAAAGAGATAGTAGTATACTCGTAACAACTAGTATGACACTATGACGACGGTATAAAGAATGAAAAAAAAACCACGGTTAGGTGGTATATATTATAATAATAATACAATTATGGATGGACGGACTGCCTGCCGACTGCCGACACAGAGGTAGCCACAGCCGTGAACTACCGCACTGTACACTGGTTGATAAAGAGATAGTAGTATACTCGTAACAACTAGTATGACACTATGACGACGGTATAAAGAATGCAAAAAAAACCACAGTTAGGTGGTATATATTATAATAATAATACAATTATGGATGGACGGACTGCCTGCCGACTGCCGACACAGAGGTAGCCACAGCCGTGAACTACCGCACTGTACACTGGTTGATAAAGAGATAGTAGTATACTCGTAACAACTAGTATGACACTATGACGACGGTATAAAGAATGAAAAAAAAACCACGGTTAGGTGGTATATATTATAATAATAATACAATTATGGATGGACGGACTGCCTGCCGACTGCCGACACAGAGGTAGCCACAGCCGTGAACTACCGCACTGTACACTGGTTGATAAAGAGATAGTAGTATACTCGTAACAATTAGGATGACACTATGACGGTATAAAGAATGAAAAAAAAACCACGGTTAGGTGGTAGGTATATAATAATAAATAATACAATTCTGGTCGGACGGACTGCCTGCCGTGTGCCGACACAGAGGTAGCCACAGCCGTGAACTACCGCACTGTACACTGGTTGATAAAGAGATAGTAGTATACTCGTAACAATTAGGATGACACTATGACGGTATAAAGAATGAAAAAAAAACCACGGTTAGGTGGTAGGTATATAATAATAAATAATACAATTCTGGTCGGACGGACTGCCTGCCGTGTGCCGACACAGAGGTAGCCACAGCCGTGAACTACCGCACTGTACACTGGTTGATAAAGAGATAGTAGTATACTCGTAACAATTAGGATGACACTATGACGGTATAAAGAATGAAAAAAAAACCACGGTTAGGTGGTAGGTATATAATAATAAATAATACAATTCTGGTCGGACGGACTGCCTGCCGTGTGCCGACACAGAGGTAGCCACAGCCGTGAACTACCGCACTGTACACTGGTTGATAAAGAGATAGTAGTATACTCGTAACAATTAGGATGACACTATGACGGTATAAAGAATGAAAAAAAAACCACGGTTAGGTGGTAGGTATATAATAATAAATAATACAATTCTGGTCGGACGGACTGCCTGCCGTGTGCCGACACAGAGGTAGCCACAGCCGTGAACTACCGCACTGTACACTGGTTGATAAAGAGATAGTAGTATACTCGTAACAATTAGGATGACACTATGACGGTATAAAGAATGAAAAAAAAACCACGGTTAGGTGGTAGGTATATAATAATAAATAATACAATTCTGGTCGGACGGACTGCCTGCCGTGTGCCGACACAGAGGTAGCAACAGCCGTGAACTACCGCACTGTACACTGGTTGATAAAGAGATAGTAGTATACTCGTAACAATTAGGATGACACTATGACGGTATAAAGAATGAAAAAAAAACCACGGTTAGGTGGTAGGTATATAATAATAAATAATACAATTCTGGTCGGACGGACTGCCTGCCGTGTGCCGACACAGAGGTAGCCACAGCCGTGAACTACCGCACTGTACACTGGTTGATAAAGAGATAGTAGTATACTCGTAACAATTAGGATGACACTATGACGGTATAAAGAATGAAAAAAAAACCACGGTTAGGTGGTAGGTATATAATAATAAATAATACAATTCTGGTCGGACGGACTGCCTGCCGTGTGCCGACACAGAGGTAGCCACAGCCGTGAACTACCGCACTGTACTGTGTCTGCTGCTAATATAGACTGGTTGATATTTAAAGAGATATTAGTAGTATACAACAATACTATACTGGTGGTCAGGCACTGGTCACCACTCCTGCAGCAAAAGTGTGCACTGTTAATTAATATAATTGTACTCCTGGCTCCTGCTAACAACCTGCAGTGCTCCCCAGTCTCCCCCACAATTAATTATAAGCTTTTAATTTATACATTGATGACTGTGCAGCACACTGGGCTGAGCTGAGTGCACACAGACTGAGTCACACTGTGTGACTGACTGTGCTGTGTATCGTTTTTTTTTTCAGGCAGAGAACGGATATAGCAGAGAGAAGTGAACGGATATATTATATTAAATAAAAGTTAACTAGCAACTGCACTGGTCACTGACTGTGGTAAACTAACTCTGTCTGCGACTCTGCACAATCTCTCTCTATCTAATCTATCTATCTCTATTCTAATGGAGAGGACGCCAGACACGTCCTCTCCCTATCAATCTCAATGCACGAGTGAAAATGGCGGCGACGCGCGGCTCCTTATATAGAATCCGAGTCTCGCGATAGAATCCGAGCCTCGCGAGAATCCGACAGCGTCATGATGACGTTCGGGCGCGCTCGGGTTAACCGAGCAAGGCGGGAAGATCCGAGTCGCTCGGACCCGTGGAAAAAAAAGTGAAGTTCGTGCGGGTTCGGATTCAAAGAAACCGAACCCGCTCATCTCTACTTATTATACAGCAGCACTGGATATATGGCAGCAGAGAACACCACCACTGTAACTGATCACTGGACTGGCTGATGCACAGGAGACTACCACTGGTCTGATGCAGGACAACACAGCGACACTGTAAGGGACTTATTATACAGCAGCACTGGACATATGGCAGCAGAGGACACCACCACTGACTGGTCGCTGGACTGGTTGATGCACAGGACACTACCACTGGTCTGATGCAGGACAACACAGCGACACTATGAGGGACTTATTATACAGCAGCGCTGGACATATGGCAACAGAGGACACTACCACTGTGACTGATCACTGGACTGACTGATGCACAGGACACTACCACTGGTCTGATGCAGGACAACACAGCAATACTGTAAGGGACTTATTATACAGCAGCACTAGACACTGGGTCCCAAGTGACTATCTGGGAAGTGCTATACAATTTTGGCTAAAAAGTTGCCAAAGCCTGAACGTCCCTAGGAAGGAAGACCTAGGATCTCATCACCCAATTTCGATTTTTAATGTTGGTTATAATATATTTACAAAAAATTCTAGCTGCTAGATTGAAATAAGTTTTACCTACAGTCATTTCCACAGACAAACCTGGATTTCTGCAGCGGGGTACACTGCTATTCCACAGGGAATAACATCCGGGTGTAGAGTTGGATCTTGATCCGAGGCACCAACAGGCTAAAGTTTTGACTGTTCCTAGGATGCACTGCATCTCTATAACCCCGCCTGCAGGCACAGGAGCTCAGTTTGTAAGTTGGTGCCTGCAGTGCAGGCAGCTAACGGAGGGCTGCGTTAGGCAGCCCTGAAAAGAGCTTTTCTGACAGAAAAAACTTCAAGGGCAGCAGCATAGGCACATGCTGACATATTGTGCTGCGGCTCCCTCACCTCCCCCAGCGGCACTGTATACTCCCGCGCCCTGGTTGCCGGGTACTTACAGCGAAGGGGCTCCGGTCTCATCAGGCACACATACCGCCGCTGCTCTCCTTGATCTCGTGGCCGCATGAAAGGGAGGAGGTAAGATGGTCCCCCAGGTGGGGCCCGCTGAAATCGCGATCCGGAAGCGGTCTCCAGAGACAAACCACACCGCTGGTGTGAACACAGTGGGCGTGCAGCGACCTCACTATATCCACCAGGGCAAGGAGCACAGGTCTGATTTACTAAAATCTGTTTAGTTCCCGCCCTGGAGCAGCATCTTCCTCCCTCCCTGTCAGCGTTTGGGTGCCATTACACAGAGCTGCGCTCATTCTGGGACTGCTGGGCACTGTCTCCTCTGTAAAGCTGACTGCCTCATCAGCGCTGTGCATTTGCAGGACACTTAAGTATTCTACGTGTCGTTGAGGCAGTGTTAGTTAAGAATAAGTGCATAACTACAGGAATATTTAGTACAAGTATTCTGTGATATACATCCAGTGTTTACTGTGCATTGTTATTGTTAGATATTGAGTACCTGGAACTTGGGAGTATGCAACCACTGGAAAGTTCCATAACTCCCTGGTAAAGCTGCAGCTAGGTTTGAGGATGGCAGCAACTGGTGCGCTACCCCTCACTCCATTCCCACTCTTATTGGTCAGATGGTGCCTGTGGTGCTAAAGTTCTTGTGCCCACGGCAGCCGCGTTTGAATGGGCGAATTAGGTCCGCCCAAACTCCGATGCCCCCTCGGTTTTAGTAAGTGACAAGCCACCACCCGAGACTGCGAGTGAGTAAGGGGAAACCTAACTAACCCTGTAACACCAATGCACAAGTGATAATGAGACCAACAACGATCTTAGATGTTATAAGCAAGCAAACAGGGATGTTAAAGATAAAAATATAAACAAAGCACTGTTAGCGTGGATACTCTACAAAAACCTGAACACTTGCTGGCAAGATCTGGTCAAGAATCGATCAGGCAAATTCTCCAGGTCACAGCACAGGCAGGATCTCCAACGAGCTGACAGGGACCAGGAACAGGTTTGCAGGAAGCAAACCAGGAACATACAGGTACAAAACCCTACTTCTATCACCAGCTCTGGATGCAGGGTAAACTGAGTAATAAAGGAACCACGCCCCAATCAGGATAGCTGGAAGCCAGGCACAAGGTAATAGCCTAATTACTGGCAGGTGAGACAGAACACATAGGAAACAGGCTGCAATTACACAGACTCACCACAGGCGGCCAACAACAGTAATCCAAACAAGTACCTGACAAATCCTGGCATGCAAACAGAAATATAGCATAAAATACATGAGCAAAATGCAAACTGGAATGACCCACTGCCATGGCTCATAACAGTTATATCTGTATTCATACATAGCTGTATTTAGTATTGCTAGTCCAGTGCAGGTTTATTGTTTGTAATAATTTCTGCATTGTACATGTGTGTGTGTGCCTATAGCTGCTGTGTGGTTCCTGTTCCGTGTATCTCACACATATTGCTATCCCTATATTCTGTACGCTGGAGGGGGCTAAGTGCATCAGGGTCCTATATATATATATATATATATATATATATATATATAATATTTATATATTTATATATATTGTGTTTCACAGGATATACATCCACTAATTACAGGGATAAGAACTCCCTTGTAACAAAGAGAAGCGCTACCTGCACCAATTAAAAGAGACAATGATTTATATCTACACAACTAAACTAAAAAAGATTTATTATCACATGCTGCAGCCTAAAATACACTCAATTAATATATAATAAACATGATAGAATTCATATCATAATCTAAAAGTCCATATATGACTATTTTAAACTTTATTCAGACGTTAGAGGCTGGTCCTAATTTAAGCTGTTGATCGCAATGTCCACTGGGCTAGATGTGAAATGGCATGAGAATGTGTTCATAGGTCCCACA
Organism: Pseudophryne corroboree; assembly: GCF_028390025.1. Lineage (NCBI taxonomy): Eukaryota > Metazoa > Chordata > Amphibia > Anura > Myobatrachidae > Pseudophryne > Pseudophryne corroboree. The sequence goes on along the minus strand of NC_086444.1, from coordinate 946,775,726 downwards.
CTAATTACTGTTCTTATTGAAAAATGTGTGCACACACTCTTTAAAAAACAAGTGAGTAATTATCAGACATTTTTGGCCATTACGTCACCTCCAAGGAAATATGTTGTTTAAATCGATCCCATACCGCTGAGTGTGTTAGAAGGCAGAGAAACGCATTTTCGTGGTGACTGAGCCAGGGACGATCACCTCCACAACTTTGATGCTATTGCCAGCTTGCATCTACTGCATAATTTCCAGTGTACCTGCAATTATGGCTAATCACCAGCAGAGGGAGCCGGAACACTGTGGACCAGTGATGGCTAACCTTGACACTCCAGCTGTTGTTGAACTACACATCCCAGCATGCCCTGCTACAGTTTTGCTATTTGGCCATGCTAAAACTGATGCACGGCATGCTGGGATGTGTAGTTCAATAACAGCTGGAGTGTCAAGGTTAGCCATCACTGCTGTGGACAGTCCCTGTTAACATCTACTCCAGATATTCTGCAAAAACGGATAAGCACCAGCAGAGGGAGCCAAAGTATGGGATCGATTAAACAACATATTTCCTTGGAGGTGACGTAATGGCCAAAAATGTATGATAATTGCTCACTTGTTTTTTAAAGAGTGTGCACACATTTTTCAATAAGAACAGTAATTAGTGTGGGACCTATGAACACACTGAGTGTTTGAGAAGTGGTCTCATGCCATTTCACATCTAGTCCAGTGGACATTGCGATCAACAGCTTAATTTAGGACCAGCCTCTGACATCTGAATAAAGTTTTAGATAGTCATATATGGACTTTTAGATTATGATATGAATTGTATCATGTTTATTATATATTAATTGAGTGTATTTTATGCTGCAGCATATGCGATAATAAATATTTTTTAGTTTATTTGTGCAGATTTAATTCATTGTCTCTTTTAATTGGTGCGGGCAGCGCTTCTCTTTGTTACAAGGGAGTTCTTATCCCTGTAATTAGTGGTTGTTTGTTCATCATAAGGAATGCAATTATCCTTATAATTAGGAGCAGCAGACCGCACCATTATTAAATCTCCATCTCTATGGTAGATACCATACTGGCGCTGGAGGATATATATAATTGCCTGTACGCTCTTGAGTGTGGAGGCAAATATATATACATACATTGTGTTTAACAGGATATACTGTTTGGTATTTCTCTCTGTATTTCAGTCCTTATACCACTTAAATCCTCTGTTTGTGATCTGCATTGCAATCACACTCCAAAGGTTTTTTTTGTAAGGTACTGTGTCTGGCTATATTGTACTGTTACGCCCTAGTGCTACATTCTCCAATAATGTCTGCATCACAGGGTGTGAGATCCGTGGCTGATCCTGCATCATGCAGTGCTGGCGCCGCGGATTTATCTGAGGAAAATATTGCAGCTGAGGGTCCAGGTATTGGGAGTTCTGTACTCCTCGGTTAGCCTGCAGCGCCGGTGGCACACCAAGACCCACCTTGGGCTGCTTTTTCTAATTTACTGACTACGCTAGTAACGAGGCTTGCGCCCCCTGTGGGACCTCCTGTGCCTGTAAAATCACATATTGTCCCTGTTGTAAATCCACCATGGGTGGATACTCTGTCGACTCAGTTACAGCAGTTAAATCAGACTTTGGTTAAACAAAAGCCTGACCCTCGCCCTCCTAGGACCAAAGGGTCATCTAAGCAGGCCATTTCTTCCTCACAATCCACACATGTTTCGGATACTTCATCCGATGAAGATGGCATATATACTGACCCATCAGACACTGTTGCAGGTGCTTCTGATGGGGAATCTACAACACAGGTGGATGTTCCTGACCTCTTGGAGGCAATCAAACTGATTCTTCAGATTGATGATGAATCTGAACCTCCAGACACGTCTTAGAAACCTGATAAATTCAAATGTCAGAAGGTTACTAAATTAGTTTTGCCAAATTCCGACCATTTAGTTGACATACATCAGGAATCCTGGAAGTCTCCAGGTAAGAAATTCTCCCTGTCTAAAAAGATGCTAGCTTGTTACCTCCTCGCTGCAGAGTTAATAAAAAATTGGGAAACACCGTCGCCGGTGGACTCACATGTCGCATATCTGGTGGTGTCTTCTACTCTGCCTGTCACTACTGTCACCTCTCTGAAGGAACCAACGGATACGCGCGTGGAGGGTTGCTTGAAGTCTATTTACACTCTTGCAGGTGCTGTACATAGACCTACTATAGCGGCTTCTTGGGCTGCAAATCTATTGAAGCCAGGGTTCAAGAAGTTGAAGCAGAGCTACCTCTGAATTTTTCTGATAGTGCCAGACAGTGTCTTTCATATATTACCACAGCCTCTCATTACATTCAGTAGCGGCCTCTGATGCCGGTGTGCTGGCACCCAAAGCGTCTACTACGTCCATTGTGGCTCGCCGTATTCTGTGGTTGCGGTCCTGGTCTGTGCACCTGGACTCTAAAAGATTCCTTTTAAGGGAAACATCCTTTTTGGGGAAGATCTGAACAAGATTGTTGCTGACTTAGCGTCTGCTAAAACTGCATGTCTCCTGAGTACTAATCCTTCGGCTCCGAAGGCTAAGAGTACCACCTTCCGTTCCTTTCCACCTCCAAGTAAAGCAAAGGGTAAGGCGTACCCGAAACAGGCTCGCACTTCCAAAACCTCTAAGCCCAAACCTAAACGTTCCTGGGCTGCCCGTCAGCCTGCTTCCAAACCAGACAAGCCTGCTGCATGATGGGGCGGGCCTCCCCCTGGTGGAAGGCCGACTTCTGCGGTTCGCCCAGGTATGGTTACAGACCACTTCAGACGCCTGGGTGAGGGATGTCGTCACTCACGGATACGCCATCTCTTTCAATAAATGTCCCCCTAGCCAATTTTGCTCGACAAATATCCCTTTGGATCCGTTGAAAGCAAGAACTCTACATTTGGTGGTACAATCCCTCCTGGACACAGGAGTGATAGTGTCGGTGCCTCTGGCTCAGAGAGGCAGGGGGTACTATTCAACGCTTTTCCTAGTTCCGAAACCGAATGGATCCTCCCACCCATTCTCAGCCTCAAGTCTTTGAACAAATTTGTGAAAGTATCCAAATTCCATATGGAAACTCTTCGCTCTATTGTTCTGGCCTTGGAACCCAAGGACTATATGGTACCCCTGGACATACAGGATGCTTACCTACATATACCTATTGCCATGTCGCATCAGCAATATCTGCGGTTTGCTATTGGCAACCTCCATTATCAGTTCCAGGCCTTGCCTTTTGGTCTGACCACGTCTCCGCGAATCTTCACCAAGGTCATGGCGGTCATGACAGCTCTTCTCCGCCGTCAGGGTATCAGGATCCTGCCGTATCTGGACGACTTGTTGATCCTGGCGAACTCCCCAGAGGTTCTCCTCCATGATCTGGAACTGACGGTCCAATTCCTCATCAACTGGAAGAAATCCTCACTGGTCCCTGCTCAGAGCATGGTGCACCTGGGGGCGTTACTGGACACACACAACCAAAGGTTGTTCTTGTCTCCGGAGAAGGTCCTGAAACTTCAAGACAGGATAAGATGTTTCCTCTCTCGCCCACGTGTGTCGATACACTCGGCGGTGCAAGTACTAGGCCTCATGGTGTCGCCTTTCAAAATGGTAGAGTACGCTCGATTTCATTCCCGCCCTCTGCAGCGGTTAATCCTTTCCAAGTGGGATGGCCTGCTTCACCGGTTCAGGTCTCACATGATTTCCTTGACTCCGGAAGTTCATCTGTCTCTGAGCTGGTGGCTCCAGGACCAAGCAGGGGTCGTCCCTTCTGGATCTCCAACTGGGTCCTCCTAACGACGGATGCCAGTCTGCAGGGTTGGGGCATGGTGTTGGAGCAACACTCTCTTCAGGGTCAGTGGACCAGGGAGGACTCTCTCCTTCCGATAAACATTCTGGAGTTGCGGGTAGTATTCAATGCTCTGAAACTGGCCCTGCCTCTGGTACAGAACAGGCCTGTTCAAGTACAGTCAGACAACGCCACCATGGTGGCGTACATAAATCATCAAGGCGGCACTCGAAGCCGCATGGCAATGATAGAAGTGTCAAAGATTCTTCTATGGGCGGAACGCCATCTGCCAGCCATATCGACAGTGTTCATTCCGGGGGTCCTCAACTGGGAAGCGGACTTCCTCAGTCGTCAGGACGTACAAGCCGGAGAGTGGAGTCTTCATCCGGAAGTTTTTCAACTCCTAGTGGACAAGTGGGGCCTACCAGATGTAAACCTGATGGCATCTCGACACAATCATAAGGTTCCGGTCTTCGGAGCAAGGACAAGGGATCCTCAAGCAGTGTTCGTGGACGCGCTGGCAATTCCATGGAACTTTCGGCTGCCGTATGTGTTCCCTCCGGTATCACTACTGCCCAGGGTAATAAGGAAGGAAGTTCATGCAAGAAGGAGGAATACTACTTCTAATCGCTCCAGCATGGCCCAGACGGCATTGGTTCTCAGACCTACAGGGTCTATCGATGGAGCGTCTTCTTCTACTTCCACAACGCCCAGACCTCCTCGTTCAGGGCCCTTGTGTCTACCAGGATCTGGTCTGACTGGCTTTGACGGCCTGGCTCTTGAAGCTTCAGTCTTGAAGGCCAAAGGATTTTCTGAGGCGGTCATTCAAACTATGTTGAAAGCCCATAAACCGGCTTCGGTACGGATTTATTATAAGGTCTGGAATTCTTACTTCACCTGGTGTGCGGCTAAGAATTATGATTCATACAAGTTCAGTACTGCCAAACTTTTGGCTTTTCTGCAACAGGGCCAGGACTTAGACCTTCGTCTGGCCTCCCTCAAGGTTCGTATTTCAGCCTTCTCGGTATGGTTTCAGAGAAAAATTGCATCTCTGCCTGAAGTTCATAATTTCACTCAGGGTGTTTTATGGATTCAACCTCCCTATGTCCCTCCTGTGGCTCCATGGGATCTGTCTGTTGTATTGAATGCCCTACAAGAGTCTCCATTTGAACCTCTTGAATCTGTGGACCTCAAATGGCTTACACTTAAGGTCTTGTTTTTGCTGGCTATTGCCTCTGCTAGAAGGGTTTCTGACTTGGGTGCTCATCCTGTCGGTCACCCTTTCTGATTTTTCACCGTGACCGAGCGGTTCTTAGAACTCGCCCTGGTTATTTGCCTAAGGTGGTGTCGTCTTTCCACCTTAACCAAGAGATTGTGGTTCCGGCCTTTATCTTTCCTGGTTTGTCCTCCAAAGAACAATCTTTGGATGTGGTACGGGCTCTCCGTATATATGTGAAGAGAGCTGCCTCTCTTAGGAGAGCTGATTCTCTCTTTGTCCTTTTTGGTTTTCACAAATGTGGCTGGCCTGCGAATAAGCAAACCTTGTTCAGATGGATTAGAATGGTGATTGCACAAGCTTATGTGTGGGCTGGACTTCCAGCTCCTGCTACTATCAAGGCCCATTCTACTCAGTCTGTTGGACCTTCTTGGGTGGCCCGCCGTGGCGCGTCCCTAGAACAATTGTGCAAGGCGGCTACGTGGTCCTCAGTGAACACATTCATTAGAAACTATGCCTTTGATACTTCCGTCTCTCAGGATGCTTCCTTTGGATGCAGGTTTCTTGTGCCGCTACAGTGCGTCCCCTCCCTTGAGGAACTGCTTTAGGACATCCCCGATGTATTCCCTGTGGAATCCCAGTGTACCCAGCTGCAGAAAAGGAGATTTATGGTAAGACTTACCATTGTTAAATCTCTTTCTGCGAGGTACACTGGATTCCACAGGGCGCCCATCCTGAGGCACTTAGCTTCTGTGGGTTTGTATGGCATTAGCCGCTGGTACCTTCTCCTGTCGTGAGAATGTGGTTCTCTGTGGCTACTAACTACTATCATCTCTTTTGCCTCCTGCATTGGACTGGTTAACAAAACTGAGCTCCAGTGCCTGGAGGCGGGGTTATAGAGGAGGCAGTGCAGTGCATCCTGGGAACAGTCAAAGCTTTAGCCTGTTGGTGCCTCGGATCAAGATCCAACTCTACACCCCGATGTTATTCCCTGTGGAATCCAGTGTACCTCGCAGAAAGAGATTTAACAATGGTACGTCTTACTATAGATCTCCTTTTATCTATGGGAGATCCGGCTCAGGTGACCAGGTTGTTATATCTAAGGATGCTAAAAAAGCCTTCAATTTGATCACCTGGGATCACTTATTTGAAACCTGGGGTCGATTTTGTTTGATTTTGATCGATTTCAGAACAATTTTAGATCAATTTAAAGCTATCTTAATTGATTTTGGGATTTTCCAGGATTAGAACACACATTTGCTAACATTTAAACATTAATATAAAAAAATAATCTGCTAGTAAATGTATGTTTTAACCGTGGAAGCCAAACATCTATTAAGATCGATTTAAATAACTCTAAAATTGATCTGAAATTGAGCAAAATCAAACAGTATTGACAGTATTTCGTAAATATACCACCTTAACTTGCTTTGATTTTCCTTGGAAATTTATTTTGGTACTTCAGATTTTGGACCTGATTCAGTAAGGATTGCAAATTTTGCTAAGTAGCAGAATTTGCAATCCTTTGGATCGCATGCTGGGGTCTGGCCATCGCAGGGCAAGGCCGCCCAACATGCTAACTGATGCCCCTCCTTGACCACACCTGCCTGTGCCCACAGCAGGCCTGTCACCATCTTTCTGATAGCAGCGGCGTCACGCTGCCATCCGATCACGCTAACGCCACTCATCCTGTTTGCACCGCCATGCCTGCATTGCCCAGTCACCCCCCCAGCAACACTCCGTCTTGGAAATTGAGTGTTGCCGCCCACCCACCCTGCGAACGACTCTGCCTGATTGACAGACAGAGGCGTTCGCATTTTCTGCGGGGCGCCCGCAGTAAATGCGGGCGCATGGGAAGAATGGGCCCTGCACATGCGCCTGTAGGGCATTCATAAAATTTCCAGTTGAATCGCTCTTTGCGATCCAACCTGAAGTAGCCCCTTTGTATCATAATCCACTTACCAAAGCCCCTTTGTATCGTAATCCACTTACCAAAGTCTCAAGTAATGGCTGTATATCCACTCTTCCAGAAAAGCACATGGCAATGCTGTCCATTGTCCCCACTATTATTTAGAGCCTTTGGCAATCGCCCTCTGTGCTAACCACCTTTTAGATGGTATTTCTATTTGCTTGACGGTGTTAAATGTTGATTGTTTGCAGACCATGTTATTGTTTGTATCAGATTTCTCTAGAGGTTGGGGCTGTGTTACCGGTGGCTGGAATTCCGGCGGTCAGCATCCCGACGCCGAAATCCCGGCTGCAGAATGCCAGCGGGGGGGGGGGGGGGGCGAGTGCAACAAAGCCCCTTGTGGGCTTGCTGCCCTCGACACAGGTTCTATTCCCACTCTGTGGGTGTCGTGGACACCCGCAAGTGGGAATAGTCCCTTCTAGTTGGCACGCCGACTGTCACTTTTGTGTGGGTTTGGGACGCAGGGGGAGTTATTGTGACCGTCGGTCACAAAATGACATCACCTCTCTAGATCTATCCTTACCATATTAGGTTTACTTGCTAGTTTTGGCTCGTTTGCAGGATATAAGGTCAATATTCAAAAATCTGAATTGTTCCATGTGATGGGTCTTAATTCCTCCCCATCACCTTGCAATTACTAGGCAGTTTGAAAATATCCACTCAATCCATCAAATATTTAGGTACAGTATTTATATTCCTGCTTCTGTTTTCCCTCTCTACTGGGTCAATTATACCCTTGTTATTAAGGAAATCTTAAGTATCCTGGACTCTTGGAGCCTCCTCCTTGTTTCCTTGTTGGGAAGGGCAGCGTTACTTAAATCTGTTATTTTTTCCAAATGATCTTACCCTATTCAGATACTCACAAAGAAAGGGAAAAGAAGACTCTTTGTTAGGGGGACTAAATGGTCGAAAAAAATTGTGCTGTAATTACCTTAAAATGTATTTACCCTTTCTTTTTGATAACTGTTTTCTGACTCTAGGGAGCAACACCAACCAGTTTATTTACAAAAGTCATTTGTGACCGCAACACTTACCAATTTGGTTTATCATTACACTTTCAAACTTCCTTGCTCTCCTCTGAGATTGTAAAAGGGACAATTGGACATAGGGGGATTTCTAGTGTGGACTCCATTCTTCTTTCCTAGTCCCTATTTAGATGCTCTCTATTAGACTTTCCAGATCAGATCTTCTTAAGTTGCTACAGGAATTATTCAAATTGCTCTGGCAAGGTAATAAGCAGATACAAATTATTTCTCTGTAGAAGAGACAAAGGTTTAGGTGTGCCTAATGTGCTGGTGTTCTCCCAATGTATTTTCTTCAGGTACATATCAGATTGGTTTACAGGTACTGATTTTTATACGCATACAAGTCTTGAGGAGGATCTGTTGTTTCCATATTCTCTTGCGGCCCTCCTTTCTGTTCCTTGTACTTTGTTACCACCTCACACAATGGGGGTAATTCTGAGTTGATCGCAAAAGGAACTTTGTTAGCAGTTGGGCAAAACCATGTGCAATGTAGGGGAGGCAGATATAACATGTGCAGAGAGAGTTAGATTTGGGTGGGTTATTTTGTTTCTGTGCATGGTAAATACTGGCTTCTTTATTTTTACACTTCAGTTTAAATTGCAGATTGAACACACCGCACCCAAATCTAACTCTCTCTGCACATGTTATATCTGTCTCCCCTGCAGTGCACATGGTTTTGCCCAACTGCTAACAAAGTTCCTGCTGCGATCAACTCAGAATTACCCCCCAATGTCCAATATATTGTGTTATGATACCTATTTAACTTGACTATCCATTATTACACATGACTACTACTGTACATATGCCACCCTATGGTGTAGCCCTAAAGCTCAACAAGTCCTGGATAATGTTGGATTTTTAAGGTTGTTGAGAAACAAGGGCTAGCAGCCATTAAAGAAACAGTGCATCCGGAAAATATTCACAGCGCTTCACTTTTTCCACATTTTGATATGTTACAGCCTTATTCCAAAATGGAATAAATTAATTTCTCATACGTCCTAGAGGATGCTGGGGATGCTTCAAGAACCATGGGGTATAGACGGGATCCGCAAGAGACATGGGCACTTTAAGACTTTAAAAGGGGTATGATCTGGCTCCTCCCTCTATGCCCCTCCTCCAGACTCCAGTTAGATTCTGTGCCCAGTGAGACTGGATGCACACGGAGGAGCTCTCCAGAGTCTCTCAGAAAAAAGACTTATTGTTAGGTTTATTATTTTCAGGGAGACATGCTGGCAACAGGCTCCCTGCATCGTGGGACTGAGGGGAGAGAAGCAGACCTACTTCTGTGAGTTTCAAGGCTCTGCTTCTTAGGCTACTGGACACCATTAGCTCCAGAGGGTCTGATCGCTAGGTACGCCTAGATGCTCGTTCCCGGAGCAGCGCCGTCACCCCCCTTGCAGAGCCAGAAGTCAGAAGCCGGGTGAGTAGAAGAAGATCATAAGACTTCAGTGACGGCAGAAGATTTCAGTGACGGCTTTGAGGTACCGCGCAGCAGCCGTGCTGCGCGCCATGCTCCCACGTACACAGAGGCACTGCAGGGCGCATAAAACCTCAATAGCGACTGGCATCAGTGTATACAGTGCCTGGGCACTAAATACAGACCCCCACCAGTATAAATATATAAAAATAAGCGGGACTGAAGCGCGCCATTAAGGGGGCGTGGCTTAGCCCTCACAGCTCTAACCAGCTCCATTTTCTCTTCACAGCTGCAGAGACGCTGAGCCTGGCCTCCCACACTGCTGTACAAGTAACAGGGTGCAAAATGGGGGGGCACAGTTGATTTGGTGTTATTTTATTGATATTAAAAGCGCTGGTCTGGGCAGTATATTACATGCTTCAGAACCGGGATAGGCGCTGGGTTGTGAGCTGGCAGAACTCCCTCTGTGTTTCTCTAACAGGCTTTGCTGTGGGTCTGTCCCCTATAGCCCAGTGTGTTGTGGGTGTCAGTACGCGTGTGTCGACATGTCTGAGGCTGAGTGCTCTTCCCAGGAGGAGGCTGGAGTGGGGGCAGAAAAGACTGAGGGAGTGACCGTGTCGGCACCGCCAACGGCTATTTGGGTACCAGACATGGAGAAAATCCATGGAGGATGCATTGTCGCAGGTTCAGAGCCCCTTGGGGTTTCAGAAGCGTTCATTTACCCAAATAGCTGATACAGATACCGACATGGACTCTGATTCCAGTGTCGACTATAGTGATGCCAGATTGAATCCTAAACTGGCTAAGATCATTCAGTACATGATTGTGGCGATAAAAGACGTCTTACATATCACAGAGGACCCTGCTGTTCCTGATACTAGGGTCTGCATGTTTAAGGGAAAGAAACCTGAGGTGACAATTCCTCCCTCTCATGAACTGAACGCTCTTTTTGAAAAAGCTTCGGAAAATCCTGACAAGAAGTTACAGGTTCCCAAGAGAATTCCGGTAGCATATCCGTTCCCCTCTGGGGACAGGGAAAAGTGGGAGTCAAACCCCATGGTGGACAAAGCTCTATCGCGTCTGTCCAAAAAGGTGGCGCTTCCGTCTCCTGACACGGCAGCCCTAAAGGATCCTGCGGATCGTAAGCAGGAAAATACGTTGAAATCCATTTTTGTCACTACAGGTACGCTGTTCAGGCCGGCCGTTGCATCTGCATGGGTGAGTAGCGCTATTGAAAAGTGGGCAGATAACTTGTCATCTGATATAGATTTCCTGGACAGGGATAGCGTGCTGTTGACACTGGGTCATATCAGGGACGCTGCAGCTTATCTAAAGGAAGCTGCGAGGGATATTGGCCTTTTGGGATCAAGGGCCAATGCCATGGCAGTCTCAGCTAGAAGAGCATTGTGGATTCATCAATGGAATGCTGATACTGACTCTAAGAAGACTATGGAGTGTCTGCCGTTTAATGGTAGTGTCTTGTTTGTTGATGGCCTCGCTGACCTGGTATCTACGGCTACCGCGGGTAAGTCATCGTTCCTACCTTATGTTCCTGCACAACAAAAGAAAACGCCCCACTATCAGATGCAGTCCTTTCAGCCCAATAAATACAAAAAAGGACGAGGGCCTTCCTTCCTTGCTACGAGAGGGAGAGGAAGGGGAAAAAGGTCACAGGCTGTGGCAAGTTCCCAAGAGCAGAAATCCTCCCCGGCTTCTGCCAAATCCACCGTATGACGCCGGGGCTCCTCTGCGGGAGTCCGCACTGGTGGGGGCACGTCTCCAACTCTTCAGTCAGGTCTGGGTTCGCTCGTCCCTGGATCCTTGGGTGTTAGAAATAGTAGCCCAAGGGTACAAATTGGAGTTTCAAGATGTGCCCCCTCGCCGATTTTTCAAATCTGCCTTGCCAGCTTCTCTTCCAGAAAGGGAGGTAGTATGCGCTGCAATACTAAAGCTGTGTCAAAATCAGGTCATTGTCATGGTACCCCTGTCACAACAGGGGGAAGGCTTTTATTCGAGCCTGTTCGTGGTCCCGAAGCCGGATGGCTCGGTCAGACCGATTCTGAACCTAAAATCCCTCAATTTCTATCTAAAAAAATTCAAGATGGAATCTCCCCGAGCTGTGATCTCCTGTCTGGAGGAGGGGGATTTTATGGTGTCGGCCGACATAAAGGATGCCTACTTACACGTCCCCATATATCCTCCACATCAAGCTTATCTGAGGTTTGCTGTTCAGGATTGTCATTACCAATTTCAGACGTTGCCATTTGGTCTGTCCACGGCTACGAGGATTTTCACCAAGGTGATGGCGGAAATGATGGTTCTCTTGCGCAAGCAGGGTGTCACAATTATCCCGTACTTGGACGATCTCCTGATAAAGGTGAGATCCAAGGAGCAGTTACTGAAAAATGTTACGCTCTCCCTGACAATTCTGCAACAACACGGTTGGCTCGTAAACTTGCTAAAATCACAGTTGCTTCCAACAACATGGCTGTCGTTCTTGGTTATGATTCTGGATACAGAATTACAGAGAGTTTTTCTACCAGTGGAAAAGGCTCTGGAAATACAGAACATGGTAAAACAGATTCTGAAACCGGCAAGAGTGTTGATTCTTCAATGCACTCGGTTGCTGGGGAAGATGGTGGTGGCCTACGAGGCCATTCAGTTTGGCAGGTTCCATGCCAGAGTGTTTCAGTGGGACCTGTTGGACAAGTGGTCCGGGTCTCACCTGCACATGCACCGGAGAATAATCCTATCTTCAAGGACCAGAATCTCTCTCCTGTCGTGGCTGCACAGTTCTCACCCCCTAGAGGGACGCAGGTTCGGGATTCAGGATTGGATCCTGGTGACCACAGATGCAAGTCTCCAAGGCTGGGGAGCAGTCACACAGGGGAAAAATTTCCAGGGAAAATGGTCAAGCCAGGAAGCTTGTCTGCACATAAACATTCTGGAATTACGGGCCATTTACAACGGCCTTCGGAAAGCGGAACATCTTCTTTGCGGTCTGCCCATCTTGATTCAGTCAGACAACACAACAGCAGTGGCGTACATAAACCGCCAGGGCGGAACAAAGAGCAGAGCGGCAATGGCGGATGCCACAAAAGTTCTTTGCTGGGCGGAAACTCATGCAGACGCTCTGTCAGCAATCTTCATTCCAGGAGTGGACAACTGGGAAGCAGACTTCCTCAGCAGACACGATCTCCATCCAGGAGAGTGGGGTCTTCATCAAGAGGTCTTTGCAGAAGTGACAAGTCATTGGGGAATTCCTCAAATAGACATGATGGCGTCTCGCCTCAACAAGAAACTTCAGAGATATTGTTCCAGGTCGAGGGACCCTCAAGCAATAGCAGTGGACGCCCTAGTGACACCATGGGTGTTTCAGTCGGTCTATGTGTTCCCTCCACTTCCTCTCATTCCAAGGTTGATAAGGATCATAAGAAGAACAAGGGTTCAGGCGATACTCATTGTTCCAGACTGGCCAAGGAGGACCTGGTATCCTGATCTTCAAGAGTTACTCATAGAAGACCCCTGGCCTCTTCCTCTACGAGAGGACATGTTACAGCAAGGACCGTGCATGTATCAAGACTTACCGCTGCTGCGTTTGACGGCATGGTGGTTGAATGCCAAATCCTAGCCCAAAAGGGTATTCCCAGTGAAGTAATTCCCACACTACTTCAGGCTAGAAAGGAAGTAACGGCGAAGCATTACCACCGTATTTGGAGCAAATATGTTTCTTGGTGTGAATCCAAGAAGGCTCCTACGGAGGATTTTCAGCTGGGGCGTTTGCTCCATTTTTTGCAAGCAGATGTGGATGCGGGCCTGAAGTTGGGCTCAATTAAAGTACAAATTTTGGCCTTATCAATTTTCTTTCAGAAAGAATTGGCCTCTCTTCCAGAAGTTCAGACCTTCGTGAAAGGCTTGCTACACATCCAACCTCCCTTTGTGCACCCAGTGGCACCATGGGATCTTAATGTGGTGTTGCAGTTCCTGCAATCTCATTGGTTTGAACCTTTGCGTAAGGTTGAGTTAAAATTCCTTACTCGGAAAGTAGTCATGTTGTTGGCCTTGGCATCCGCAAGGCGGGTATCTGAATTGGCGGCTTTGTCTCACAAAAGCCCCTATTTAATCTTCCATGCTGATAGAGCGGAGTTGAGAACTCGTCAGCAATTTCTGGCAAAAGTTGTTTCATCGTTTCACGTAAACCAGCCTATTGTGGTGCCAGTGGCTACTGACGCCTTGGCGGAATCGAAGTCTCTCGATGTGGTTAGAGCTTTGAAAATCTATGTCGCCAGAATGGCTCAAATTAGGAAAACAGAGGCTCGGTTTGTACTGTGGGCTCCCAACAAGATTGGGGCTCCTGCTTCCAAGCAGACTATTGCACGCTGGATCTGTAATACGATTCAGCAAGCTCATTCTACGGCAGGATTGCCATTACCGAAATCTGTGAAGGCCCATTCTACCAGGAAGGTGGGCTCATCCTGGGCGGCTGCCCGAGGGGCCTCGGCATTACAGCTTTGCCGAGCTGCTACTTGGTCAGGATCAAACACTTTTGCGAAGTTTTACAAGTTTGATACCCTGGCTGAGGAGGACCTCTTGTTTGGTCAATCGGTGCTGCAGAGTCATCCGCACTCCCGCCCGTTCTAGAGCTTTGGTATAAACCCCATGTTTCTTGAAGCATCCCCAGCATCCTCTAGGACGTATGAGAAAATAGGGTTTTACTACCTACCGGTAAATCCTTTTCTCTTAGTCCATAGAGGATGCTGGACGCCCGTCCCAGTGCGGGCTGTATCTGCAGTTATTGGTTATGGTTACACACATGTTGTGTTGAGTTCAGTCAGTCTGTGGCTGATGTTAGTCATGCCGTTGTATGCGTTGTTGTTGACTGCCATGTTGTACGGCGTGTTTGAGGTGTGAGCTGGTATGTATCTCACCTTAGTTTAAAATAAATCCTTTTCCTCAAAATGTCCGTCTCCCTGGGCACAGTTCCTATAACTGGAGTCTGGAGGAGGGGCATAGAGGGAGGAGCCAGTTCACACCCCTTTTAAAGTCTTAAAGTGCCCATGTCTCCTGCGGATCCCATCTATACCCCATGGTTCTTGAAGCATCCCCAGCATCTTCTACGGACTAAGAGAAAAGGATTTACCGGTAGGTATTAAAATCCTATTTTTTCCCCTCATTATTCTACACACAATACCCAATAATGACAACGTGAAAAAGGTTTTTTTGAGATTTTAATTTTTTTTTTAAATTAAAAGTTAAGAAATCACATGTACATAAGTATTCAGTCTTTTCCATGAAGCTCAGAATTGAGCTCAGGTGCAGCCTGTTCCACTGATCATCCTTGAGATGTTCCTACAGCTTAATTGGAGTCCACCTGTGATAAATTCAGTTGATTGGACATGATTTGGAAAGGCACGCACCTGTCTATATAAAGTCCCACACTTCACAGTGCATGTCTGAGCACAAACCAAGCGTGAAGTCAAAGGAATTGTCTGTAGACCTCCTGAGACAGGATTGTCTCAAGGCACAAATCTGGGGAAGGGTACGGAAAAATATCTACTGCTTTGAAAGTCCCAATGAGCACAGTGGCCTCCATCATTCGTAAATAGAAGTTTTGAACCACCAGGACTCTTCCTAGAGCTGGCCAGCCATCTAAACTGAGTGATCGGGGGAGAAGGGCCCTAGTCATGGAGGTAACAAAAACCCAATGGTCACTCTGTCAGAGCTACAGCTTTCCTCTATGGAGGGACGAGAACCTTCTCTGCAGCAATCCACCAATCAGGCCTCTATGGTAGAGTGGCCAGACAGAAGCCACTCCTTACTAAAAAGCACATGGCAGACCACCTGGAGTTTGCCAAAATGCACCTGAAGGACTCTCAGACCATGAGAAACAAAATTCTATGGTCTGATAAGACAAAGATTGAACTCTTTGGCGTGAATGCCAGGCGTCATGATTGGAGGAAACCAGGCACTGCTCATCACCAGGCCAATACCATCTCTACAGTGAAGCGTAGCGGTGGCTGCATCATGCTGTGGGGATGTTTTTTTTTCAGTAGCAGAAACTTGGAGACTAGTCAGGATAGAGGGAAAGATGAATGCAGCAATGTACAGAGACATCCTGGATGAAAACCTGCTCCACAGTGCTCTTGACCTCAGACTGGGGAGACAGTTCATCTTTCAGCAGTACAACGGCCCTAAGCACACAGCCAAGATATTAAAGGAGTGGCTTCAGGACAACTCTGTGGTTCTATTCCCACTCCGTGGGTGCCGTGGACACCCACAAGTGGGTATAGTCCCTTCTAGTCGGCATGCTGACTGTCGATTTTGTGAGGGTTCGGGACGCAGGGGGAGTTATTGTGACCGTCGGTCTCCTGACCATCTGTCACATAGCTACATCCCCTCTCTAGATCTATCCGGATCATTTTAGATATACTTGCTAGTTTTGGCTCGTTTGCAGGATATAAGCTCAATATTCAAAAATCTGAAGTGCTTCATGTGATGGGTCTTAACTCCTCCCCATCACCTTGCAATTACTAGGCAGTTTGAAAATATCCACTCAGTCCATCAAATATTTAGGTATTTATATCCCTGCTTCTGTTTTCCCTCTTTACCGGGTCAATTGTACTCTTGTTATTAATAAAATCTTAAGTATCCTGGACTCTTGGAGCTACCTCCCTGTTTCCTTGTTGGGAAGGGCAACGTTACTTAAATCTGTTATTTTTTCCAAATTATCTTACACTATTCAGATACTCAAGAAGAAAGGGAAAAGAAGACTCTTTGGGGCACTAAATGGTGGACAATAAATTGTCTTGTAATTACCTTAAAACTTATTTACAACTCTGTGAATGACCTTCAGTGGCCCAGCCAGAGCCCGGACTTAAATCCGATTGAACATCTCTGGAGAGATCTGAAAATGGCTGTGCACTGATGCTTCCCATCCAACCTGATGGAGCTTGAGAGGTGCTGCAAAGGGGAATGGGTGAAACTACCCAAAGATAGGTGTGCCAAGCTTGTTGCATCATATTCAAAAAGACTTGAGGCTGTAATTGCTGCCAAAGGTGCATCAACAAAGTATTGAGCAAAGGTTGTGAATACTTATGTACATGTGATTTCTTAGTTTTTTATTTTTGATAAATTTGCGAAAATCTCAAAAACACTTTTTTCACATTGTCATTATGGGGTATTGTGTGTAGAATTTTGAGGGAAAAATGAATTTATTTCAGTGAAATGCTTTGAACACTTTCCGAATGCACTGTATCTATGACCCAGGGGGCACTGCAGATATATCATACATCTTTGCTGCAGTCACACCAAAGAGAGCCTCTTTGCACGCTAGGTTGCGTGAGAATTTTCTAGTGTCGGGTGACTTTTTTTGCTTCTTTTTTTGCCAAAAATGCATCTTAGTTTACAATACTATGTGACTAAGATGCACAAGGAGATGGTGCTGATCAGTCTGATATATGACACTTGATTACCTGTGTTCAACTTATTTTCTGAATCTGTATATAATGTCATAGGCGGATTCAGGGAGGGGCACCAAGGCACGTAACCCTGCTGTTATTTAGGATAATTTTTCACGCTGAACCGCACTGCCAGGGAAAGACAGCCACCTCTAGAACACCTGGATAGATAAATCCCAGCAGAAGCCGGAGCTGAAGCACTGCTCAGGAGGCTGCTGTGTGAGTGCGCAGCTGCAGCCAGTTTACAGAGCCTGGCTAAAATTGAACAGCAGCAGCTCAGTGTATGCCCTTCTTCAGCCCAGTGTCCCCTAACATTATTCATCCCCCCATCTCAGTGCCCCCACCTTGAACCCTCAGCCAGTTCAGTCACAGCTCTCCCTCATTCAGCTAAGTGTTCCCCACTCCCACCTCTATCACTACCCCTTCCCATTGTACCCGGTGCCCCATTCACAAAGGGTCCCCCCATCCAGCCTAGTGACTCCCCCATCCCAGCCCAGTGTCTCTCCCTTCCCTCTTCCAACTAAACCACTACCCCATCTAACTGCCCCTCATCAAGAATCCCCCCTATCCACTTCAGTCACAATGCTCCCGCTTCATTCAGCCAAGTGCAACCCCTTCTCCAGCCTAGTGTTCACCAATTCCACCGCAACACTTTTTCATCCAACTCAGTGCCCTCCTATAGCCTATCACCCTTTCCCTGTCACTGCCTTTCCCATCACCGTCACCCTCTGCCTCTCCCTGGCATCATTCACTGCCTTTCCCTTTCACGCTCTACCTCTCCCTGTCACCTGCTGCCTCTCTGTCTCCCACTATCTCACCCACTGCCCCTCTCGTGTCACTATCACCCTCTCTCTCCTGTCACCATCTGTTTCTTTAAGGCATCACCCTCTCCCTTTTACTTACTGCCTCTCTCTGTTACCCACTGCCTCGCCTGTCACCTTCTCCCTGTCGCCCTGTGCCTCTCCCTGACATCATCCACTGCCTTTCCCTATCACCCTCTCCCCTCCTTTTCACCCAGTGACTCTCTGGGTGGAATTCAAATGTTTGAAAAGTCAGTTGGGTGTCTGTTTTTTCCTGTCTATTAGATAGGAAAAAAAAGACTCCCAACTGACTTTTCAAACATTTGAATCTCCCCCTCTGTCTTCCACTATCTATCCCTATCATTTACTGCCTCTCCCTGTCACTCACTGCCTTCCACCCTCTCCATGTCATCACCCACTGCCTCTCCCTGGCATCACCCACTGCCTCTCCCAGTCACCCTCTCTCAATCTCTGCCTCTTTGGTAGTTTTTTATTTCTCCTCAGTATTTATTTGTCATGGATGTCTTTTTATGTTCTAATCTTCTGCCTTAATGGCCTTTGAATATTACGGTACACTTATTTCTACTGTGCAGTACTACCATGTACCACATTGATCTGTCATTACTGTTTGACTGTCTTTTGTAATTGCTTTATTCATATTAATAAAACTTTACATTGTTTGAAAAATATTGACTTGTACTGACTCTTGGAAGTCAATGATCTCATATTAAAGCTTTGTGTTGGGGCCAACCGCGCATGTGCAATGTTTTGGTGGTGCTCTTTGTAGCTTTGAAACGCCATGCAATCTAATCGGATAGCACAGTAGAGTCTTAACCCCTTATTTGGTAAATTATATTCTCAATTACATTGCTGTTTTCTGTTAGAAGTGTTACTTTCCTTATAATTCAGGGGAGAAAAAAAATTCAACATATCGACACTTGCAGAATTCAACGTTGTGAATGTCAACAGCCAGAATTTTGACTGTCGATTTTTGGATTAGGGTTCTTGCTAAGTTTGTCTGTATCTGGGGTCATTATTTAGCTGTACACGTCTTTGAATGATCCATTATCATTTAGCTTTAGTACGGATTCAAAACAGCTTTCATGTGACAAAAATGCTTCACGTCAATGCTGACGTTAGGCAATTAAATTGTTCTGGGACAAAAACCCAGCATGTAAGGTTAGCAACACTTTGAGTATCACAGTTTTCTTCAAGGCTTATTCTAAAGCCAGCAAATGTAGTAATCCTTAAATTTGAGCTTTTCATTGCATTCAACTGCATTTCAAATTCAGCAAAACCAAAGTCATAAATGTTCAAGTCCAACAGGTCTACACGGAAAATGTCAGACTTTATTGAAAAATAAAATGTAGGCCATACTTTTAGTAATCTTCTCGTATTTAAAAGAAAATCCCTTTATCAAAGTCAAACCCATCAATATACTTCCACGTTTCATTAACCATCATCTTTTAAAGGCTTGATAATTGTTTGACTTTGGGGAATTATTGCTAGATCTCTGAGCAAATGTCACGTAAAAATACCTTCAGTTTTTGCAGTAAATGTTTTTCAGAGCTTGAATAGATAGAGAACTCTTTGTCCTTTTTATTAAACAAAGATTCAGATCATTAAGTTGAGAAGTGATGTCTGTTAAAAATACAAGCTTGCACCTCCATCCATTGTCTGTCAGCTCTGGGAAAGGCTGATCTTTCTCAGTCAGAAATGTTTTAATTTTTTGAAAGGCGCTCACAACTCTATTCAACACTGTTCATTAGGTTTAGCCATCTAACATTACTGTGGAGCAGGATATCCTATAATGTGTCACACTTCAACAATATAGAATGCAGTGAGACCAGGGTTACTCCTGGCAGAGTCGAGGCATGGTGTCTATCATATCTGCTTGTTTTCACCAAAAACCAACACAATTTGGAACGGGCGTCACTGCTGAGGATCTCCATATCATGGCTTTCTTACTGTCCCCCAAAGGTGTCTATATGGAAGTGCTTATCAGCAGACAGAAGAATGGTCAAGCAAGCCAAGGCTAGGGTCACAAGTATAAATGCAGAGGTGCAGAATGATCATACCAGTCGAGTCGGTACACTGAAATTAATCAGACAGAGGCTCCAATGTTGGAGCTATAGCAGCAGACCTTATACTCTGGCACCAGTGTGGTGCACAGAATGAGGTTAAATAAGATGTGCAATGAAATTCTGGTCTCATAGTGTAATCCTGTTGTCAAACTGACCTCACCACTGGCCCAAGATACTAAAAGGGTTATAGAATGGCATGCCCACAATTAGAGGGCATTATAGATCAATGCAGGGCTGCAGGCACTCTCACTGCCTGGTGAGAATGACAACTGGGACCTGCTATGGCACATAATTATTTCAGACACTATTTTTATTGTGAATGTGTACTTACAGTAAAATTTCAAGGAAAAGGGGGTTGGACGTGGATTGCATACCCTAACTTTAAACACGAGATGCTACCATACTGAGACTTGTAGTACCGTGCAGGAGAAAGAAGAATGCAGGTGCACACTCTAAGCACTAAGAAAACTGATATTAAAAATAATTTTGATAAACTATTACAATTAACACAGAAGTTCTTAGCACTTAACATTTATATATCTTACTTGTAATATGTTATTGCTGTCTACTCATTAGAATGAGTACTACAGTGTCGGACTGGGGCATGAAGGGCCCACCGGGGGAATGCAGTTATAGGGGCCCATACTTAGGGGTATTGCCAGCCTACAAAGGGGGTGTGCACAGCCTCCACAGAGGCTTGAAATACACAATAGTTTAGTGCAGTGTAATGCAACATATCTACCATGTATAATACAAGTGCACAGTCTGGAACCTGATCCTTAGAGGAAGGAGTGGGCCCTCAGGCAGTGGGGCCTACCGGTGGTTTCCCTGGTACCCCTGTGGGCCAGTCCGACCCTGGAGTACTATTACAGGTAAGACTAGATACATTGATATAATGTGTTAGTATTAGAGATGTTAGGCACCCATCTAATACAGTTCACTTCACTTGGACTTGGTGGATGGGCACACATTTATTGGCCAAACATGCTAAGAACATTTGGCCAAAAATATATATTTTTTTAAATCTTAAAAATTATGCTTGCATAAGTATTCAACCCCTGTGCTGAGAAAGTTCTCAGTATACACAGATGAAAACTATTGCTTGACAATTGGATTTCAATTAGCCTCTATCTGTGAATCATTAGAAATATTTATTTTTTTATGAATAAAATTATAGGCATGCACAAGATAGGAAAAGGCTACAAAATAATATTCAAGTATTTGAATATCTTAGTGAGCATTTGTGAGGAAATGGAAGTGTTACGTTCCTGATGCTCAGAACTAGAAAGATGTTGCGAAGTGAGTCCAGAGCACCAGGACGAGACGCTGAAATAGGGAGGGAACGGGAATAGCCCCTAGCACCCTACCTCCGTTGTTTTACCCGTGTGGTCAGTTCACGCCTGAGTGACTATGGTTTCTTGGGCCCACGGCAGCCGAGTTTGAAGGGCGGATTAGGTCTGCCCAACTCCGATGCCCCCAGGTCTTAGAGTGAGACAAAGCGTGAACCGAGACAGGATAATAACAAGGGGACCTCTAACTAAAGCAAACAGAAGCTAGGGGCTACTAACTACCCTAAAACTAAATATATGTGCGGCACGCCACCAAAGGAAAAGAACAACAAAAGATATCACTGTCCACTCCCCCACACGGCATCGCCGAGTTCCGGGGAGGACAGTGAAAAGCGGAAACCTCCGCAAAAACCACCAATACAAAAAGTACCAAAAGGACTAAGCGGCCTAGGCCGCAACACGCGGCAGAAGCCGCTGCTCACGAAACCGGGAGAGAACCCCAACAAACGAGAACCCCCAGATGACTGCAACAGGTTCACTTGAACAGGAAGGATTCCCAGGACCTGCTTCAGAACTCCAGGACTCAGGAGCACAGGGAGCAGGATCGACCAGATACAGCTGACCAGGAACAGACGTTACAAGGCAGGAACAGCATACAGGAAGCTATCACCGGCGTCTGTGCCAGGTAGTGAGGGAGAGTATAATAGGGAGCCCTCCAATAGCTGCAGCGAAGCTTAATTAGTAATGTCGTGCAGCTGCCCTGCTGCACGACCAGAGCTAACAGGTGTATTGATTGATAGGAAGCAATGGGGAACCCAGTTCGTCTGTGGCGTCCCCGTTGCTAAGGGTCCGGCGGCTACACGCGCACGGCGTCCCAGCGTTGCCAGGGACCCGGCGGCTCAGCGCGCTCGGCGTCCTAGCGTTGCCAGGGACCCGGCGGCTCAGCGCGCACGGCGTCCTGACGTTGCTAGGCGCCGGGCAGGAAGGGAGGTGCGGTGGCCGTGAGCGTCGCTCGGAAGCAGACCGAGCGCCGCCGCGGACCGCGGCACCTAACAGTACCCCCCCCCCCCTTGAGGAGGGGTTAAAGAACCCCTAAAGCCGGGTTTCTGAGGAAATTCCTGAAAGAATAATCTCTTAAGTTTAGGGGCATGTAGATCCTTATCCAGGACCCAAGACCTTTCTTCCGGGCCATAGCCTTTCCAGTGAACCAAAAAATAAAGCCGGCCCCGAGAAACTTTGGAATCTAAAACCTTCTCCACCAAGAACTCTTGTTGCCCCTGAACATCCACCGGAGATCTACCATGGGAAGTCTTCCGAGGGAATCTCCTGGAAGAAAAATACTGCTTCAGAAGGGAACAGTGAAAAGTATTGCCAATTTTGAGTGATTTAGGCAAGCGTAGCCGAAAAGCAACTGGGTTGACCTTCTTAATGATAAGGAATGGTCCAATAAATTTGGGTCCCAATCTAGCCGAGGGTTGTCGGAGCTTGATGTTGCGGGTTGACAACCACACCTTATCTCCCACCTTAAAAGTGCATGGGCGTCGGAACCTATCAGAAAAATGTTTTTCTCGGAAGGCAGCCTTCTTAAAGGCAAGGTGCACCTTTTTCCAAATCATTCTGAGACGGGAAGTTAAGGTCAACGAGGAGACTGGAAAATGAGGGTAAAAAGAATTGGCTCTAGGATGAAAGCCCAAGACCGAAAAGAATGGGGACTCTTTGGTGGAAGAATGACAAGAGTTATTATAGGCAAACTCGGCCAAAGGAAGAAATTCAGACCAATCATTCTGAAGTTTGGCCGAATATAGCCGTAAATACAGTTTTAACGACTGATTAACACGTTCAGTTTGTCCGTTAGACTGTGGATGGTACCCAGATGTTAAAGAGAGTTTCATATTTAATGAGGCACAAAAACGTTTCCAGAAACGGGCGATGAATTGCGGTCCCCGATCAGAGACAATATCCCTGGGTAAACCATGGAGCCTGAACACATGGCGGAGAAATAAAACTGCCAACCCTTGAGCAGAGGGTAATCGGGGGAGAGCAATGAAGTGGGCCATCTTACTAAAACGGTCTACTACCACCCAAATGACTCGAAATCCAGCTGAAAGAGGAAGGTCCACCACGAAATCCATGGATATATGTGACCATGGCCTGAGAGGAATGGCTAAAGGTATGAGTTGCCCGACCGGCAACAATCGAGATACCTTGTACTGAGCACAAAACTGACAGGAACGGACAAATCTTTAGAAAGATTAGGCCACCACACTGAGCGAGAGATTAACTCCAAGGTCTTAGTGATACCCGGATGACCAGAAATCTTATTATCATGAAACTCAGCTAGAACAGTGCCTCTCAGAAATTCAGGGACGAAGAGACGATCTGAAGGAGTGACTTTGGGAGCCTGCTGCTGAAGCTGGACTATCTGTGTAAATAAATCCTGTGTGAGGCCAGCCCGGATGACAGACGAAGGAACTATGGGGGTAGTAGCCGGGTGGTTGTTGTGAACCGGAAGAAAACAACGTGACAGGGCATCGGCTTTTGTATTCTTGGAACCGGGCCTGAAGGGGATAATAAACCTGAAATGAGTAAAAAACAACGCCCAACGTGCCTGTCGAGCATTAAGCCGTTTAGCTGACTCAATATACTTCAGGTTCTTGTGGTCAGTAAACACTGTAATGGTATGCCTAGCTCCTTCCAGCCAATGCCTCCACTCCTCGAAAGCCCATTTAACTGCCAACAATTCTCGATTACCAACATCATAGTTGGATTCTGCGGAGGAGAATTTCCTGGACATGAAGGCACATGGGTGTAATTCCTGAGACTCCGGGTCTTCCTGAGAAAGGATAGCCCCCACTACAACCTCTGAGGCATCTACCTCGACAATAAAGGGGAGCTCCGGGTTAGGGTGTCTGAGCACTGGAGCTGAGACAAAGGCCTGCTTTAAGGCCAGAAAGGCAGACTTGGCTTCAGGCGACCAATTGGAAGGGTCCGCTCCTTTTTTAGTCAATGCTACTATAGGAGCAACCAAATCAGAGAAGGTATGAATAAAACGCCTATAGTAATTTGCAAACCCTAAAAAGCGCTGAATTGCTTTTAAGTTCATGGGTTGTGCCCAATTTAGGATGGCCTGGAGTTTTTTTGGTTCCATGAAAAACCCCTTAGGAGAAATAATATACCCCAGGAAGGATAGTTCTGTGATGTGGAAATCACATTTCTCCAGTTTGGCGTATAAATGATTTTCCCGTAACTTCTGAAGGACCAGTCGCACATGGGTAATATGTTGTTCTAAAGACTCGGAGTAAATCAAAATGTCGTCTAAATAAACGACCACAAACTTTCCTATAAAAGTCGCGAAGGACGTCGTTAATGAGATCTTGAAATACAGCAGGAGCATTAGACAGCCCAAACGGCATCACCAGGTATTCATAATGTCCCGACTGTGTGCTGAAAGCCGTCTTCCACTCATCCCCAGATTTAATTCGGATGAGATTGTAAGCCCCTCTAAGATCGATCTTGGAAAAGATAACGGCAGTCCGGAGCTGATCAAATAGTACTGAAATCAGTGGCAAGGGGTAGGTAGATTTTATTCAAAGCCCGAAAATCAATACATGGTCTGAGCGACCCATCTTTTTTCTCAACAAAAAAGAACCCTGCACTCAATGGAGATTTCGAGGGCCTAATGAAGCCTTTTTTTAGGCTCTCCTGTACATAATCATTCATTGCCGTAGTTTCCGGCCCAGACAGGGCATATAGTCTCCCCTTAGGTAAAGAGGCACCGGGAACTAAGTCAATAGCGCAGTCATAGGACCGATGAGGAGGCAGAATATCCGCATTACCCTTGGAGAAAACGTCGGCAAAGTCCTGATATTCCAAAGGAATAAGTTCTGGGGTGACTGCCGCAACCCGGACTGGACGGGAAATACATTCCTTAACACAAAAGGGACCCCATCGGGAAATCTCCCCAGACTGCCAATCTATGGTGGGATTATGAAAGGCAAGCCAGGGGTGACCCAGAACTACGGGGTCAGCCGGACAATGGGTAAGGTAAAATTCGATTTTCTCTGAATGTAGGGCCCCCACTGTCAGTTGTACTGGAGGTGTGCAGTGAGTGATTACCCCGTTAGAAAGCGGACCACCATCCAAGCCGTGTATGGTGATACGTTTATCCATAGGTATCTGTGGAACGCCCAAAGCCTGAGCCCAACCAAGATCCATGAAATTTCCCGCAGCTCCACTGTCGACGAAGGTCGACACCAACGAACTGAGGCTACCAAAGGAAATTTTTACAGGAACTAATAAGGAATCAACAGAGGAGATTAACTGCAGACCCAAGTGAACCCCCTCACTATTCACTTGGTCAGAGCGTTTCCCTGCTTATTTGGGCAATTACGTGCGATATGTCCCTTGCCACCACAATACAAGCAAAGACCAGAATTTAGCCTTCTGGTTCTTTCCTCTGGGGACAGCTGGGAGAGACCCATTTGCATGGGCTCCTCGACGTCCTCAGGGAAAGTATACACACATGGACTAGGCCTGAAACTAGCTCCTCTTTCAGCCCTCCGCTCCCGGAGACGACGATCAATTTTAATAGCAAGCTCCATGAGTTTTTCTAGAGTCTCTGGAGCGGGGTACTGAAGGAGACTGTCTTTAATAACTTCAGACAAACCGAGGCGAAACTGACTGCGTAGGGCCGGGTCATTCCAGCCACAGTTGTTCGACCAACGGCGAAACTCGGTACAATACGCCTCTGCTGGATTTTTCCCTTGCTTAAGTGCACGCAGGTGGCTCTCAGCCGGCGCTTCTCTATCAGGGTCATCATACAAAAGGCCTAAGGACTTAAAAAAGGCATCTACAGATAGCAAGGCAACATTATCGGCTTTTAGCCCAAAAGCCCAGATTTGTGGATCGCCTTGTAGTAATGACATCACAATCCCGACCTGTTGAGACTCAGTACCAGAGGATCGGGGCCTTAAACGAAAATAAAGCTTACAAGCTTCCTTGAAATTAAAAAAATCCTTTCGGTTACCCGAAAAATGGTCAGGTAGATGCATCTTTAGTTCTGGAATCATACTCAGGGAGGCTCGCAAAAGATCTTCCTGCGATCTCACCCGAAGAGTAAGATCCTGAACCATCTGAGTTAGTTCCTGAATCTGGTTGGCCAAAAGCTGGCTGGGATTCGGTCCTAATACTGCCGGATTCATGAGGCCGAATTTCAAAGCCCACCAAATAAAAATAACTATTTTTGTGTGTTTTTAGGCCGGTGATAATGTTACGTTCCTGATGCTCAGAACTAGAAAGATGTTGCGAAGTGAGTCCAGAGCACCAGGACGTGACGCTGAAATAGGGAGGGAACGGGAATAGCCCCTAGCACCCTACCTCCGTTGTTTTACCCGTGTGGTCATTTCACGCCTGAGTGACTATGGTTTCTTGGGCCCATGGCAGCCGCGTTTGAAGGGCGGATTAGGTCTGCCCAACTCCGATGCCCCCAGGTCTTAGAGTGAGACAAAGCGTGAACCGAGACAGGATAATAACAAGGGGACCTCTAACTAAAGCAAACAGAAGCTAGGGGCTACTAACTACCCTAAAACTAAATATATGTGCGGCACGCCGCCAAAGGAAAAGAACAACAAAAGATATCACTGTCCACTCCCCCACACGGCACCGCGGAGTTCCGTGGAGGACAGTGAAAAGCGGAAACCTCCGCAAAAACCACCAATACAAAAAGTACCAAAAGGACTAAGCGGCCTAGGCCGCAACACGCGGCAGAAGCCGCTACTCACGAAACCGGGAGAGAACCCCAACAAACGAGAACCCCCAGATGACTGCAACAGGCTCACTTGAACAGGAAGGATTCCCAGGACCTGCTTCAGAACTCCAGGACTCAGGAGCACAGGGAGCAGGATCGACCAGATACAGCTGACCAGGAACAGACGTTACAAGGCAGGAACAGCATACAGGAAGCTATCACCGGCGTCTGTGCCAGGTAGTGAGGGAGAATATAACAGGGAGCCCTCCAATAGCTGCAGCGAAGCTTAATTAGTAATGTCGTGCAGCTGCCCTGCTGCACGACCAGAGCTAACAGGTGTATTGATTGATAGGAAGCAACGGGGAACGCGGTTCGTCTGTGGCGTCCCCGTTGCTAAGGGTCCGGCGGCTACGCACGCACGGCATCCCAGCGTTGCCAGGGACCCGGCGGCTCAGCGCGCACGGCGTCCTGGCGTTGCCAGGGACCCGGCGGCTCAGCGCGCACGGCGTCCTGGCGTTGCTAGGCGCCGGGCGGGCAGGAAGGGAGGTGCGGCGGCCGTGAGCGTCGCTCGGAAGCAGACCGAGCGGCGCCGCGGACCGCGGCACCTAACAGGAAGTTGTATCATACCAGTCAGTTTTGTGGTCATATGGGACAAGAAATAATTAAGCGGGCTCCTTATTAGAGGAGTCATTTTTCATAAGTGCCATTTAATGATATCCTGTTCATAACGAAGTACTGACAGACATCAGTCTCCACAGAAATGAATGTCCAAAGCACTAATTCCACAACATAGAGGTGAGTTGCTGTTGTACATACCAATGGGGTTTCTGAGGGCCTAGAAATCCCTCCTTATGGACCGGAAAAAAATTTCAGAGATGGAAACAGCTGCGTCTCCATCTCAGCACAAGTGAGACTGCTATCGCAGAGCTGCCACCACAGAGTGAGCTCTCTGCATGCGCAGCAGCTACCTCCATCTTCACATGGAATGGCCACTAGGGACAAACTGGAGCTCGAAAGCAACCCTGGCAATGTACTGTGCATGGGTCGTGGCCATGACTCAAGAGGGCAGGCCCCGAGTCTTGGAGGCCTGACCTTGTCGCATGGCCCTCATCTCTCTTTATGCTGGGTGGCTGAGCAGAGCAGTGGGAAGCGGAGTTGCTCAGCTGGTCCCTATCTTTATGTGTGCCATGCAGCCAAACAGAGCTGCTCAGCCATCGACCGGCCTGTCAGGCCATCCAGTCTGGCCCTGGTGGTTGAGTATTTATATAATACTCAAATACAGTGACTAGCAATCACTGTATTGAAATGGTACACAATATGTCCCTGATTCAGATGCAGAAGTGCCTATTGGCAGTCGCCATCTGCAATTTTATGCAAATGCTGATACAAACTCCTTCCCTTGTGCACGTCTGTGTAGCTGAATGTGCAAGGACTGAGATTCCCAATTTTAGCATCCTTACATGTTGTGAAAGTGTTTGATATGTCTTAAATGCCACCATCAGTTGCACCCTTAGAACTTGCTCCAGCCTTATGGCAGAGGCAGTTTCTCCATCTGACTGTGGCATCCTGTGCATGCATCTGTGAATGCAGCTGGTTGCAATGACACACTCGCGACACTACCATAGCACCCACTGTGTCACAATCCTGACTGAAATTCTCATGTTCTGTGACTTACCTCTGCCATTTCTCCTGCAGTTCAGTCTATCCTTCGTGTTGGGTTTTAGCCAGCACTCCAAATCCAAGTACATCCTGACCTGCTTGCCTTCAGCATACAAACTTTGTCTGTGTTACTCCTTATTAAGCCACCTAAATTCCTCTGTGAGTAATTAGCAGGATCTTGTGTCCAGCATTGTGTCCACATGAAGTTCCCAGCAGCTGCTTGGCTGTCTCTGTGAATATCACTGCACAGCACTTACTGCCAATGCCATTGCCCGCTGTCTCATCATTGTCCTCCATGATGTCTGCTTCCTGGTGTTTGCGCCTAGTCCAGAGTTCCCTCCAAAACTGGACCTGGGCGCTGCCCTCTTGGATTCTGTCAGCTAATCCTCCATTGTCCAATCAAGGAGCTCCTTCCATCAGCTGATCATAGCATCCATTTGCTGAACACTCTATGCTATAAAGGGGATTTCCTGCTGACATGAATTTGCCAGTACAGCAGTCTTCTCAGGAAGTACAGCTCTGTGCTGAGCTCCTACATTCTAGTAACTTTGCGCCGATCCAGTTCCACTCTGGTGATTTTCAAGTTCCAAATATTTCTGCATTTACATCTGCATCTCTCAGGACTCTCTAGTGTCATCATTCCGGATCCAGCCTGGTCAGCACTTCAGCCTATTCTGGTTCCATTCCAGTCTCCATTCTCTGCAAGTATACCTGCATCTCCAAAGGACTCTCCGAATGTCATAATCCAGATCAAGCCCGGTCAGCACTTCAGTCCATTTCAGTTCCTTTCCGGCCAGCCTTCCGGTTCCATTCTGGTTGCATTCCGGCCAGCATTTCAGTTCCTGTCTGGCAAGCATTCCGGCTCTATTCCTCCGGTTACCATTCAGGCTCCAGTTCAGTTACCAGTCCGGCAAACATTCAGGTTCCAGTCCAGCCAGCATTCCGGTCACCGTTCTGGCTCCATTCCGGTCACTTCTCCTGTTCCATTCCGGCCAACATTTCAATAGGATTCTGGTCACCAGTCCGGTCACAGGTAAGTCATTATTCAGAACCAGCAGTGATCCACAATTCCTTTTTAATAAAGTTGTTACACATGTTATTCCGCCTTTGGGCTATCACTACTAAAACACCAACAAATCTTCTAAGTGATTGACCCTTTAAAAAAACGTTGTTAGGTGCTGTGTATGGAGACATGTATGATAAGTTGGTGAGCATGGAGACGTGTGACAAATGCTGGTGTCCTGTGGATGAGGAGTCTGGCATTTATAGAGGCATGTGTGACTGATGGCATATGTGTAATATATTTCAAACTTTACTTGTTTCCTATATTAAAACTCAAATGTTTGGCCTCCCCAAATCTCCCAAACTTTTCAGAGTGGCCCATTTAAAATCTTAGTTCAATACAGAGGCGTAACTAGGATTTTTGGAGCCCAGGGCAAGATGAAGAGTGGCGCCCCCCCAAAAAAACAACAACAACAACAACCGGTGCCGAAAAAATGGGCGTGGCCACATACCAGAAGGGACATGGCCACTGAAAATGGGGCGTGCCAACATGACTATCACCTACCCCCTGTGTCGCCTCTCAGCACATTATCACCTACCCCTTGTGTCATCTCTCAGCACACCTTCATTGAATTTTTGCACAGTACGCATGCAGAGTCCCCTTTTTACACAGTACACAGTGCCAGATACACAATTGCCCCACAGTGCTAGATACATATTGCCCCGCAGTGCCAGATGCACTATTGCCTACAGTGCTAGATACACTATTGCCCCACAGTGCCAGATACATATTGTCCCACAGTGCCAGATACATATTGCCCCACAGTGCCAGATACATATTAGCCCACAGTGCCAGATACATATTGCCCGCAGTCCCAGATACATTATTGCCCACAGTGCCAGATACACTATTGCCCCACAGTGCCAGATACATATTGCCCCACAGTTGCAGAAACACAGTGCCACTGCCTCTGTAATGTGAGGGGAGGAGAGCGCAGCGCCTCTCCTGCCCCTCAATGCTGCTCCATGAAGACAGTCCGGTCTCCGGCGGTCAATGTTGGCGCCGGCTTGTTAGCCAATCAGAGCTCGCGGACCGGCAGCCAATCAGAAGCCGGTCCGTGGGCTCTTATTGGCTAACAAACAGAGAGCAGGTCACAGCACATTGAGGGGCAGGAGAGGCACTGCGCTCTCCTCCCCTCACATAGCACTAGCAGCGGGATGGGGGTTGGGTCGAGGGCAGGCAGAGACATAGCAGGGGCAAGTGGGCATGATGCCCCTGCTGCCACCAGCGCCCCCCTCTGATGGGCCTGCCAAGGCGCCCAGGGCACATGCCCTGCTCGACCCCCCTTAGTTACGCCTCTTGTTTAATAGCCCTGGTTTACACTATTATTTATTTTTCTTTTTTCTTTATTAATATATACTGGGACAAAGTGCAAGCATCTATAATAAAATATTACCCACAGTACCCACAAACCACATACATTTCATTGCAAACTACTGTTGAGTAGTTTCATTGTGCCAGGCTGCAAACTTATGTTCTGACTGGATCAGAGAAACTTGGAGCATGTTAACCAGAATTATCAAAATCTCCTGATTTATAGATAATTTGGTGCTTGATAGTAAAGTTTTTAGTCATTTAATGTGACTGTTCTAGCATTTTTATGTTTGGTAAGGTGTATACTATTGCTGGATCTTTGTGTTCTTTTGAGGGAAGTACCAAAATGCAGATCTCTAGACAGAGTAAACAATCACCTTGGGGTATATTTACTAAGCTCCCGATTTTGACCGAGATGCCGTTTTTTCATCAAAGTGTCATCTCGGTAAATCTCGGTCATTTACTAAACACTAATCACTAGAGATGAGCGGGTTCGGTTTCTTTGAATCCGAACCCGCACGAACTTCACTTTTTTTTCCACGGGTCCGAGCGACTCGGATCTTCCCGCCTTGCTCGGTTAACCCGAGCGCGCCCGAACGTCATCATGACGCTGTCGGATTCTCGCGAGGCTCGGATTCTATCGCGAGACTCGGATTCTATATAAGGAGCCGCGCGTCGCCGCCATTTTCACTCGTGCATTGAGATTGATAGGGAGAGGACGTGTCTGGCGTCCTCTCCATTAGAATAGAGATAGATAGATTAGATAGAGAGAGATTGTGCAGAGTCGCAGACAGAGTTAGTTTACCACAGTCAGTGACCAGTGCAGTTGCTAGTTAACTTTTATTTAATATAATATATCCGTTCACTTCTCTCTGCTATATCCGTTCTCTGCCTGAAAAAAAAAACGATACACAGCACAGTCAGTCACACAGTGTGACTCAGTCTGTGTGCACTCAGCTCAGCCCAGTGTGCTGCACAGTCATCAATGTATAAATTAAAAGCTTATAATTAATTGTGGGGGAGACTGGGGAGCACTGCAGGTTGTTAGCAGGAGCCAGGAGTACAATTATATTAATTAACAGTGCACACTTTTGCTGCAGGAGTGGTGACCAGTGCCTGACCACCAGTATAGTATTGTTGTATACTACTAATATCTCTTTAAATATCAACCAGTCTATATTAGCAGCAGACACAGTACAGTGCGGTAGTTCACGGCTGTGGCTACCTCTGTGTCGGCACACGGCAGGCAGTCCGTCCGACCAGAATTGTATTATTTATTATTATATACCTACCACCTAACCGTGGTTTTTTTTTCATTCTTTATACCGTCATAGTGTCATCCTAATTGTTACGAGTATACTACTATCTCTTTATCAACCAGTGTACAGTGCGGTAGTTCACGGCTGTGGCTACCTCTGTGTCGGCACACGGCAGGCAGTCCGTCCGACCAGAATTGTATTATTTATTATTATATACCTACCACCTAACCGTGGTTTTTTTTTCATTCTTTATACCGTCATAGTGTCATCCTAATTGTTACGAGTATACTACTATCTCTTTATCAACCAGTGTACAGTGCGGTAGTTCACGGCTGTGGCTACCTCTGTGTCGGCACACGGCAGGCAGTCCGTCCGACCAGAATTGTATTATTTATTATTATATACCTACCACCTAACCGTGGTTTTTTTTTCATTCTTTATACCGTCATAGTGTCATCCTAATTGTTACGAGTATACTACTATCTCTTTATCAACCAGTGTACAGTGCGGTAGTTCACGGCTGTGGCTACCTCTGTGTCGGCACACGGCAGGCAGTCCGTCCGACCAGAATTGTATTATTTATTATTATATACCTACCACCTAACCGTGGTTTTTTTTTCATTCTTTATACCGTCATAGTGTCATCCTAATTGTTACGAGTATACTACTATCTCTTTATCAACCAGTGTACAGTGCGGTAGTTCACGGCTGTGGCTACCTCTGTGTCGGCACACGGCAGGCAGTCCGTCCGACCAGAATTGTATTATTTATTATTATATACCTACCACCTAACCGTGGTTTTTTTTTCATTCTTTATACCGTCATAGTGTCATCCTAATTGTTACGAGTATACTACTATCTCTTTATCAACCAGTGTACAGTGCGGTAGTTCACGGCTGTGGCTACCTCTGTGTCGGCAGTCGGCAGGCAGTCCGTCCATCCATAATTGTATTATTATTATAATATATACCACCTAACCGTGATTTTTTTTTCATTCTTTATACCGTCATAGTGTCATACTAGTTGTTACGAGTATACTACTATCTCTTTATCAACCAGTGTACAGTGCGGTAGTTCACGGCTGTGGCTACCTCTGTGTCGGCAGTCGGCAGGCAGTCCGTCCATCCATAATTGTATTATTATTATAATATATACCACCTAACCGTGTTTTTTTTTTCATTCTTTATACCGTCGTCATAGTGTCATACTAGTTGTTACGAGTATACTACTATCTCTTTATCAACCAGTGTACAGTGCGGTAGTTCACGGCTGTGGCTACCTCTGTGTCGGCAGTCGGCAGGCAGTCCGTCCATCCATAATTGTATTATTATTATAATATATACCACCTAACCGTGGTTTTTTTTTCATTCTTTATACCGTCGTCATAGTGTCATACTAGTTGTTACGAGTATACTACTATCTCTTTATCAACCAGTGTACAGTGCGGTAGTTCACGGCTGTGGCTACCTCTGTGTCGGCAGTCGGCAGGCAGTCCGTCCATCCATAATTGTATTATTATTATAATATATACCACCTAACCGTGGTTTTTTTTTCATTCTTTATACCGTCGTCATAGTGTCATACTAGTTGTTACGAGTATACTACTATCTCTTTATCAACCAGTGTACAGTGCGGTAGTTCACGGCTGTGGCTACCTCTGTGTCGGCAGTCGGCAGGCAGTCCGTCCATCCATAATTGTATTATTATTATAATATATACCACCTAACCGTGGTATTTTTTTTTCTTTCTTTATACCGTCATAGTGTCATACTAGTTGTTACGAGTATACTACTATCTCTTTATCAACCAGTGTACAGTGCGGTAGTTCACGGCTGTGGCTACCTCTGTGTCGGAACTCGGCAGGCAGTCCGTCCATCCATAATTGTATTATTATTATAATATATACCACCTAACCGTGGTTTTTTTATTGCGCCTCATTGCACCTCTTTTTTTCTTTGCGTCATGTGCTGTTTGGGGAGGGTTTTTTGGAAGGGCCATCCTGCGTGACACTGCAGTGCCACTCCTAGATGGGCCCGGTGTTTGTGTCGGCCACTAGGGTCGCTAATCTTACTCACACAGCTACCTCATTGCGCCTCTTTTTTTCTTTGCGTCATGTGCTGTTTGGGGAGGGTTTTTTGGAAGGGACATCCTGCGTGACACTGCAGTGCCACTCCTAGATGGGCCCGGTGTTTGTGTCGGCCACTAGGGTCGCTTATCTTACTCACACAGCGACCTCGGTGCAAATTTTAGGACTAAAAATAATATTGTGAGGTGTGATGTGTTCAGAATAGGCTGAAAATGAGTGTAAATTATGTTTTTTGAGGTTAATAATACTTTGGGATCAAAATTACCCCCAAATTCTATGATTTAAGCTGTTTTTTAGGGTTTTTTGAAAAAAACACCCGAATCCAAAACACACCCGAATCCGACAAAAAAAATTCGGTGAGGTTTTGCCAAAACGCGTTCGAACCCAAAACACGGCCGCGGAACCGAACCCAAAACCAAAACACAAAACCCGAAAAATTTCAGGCGCTCATCTCTACTAATCACGGCAGTGATGAGGGCATTCGTAATTTTTTGCTAGTTCAGGTAAAAAATTACGAATGAATACACCATCGGTCAAAACGCGGCTGTTTAAGTATGAATCTCGGTCATTTACTAAGAAGTGCAAAGCAAAAAAACACAAAACACTGGGGTATATTTACTAAGCTCCCGATTTTGACCGAGATGCCGTTTTTTCTTCAAAGTGTCATCTCGGTTAATCTCGGTCATTTACTAAACACTAATCACGGCAGTGATGAGGGCATTCGTAATTTTTTGCAAGTTCAGGTAAAAAATTACGAATGAATACACCATCGGTCAAAACGCGGCTGTTTAAGTATGAATCTCGGTCATTTACTAAGAAGTGCAAAGCCAAAAAAGAACAAACACTGCCGTGAAAAATTTCAACTCGTAAAAAAGTGCTAAAAAAAAACAGAACTTTTTTTTTTATTCGTGATTGGATAGGCATGCACGGATCCATGAGATCCGTGCATGTATATCAGTGGGAAGGGGTGGGAAAGTGCTTATTTTAAAAAAAAAAATTGCGTGGGGTCCCCCCTCCTAAGCATAACCAGCCTCGGGCTCTTTGAGCCGATCCTGGTTGCAGAAATATGGTGAAAAAAATGACAGGGGTTCCCCCATATTTAAGCAACCAGCATCGGGCTCTGCGCCTGGTCCTGGTCCCAAAAATACGGGGGACAAAAAGAGTAGGGGTCCCCCGTATTTTTAAAACCAGCACCGGGCTCCACTAGCTGGACAGATAATGCCACAGCCGGGGGTCACTTTTATACAGCGCCCTGCGGCCGTGGCATCAAAAATCCAACTAGTCACCCCTGGCCGGGGTACCCTGGGGGAGTGGGAACCCCTTCAATCAAGGGGTCCCCCCCCCCAGCCACCCAAGGGCCAGGGGTGAAGCCCGAGGCTGTCCCCCCCCATCCAATGGGCTGCGGATGGGAGGGCTGATAGCCTTTGTTGTAAAATAAAAGATATTGTTTTTAGTAGCAGTACTACAAGTCCCAGCAAGCCTCCCCCGCATGCTGGTACTTGGAGAACCACAAGTACCAGCATGCGGCGGAAAAACGGGCCCGCTGGTACCTGTAGTACTACCACTAAAAAAATACCCAAAAAAACACAAGACACACACACCGTGAAAGTATAATTTTATTACATACATACACACATACATACATACATACTTACCTTAAGTTCCCACGCAGGTCGGTCCTCTTCTCCAGTAGAATCCAAGGGGTACCTGTTGAATAAATTCTACTCACGAGATCCAGGGGTCCAGGCTCCTCGGCAAATCCAGGGATAATCCACGTACTTGAATAAAACAAAAAAAACGGTTGCCCGACCACGAACTGAAAGGTGACCCATGTTTGCACATGGGTCACCTTCCCACGAATGCCAGAAACCCACTTTGCCTTCTGGCTAAGTGGGTTTCTTCAGCCAATCAGGGAGTGCCACGTTGTAGCACTCTCCTGATCAGCTGTGTGCTCCTGTCCTCACTGACAGGCGGCACACGGCAGTGTTACAATGTAGCGCCTATGCGCTACATTGTAACCAATGATGGGAACTTTCTGCCCTGCGGTTGACCTAAAGTGACGTCACCGCTGAGCAGAAAGTTCCCATCATTGGTTACAATGTAGCGCATAGGCGCTACATTGTAACACTGCCGCGTGCTGCCTGTCAGTGAGGACAGCAGCACACAGCTGATCAGGAGAGTGCTACAACGTGGCACTCCCTGATTGGCTGAAGAAACCCACTTAGCCAGAAGGCAAAGTGGGTTTCTGGCATTCGTGGGAAGGTGACCCATGTGCAAACATGGGTCACCTTTCAGTTCGAGGTCGGGCAACCGTTTTTTTGTTTTATTCAAGTACGTGGATTATCCCTGGATTTGCCGAGGAGCCTGGACCCCTGGATCTCGTGAGTAGAATTTATTCAACAGGTACCCCTTGGATTCTACTGGAGAAGAGGACCGACCTGCGTGGGAACATAAGGTAAGTATGTATGTATGTGTGTATGTATGTAATAAAATTATACTTTCACGGTGTGTGTGTCTTGTGTTTTTTTGGGTATTTTTTTAGTGGTAGTACTACAGGTACCAGCGGGCCCGTTTTTCCGCCGCATGCTGGTACTTGTGGTTCTCCAAGTACCAGCATGCGGGGGAGGCTTGCTGGGACTTGTAGTACTGCTACTAAAAACAATATCTTTTATTTTACAACAAAGGCTATCAGCCCTCCCATCCGCAGCCCATTGGATGGGGGGGGACAGCCTCGGGCTTCACCCCTGGCCCTTGGGTGGCTGGGGGGGGGGGACCCCTTGATTGAAGGGGTTCCCACTCCCCCAGGGTACCCCGGCCAGGGGTGACTAGTTGGATTTTTGATGCCACGGCCGCAGGGCACTATATAAAAGTGACCCCCGGCTGTGGCATTATCTGTCCAGCTAGTGGAGCCCGGTGCTGGTTTTAAAAATACGGGGGACCCCTACTCTTTTTGTCCCCCGTATTTTTGGGACCAGGACCAGGCGCAGAGCCCGATGCTGGTTGCTTAAATATGGGGGAACCCCTGTCATTTTTTCCCCATATTTCTGCAACCAGGATCGGCTCAAAGAGCCCGAGGCTGGTTATGCTTAGGAGGGGGGACCCCACGCATTTTTTTTGGGGATTTTACATTGTTTAATTAAAAATAAAAAAAAAAAGAACCCCAGCACGGATCACACAGATCCGGCCGAGATTGATTGTAAAAAAAAACGGCAGTGTTTTGCTAATCACTGCCGTAAAATTAGGTAAAAAAAAACGAATGACATCGACATCGGAAGAAAAGAAAAACACGAATACGACAGCTTAGTAAATCCATCGTAATAAATTCAAAAAGTTGCAGTTTTACACTGTCGATGTCATTCGTGATTGAGCTTTGACCTATTTTCGGAAATTACGAATGTTAGTAAATGTACCCCACTGCCGTGAAAAATTACAACTCGTAAAAAAGTCCTAAAAAAAACCAGACCTGCTTTTTTTATCCGTGATTTGAGATGCATGCAGGGATCCATGAGATCCGTGCATGTATATCAGTGGGAAGGGGTGTGAAAGTGCTTATTTTTGCTAAAAAAATTGCGTGGGGTCCCCCCTCCTAAGCATAACCAGCCTCGGGCTCTTTGAGCCGATCCTGGTTGCAGAAATATGGGGGGAAAAATGACAGGGGTTCCCCCATATTTAAGCAACCAGCATCGGGCTCTGCGCCTGGTCCTGGTCCCAAAAATACGGGGGACAAAAAGAGTAGGGGTCCCCCGTATTTTTAAAACCAGCACCGGGCTCCACTAGCTGGACAGATAATGCCACAGCCGGGGGTCACTTTTATACAGCGCCCTGCGGCCGTGGCATCAAAAATCCAACTAGTCACCCCTGGCCGGGGTACCCTGGGGGAGTGGGGACCCCTTCAATCAAGGGGTCCCCCCCCCCAGCCACCCAAGGGCCAGGGGTGAAGCCCGAGGCTGTCCCCCCCCATCCAATGGGCTGCGGATGGGAGGGCTGATAGCCTTTGTTGTAAAATAAAAGATATTGTTTTTAGTAGCAGTACTACAAGTCCCAGCAAGCCTCCCCCGCATGCTGGTACTTGGAGAACCACAAGTACCAGCATGCGGCGGAAAAACGGGCCCGCTGGTACCTGTAGTACTACCACTAAAAAAATACCCAAAAAAAGACAAGACACACACACCGTGAAAGTATAATTTTATTACTTACATACACACATACATACATACTTACCTATGGCCCCACGCAGGTCGGTCCTCTTGTCCAGTAGAATCCAAGGGTACCTGTTGAATAAATTATACTCACGAGATCCAGGGGTCCAGGCTCCTCGGCAAATCCAGGGTTAATCCACGTACTTGCCAAAAATAAAAAAACGGTGCCCCGACCACGAACTGAAAGGGGACCCATGTTTGCACATGGGTCACCTTTCCCCGAATGCAAGAAACCCACTTTGCCTTCTGGCTAAGTGGGTTTCTTCAGCCAATCAGGGAGCGCCACCAGGGCCGTTTCTAGACAATTTGGCTCCCAGTGCGAGATTTCAAAATGCGCCCCCCCCCCCCCATTGCTATAAAAAAAAATTGCGCGCTCCCGACAAGGCTGTGTGGCCTGATTGAAATGGGCGTGGCCTCGTCTGATATCACGCCCACCACAGGGGGGAAAAATAAAAATAAAAAAGTCCCCTTTTTCCACATTAGACCAGGCAAGTGTCCCCATATTACACAGCGCGGCAGGCAGGTGTCCCCATTTTACAAAGCGCGGCAGGCAGGTGTCCCCATTTTACAAAGTGCGGCAGGCAGGTGTCCCCATTTTACAAAGTGCGGCAGGCAGGTGTCCCCATTTTACAAAGTGCGGCAGGCAGGTGTCCCCATTTTACAAAGTGCGGCAGGCAGGTGTCCCCATTTTACACAGTACGCAGGCAGGTGTCCCCATTTTACACAGTACGCAGGCAGGTGTCCCCATTTTACACAGTACGCAGGCAGGTGTCCCCATTTTACACAGTACGCTGGCAGGTGTCCTCATTTTACACAGTACGCTGGCAGGTGTCCCCATTTTACACAGTACGAAGGCACGTGCCCCCATTTTACACAGTACGCAGGCAGGTGTCCCCATTTTACACAGTGCGGCAGGTATCCCCATTTTACACAGTGCGGCAGGTGCCCCCATTTTACACAGTGCGGCAGGTATCCCCATTTTACACAGTGCGGCAGGTGCCCCCATTTTACACAGTGCGGCAGGTGCCCCCATTTTACACAGTGTGGCAGGTATCCCCATTTACACAGTGCGGCAGGTGCCCCCATTTTACACAGTGCGGCAGGTATCCCCATTTTACAGAGTGCGGCAGGTATCCCCATTTTACAGAGTGCGGCAGGTATCCCCATTTTACACAGTGCGGCAGGTGCCCCCATTTTACACAGTGCGGCAGGTATCCCCATTTTACACAGTGCGGCAGGTATCCCCATTTTACAGAGTGCAGCAGGTATCCCCATTTTACACAGTGCGGCAGGTGCCCCCATTTTACACAGTGCGGCAGGTGCCCCCATTTTACACAGTGCGGCAGGTATCCCCATTTACACAGTGCGGCAGGTGCCCCCATTTTACACAGTGCGGCAGGTGCCCCCATTTTACAGAGTGCGGCAGGTATCCCCATTTTACAGAGTGCGGCAGGTATCCCCATTTTACAGAGTGCGGCAGGTATCCCCATTTTACACAGTGCGGCAGGTGCCCCCATTTTACACAGTGCGGCAGGTGCCCCCATTTTACACAGTGCGGCAGGTATCCCCATTTTACACAGTGCGGCAGGTATCCCCATTTTACACAGTGCGGCAGGTATCCCCATTTTGCAGAGTGCAGCAGGTATCCCCATTTTACACAGTGCGGCAGGTGTCAAGTGGGGGGAGGGAGGGGGAGAGAGAGAGAGAGAGAGAAAAAAAAGAATACTTACAACTTGCCGCTCTTCGGGTCCCGCGCGCCGGCCGCCTCCTCTGTAGATGGTTATCTCCAGTCCTCCTCTCCTCCCCCCGAGCGCTCCTGCTCGGGGGGCGGGGCTTCGCGGAATGACGCGTTTGCGTCGTGACGTCACGACGCAAACGCGTCATTCCGCGAAGCCCCGCCCCCCGAGCAGGAGCGCTCGGGGGGAGAGAGAGGGAGGAGAGCACTAGAAACGGCACTGAGCGCCACGTTGTAGCACTCTCCTGATCAGCTGTGTGCTCCTGTCTTCACTGACAGGCAGCACACGGCAGTGTTACAATGTAGCGCCTATGCGCTACATTGTAACCAATGATGGGAACTTTCTGCTCAGCGGTGACGTCACTTTAGGTCAACCGCAGGGCAGAAAGTTCCCATCATTGGTTACAATGTAACGCATAGGCGCTACATTGTAACACTGCCGTGTGCTGCCTGTCAGTGAAGACAGGAGCACACAGCTGATCAGGAGAGTGCTACAACGTGCCGCTCCCTGATTGGCTGAAGAAACCCACTTAGCCAGAAGGCAAAGTGGGTTTCTTGCATTCGGGGAAAGGTGACCCATGTGCAAACATGGGTCCCCTTTCAGTTCGTGGTCGGGACACCGTTTTTTTATTTTTGGCAAGTACGTGGATTAACCCTGGATTTGCCGAGGAGCCTGGACCCCTGGATCTCGTGAGTATAATTTATTCAACAGGTACCCTTGGATTCTACTGGACAAGAGGACCGACCTGCGTGGGGCCATAGGTAAGTATGTATGTATGTGTGTATGTAAGTAATAAAATTATACTTTCACGGTGTGTGTGTCTTGTCTTTTTTTGGGTATTTTTTTAGTGGTAGTACTACAGGTACCAGCGGGCCCGTTTTTCCGCCGCATGCTGGTACTTGTGGTTCTCCAAGTACCAGCATGCGGGGGAGGCTTGCTGGGACTTGTAGTACTGCTACTAAAAACAATATCTTTTATATTACAACAAAGGCTATCAGCCCTCCCATCCGCAGCCCATTGGATGGGGGGGGGACAGCCTCGGGCTTCACCCCTGGCCCTTGGGTGGCTGGGGGGGGGGACCCCTTGATTGAAGG
The DNA here is from genome assembly GCF_028390025.1 of Pseudophryne corroboree. NCBI lineage: Eukaryota > Metazoa > Chordata > Amphibia > Anura > Myobatrachidae > Pseudophryne > Pseudophryne corroboree. The sequence continues at coordinate 946,734,529 of NC_086444.1, read as the reverse complement.
GGTCCCCACTCCCCCAGGGTACCCCGGCCAGGGGTGACTAGTTGGATTTTTGATGCCACGGCCGCAGGGCGCTGTATAAAAGTGACCCCCGGCTGTGGCATTATCTGTCCAGCTAGTGGAGCCCGGTGCTGGTTTTAAAAATACGGGGGACCCCTACTCTTTTTGTCCCCCGTATTTTTGGGACCAGGACCAGGCGCAGAGCCCGATGCTGGTTGCTTAAATATGGGGGAACCCCTGTCATTTTTATTCCCATATTTCTGCAACCAGGATCGGCTCAAAGAGCCCGAGGCTGGTTATGCTTAGGAGGGGGGACCCCACGCAATTTTTTTAGCAAAAATAAGCACTTTCACACCCCTTCCCACTGATATACATGCACGGATCTCATGGATCCCTGCATGCATCTCAAATCACGGATAAAAAAAGCAGGTCTGTTTTTTTTTAGGACTTTTTTACGAGTTGTAATTTTTCACGGCAGTGTTTTGTGTTTTTTTGCTTTGCACTTCTTAGTAAATGACCGAGATTCATACTTAAACAGCCGCGTTTTGACCGATGGTGTATTCATTCGTAATTTTTTACCTGAACTAGCAAAAAATTACGAATGCCCTCATCACTGCCGTGATTAGTGTTTAGTAAATGACCGAGATTTACCGAGATGACACTTTGATGAAAAAACGGCATCTTGGTCAAAATCGGGAGCTTAGTAAATAAACCCCCTTGTCTCACTTTGTTTAGACCAGTGTGGCCATGGCAGATTTCTGGATCAGGTGTGGCCACAGTAATTTTTCTGGGTGGTGTTTGATGGTTTAAAGGTTTTAAGGCTTGTATTGCACCTTCATGGCTCCTTATATAAGCACCTTCACATCTCTTGGCACCACAAGACTTCACTACTTTTCTCTGACGTCCTAGTGGATGCTGGGAACTCTGTAAGGACCATGGGGAATAGACGGGCTCCGCAGGAGACTGGGCACTCTAAAAGAAAGATTAGGTACTATCTGGTGTGCACTGGCTCCTCCCTCTATGCCCCTCCTCCAGACCTCAATTAGAATCTGTGCCCGGCCAGAGCTGGGTGCTCCTAGTGGGCTCTCCTGAGCTTGCTAGAAAGAAAGTATTTGTTAGGTTTTTTATTTTCAGTGAGATCTGCTGGCAACAGACTCACTGCTACGAGGGACTGAGGGGAGAGAAGCAAACCTACCTGCGTGCAGCTAGCTTGTGCTTCTTAGGCTACTGGACACCATTAGCTCCAGAGGGTTCGAACACAGGGCCTGACCTCGTTCGTCCGTTCCCGGAGCCGCGCCGCCGTCCCCCTTGCAGAGCCAGAAGACAGAAGAGAAGGAGATGAAATCGGTGGCAGAAGACTCCGGTCTTCATTAAGGTAGCGCACAGCACTGCAGTTGTGCGCCATTGCTCCCACTGCACACCAAACACTCCGGTCACTGTAGGGTGCAGGGCGCTGGGGGGGGGGGCGCCCTGGGCAGCAATAAGAATACCTTTTGGCACAAAACACACATAATACAGTCTGAAAAACTGTATATGTGTAAAAAAAAACGCCATTAAGCTATACAAAACGCGGGAGAAGCCCGCCGCTGAGGGGGCGGGGCCTTCTTCCTCAGCACACCAGCGCCATTTTCTCTTCACAGCTCCGCTGGAAGGACGCTCCCCAGGCTCTCCCCTGCAGTATCCTGTACAAGTAGGGTAAAAAAGAGAGGGGGGGGCACATAAATTTAGGCGCAAATAGGTAAATAAGCATCTATTGGGAAAAATCACTCATTATAGTGTAAATCCCTGTGTTATATAGCGCTGTGGTGTGTGCTGGCATACTCTCTCTCTGTCTCCCCAAAGGACTTTGTGGGGTCCTGTCCTCAGTCAGAGCATTCCCTGTGTGTGTGCGGTGTGTCGGTACGGCTGTGTCGACATGTTTGATGAGGAGGGTTACGTGGAGGCGGAGCAAGTGCATGTAAGTGTGGTGTCGCCCCCGACGGGGCCGACACCGGATTGGATGGATATGTGGAAGGTCTTAACAGACAGTGTCAACTCCTTACATAAAAGGTTCGATGACGCAGCAGCCTTGGGACAGCCGGGATCTCAGCCCGCGCCTGCCCAGGCGTCTCAGAGGCCATCAGGGGCTCAAAAACGCCAGCTAGCTCAGATGGTAGACACAGATGTCGACACGGAGTCTGACTCCAGTGTAGATGAGGATGAGACAAATGCACAGTCTACAAAAGCCATCCGATGCATGATTACTGCAATGAAAAATGTATTGCACATTTCTGATGTTAACCCGGTTACTACCAAGAAGGGTGTTATGTTTGGGGAGAAAAAGCAGCCAGTGACTTTTCCCCCATCTGATGAATTAAATGAATTGTGTGAGGAAGCGTGGAGTTCCCCCGATAAGAAACTAGTGATTTCTAAGAGGTTACTGATGGCGTACCCTTTCCCGCCAACGGACAGGTTACGTTGGGAAACATCCCCTAGGGTGGACAAGGCGCTCACACGCTTATCAAAAAAGGTGGCACTGCCGTCTCAGGATACGGCCGCCCTAAAGGAGCCTGCGGATAGAAAGCAGGAAGCTATCCTGAAGTCTGTGTATACACACTCAGGTACTATACTGAGACCTGCTATTGCTTCAGCATGGATGTGTAGTGCTGCAGCCGCATGGTCTGATACCCTGTCAGACAACATTGATTCCCTCGACAGGGATACTATTTTGCTAACCATAGAACATATAAAAGACGTCGTCTTATATATGCGGGATGCACAGAGGGACATTTGCCTGCTGGCATCTAGAATTAATGCAATGTCCATTTCTGCCAGGAGAGTATTATGGACTCGGCAGTGGACAGGTGATGCTGATTCTAAAAGACACATGGAGGTTTTGCCTTATAAGGGTGAGGAACTGTTTGGGGATGGTCTCTCGGACCTCGTATCCACGGCAACAGCCGGGAAGTCAACTTTTTTACCTCAGGTTCCCTCACAGCCTAAGAAAGCACCGTATTATCATGTACAGTCCTTTCGGCCTCAGAAAGGCAAGCGGATCAGAGGCGCATCCTTTCTGCCCAGAGGCAGGGGTAGAGGAAAGAAGCTGCACCAGGCAGCCAGTTCCCAGGAACAAAAATCCTCCCCCGCTTCCTCTAAGTCCACCGCATGACGCTGGGGCTCCACAGGGGGAGCCGGGTGCGGTGGGGGCGCGTCTCCGAAACTTTAGCAACCAGTGGGTTCGCTCACAAGTGGATCTCTGGGCTGTACAAATTGTTTCTCAGGGATACAAGCTGGAGTTCGAGGCGACTCCCCCTCGCCGTTACCTCAAATCAGCCTTGCCAGCTGCTCCCAGGGAAAGGGAGGTAGTACTGGCGGCAATTCACAAGCTGTACCTCCAGCAGGTGATAATCAAGGTTCCCCTCCTTCAACAGGGACGGGGTTACTATTCCACAATGTTTGTGGTACCAAAACCAGACGGTTCGGTGAGACCCATTCTGAATTTAAAATCCTTGAACACTTATATAAGGAAGTTCAAGTTCAAAATGGAATCGCTCAGGGCGGTTATTGCAAGCCTGGAAGAGGGGGATTTTATGGTGTCACTGGACATTGTAACACTGTAGGGGTGCAAGGCGCCTTTTCCTGGCGAATATGGCAGCACGCAGCAGCTGAGGAACAACACAAGTCCAGTTTCTGGTACAACTGACCCCGGCCAGTTTTATTGAAACAGAAAATAAAACAAACCCCAAAATAAAAATACCTTGCCTGTCCGGCACTAACTAAACATAAGATATTCCTAACTGTCACTAAACAAAACAGAGTTCTTTAGTACATACTGTATAGCTTACTTGCATCAGAAAGCGTGTCTCTCACACACAGATCCTGCAGCCTTCCCAGGCAGTCTGCTCCTACTAATCAGGCTAGCAGCCCTATAACACACTTACACAGCTGAAACCCTGATTAGCCCTCTGTGAGGCCAAAGACCCGAACTGGGCCCAATGTCTAGAACTCTCCTTATCTCTCTCTTAGAGCCTATACCCAGCTTTTACAGCAAACTGAAAAGGTTCTGACAAAACCAAAAGCATTTTTCCTAGAAGTTAACACTTTTTAAAACATGTAAGACAAGAACCTGGGACAAACATACCTGCCCTCAAACACTATCCCAGTGTTCTTGTCACATATCCCCCTCCCCTGTTTCGACCTAGGGGCCGGAACACTTGTAGCCCCCAAACAGAAGATGCGAGACAATGCATCTGCGTTGGCCAATTGTGTTCCCGGTCTATGTTCAACAGTAAACTTAAAATCCTGCAACGCTAGAAACCATCTAGTTACCCGAGCATTCTTGCCTCTATTTACATACATCCATTTTAAAGGGGCATGATCCGTCACTAGTCTGAATTGTCTACCCAAGAGGTAATATCTCAAGGTATCTAGTGCCCACTTAATGGCCAAAGCCTCCTTTTCCACAATGGCATACCTTTTTTCATGCTCATTGAGTTTCCTACTCAAATAAATGATAGGGTGTTCGTCCCCATCTCTGGTTTGGGACAGCACAGCACCTATCCCTACCTCTGAGGCATCTGTCTGTACCACAAATTCTTTTGAAAAATCTGGTGTTATCAACACCGGTTGTGAACACAAAGCCACTTTTAACGCTTGGAACGCCTTTTCTGCATCAGGGTTCCATTTCACCACATTTGACTGCTTCCCTTTGGTAAGGTCTGACAACGGCACCGCTGTGGTCGCAAAATTGGGAATAAACCGTCTATAGTACCCAGTAATTCCCAAAAAAGCCCTTACCTGTTTTTTATTCACTGGACGAGGCCAGTTTTGAATAGCATCAACTTTATTCAATTGGGGCCTAATCAGACCTCTGCCTATGGTGAAGCCCAAGTATTTGACCTCCTCCATTGCGAGGCAGCACTTCTTTGGGTTAGCAGTTAACCCTGCCTCTCTGATTGAGTCCAGTACTGCTTGTACTTTAACCAAATGGGACCCCCAGTCTTTACTGTGAATTACCACATCATCCAAATAGGCAGCTGCATATTTTCTTTGGGGCCTCAAAATTTTATCCATCGCCCGTTGAAAGGTTGCTGGAGCCCCATGCAACCCAAAGGGTAACATCTTATACTGGTACAGCCCCTCCGGAACCGAAAAGGCTGTTTTTTCTTTGGCGCTATCAGATAAAGGTATTTGCCAGTAACCTTTGGTCAGGTCCAATGTGGTGAGAAACCTGGCTGTTCCCAGCCTTTCTACAAGCTCATCCACACGGGGCATGGGGTATGCGTCAAACTTGGACACCTCATTTAACTTACGAAAGTCATTACAGAAGCGTATGCTACCGTCGGGCTTCGGGATGAGCACTATGGGACTGGACCACTCACTGTTAGACTCCTCTATGACTCCAAGTTCTAACATGGTTTTAACTTCTTTAGAAATAGCTTCTCGCTGAGCTTCAGGAATCCTATATGGCTTTAAATGAACCCTGACCCCTGGTTCTGTGACAATGTCATGTTTTATTATGGTCGTTCGGCCAGGCAGCTCTGAAAATACCTCCCTATTTTGGATGAGAAATTCTTTAACCTGATTGTTCTGATCAGCTGATAATGTCTCTGACACCTTCACTGCGGGAAGCAACCGGGGTGAAGACACCGAAGGGCAAGGCTCCGCTGACAGAGACAACCTATCTTTCCAGGGTTTGATTAAGTTAACATGGTAGATCTGTTCGGGTTTTCTCTTTCCCGGCTGGTATACTTTGTAATTAACCTCATTCACTTTTTCCCTAATCTCAAATGGACCCTGCCATTTAGCTAGGAATTTGCTTTCCACAGTGGGAACCAAAACAAGAACTCTATCTCCAGGAGCAAATTCCCGTATCTTGGCACTCCGGTTATAGACCCTCTGTTGAGCACTTTGGGCCTGTTCCATGTGCTCTCTGACAACAGGTACCACGGCTGCAATCCTATCCTGCATTTGTGTTACATGCTCAATAACGCTTCTATAAGGAGTGGGCTGTCCTTCCCACGTCTCTTTGGCAATATCCAACAGCCCTCTGGGGTGTCTACCATACAACAAATCAAATGGAGAAAACCCCGTAGAGGACTGAGGAACTTCTCTGATGGCCATTAACAAGTAGGGCAACAAACAATCCCAGTTTTTCCCATCTCTCTCAACAACCTTTTTTAACATACTTTTTAATGTTTTATTAAACCTTTCCACCAACCCGTCAGTTTGGGGATGGTAGATGGACGTCCTGAGGTGAGTGACCTTAAATAACTTGCACAATTCTTTCATGATCCTTGACATAAATGGAGTACCTTGGTCAGTCAAAATTTCTTTTGGTATTCCCACTCTACTAAATACCTGCACCAGCTCCCTAGCTATCGCCTTGGTTGTGATAGTGCGTAAAGGGACAGCCTCAGGATATCGAGTGGCATAATCCATAATTACCAGGATATACTGATGGCCCCGAGCAGACTTTAACAAGGGCCCCACGAGATCCATGGCTATTCTGTCAAACGGGACCTCTATAATAGGCATGGGAACTAGTGGGCTCCTGAAATGGGGTCTAGGGGCATGATACTGGCATTCAGGACAGGAAGAACAATATTCAGACACTTCTTTATAAACCCCTGGCCAAAAGAACCGGTATTATCAACTGGCTTTTTACTTCTCACATCTGTAGATAACCGTGATTCCCACAGTTTCCAAAAATGAGGAAAATCCCTCCCTATTATGGCCTCATGCACCAAGGTAGGGACCAGTCCCACTTTAACCATTGCTGACCCACAACAAGTTTCTATATTCACCTCAGCAGTGGCATAATGTTGGGTATCCCCATGTATGCAAGTTACCCCAATAGGTATTTGCTGGACCTTTAAGGGGTTCACTAACCCAGCTTTCACGAGGGTAACTAAACTTCCTGAATCTAGCAAGGCCTCTACCCGGTTACCCTCTAAGAACACATCACACATTTGTTTTTCCAGCTCAGGTGAAGGTACCACAGTACAGGCTAACCTAGCAAAGAAAGACATTCTGCGACATTCAAAGGCAGCATCACATTGCATGGGTTCTTGCGTGACTGGGCAATTGGCAATAACATGACCTGGCATACCACACCTAAAACATTTAACCACACGATTATCAACCCGTTTGGGCAGCATAGACCGTTCTAGCCCCATTGGCCTGTTTCCAGGGCCAGTGTTTACAGTCTCTCCAGCCTTGCGTTCTCTTAACCGCCCAGCAACGTTTTCCCACGGAACAGTCTTACCAGTCTTTACTGAAGGGCGCTGTCGAGGATCTATGGGTTGCTGGGTGGTCATCAGTAGTTCCTCTGCTGCCAAATACCTCTCTACCATGTCCACTAATTGGTCAGCAGTACCCGGGTTTCCATGGCTCACCCACTTGCGCAGGACCATGGGCAAAGATCTCAAGTAGCGGTCCATGACGACTCTTTCCACCATCTGGGGACCAGTTAATGTCTCTGGCTGTAGCCATTTTTTTGTTAGCTGAATAAGGTCGTGCATCTGGGAGCGCGGAGGCTTCTCCATGGCGTACAGCCAACGGTGCACCCGTTGTGCTCGTACTGACAGCGTGACTCCCAGGCGGGTCAGGATCTCAGTCTTTAGTTTATCATAGTCCCGAGCCTCAGCAGGGCTTAAATCAAAGTAAGCTTTTTGGGGCTCACCTGACAGGAAAGGTGCCAGCAGACTGGCCCACTGTGCTTTCGGCCAGTTCTCACGCTCGGCAGTCCATTCAAACGTGGTCAGATAGGCCTCCACATCATCAGCCTCTGTCATTTTCTGCAGGAAGTGACTGGCCCGTATAGAACTAGAGCTGGTTGGAGCACTGACGGCCACATCTCCAACCCGAGCTGCAAGTCTCTGCACCACTTCTGCTAAGGCCTCTCTATCCTGACGCTGTTGCCTGTAAAGTTCATCAACAACTGCCTGCTGTTGTCTCTTATTTTCCTCCATTGCCACCTGCTGCTGTCTGTTGGCCTCCTGCTGTAGTCTCCAATTTTCCTCCATTGCCACCTGCTGTTGTCTCCTATTTTCCTCCATTGCCACCTGCTGCTGTCGGTTGGCCTCCTGCTGAGCCGCTGTAGCTTGCAGCAAGGCTTTAAGCAGATCCTCCATGTCGACAGATTTTTCAGGCGGCTTTGTAGCTGCTTTCACCCAGGACATATATCAAACCCTCAGGGGTGAGTCTCAGTAACTTCACACTGGGCTGTATCTGCATAAACCACCGTTTTCTGCAGGCCTCACAAAGCTGCTGCTTTCACTTATGCGCAGAACGGTGTGCTCGCATTCTCCACCAAGTTGTAACACTGTAGGGGTGCAAGGCGCCTTTTCCTGGGGAATATGGCAGCACGCAGCAGCTGAGGAACAACACAAGTCCAGTTTCTGGTACAACTGACCCCGGCCAGTTTTATTGAAACAGAAAATAAAACAAACCCCAAAATAAAAATACCTTGCCTGTCCGGCACTAACTAAACATAAGATATTCCTAACTGTCACTAAACAAAACAGAGTTCTTTAGTACATACTGTATAGCTTACTTGCATCAGAAAGCGTGTCTCTCACACACAGATCCTGCAGCCTTCCCAGGCAGTCTGCTCCTACTAATCAGGCTAGCAGCCCTATAACACACTTACACAGCTGAAACCCTGATTAGCCCTCTGTGAGGCCAAAGACCCGAACTGGGCCCAATGTCTAGAACTCTCCTTATCTCTCTCTTAGAGCCTATACCCAGCTTTTACAGCAAACTGAAAAGGTTCTGACAAAACCAAAAGCATTTTTCCTAGAAGTTAACACTTTTTAAAACATGTAAGACAAGAACCTGGGACAAACATACCTGCCCTCAAACACTATCCCAGTGTTCTTGTCACAACATAAAGGATGCTTACTTGCATGTCCCCGTTTACCCACCTCAGGTTTGTGGTACAGGATTGTCATTACCAATTCCAGACGTTGCCGTTTGGTCTGTCCACGGCACTGGGAGTATTTACCAAGGTAATGGCCGAAATGATGATACTCCTTCGGAAGAAGGGAGTTATAATTATCCCGTACTTGGACGATCTCCTTATAAAGGCGAGGTCCAGAGAGCAGTTGTTAGTCAGCGTAGCACTCTCTCGGGAAGTGTTGCAACAGCACGGCTGGATTCTGAATACCCCAAAGTCGCAGCTGATTCCTGCGACGCGTCTGCTCTTCCTGGGCATGATTCTGGACACAGAACAGAAGAAGGTGTTTTTCCCATTGGAGAAGGCCCAGGAATTGTCATCTCTGGTCAGGGTCCTCCTGAAACCAAAACAGGTGTCGGTGCATCATTGCACGCGAGTCCTGGGAAAGATGGTGGCTTCTTACGAAGCAATTCCCTTCGGCAGGTTCCCTGCAAGGATCTTTCAGTGGGATCTGTTAGACAAATGGTCCGGATCGCATCTTCAGATGCATTGGTTGATCACCCTGTCCCCAAGGGCCAGGGTGTCTCTGCTGTGGTGGCTGCAGAGTGCTCATCTTCTCGAGGGCTGCAGATTCGGCATACAGGACTGGGTCCTGGTGACCACGGATGCAAGCCTCCGAGGATGGGGGGCAGTCACTCAGGGAAGGAACTTCCAAGGACAGTGGTCAAGTCAGGAGACTTCACTACACATAAATATACTGGAACTAAGGGCCATTTACAATGCCCTGAGTCAAGCAGAGCCCCTGCTTCAAAACCAACCAGTGCTGATTCAATCAGACAACATCACGGCGGTCGCCCATGTAAACCGCCAGGGCGGCACAAGAAGCAGGATGGCGATGGCAGAAGCCACAAGGATTCTCCGATGGGCGGAGAATCACGTGCTAGCACTGTCAGCAGTGTTCATTCCGGGAGTGGACAACTGGGAAGCAGATTTCCTCAGCAGGCACGACCTCCACCCGGGAGAGTGGGGACTTCATCCAGAAGTCTTCACGCAGATTGTAAACCGTTGGGAACGGCCACGGGTGGACATGATGGCGTCCCGCCTCAACAAAAAGCTAAAAAAATATTGCGCCAGGTCAAGGGACCCTCAGGCGATAGCTGTGGACACACTAGTGACACCGTGGGTGTACCAGTCGCTTTATGTGTTCCCTCCTCTTCCTCTCATACCCAAGGTACTGAGGATAGTAAGAAAGAGAGGAGTAAGAACTATACTCATCGTTCCGGATTGGCCAAGAAGAACTTGGTACCCAGAACTACAAGAAATTATCTCAGAGGACCCATGGCCTCTGCCTCTCAGACAGGACCTGTTACAGCAGGGCCCTGTCTGTTCCAAGACTTACCGCGGCTGCGTTTGACGGCATGGCGGTTGAACGCCGGATCCTAACGGAAAAGGGCATTCCAGATGAAGTGATTCCTACGCTGATAAAAGCTAGGAAGGATGTGACAGCAAATCATTATCACCGCATATGGCGAAAATATGTTGCCTGGTGTGAGGCCAGGAAGGCCCCAATGGAGGAATTTGAGCTGGGGCGATTTCTGCACTTCCTACAGTCAGGCGTGACTATGGGCCTAAAATTGGGGTCCATAAAGGTCCAGATTTCGGCCCTATCTATTTTCTTTCAAAAAGAACTGGCTTCACTGCCTGAAGTTCAGACGTTTGTTAAGGGAGTGCTGCATATTCAGCCCCCTTTTGTGCCTCCAGTGGCACCTTGGGATCTTAACGTTGTGTTGGATTTCCTGAAATCCCACTGGTTTGAACCACTTAAGACCGTGGAGCTAAAATATCTCACGTGGAAAGTGGTCATGCTATTGGCCTTAGCTTCGGCCAGGCGTGTGTCAGAATTGGCGGCTTTGTCATGTAAAAGCCCTTATTTGATCTTCCATATGGACAGGGCAGAATTGAGGACTCGTCCCCAATTTCTCCCTAAGGTGGTATCAGCGTTTCATTTGAACCAACCTATTGTGGTGCGTGCGGCTACTCGGGACTTGGAGGACTCCAAGTTACTAGATGTAGTCAGGGCTTTGAAAATCTATGTAGCCAGGACGGCTGGAGTCAGGAAAACTGACTCGCTGTTTATCCTGCATGCACCCAACTAGCTGGGTGCTCCTGCTTCAAAGCAAACTATTGCGCGCTGGATCTGTAACACGATTCAGCAAGCTCATTCTGCGGCAGGATTGCCGCATCCTAAATCAGTAAAAGCCCATTCCACAAGGAAGGGGGCTCTTCTTGGGCGGCTGCCCGAGGGGTCTCGGCTTTACAGCTTTGCCGAGCTGCTACTTGGTCGGGTTCAAACACATTTGCTAAGTTCTACAAGTTTGATACCCTGGCTGAGGAGGACCTTGCCTTTGCTCATTCGGTGCTGCAGAGTCATCCGAACTCTCCCGCCCGTTTGGGAGCTTTGGTATAATCCCCATGGTCCTTACGGAGTTCCCAGCATCCACTAGGACGTCAGAGAAAATAAGAATTTGCTCACCGGTAATTCTATTTCTCGTAGTCCGTAGTGGATGCTGGGCGCCCGTCCCAAGTGCGGACTCTCTGCAATACATGTATATAGTTATTGCTTAACTAGAGGGTTATTGTTATGAGCCATCTGTTACTGAGGCTCAGTTATTGTTCATACTGTTAACTGGGTAGGTTATCACGAGTTGTACGGTGTGATTGGTGTGGCTGGTATGAGTCTTACCCTGGATTCCAAATCCTTTCCTTGTTGTGTCAGCTCTTCCGGGCACAGTTTCCTTAACTGAGGTCTGGAGGAGGGGCATAGAGGGAGGAGCCAGTGCACACCAGATAGTACCTAATCTTTCTTTTAGAGTGCCCAGTCTCCTGCGGAGCCCGTCTATTCCCCATGGTCCTTACGGAGTTCCCAGCATCCACTACGGACTACGAGAAATAGAATTACCGGTGAGTAAATTCTTATTTTTTTTCTTAGAGCTGTGTTTACATTGTTTAAGGGAACACATTTTATTCATTGCTGAGGGTGCCAGATCTTGAAAAAGCTGAAAGAAGAGCCCTTCCGAACTTCATTGCAGATGTACTGTATTATGATATGCTGCTAAGCTAGATTCATTGACTTTTAACCCTGTAAGGAAGCAACCATACGTGTTTAGATGATCCATCAGAAACTTATCAACGTATGCCTCCAATGCATTAGTCCTAGCCAATTGCAGATACACTAATATGCTTAGCTGTATTGGGAAGTAGTGTTAGGCTAGAAATTGTATTACTTATGTCTTCATATACATAAAGATCTGTCCTATGAATCGATGTTTGTGATAGTGTTTAATTTATAGCCAGTGGTTCACAGTTTTGTGGTGACGGTTAGATGCTACTCAAGAAAAAAATTGCTAAAAGAGATGGAGAAATAGGAGTAAGTAAAAGTTTTTTCGGACCATAAGACGCACCTGACCATAAGACGCACCTAGTTTTTAGAGTAGGAAAACTGGAAAAAAAATATTCTGAACCAAATAGTGTAATAAAATATTTAATATTTAATAAACTAACAGAATAGCCCTGCCTCCCTAGTTTTCACCGACCTCTTAGAGATATTTCCAGTTCTGTGTGATTTCTCAGACTCCTACAAGGATTCTGTACAGTGCAGCCTTCTATCAGAGCCAGCATACACAGACACACACACACATCAGAGCCAGCATACACATAGGCGACACACACACACATCAGAGCCAGCATACACATAGACACACACACACATCAGAGCCAGCATACACATAGACACACACACACACACACACACACACACACACACACACACACAGTACCAGTGGTTCCCCGCGTCCAGGCTCTCAGCTAACGCTGCCCGCTGTGCACTCCTGAGGAGGGAGGAGGCGGGGGGGGGGAGCGGGGGAGTCACATGATGCCCGCTCTACTGCTGGGCTCTGAGATGCGGGCGCTCTGCTGATGACGGCGCAGCAGCAGCATCCAGGACCCGCCGCTACCCGCCGGCGCTACCCGCTACCTGCAACCTCCATCTGTGCTGGCTCTTATTCGCTCCATAAGACGCACATACTTTTCCCCCCACATTTTTGGGGAGAAAAAGTGCGTCTTATGGTCCGAAAAATTCGGTAAGTTAAATAGAACAGTGAAGCTACAGTAACAAATGTGGGTTGTCAGGGGGAAAAACAAGGCGTAATGATGGCAGATGGAAATATAGTGGAAAATATAAGAATGAAAAAATTTAAATAATAAAAAAAGTTATGAGACAAAGAAATAAGGCAGAGAGTTGATACAGAAGAAACGGATAAGGAAATCGGGGCTGGGGGAGGGGGAGAGAAGAGGTGGGAGGTAGGTTATACAGGAGATATTAACAGTATTGTACAGTATATAGCAAAATCTAGTGTTTTCAAATGTAGTGTTTTCAGACATGTACATGTAAATGTTCTTGGCAGACAATTAGAGAAGTAGTGAGGGTGACATTTAACGACTTATTAAATATCTATGTAATACAGTTGTGCTATGTAACTTTAGCACAGAAAATAAGTCATGAATGATTGTGAGGAAACAACATCATATTTTATGAAGCTGACAAGACAACAAGAAGCAATTTTCTCTATTCATTAGTTTTCATTTAGGCCATTATTGTCTTCCAGTAGGAGCAATTTGCTAGAGAAATATTAAGACATTAACATTATTTCATTGCAGAACAAATTATTGCACCCAGTAGTGGTTCTTCTTCTTACGTGTTCATCGTCTTTACAGTGCACAGTATTTCGAAAAGTTTGTATTTTATTTTCAAAAAGTCTAAAGTATGAATAGCTGTTTCTCTGTTGAATGAATACACCAAAAAAAAAGTGATTTACAGAGCTATAACAACTACAGTGAAGCACAGTTTATTCTTCACATAGGCATAATAATAACAACATTGCATAATGTAGATGCATCTTATCCTTTTTTAATGAGCAATTGCACCTATTTGTAAAATTTCACCTCCTTATATTGTTTTTTTGTTGTTTTAGATTTGAACTGTTGTCTTAATGTGGTACAGTATGACTATGAGGAGCAGTTTTATGTTGCTATTAAGGCTTTGTAAACGTACACTAAATCAGGCGTTTGAAATATGCCCAATGTTCACCTGTAGACATTTCTTAATCAATCGTTCTTATAGAAAAAAAAATAATTTATGCACATTGCTTCGGCTTTCCCATATTTTATAAATATCAGCCTGGGGGCATGGAGTATACAGCCGACTGAGTGCTGGATGTAACGATGCCCGATTTTGGTGGCTGTGCGGGATGCTGGCCAAACTTTTTTTTTAAAGGGGCAATCACTTACAAGGCAAAACCATGCCTTGTAAGTGATTGCCCCTTTAAAAAAATGTCCCGAGTTCAGCCAGCATCCTGCACGGCTGCCAAACTCGGGCATCAATACATCCAGCCCTCATTGTTAAAAAGTGATTTTACCGTGGCATGAAAAAGTTTTTGCCCCCTTCCCGATTTCTTTTACTTTTTCTAGTTTGTCATACTTGTTTCTGTCATCAAATTAAATTGAATATACTCTTAAGACACAGAAAACCGTGTAAACACAAAATCCATCTTTTAAATGATTATTTAATTTATTTAAGGAAAAAGTTATCTAACATCAACTAACTGTGTGTCAAAAAGTAAATGCCCCTTTAGTTACTCATTCAACCAATGAATCAAATTGACTTGATTATTGAGTTCAATTAGACTAGACACAATCAGGTTTGATTACTTCCAGCCCTGTGTAATCTAAACATCACTAAAATAGAACCTTCCCAGCAACATGAAGGTGGCTACAAGGTCTAAACAAGCAGCACAGTATGCCACAATCACAAGAAATCCCAGAAGAGATTAGAAAGTTGCTATATATCCATCTGAAAAAGGTTACAAATAGGTCATTCCATGTCAGATCACCCCCCAAAAAATTAAATGTCCACCACTCGTCTCAGATTTTTCAGATTTTTTTTTTGTATAAGGGACAATGTAAAAAAAATGATTTTTTGCCAAATATCTCTACTGTCTGATGACTGTTAGTTTCTAAACAATGATTTTCAATGTACTACACTATTTACTAACCATGTCTTATTTATTCCAGTTTATTTGGGGGCTGGCACACATGAGACAAGTCTTTATAGTCCTCTTTTTAAGCAGCTCTTGCAACTCTCCCATGTACAATATTTTTTGCCCAGTCTTTTTCTTATGGTGGAATCATAACCACTGACACTAACTGAGGCATGCACGGTCTGCAGTTCCTTGTTTGTCTTACGCTGAAACATATAATTTAGTTGCAGATAAGAACCACTTGGCCCATCTAGTATGTCTTATAGGCCCTACACACTGGCCGATTTTTTGAAAGATATGAACGATCTCGTTCATAAATGAACGAGAACTCGTTCATATCTTTCAGTGTGGAGGCTCCAGCGATGAACGATGCGCGGTCCCGCGCTCGTTCATCGCTGGTCCCCCGTCGGCTGTGCATGCAGGCCAATATGGACGATCTCGTCCATATTTGCCTGCAGTTCTATGGAGCCGCGTGACGGGGGGAGTGAAGAAACTTCACTCCCCCCGTCACTGCCCCCCCGCCGCCGGGTCGCTCGTCGGCCGTATCCGCCGTCGGGCAGCTCGGCGGCGGGTCGGCCAGTGTGTAGGGCCCCTTAGTCTGTTTTCTTTTTAGTACTTCCTGAATGAGTCGTTAATGCACTCTTAGAATTTTGGTATGCTGGCCACTCCTGGGAAGACTCACCACTGTTCTAAGTTTTTGCACTTGAAATAATAGATCTCACAGAGCCGTAGAAATAGTTTTGGATCATTTCATATCTGTTAGACCAGGTGTGTCCACTACCCATCTCAAATTTTTACAAATTTATTTTAGTTAAGAGAGGATGTCAGAAAAACTATTTCTGGCATATATCTAGACTACTAGTTTCTGAAATATACGTTTTTCAATTTATTAAACTATTTACTGATCGCAGCTTATTCATTCCAGTTTACTTGAAAGATCACGGGTGTTAATTAAGGAATCACCAACAGATTTGAACCCCTAAGTTAAATTTTATTCATGGATCCAAACATCCAAACCAAATTACTTTATCTGCCTTACGTTTTGAGTTACAGCAAAAATGCAAGCTTTTGGAACAGAATTAAAAATGCCAGGTTAAATCAACAGTAGACTTCCCAATCTTTTAGATGCTTAACAAAGGTATACATTACTTGACATTCGATTACTGTTTTACCACATACATACATAATTTACACAAGAGACCATGAAATGTAAAAACTTAAACATAACTAAAGTTGAGTCAACAATCATATTATTTTTCCCCTACAAGGCATCATAAACACACACACACACACACACACACACACACACACACACACACACACACACACACACACACACACACACAGGGGTAGGAGGGTACAGGGTGTCACACAACCAGGTAGGGGGTGTACACTGTCACGCACAGCAGAGATTGGGTTATATGGTGTCACACACACACAGCGGTAGGGGGTGTACACTGTAACACGGCTGGGAAGGTAGGGGGTTACAGGGTGTCACACACAGGTAGGGTGTACAGTGTGTCATACACCAGGAGGTTACAGGGTGTCACACACACACACACACACACACACACACACACACACACACACACACACACACACACACACACTGGTAGGGTTGTAGATTGCATCCTACATGGGTGGGGGCGTACAAAGTGTACACTGCATCACACATGGATGGGGTATACAGAATGCTACACACACACACACACACACACACACACACACACGGGCAACTGTCATACACAAAGGAATCGGAATCAGAATTTTTATTGGCCAAATGTACCTTTGTATACCTGGAATTTGTCTCCGGTCAACTTCACGCCAAAGAAATCACATAAAACGACATCTTATATTGCAAATCACAACACATTAAATAACACCTAAAAAGTTTACAACAATAGTTCTCAAAACAACATCCACTTACCGAAAGAAAACTAGTGGTATAACAGGGCAGACTCTTTTTTCAAGTGTTCAACAACCGAATTTTCTGCAGTAAAAAACTATTTTGGTGTCTACTGTCTAGTAGTTTTTACCAACAGTGCTCTATAGCGCCTGCCTTATGGAAACAGTTGAAACAGGGAACATCAAGGATGCAACTGATCCCTCACAATGTTAATTGCCCGTTTCTTCAACCTAGACAAATACAACTCCTGAACAGATGGAAGATCTGCCACAATAATCTTTCCAGCTGTTCTTACAACCGTTTGTAGCCTAAGCCTATCACGTTCTGTTGCTGAACCAAACCAATCTATAACCAAGGAACACAATACGGACTCGATTATAGCAGACTAAACTTTTTAAGATGACGCACAAAGTATAATCTCTGATGAGCTTTTTTGACAATGGCATCATTATTGGGATCCCCCTTTAGATCTCATGTAATAGTAGTCCCCAGAAATTTAAAAGAGTCAACCAGACACAACATTGCCAGCAATCACAAGTGTAGAAACAGAAACTGAACACCTTCAAAAATCCACAACCATCTCAACCGTTTTAAGAGGGTTTAACTCCAGGTTGTTCCTACAGCGCCAACAGGCCAGCTGGTCTACCTCTCTTTGTATGCTGACTCATCCCCATCTTTAATCAAACCAATGACAGTGGTGTCATCCGCAAATTTCAAAAATTTCACGGATTGCTCGCCAGCCACACAGTCATGGGTAAGAGGGTACAGAGTGTCATGCTCACAGGTAGGAGGGTACAGGGTGTCATATACACAGACGTAGGTGGTATAATTATCAAACACCGGGGAGGTACAAGGTGTGTAACACACACAGGGATAGGAGAGTCTGGGAGTTCACACACTAGGGGTGAGGGGGGATAGTGGGAGTCTCACACACAGAGGTATGGGGTACAGGGGGTCACTCATAGGGGGGGTGTAGGTAGGTACAGGGCTTCCCAGGTGCTCACCTCTCCGTGCTTTGATCCACCTTTGTGTGAGCAGCAGAGTGTATGACCCAGGTACAGGTCAGAGAGAAGGCTGGTGGCAGGGGATCCAAGCTGGTCACAGAGCTCAGTGAGTGCTGTGCAGCCCCATGGAGCTGCCTGGCCAGTAATGTCAGGTTTGAGGCCAGAGTCACAGCCGAGTGCTTAGAGGACTCCTCAGGAAACTGGCGGAGGTTGGTCGGGGCCCTTCTCTAGATGGAGTGTGATGTGACTGGGAGCAGAGGGAGCTGCGGTCCCTGGAGTCAGTATGGGCCCCACAACAGCTACATCAGCTGCACCCATGGTAGTTACGCCACTGGGTACAACCATACTCACTGTTATGTGTACACTAGTGATGAAGCGGAACTTGAGACAATCAGGGCTTCATACAGCTCACCAGCCGGTGAGTGTATGCTGCCCAGACCCACACAGCCAGATGCGCCGATATATCTGAAGATATATCAGTCATCGGTTGTGCTGCACAGCCGATGCGATATGTCTGTGAAGATGTCATTCACAGACATATCAGGTGTACACACCCGCCGACGTGTTTGTGACAAATCGCCATTTGCTCGAACAGCTGATATATCACCAGCTTTACAATCATAATTCCTCTGTAGATAGTTTGTACTCAGTGACACGTCAAGGCATCCAAGGAGAAGGGTGCCTCTTAGAATCAATCTTCAATCAAATATACCATTAAAATGTATATACAGTATTTCTCTTTAAAAAGACTAGTGCCTTGTCATAAAAGACTATTTAAATGTTAATGGTATATTTTATTGAAGATTGAAGAGTCCCCAAGGTGTTCCTTCTGCGCAGATTGAGGAAAAGGAAAACAGAAATACAGGCCTGGCACTACCCGCTCAACAAAGGGATGCAAGGCAGGTAGGAGCCAGGCTGTAGAGGCACTCTCCCTGCTCTGCATCCCTGTGCTACCGCTGCGCCTGTCCCCCTGCCGCTGCTGCCCCTGTCATACTGTGTGACCGGTGCAGGCAGTTTCAAGGCAAGCCTCCAGTACTCCCCCACTTGATAGTGTTAGGAAGAAAAGGGGGCGGAGCTTCACAGGGCGGAGCTACATGGACCAGGCTGCCAGATACTCAAAGAGGTACAGCTGCTGCTTGTAAAGTACTGTAGGGTTGGCAGCATGACGCCTCCTCTCACCTCCACTCACCTGTGACAGTTTAGTGGCCGTGCGGGACCCAAAAGGAGGCAGAGCTACACAGGAACAGGCTGCAGCCCTCTGCTACTCAGGAGGATGAGCTGCTACATCTCCAGCCTGCAAGCCTTTTTTAGGTAAGTGTGTGTTTGTGTGTGTATGTATATATATATATATATATATATATATATATGTATACAATATCTGTGTATATGTATGTGTGACGGTGTATGTCACACATACATATATGTGTGACATGTGTATATATGTGACATATGTCACACATATGTATATATATGTGACATATGTCACACATATGTATCACACATGTGTGACATACATATGTGTATATATGTGTATGTTACACGTGTGTGTATGTGTGACTGGCATAATGTGTGTAAGCGTCATTGGTACAGGGGGCATTACGTGTGTAAGCATCACTGGTACATGTAAGCATCACTGGGTACAGGGGCGTTACATGTGTAAGCTTCACTGATACAGGGGACATTACGTGTGTAAACTTCACTGGTACAGGGGGCGTTAGGCATGTAAGCGTCACTGATACAGGGGGCATTACGTGTGTAAGCGTCAATGATACAGAGGGCGTTACGTGTGTAAGAATCACTGGTGCAGGGGGCATTACGTGTGTAAGCGTCATTACTACAAGGGGCGTCTTGTATAAGCGTCACTGCCACAGGGGGCGTTACGTGTGTAAGCGTCACTGCCACAGGGGGCATTACGTGTGTAAGCGTCACTGCTAAAGGGGGCATTATGTGTGTAAGCATCACTACTACAGGGGGTGCTATGTGTGTAATCTTCACTGCTACAGGGGGTGTTATGTCTGTAAGCTTCACTACTACAGGGTTCATTGTGTGTATAAGGGACACTACTATAGGGAGCTTTATGTATAAACGTTACTGCTATAGGTGGCATTATGTGCACTGTCCCTTTGTAAAGTATGGGAGAGCGCAAATTTATAGTTTGCAGGGGGGCGCCGAACACCCTAGCACGGGCCCTGCATAAATATAGTGTAATATTTTTTAGAATAACATTTCTGCCAATAAATCCAAAATAGTTACTGTTCACCTTTATGTGGGGAAGGTCAGACAAATAGGTCATGGTATTTAATTCATATCTTCACAACTATAATCCAACCAATAGATAAAAGGATCAAATTCTTTACTGGTGTGTAAAAAGCAGTTCTCACATATTGTACTGATAAACTGATAAAATTAATCCTACACAAACCAAGGGTGCTCTCACATTTTCAATCTTCTAAAAGTGGCATTTAAAATGATAAACTTACTTATCTCATCGTCAGAATGTATTAAAGTCATTGGTCCCCCTTCGAGTAGTGTAAAGGGTCACTCCATCAGACAGGTAGCAGAATCAATTTATTAAACAACCGAAATATATGTTGTGAGTTATTGGTAAACAATTATGAGTACTGATATTCATCTGTGAAACCCCCTTATAGCGTAATTACGTAACCATTTACATAAAATATAAGGCGCTTTACGAAGATAATATCAAATAGCAGTGCCACATATAACCTAAAGCGAATCGGCACCATTGTATAGCTAATGCTAAAAGCATTGTATGAAATCTCTGGACATGTCACAATGCGTCCAAACATAGGGTTAAATGTTATGTTCTCCCAGTGCATCATACCGAGCTGAGCAGCCTGGATATCCTTAAGATAACTGAAAAGTTCCATCTTCAGGGGTCTATGTACTAAGCCTTGGATGGATATAAAATGGATGAAGATAAAAGTACCAGCCAATCAGCTCCTAACTGCCATGCCACAGGTTGTATTTGAAAAATGACAAATTAGGAGCTGATTGGTTGGAACGTTATCTCTGTCATTTTATAACCATCCAAGGCTTAGTAAATAGACCCCTAAGTTTTGTAAGATTAAGACGTGGCCACTAGTAAGTATGTAAAACCTGACCAGTAGTACATACTTAATAAAAGATAAATATGTACAAGATGATGACAGACCATACAAACAGATTACATTGTAATCTAAAACTGGGCATACACTATACAATTATCTGGCAATTTGCTCCCAAACACTGGAAAATAAAGAAATACTGTCATTCATGCAAATTGGTTAAATCCGTGATTTAACAAATTTGTCTGAACAGTTTTTGTTAATTTTCCAGTGTTTGGGAGCAAATGGTTAATTGTCATATGCTCTCACCCATTACCAGAGCTGATCCGCCGAAGGAAGACTCCTACAAAATGGTTTTATAGGAGTCTTCCTTCGGTGGCTCAGCTCAGGGCCGTCTCCAGGCATGTTCGACTGGAGCGGCCGCGCGGGGCGCCACTCTTATAGGGCGCCGCACGCTGCGGCCGCCATATTCCTGCCTGGAGCCAGCCTTCAAACTGTGTGTGTGTGCGCAGCGCGCTGTGCGGCGCCGGCGTCTGACGTTAGAACCGGCGCAGCGCAGACGGAATCGTTCATCCGTCCAGCCGCCCGCCTGCCCGCCTGCCTGCGCCCACAGCAGTACTCCCCCTCCCGGCACCCAGCACCGCAGTCTGCAGTGACAATGCCATGTAAGTTAAAATCTGCACTGTGGGGGCATTATATATCTGGCACGCACTGTGGGGGCATAGCTGCACTGTGGGGGCATTATGTTTCTTGCACTGTGGGGGCATATCTGCACTGTGGGGGCATTATGTATCTGGCACTGTGGGGGCATATCTGCACTGTGGGGGCATTATGTATCTGGCACTGTGGGGGCATATCTGCACTGTGGGGGCATTATATATCTGGCACTGTGGGGGCATATCTGCACTGTGGGGGCATTATATATCTGGCACTGTGGGGGCATATCTGCACTGTGGGGGCATTATGTATCTGGCACTGTGGGGGCATATCTGCACTGTGGGGGCATTATGTATCTGGCACTGTGGGGGCATTATATATCTGGCACTGTGGGGGCATATCTGCACTGTGGGGGCATTATGTATCTGGCACTGTGGGGGCATATCTGCACTGTGGGGGCATTATGTATCTGGCACTGTGGGGGCATTATATATCTGGCACTGTGGGGGCATATCTGCACTGTGGGGGCATTATGTTTCTTGCACTGTGGGGGCATATCTGCACTGTGGGGGCATTATGTTTCTGGCACTGTGGGGGCATATCTGCACTGTGGGGGCATTTATGTATCTGGCCCTGTGGGGGCATATCTGGCACTGTGCGGGCATTTTTATATATGGCACAGTGGGGACATATCTGGCACTGTGTGGGCATTTTTATATCTGGCACTGTGTGGGCACTTATGTATCTGGCACTGCGGGGGCATTATGTATCTGGCACTGTGGGGGCATATCTGCACTGTGGGGGCATTATGTATCTGGCACTGTGGGGGCATTATATATCTGGCACTGTGGGGGCATATCTGCACTGTGGGGGCATTATGTTTCTTGCACTGTGGGGGCATATCTGCACTGTTGGGGCATTATGTATCTGGCACTGTGGGGGCATATCTGCACTGTGGGGGCATTATGTATCTGGCACTGTGGGGGCATTATATATCTGGCACTGTGGGGGCATATCTGCACTGTGGGGGCATTATGTATCTGGCACTGTGGGGGCATATCTGCACTGTGGGGGCATTATATATCTGGCACTGTGGGGGCATATCTGCACTGTGGGGGCATTATGTATCTGGCACTGTGGGGGCATTATATATCTGGCACTGTGGGGGCATATCTGCACTGTGGGGGCATTATGTTTCTTGCACTGTGGGGGCATATCTGCACTGTGGGGGCATTATGTATCTGGCACTGTGGGGGCATATCTGCACTGTGGGGGCATTATGTATCTGGCCCTGTGGGGGCATATCTGGCACTGTGTGGGCATTTTTATATCTGGCATTGTGTGGGCACTTATGTATCTGGCACTGCGGGGGCATCATGTATCTGGCACTGTGGGGGGCATATCTGCACTGTGGAGGCACTTATGTATCTGGCACTTTGGGGGCATTTATGTATCTGAACTGTGGGTGCATATCTGGCACTGTGTGGCCATTTATGTAGCTGGCACTGCTGGGGGGCATGTCACGTGTAGCTGGCACTGCTGGGGGGGGGCATGTCGCGTGTAGCTGGCACTGCTGGGGGGGGGGCATGTCGCGTGTAGCTGGCACTGCTGTGGGGCATGTCGCGTGTAGCTGGCACTGCTGGGGGGCATGTCACGTGTAGCTGGCACTGCTGGGGGGCATGTCATGTAGTGTTCCCGCTAGGCGTCTGTGGCTAGGCAATGTGTCTCAGTGCTGTGCCTGGCGCAAAGTGTATAGGAGGTTCTACCTGGTGCAGTGTGTATTAGCTGCACTACTGTGTGGTGTAATGCAAATTGCCACTATTATGTGGCCACGTACCTTCCCCACGAAGTAACTCCCCTTAATTTTTGCTGCGCGCCTTCGGCGCGCACTGTCCATGCTTTGTCATATAGGTGTTGGAACAACAAGCAGTATGTACATCATTTTGCCCTCCTAACTTAAAAATGTGCCCTCCCTGTGATCAGCACCATGCCCTAAAAAGTGAACACTATCCTGTGTAGCTGGCACTGCTGGGGGGCATGTCATGTGTAGCTGGCACTGCTGCGGGGCATGTCATGTGTAGCTGGCACTGCTGGGGGGCATGTCATGTGTAGCTGGCACTGCTGGGAGGCATGTCATGTCTATCTGGCACTGCTGGGAGGCATGTCATGTCTATCTGGCACTGCACATTATGTGTATCTGGCACTATACTGGAGACATTGTGTGTAAGGAACACTACTGTGGCTATGTGTAAGGATGCTAATTGTGTGAAAATATTTTTACAGTTTGATGATATGAAGTTACGAGTCCACGCCCACTTTTCCAGAGGCCACACCCACTTTTCCGGGAGCGCGCACGCCTTCGGCGCGCGCATTGGGGGGGGGGGGGGGGGGGGGCGCTTTTACATTTTCTCGCTCAGGGTGCTAGTAGGCCTGGAGCCGGCCCTGGCTCAGCTGTTTGGTAACAGCGGCCACCGAGGAGCTCCTGCACAGTCAGTTTCGCAGGACAGGAAAATCCAGCGAGACAGTGACTGCAAGCCGCTGGACAGCCTGCGCTCCCTACTGAAATGTAAGTGAAGGTGTGTGTGCGTGTGTATATGTGTGTATCATGTGCGTGTATATGTATGTGTGTGTGTGAACGCGCCCTTGGAGGAGAGGGGGGGGGGGCGACAAAAGTTCGTCAGAGATCATAGGTGGGTCCCCCCCAATCTACGTTGCCCTGGGCCCCCACCACCTTTAATCCGGCCCTGCCCAGCCTAGTGTCACAGCAGAAAACTGATCCAACTATTAAAATAATTGGTGAAAATCATGTCTCGTCACTATTTGCACTTTGCATTTTTGCAGTTCTGAAAAACGCACAAATCCAAAACACAAAAGTTAAACTAATAATAATAATAATGTTATTTATATAGTACTTTTTTCCTAATATGACTTACTGCTTTACATTTGTATTTACAACACAAAACAAAAAATAAGTTTAACAGAAAAGAGAGCTAAGTATTTGGGTTGTATTGTTTTAGGAATTTAAGGGACATTAGTGAAATATGTTGGTAAACAGGAAAGTCTTGAGTATGTTTGTGAAGGGTTCTAGAGTGGTGGCCTCTCAAACTGTGTAAGGAAACAAGTTTCATAGAGTCAATGCCGCAAAGCTAAAAGTCCGACCCTCAGATGAACTCACAGAGATTCTAGGTCAGGCATGTCCAAACTGCGGCCCTCCAGCTGTTGAGAAACTACACATCCCAGCATGCCCTGACACAGCTTTAGCATTCACTGACAGCAAAACTGTGTTAGGGCATTCTGGGATATGTAGTTTCACAACAGCTGGTGGGCCGCAGTTTGGACATGCCTGTTCTAAGTACTACTACTATAGAATCAGAAGTTGCTTAAGGTGCATTGGGCCCTGGTCAAGTAGGGCTCTGAAAGTCAATAAACCAATCTTGAAATAGATTCACCATCTTACAGGTAGCCAGTGGAGGGAGTGGAGAATGGGTGTTATGTGGCTGGAACAGGGCTGAATGGCCAAAGCCTGGTAGCTGCATTTTATACCAGCTGTTAGCGGTGCAATTCTTTTACTGGGAGACCAAGGTAGAGGGCATTGCAGTAGTCTAATCGAGTTGACACAAATGCATGTATGACTTTTGGCAGCTCTTCAGAGGGAATGAAGTGTTTGATTCATACTGCAAGAAGCATGGAGTAAGTATAGGACC
Source organism: Pseudophryne corroboree (assembly GCF_028390025.1). Classification (NCBI taxonomy): domain Eukaryota; kingdom Metazoa; phylum Chordata; class Amphibia; order Anura; family Myobatrachidae; genus Pseudophryne; species Pseudophryne corroboree. Next base: position 946,709,220 of record NC_086444.1, on the reverse strand, counting down.
CTGTGGAACAATGCATGGCAGTGGCACTGGTGATAATGAATATACTCCAGAACCTGCTCTGTGACCTGCTGGTGAGAAACTATATGGGCCAGCTAAGAACTCTGCCATACAGTCCACAGAAATTTTTCAGGCACTCAAGCAGGATCCCATGATCCATGGTATAAGAAAGGCAGGCCCGGCCTGTGTAATGCCCACTCTAACCTCTTCACTCTTCCTATCATAAGATGCAAAAGTTTACAACCCCACAAATTCCACGATCTTGGATCACAAGTCCATGCGCTTCCACATAAAATTAATTTAGATTGTAAGCCCTTATGAGCAGTGCCATCTTCCATCATGTTCTTTTCCTTCCCTCACTTGTACAATTATCTCCCCACTGTCAATACTTACACCAAACCTTTGGGTTCAGCCCGCAGTGCTTATTTGGGTAATATATACTGTGTATGTATGTAATATATATATATATATATATATATATATATATATATAAATTTTGCAGTGGTGCTGCACTCCTCATTTAAATAATGAAACAATGTTACCAGTGCCCTCCATGCTGCAATAGACACTCCAGCTCTAATACATGGGATCTGGTGGTGGCGGCACTCGGAAATGAAAGACAAGACTACAGTCCTAATGCCATTCATTTCCGAGTGCCGCCACCAAATCCCATATATATATATTTTAGAGATGAGTGGGATTGGGTACTGCACCCCCCCGAACATCTCTTTCTGAGCCAGTTTCTGAGTCTGGCTCGGGACTTCCTGCCAGATTTGGAAACCAGAACAAGCCAAAACATCACCCCGCTGTCGGATTCTCACGTGTTTTGGATTCCATATAAACAGCCGCGCGTTGCGCCATTTTCACTCCGGATTTGGAGAGTGAGGAAGACACACCTCTGTCTCTGTGGGTGGTGGTGTCGGGTGGGGTCAGTGTGTGCTCTCTAGGGGTGCTGTCCTGTCACTGTGATGTTAGGGGTGCTGTCCTGGTTGTCACTGGTGTTTCATGTGCTGTTAGGGGTGCTGCAGCTGTACATGGGTGGTGTTGCTGTACTGGCTGTCACTGTGTTGTACAGGGACCAGAAGCAGTATCCTGTATGCAGTGAAAACATACGGGTGCTGGCCCTATCTTGTATGCTGTAAAAATTCAGGGTTGCTATTGTTAAAATAAATGAAGTTAACCCTGTTTTGTATGCTGCAAAAATTCTAAGGTGCAGTAAAATAAATGTACACTAGCCCTGTCTTGTTTACTGCAAAAATTCTGGGGTGCAGTCAAATAAATGTACACTGGCCCTGCCTTGTATGCTGTAATAATTCAGGGGTGCGGTAAAATAAATGTACACTGGCCCTGTCTTGTATGCTGTAATAATTCAGGGATGCAGTAAAATAAATGTACACTGGCCCTGTCTTGTATGCTGCAAAAATTCAGGAGTGCTGTCAGATAAATGTACACTGGCCCTGCCTTGTATGCTGTAATAATTCAGGGGTGCAGTCAGATAAATGTACACTGGCCCTGTCTTGTATACTGTAATAATTCTAGGATGCAGTAAAATACAAGACAGGGCCAGTGTACATATACAGTATTTCACTGCACCCTAGAATTATTGAAGCATACAAGACAGGGCCAGTGTACATTTACTTGACTGCACCCCAGAATTTTTGCAGTAAATTATATATATATATATATATATATATATGTGCAAAAAACGGCATCACTCCAGGTCTTGCGTAAAAAGTTCAAGTGTATTGAAAAATAAACACATCACATGTACGGTCCAACGTTTCGGGGCCCGTAGCCCCTTTGTCAAGGTGTGATATACAGTGCAATAACCCTCTCTTACCTTATAAAGCCAGTGTCAATCACCCGTGAAGATGAGCTTCTCCAACGCTTCCTGCCGCTCCGGGCGCCGGGGGCCTCCTGCGTCTTGCGGGAATTACGTCATCCGCGCCGCCTCACCCTCCCTGGCGTCTCGTTGCTAGGCAGCACGTCGGGTCCACGGCCTGGTCACCGTGGTAACCGAAGCCGCTCGCCACGGCGTGTCAGCGCAGGGTCTGCAATGAATAGGAAAAGTGAACAAGTGTTTAACCTCAGTGCATCCTTATCATATACTTACTTAACCCACTCAATATACACCTAGTGGACTGGTATATATACTAGGGATGAGCGGGTTCGGTTCCTCGGAATCCGAACCCGCCCGAACTTCATGTTTTTTTACACGGGGCCGAGCGACTCGGATCTTCCCGCCTTGCTCGGTTAACCCGAGCGCACCCGAACGTCATCATCCCGCTGTCGGATTCTCGCGAGGCTCGGATTCTATCGCGAGACTCGGATTCTATATAAGGAGCCGCGCGTCGCCGCCATTTTCACACGTGCATTGAGATTCATAGGGAGAGGACGTGGCTGGCGTCCTCTCCGTTTATAGAGAAGAGAGTGAGACAGTAGAGAGAGACACAGTAGTAATTTTGGGGAGCATTAGGAGGAGTACTAGTTACTTGCTGAAGTGATAGATAGTGTGACTGTATATTATCTGACTTGTGGGGGAGACACTGACAGTGGGGAGCAGTTAGAGTCTGAGAGCAGGACTCAGGAGTACATATAACGTACAGTGCACACTTTTGCTGCCAGAGTGCCACACTGCCATTGTGACCACACTGACCACCAGTATAATATATATTGTGATTGTCTGCTTAGGAGTACTACTTGCAAGTTGCTGATAGTGTGACCAGTGACCTGACCACCAGTCACCACCAGTTTAATATATATATATATATATAATTGCAGCAAATAAACAGGAAGCGGCACTCAGAGACGTGGTAAGTAGTGCAAAAATAAAGCAACCAAGCTTTAATATATCATCACATCATCAACGTTTCGGGGTTGTCCCCCTTCATCAGGATAACAACAAGTGATCACAAAACAAACTTTATACCTTACCCCCACCAATGGAAAATATTCAGTATTCCCGCCAGCGTCCGCGCAGACCTCCGCCACTCCCCCCTGCATACACGGCTGTTTGCCGGAAGAGGAAGTGACGCGGACCACCGAACAGACTGCTGGGTGTGTTACCATGGAGACGCGGCACTGCTCGTATACCAGGAAGCCGCCAGCGTTGTCACGGAAACCCGTGCATCGTAAGCTGATTAAACTAAAGAATCCAAGTGCACATAGCAGCAAACCATGTTAGCCGCATCCCGTCTACCTGCAGTGTCAAATCATCCATCTTATAACCATAAATACATACATAAAAAAACAAACACAACAAAAAATTGTGACATTATTACAAACAAATAAAACCAATCTGCATCTCATAGAATCCGCTGCTACATTGTTATCAATTTTAGGTCAAATGACAAGAATAACATTCTCACATACTAAATTGTATATATCATGTGACACACAACTGGTACCTCAACAAGTACATAAAGGTCTAATGATAAACTCTATATACATTGTCTACACATGTATACACGGGTATAAATTTAAACTTGAATCATTTCTAAACAATTATATGTTACCCCTGTAAATGTTTTATACCGTGTCGTCTTATGTCAAAACATGTATACCACACCAGCCTAATATGGACACATTCAAAGAAAACAATTGAGACCCATAGTCTCATTCAGGCCTTTAGGGGCCATGGTGTCCAGGCGGTAAATCCACCGGGCCTCCAGCTGTAGTAATCTTTTATGTCTATCACCACGTCGCAGTGATAGAGGTACATGATCGATAATTTTATAACGTATGGTGGCCACACCATGTCCCAATCGGGCAAAATGGCGTGCCACCGGTTGTTCACTATTCCCTATAGAAAGTGCGGCTCTAATGGCCGCCCTATGTTGTGCCATCCTCTCTTTGAATTGGCATACCGTTTTGCCTACATACTGGAGCCCGCACGGGCAGAACAGCACATAAATCACAAATTTAGAGGTACAACTAAGGGGCCATCCGATTTTAAATCTCTTACCCGTCTGGGCATGCACAACAGTGTCCCCTGTCTGGAGGTATCCACATGTCGTGCATCCCAGACAACGATAGCATCCGTTTTTTCTAGTTAGAAAATTTGATGTCTTGTTTTGACCTAACCCCGTGATGTCGGTCCGGACAATAATGTCCTTGATGTTCTTACTTCTAGAATGGCCTGCAAGTAAGCGAGTGCCATGCAGGCTTTTCAAGCCTGGATCAGATGTCACCAACGGCCACCATGATTTAACATATTTCTTTTTTGCCGTGCTTTGTGTATTAAATTCCGTGATCCACGGGATGGAGTTCTGTAAAGACTCTTTCTTACGCTTTGTGCTGGACTCTGACAAGAGGGTTTGGCGTGTGTGGCCTATTGCCCTGTTTTTGGCTTTTTCCAGCTCAGGGATAGGATAGCCCTTGTCTAGAAATTTTTTTGTCATAATTTCCAACTGCCTCACGGTATCCTCTGGGTCACTAGTGGTCCTACATACCCTCAAGTATTGAGAATATGGCAGACCCCTAACAGTAGACCTTGGGTGGAAGCTGTTATACCTAAGCAGGCTATTTCGGTCCGTAGGCTTCGTATACAATGTTGTTTGTATCCGTTGCTGGACAATCAAAATTTTTATATCTAGATAATGAATCTCTGTGGTGCTGGTGTTATATGTGAGTTTAATTGGACTAGAAGACTTATTGTGATTATCAATGTGTGTGAGTAAACATTGCAAGTCCCCGTCCCAGAACACCAGGAGATCGTCAATATACCTGTAGTACACAAACATGCCCTCCGCTATACTAGCATTCTCAAAAAATAATTCTCTTTCCACTTCCCACATAAATGAGTTGGCTAGTGACGGTGCCACTGCCGAACCCATAGCACAGCCGGTTTTCTGGCGGTAAAACCGGCCATCAAATAAAAAATAATTGTGCGTGAGGGTGAACATGAGAAGGCTCAAAAAGAATTCTATATCAGGACCCCTGTACAGTGAATTATTGACCAATAGATGTCTCACAGCCTCAACACCTGCCCGGTGAGGAATGCAGGTGTAGAGGCTGGAGACGTCAAGTGTCACCATAGTGACAGTCGCAGGTACAATCTGTAACTCCTCCAAATGTCTGAGCAACATTGTAGAATCTTTGAGGTAGGAGAAGGTACTCTGGATGCATGGTTGTATGAACAAGTCTAAGTATATGGATACTGGCTCACACAAAGACCCCCTGGCAGACACAATGGGCCTGCCAGGAGGTCTTAGTGGGTCCTTGTGGATTTTCGGTATCGTGTAAAATATTGGTACTTTTGGGAACCCAGTTTTTAATTTACCACATATACCACTTGAAACAACCCCATCAGTGACCGCCTTATCCAAAATACAATCCAATTCGCTCTTATATTGATCTGTTGGATCATGGTCAAGTAAACAATAGGTATCACTATCATTAAGCAACCGTATACATTCAGTACGATATTCATCTATACCCAACACAACAATTGAACCCCCCTTGTCAGCACCGCGTATTATTATGTCTTGCCTTTCTCCCAATGATTTAAGAGCTAAACGTTCTTGTTTAGTTAAATTGGGATGAATCTGACTAGGGCTAGGACATTGCATAGATTCCACCATGCGGCAGAACGTTTTGATAGAGGGGTTGGTTGTGATGGGTTCAAACTGCGATCTCGGTCCAAGTTTATGTAACTCTCGAGGTAGTACTTCGGATGGAGAAATATCCAATTTTTTATCATGGTATTCCCTAAGCTTGAGGGTGCGTTGTAGTTTAAAGTTCTCAATCTTGTCATAGAACATATCTGGCTGGTTTGTGGGCACGAAAGACAGCCCCTTACTCAAGACCCCAATTTCAGAAGGTGTTAGAATGCATGAGGAAAGATTAAAGATTAAGTCTTTTTCCCTTTTGGCGGCTTCTGTGCGTGCTTGCCGCCTTTGTTGCCCGCCCCTCCTTGTGCGTGACCTTTTCGGGTAGTATATCTTGCCCGGGTGTTCACGCCTAAAGGGGATTGTGATTTTCTTGATGTTGAGGCAGTAGAAGAACGTTCATCTGTCTCACTAGCCGAACTGGCGGTGTTCCTAGAGAAATTCCTACGTTTATAATATGATGTTTTCGCTGGGCCCCTCTGTTCATTGTTTGAAGAACCCAGCCAAGAGTATACCCGGTGTAACTCATAGTCCTGTTGGACTTTCAACAATTTCTGTTTTTTAAATTTAATTAATTCATTTTGGTAAGACTGTATTTGGGTCTCCAATTTCTCCACCCAATTAACGGTTTTATCTTTCTCTAATTTCTTTTTATTAGTAGTCTCAAACACCAGTAATTTTTCTTTGGTAGCAGCGCATTCCCTTGTGGATTCCTCGATTACCAATAAAATCAGGTCCATTGAACATTTATTTAAAATTGAAATCCACTTTTTGCAGAAAGGGATGCTGTTGCGACCAATGGTGGGCATGTTATGAATTCTAAAACCGCGGGGAATTAATTTAGAACGGAAATAGTCAGATAAAGTGCGTCCGTGAAAGGTAAAGTCCAGATCACGCTTTCTAAGCTTATACCATTCCTGGAACAATTCCTCATGGGAATCAATAGTGACCACATTGAAAGCCGTTTCTTTGTGTAAGATGTTCTCTGCCTCCATATCTGAGTAACTAAAAGTATCTGAGTTGTCACATTGCAGCACATAAGACATCATATCCCCTTGTTCCATAGTGAAATTACCAGGCTTAAAATTCCACAGGCAAAAAAAATGACTAGGATAAAGCAATATCCCTAGTGTATAGCAGCTGTTTCCATAAAGTGCAAATTCCACAAGCACAAACAATGACCAGGATAAAGCAATATCCTTAATTTATAGCAGCAGTTCCCATAAGGCGCATACAGTGTCCAGATTCAAAAAGTGCTAGTGCAACAATAAAGTGCTTAGTGAATAAAGTGCACAAAAAATACTAAAAATTCCTTTCTGAAGGTAATTAATGTAAAGGACGGGTGCCTTGATGTCACCGTGCTACCTGATCCAGGGCTCACACAGTCAATGAACATCCATGCAGAGGATCCGGCACTCCAACCATAAATATTGTAGATGCTCTGGTGCCTTCTTTGAGGGGTCTGCGCCCCAGCACATGCAGCAAATAAACAGGAAGCGGCACTCAGAGACGTGGTAAGTAGTGCAAAAATAAAGCAACCAAGCAACAAAGCCAGGGGGTCTTTGTGTGAGCCAGTATCCATATACTTAGACTTGTTCATACAACCATGCATCCAGAGTACCTTCTCCTACCTCAAAGATTCTACAATGTTGCTCAGACATTTGGAGGAGTTACAGATTGTACCTGCGACTGTCACTATGGTGACACTTGACGTCTCCAGCCTCTACACCTGCATTCCTCACCGGGCAGGTGTTGAGGCTGTGAGACATCTATTGGTCAATAATTCACTGTACAGGGGTCCTGATATAGAATTCTTTTTGAGCCTTCTCATGTTCACCCTCACGCACAATTATTTTTTATTTGATGGCCGGTTTTACCGCCAGAAAACCGGCTGTGCTATGGGTTCGGCAGTGGCACCGTCACTAGCCAACTCATTTATGTGGGAAGTGGAAAGAGAATTATTTTTTGAGAATGCTAGTATAGCGGAGGGCATGTTTGTGTACTACAGGTATATTGACGATCTCCTGGTGTTCTGGGACGGGGACTTGCAATGTTTACTCACACACATTGATAATCACAATAAGTCTTCTAGTCCAATTAAACTCACATATAACACCAGCACCACAGAGATTCATTATCTAGATATAAAAATTTTGATTGTCCAGCAACGGATACAAACAACATTGTATACGAAGCCTACGGACCGAAATAGCCTGCTTAGGTATAACAGCTTCCACCCAAGGTCTACTGTTAGGGGTCTGCCATATTCTCAATACTTGAGGGTATGTAGGACCACTAGTGACCCAGAGGATACCGTGAGGCAGTTGGAAATTATGACAAAAAAATTTCTAGACAAGGGCTATCCTATCCCTGAGCTGGAAAAAGCCAAAAACAGGGCAATAGGCCACACACGCCAAACCCTCTTGTCAGAGTCCAGCACAAAGCGTAAGAAAGAGTCTTTACAGAACTCCATCCCGTGGATCACGGAATTTAATACACAAAGCACGGCAAAAAAGAAATATGTTAAATCATGGTGGCCGTTGGTGACATCTGATCCAGGCTTGAAAAGCCTGCATGGCACTCGCTTACTTGCAGGCCATTCTAGAAGTAAGAACATCAAGGACATTATTGTCCGGACCGACATCACGGGGTTAGGTCAAAACAAGACATCAAATTTTCTAACTAGAAAAAACGGATGCTATCGTTGTCTGGGATGCACGACATGTGGATACCTCCAGACAGGGGACACTGTTGTGCATGCCCAGACGGGTAAGAGATTTAAAATCGGATGGCCCCTTAGTTGTACCTCTAAATTTGTGATTTATGTGCTGTTCTGCCCGTGCGGGCTCCAGTATGTAGGCAAAACGGTATGCCAATTCAAAGAGAGGATGGCACAACATAGGGCGGCCATTAGAGCCGCACTTTCTATAGGGAATAGTGAACAACCGGTGGCACGCCATTTTGCCCGATTGGGACATGGTGTGGCCACCATACGTTATAAAATTATCGATCATGTACCTCTATCACTGCGACGTGGTGATAGACATAAAAGATTACTACAGCTGGAGGCCCGGTGGATTTACCGCCTGGACACCATGGCCCCTAAAGGCCTGAATGAGACTATGGGTCTCAATTGTTTTCTTTGAATGTGTCCATATTAGGCTGGTGTGGTATACATGTTTTGACATAAGACGACACGGTATAAAACATTTACAGGGGTAACATATAATTGTTTAGAAATGATTCAAGTTTAAATTTATACCCGTGTATACATGTGTAGACAATGTATATAGAGTTTATCATTAGACCTTTATGTACTTGTTGAGGTACCAGTTGTGTGTCACATGATATATACAATTTAGTATGTGAGAATGTTATTCTTGTCATTTGACCTAAAATTGATAACAATGTAGCAGCGGATTCTATGAGATGCAGATTGGTTTTATTTGTTTGTAATAATGTCACAATTTTTTGTTGTGTTTGTTTTTTTATGTATGTATTTATGGTTATAAGATGGATGATTTGACACTGCAGGTAGACGGGATGCGGCTAACATGGTTTGCTGCTATGTGCACTTGGATTCTTTAGTTTAATCAGCTTACGATGCACGGGTTTCCGTGACAACGCTGGCGGCTTCCTGGTATACGAGCAGTGCCGCGTCTCCATGGTAACACACCCAGCAGTCTGTTCGGTGGTCCGCGTCACTTCCTCTTCCGGCAAACAGCCGTGTATGCAGGGGGGAGTGGCGGAGGTCTGCGCGGACGCTGGCGGGAATACTGAATATTTTCCATTGGTGGGGGTAAGGTATAAAGTTTGTTTTGTGATCACTTGTTGTTATCCTGATGAAGGGGGACAACCCCGAAACGTTGATGATGTGATGATATATTAAAGCTTGGTTGCTTTATTTTTGCACTACTTACCACGTCTCTGAGTGCCGCTTCCTGTTTATTTGCTGCATGTGCTGGGGCGCAGACCCCTCAAAGAAGGCACCAGAGCATCTACAATATTTATGGTTGGAGTGCCGGATCCTCTGCATGGATATATATATAATTGTATATAATATATATATATAATATTGTATACCACCTACCCGTGGTTTTTTTTTTTCTTTCTTCTTTATACATACTACTATAGTAGCTTACTGTAGCAGTCTGCGGTGCTGCTGAGCTGACTGTGTCCAGCAGGTCCGTCATCAGTCATTACATAATAAATATATATACCTGTCCGGCTGCAGTACTAGTGATATTATATATATATATATATATTGATTTCATCTCATTATCATCCAGTCTATATTAGCAGCAGACACAGTACGGTAGTCCACGGCTGTAGCTACCTCTGTGTCGGCAGTCGCTCGTCCATCCATAATTGTATACCGCCTACCCGTGGTTTTTTCTTTTTCTTTCTTCTTTATACATACTACTATAGTAGCTTACTGTAGCAGTCTGCGGTGCTGCTGAGCTGACAGTGTCCAGCAGGTCCGTCATCAGTCATTACATAATAAATAAATATACCTGTCCGGCTGCAGTACTAGTGATATTATATATATATATATATATATTGATTTCATCTCCTTATCATCCAGTCTATATTAGCAGCAGACACAGTACGGTAGTCCACGGCTGTAGCTACCTCTGTGTCGGCAGTCGCTCGTCCATCCATAATTGTATACCACCTACCCGTGGTTTTTTTTTTTCTTTCTTCTTTATACATACTACTATAGTAGCTTACTGTAGCAGTCTGCGGTGCTGCTGAGCTGACAGTGTCCAGCAGGTCCGTCATCAGTCATTACATAATAAATATATCTACCTGTCCGGCTGCAGTACTAGTGTGATATAATATATATTGATTTCATCTCATTATCATCAAGTCTATATTAGCAGCAGACACAGTACGGTAGTCCACGGCTGTAGCTACCTCTGTGTCGGCAGTCGCTCGTCCATCCATAATTGTATACCACCTACCCGTGGTTTTTTTTTTCTTTCTTCTTTATACATACTACTATAGTAGCTTACTGTAGCAGTCTGCGGTGCTGCTAAACTGACAGTGTCCAGCAGGTCCGTCATCAGTCATTACATAATAAATATATATACCTGTCCGGCTGCAGTACTAGTGATATTATATATATATATATATATATATTGATTTCATCTCCTTATCATCCAGTCTATATTAGCAGCAGACACAGTACGGTAGTCCACGGCTGTAGCTACCTCTGTGTCGGCAGTCGCTCGTCCATCCATAATTGTATACCACCTACCCGTGGTTTTTTTCTTTTCTTTCTTCTTTATACATACTACTATAGTAGCTTACTGTAGCAGTCTGCGGTGCTGCTGAGCTGACAGTGTCCAGCAGGTCCGTCATCAGTCATTACATAATAAATATATCTACCTGTCCGGCTGCAGTACTAGTGTGATATAATATATATTGATTTCATCTCATTATCATCCAGTCTATATTAGCAGCAGACACAGTACGGTAGTCCACGGCTGTAGCTACCTCTGTGTCGGCAGTCGCTCATCCATCCATAATTGTATACCACCTACCCGTGGTTTTTTTTTTCTTTCTTCTTTATACATACTACTATAGTAGCTTACTGTAGCAGTCTGCGGTGCTGCTGAGCTGACAGTGTCCAGCAGGTCCGTCATCAGTCATTACATAATAAATATATATACCTGTCCGGCTGCAGTACTAGTGATATTATATATATATATATATATATATATATATTGATTTCATCTCATTATCATCCAGTCTATATTAGCAGCAGACACAGTACGGTAGTCCACGGCTGTAGCTACCTCTGTGTCGGCAGTCGCTCGTCCATCCATAAGTATACTAGTATCCATCCATCTACATTGTTTACCTGAGGTGCCTTTTAGTTGTGCCTATTAAAATATGGAGAACAAAAATGTTGAGGTTCCAAAATTAGGGAAAGATCAAGATCTACTTCCACCTCGTCCTGAAGCTGCTGCCACTAGTCATGGCCGAGACGATGAAATGCCAGCAACGTCGTCTGCCAAGGCCGATGCCCAATGTCATAGTACAGAGCATGTAAAATCCAAAACACCAAATATCAGTAAAAAAAGGACTCCAAAATATAAAATAAAATTGTCGGAGGAGAAGCGTAAACTTGCCAATATGCCATTTACCACACGGAGTGGCAAGGAACGGCTGAGGCCCTGGCCTATGTTCATGGCTAGTGGTTCAGCTTCACATGAGGATGGAAGCACTCAGCCTCTCGCTAGAAAACTGAAAAGACTCAAGCTGGCAAAAGCACCACAAAGAACTGTGCGTTCTTCGAAATCCCAAATCCACAAGGAGAGTCCAATTGTGTCGGTTGCGATGCCTGACCTTCCCAACACTGGACGTGAAGAGCATGCGCCTTCCACCATTTGCACGCCCCCTGCAAGTGCTGGAAGGAGCACCCGCAGTCCAGTTCCTGATAGTCAGATTGAAGATGTCAGTGTTGAAGTACACCAGGATGAGGAGGATATGGGTGTTGCTGGCGCTGGGGAGGAAATTGACAAGGAGGATTCTGATGGTGAGGTGGTTTGTTTAAGTCAGGCACCCGGGGAGACACCTGTTGTCCGTGGGAGGAATAGGGCCGTTGACATGCCTGGTGAAAATACCAAAAAAATCAGCTCTTCGGTGTGGAAGTATTTCACCAGAAATGCGGACAACATTTGTCAAGCCGTGTGTTGCCTTTGTCAAGCTGTAATAAGTAGGGGTAAGGACGTTAACCACCTCGGAACATCCTCCCTTATACGTCACCTGCAGCGCATTCATAATAAGTCAGTGACAAGTTCAAAAACTTTGGGCGACAGCGGAAGCAGTCCACTGACCAGTAAATCCCTTCCTCTTGTAACCAAGCTCACGCAAACCACCCCACCAACTCCCTCAGTGTCAATTTCCTCCTTCCCCAGGAATGCCAATAGTCCTGCATGCCATGTCACTGGCAATTCTGACGAGTCCTCTCCTGCCTGGGATTCCTCCGATGCATCCTTGCGTGTAACGCCTACTGCTGCTGGCGCTGCTGTTGTTGCTGCTGGGAGTCGATGGTCATCCCAGAGGGGAAGTCGTAAGCCCACTTTTACTACTTCCACCAAGCAATTGACTGTCCAACAGTCCTTTGCGAGGAAGATGAAATATCACAGCAGTCATCCTGTTGCAAAGCGGATAACTGAGGCCTTGACAACTATGTTGGTGTTAGACGTGCGTCCGGTATCCGCCGTTAGTTCACAGGGAACTAGACAATTTCTTGAGGCAGTGTGCCCCCGTTACCAAATACCATCTAGGTTCCACTTCTCTAGGCAGGCGATACCGAGAATGTACACGGACGTCAGAAAAAGACTCACCAGTGTCCTAAAAAATGCAGTTGTACCCAATGTCCACTTAACCACGGACATGTGGACAAGTGGAGCAGGGCAGGGTCAGGACTATATGACTGTGACAGCCCACTGGGTAGATGTATGGACTCCCGCCGCAAGAACAGCAGCGGCGGCACCAGTAGCAGCATCTCACAAACGCCAACTCTTTCCTAGGCAGGCTACGCTTTGTATCACCGGTTTCCAGAATACGCACACAGCTGAAAACCTCTTACGGCAACTGAGGAAGATCATTGCGGAATGGCTTACCGCAATTGGACTCTCCTGTGGATTTGTGGCATCGGACAACGCCAGCAATATTGTGTGTGCATTAAATATGGGCAAATTCCAGCACGTCCCATGTTTTGCACATACCTTGAATTTGGTGGTGCAGAATTTTTTAAAAAACGACAGGGGCATGCAAGAAATGCTGTCGGTGGCCAGAAGAATTGCGGGACACTTTCGGCGTACAGACACCACGTACAGAAGACTGGAGCACCACCAAAAACGCCTGAACCTGCCCTGCCATCATCTGAAGCAAGAAGTGGTAACGAGGTGGAATTCAACCCTCTATATGCTTCAGAGGTTGGAGGAGCAGCAAAAGGCCATTCAAGCCTATACAATTAAGCACGATATAGGAGGTGGAATGTACCTGTCTCAAGCGCAGTGGAGAATGATTTCAACGTTGTGCAAGGTTCTGCAACCTTTTGAACTTGCCACACGTGAAGTCAGTTCAGACACTGCCAGCCTGAGTCAGGTCATTCCCCTCATCAGGCTTTTGCAGAAGAAGCTGGAGGCATTGAAGGAGGAGCTAAAAGGGAGCGATTCCGCTAGGCATGTGGGACTTGTGGATGGAGCCCTTAATTCGCTTAACAAGGATTCACGGGTGGTCAATCTGTTGAAATCAGAGCACTACATTTTGGCCACCGTGCTCGATCCTAGATTTAAAACCTACCTTGGATCTCTCTTTCCGGCAGACACAAGTCTGCTGGGGTTCAAAGACCTGCTGGTGACAAAATTGTCAAGTCAAGCGGAACGCGACCTGTCAACATCTCCTCCTTCACATTCTCCCGCAACTGGGGGTGCAAGGAAAAGGCTCAGAATTCCGAGCCCACCCGCTGGCGGTGATGCAGGGCAGTCTGGAGCGACTGCTGATGCTGACATCTGGTCCGGACTGAAGGACCTGACAACGATTACGGACATGTCGTCTACTGTCACTGCATATGATTGTCTCACCATTGAAAGAATGGTGGAGGATTATATGAGTGACCGCATCCAAGTAGGCACGTCAGACAGTCCATACTTATACTGGCAGGAAAAAGAGGCAATTTGGAGGCCCTTGCACAAACTGGCTTTATTCTACCTAAGTTGCCCTCCCACAAGTGTGTACTCCGAAAGAGTGTTTAGTGCCGCCGCTCACCTTGTCAGCAATCTGCGTACGAGGTTACTTCCAGAAAATGTGGAGAAGATGATGTTCATTAAAATGAATTATAATCAATTCCTCCGTGGAGACATTGACCAGCAGCAATTGCCTCCACAAAGTACACAGGGAGCTGAGATGGTGGATTCCAGTGGGGACGAATTGATAATCTGTGAGGAGCGGGATGTACACGGTGATATATCGGAGGATGATGATGAGGTGGACATCTTGCCTCTGTAGAGCCAGTTTGTGCAAGGAGAGATTAATTGCTTCTTTTTCGGTGGGGGTCCAAACCAACCCGTCATTTCAGTCACAGTCGTGTGGCAGACCCTGTCACTGAAATGATGGGTTGGTTAAAGTGTGCATGTCCTGTTTATACAACATAAGGGTGGGTGGGAGGGCCCAAGGACAATTCCATCTTGCACCTCTTTTTTCTTTCATTTTTATTTGCGTCATGTGCTGTTTGGAGAGTGTTTTTTGGAAGGGCCATCCTGCGTGACACTGCAGTGCCACTCCTAGATGGGCCAGGTGTTTGTGTCGGCCACTAGGGTCGCTTAGCTTACTCACACAGCTACCTCATTGCGCCTCTTTTTTTCTTCTTTGCGTCATGTGCTGTTTGGGGAGTGTTTTTTGGAAGGGCCATCCTGCGTGACACTGCAGTGCCACTCCTAGATGGGCCAGGTGTTTGTGTCGGCCACTAGGGTCGCTTAGCTTACTCACACAGCTACCTCATTGCGCCTCTTTTTTTCTTCTTTGCGTCATGTGCTGTTTGGGGAGTGATTTTTGGAAGGGCCATCCTGCGTGACACTGCAGTGCCACTCCTAGATGGGCCAGGTGTTTGTGTCGGCCACTAGGGTCGCTTATCTTACTCACACAGCTACCTCATTGCGCCTCTTTTTTTCTTCTTTGCGTCATGTGCTGTTTGGGGAGTGTTTTTTGGAAGGGCCATCCTGCGTGACACTGCAGTGCCACTCCTAGATGGGCCAGGTGTTTGTGTCGGCCACTAGGGTCGCTTAGCTTACTCACACAGCTACCTCATTGCGCCTCTTTTTTTCTTCTTTGCGTCATGTGCTGTTTGGGGAGTGTTTTTTGGAAGGGCCATCCTGCGTGACACTGCAGTGCCACTCCTA
Source organism: Pseudophryne corroboree (assembly GCF_028390025.1). Classification (NCBI taxonomy): domain Eukaryota; kingdom Metazoa; phylum Chordata; class Amphibia; order Anura; family Myobatrachidae; genus Pseudophryne; species Pseudophryne corroboree. Next base: position 946,693,697 of record NC_086444.1, on the reverse strand, counting down.
GATGGGCCAGGTGTTTGTGTCGGCCACTAGGGTCGCTTAGCTTAGTCATCCAGCGACCTCGGTGCAAATTTTATTAATCACATTCCACAGGATTTGATCGTTAAGGCCCTTCGGTTGTACAGTCTCTAATTTAAAGATCCATCTTGCTTCAATCTTAAGCAGTTTTCCATTTCTGTCTCCACCTCTCTGCTTGCTGGGAACGTGGTCTATAATCATATGTTTCAATGCACTTAACGGGTGTCCTTTAACCGCAAAATGTTGTGCCACTGGCTGATTTGATGTACCGGACTTGATGCCTGCTGAGATGGCTGATCTGTGTAATGCCATTCTCTGTCTCATATCCCTGATGGTTTTTCCCACGTAACCTAGCCCACATGGGCATGTTATCAAATAAACAACGTGGGTCGTAGTGCATGTTAACACGTGTCGGATACTGAAGATCTGCTCTTTTTTGGGGTGTTTAAATGTCGGTCCTACTATCATGTATTTGCAGGTGGTACATCCCAGGCATTTATAACACCCGGGTGGTTTGGTCAAAAAATTCTCAGTGGGGTGGGGGGGGGGGGGGGGGTCCCGAATCCAGTGATGTCAGAATGTACTAATCCTTGATATTTCTCCCCCTGGTAAAGCAACGCAACACATCGTTCTACTGGATTTAAAGCACTGTAACTTCTCATCACTTGCCAGTATGGGCAACAAAGCTTTAGTGGCCCTTTGGAAGTTGCAGTGCTTTAAATCCAGTATACCGATGTGTTGCTTTACCAGGGGGAGAAATATCAAGGAAATATCTTCAGTATCCGACACGTGTTAACATGCACTACGACCCACGTTGTTTATTTGATAACATGCCCATGTGGGCTAGGTTACGTGGGAAAAACCATCAGGGATATGAGACAGAGAATGGCATTACACAGATCAGCCATCTCAGCAGCCATTAAGTTCCGGTACATCAGATCAGCCAGTGGCACAACATTTTGCGGTTACAGGACACCCGTTAAGTGCATTGAAACATATGATTATAGACCACGTTCCCAGCAACCAGAGAGGTGGAGACAGATATGGAAAACTGCTTAAGATGGAAGCAAGATGGATCTTTAAATTAGAGACTGTACAACCGAAGGGCCTTAACGATCAAATCCTGTGGAATGTGATTAATAAACGTTGAAATTCAGGGGTTAATCACTGAGATTGGACCATGTGCTTATACCTCTATGGTGGTGGGCTAGTTTCTGTTCTATTGCATGAAGGGATATTGCCCCCCTATACAGTTTAAGTAAGGGGGATTTTAGATTACCTATATATAAAATACCCTGTTAAGCTAAATGTTGTAGTATGATGTAATAGAGCAGGGCCTGTAGTAGATCTAATTTCCAGTAGACTAATGTAGTTAGTATTGATAGCCTTCCCTGTATATATACCAGTCCACTAGGTGTATATTGAGTGGGTTAAGTAAGTATATGATAAGGATGCACTGAGGTTAAACACTTGTTCACTTTTCCTATTCATTGCAGACCCTGCGCTGACACGCCGCGGCGAGCGGCTTCGGTTACCACGTGACCAGGCCGTGGACCCGTCGTGCTGCCTAGCAACGAGACGCCAGGGAGGGTGAGGCGGTGCGGATGACGTAATTCCCGCAAGACGCAGGAGGCCCCCGGCGCCCGGAGCGGCAAGAAGCGCGGGAGAAGCTCGTCTTCACAGGTGATTGACACTGGCTTTATAAGGTAAGAGAGGGTTATTGCACTGTATATCACACCTTGACAAAGGGGCTACAGGCCCTGAAAGTTTGGACCGTACATGTGATGTGTTTATTTTTCAATACACTTTAACTTTTTACGCAAGACCTGGAGTGACGCAGTTTTTTGCACGTATGTTAAATCTGACACGGAGGGCACCCAGGCTATTAATACAGGAAGGACCAGGAGTGCCGGGCGACATAGCAGTATATATATATATATATATATATATATATATATTTATCAGTAGCGGATCTTGCCACGGGCAAGCAGGACTTTTGCCCGGGGCGCCGCCTTCCGGAGGGCGCCGCACCAGGGCAAGATCTGCTGCTGCTTTGTGCCGCCTGCTGCCGCTGGCCGCTGTCCCCCCACTGCCGCTGTGAAGGGAAACTAGATGCGTACGCGTCTAGTTTCCCTTCGTGGAGAGGTCCTTTACTGTGCGGTGCGCGATGACGTCATCGCGCACCACACAGCAAAGGTCCTCTCCACGAAGGGAACTAGACGCTATGCATCTAGTTTCCCTTCGTGGAGAGGACCTTTGCTGTGCGGTGCGCGATGACGTCATCGCGCACCGCACATCATTTCAGTCTGTACAGGGGGCGTAAATGACCATGCCCCCTGTACGAAGCCACGCCCCCTATTGCCGCCCGGGGTGCTCAGAGCGCCAGAACAGGCCCTGATATATATAAACCATGTCCTGCAATATTCTGTACTGTAAGTTACTTAAAGTGCTTCAGATCTCCTGTGGAGCCATATAAATAAATGATGATGATGATGATAATAATAATAATTTACTGTATGCATTAATAACTTACTATATGCATTCATGGAAAAACAGACCTGTGATGTAAAAAAAAAAAAAAATTACAATGACCACTGATAACTGCTAAAGGCTCCATCTTAATAAATATTTGATAATCTTTTCTATTTAATTATGTCACTAAAAATAGAATAAAATGATACATTTTACATTTGTTATAACTACCATGTAATTTAAAACACTGTCCAGTAGATGGCACTTGGAAAACATATGATTCACTCTCAAATAAAACATGGAAATCTTCACTTACTGCATATTTAGACAGAAGCCATTTCTACTTTTAACTTATGTAGCTAGTTTCTGTTGTTCACCTATGCTATAGATAATGGGCCTAATTCAAGGTTGATTGCAAAACAAAATTTTGCTCTAATGGGCAAAATCAAATGCACTGCAGATTAGACTAGATTGCTTAGAAGTTAAGCACAGATCTCTCTGTGTGTAGGGTGCCGGTGACAGCGATGCGCGGTACCACGAGTTGCTATCACCGGCTCTAGATTTGGCATGCATGCATGCCAAATCTAGTGAGATCGCTCATTTCACCACTGGGTGAAATGAGCGTCCCACCCGTCCCCCCTTCCTCGCTCAGCACACATCGCGCTGTGTGCTGAGCGGGGTAGAGATGTGTGCGGAGCGGGGGGAGAGATGTGTGCGGCGCGGTCTGTGCTAGATCGCTCAGCACACATCTCTCCCAATGTGTATGGGGCTTTAGATTTGGGTGGGTTGTGTTCAAACTGAAACCTAAATTGCAGTGTACAAATAAAGCAGCCAGCATTTACCCTACGCAGAAACAAAATAACCCACTCAAATCTAAAGGGCCCTACACACTGGCCGACCCGCCGCCGAGCTGCCCGACGGCGGATACGGCCGACGAGCGACCCGGCAGCGGGGGGGCAGTGACGGGGGGAGTGAAGTTTCTTCACTCCCCCCGTCACCCGGCTGCATTGAAGTGCAGGCAAATATGGACGAGATCGTCCATATTGGCCTGCATGTACAGCCGACGGGGGACCAGCGATGAACGAGCGCGCGGACGCGCATCGTTCATCGCTGGAGCCTCCACACTGAAAGATATGAACGAGTTCTCGTTCATTTATGAACGAGATCGTTCATATCTTTCAAAAAATCGGCCAGTGTGTAGGGCCTATTACTCTCTCTGCACATGTTATAGCTGGTCCACCTGCAGTGCACATGGGGCCTACTTTAGACCTGATCGCAGCATAGCTAATGAGCAAAACCATGCGTACTGCAGGTGGGGCAGATATAACGTGCAGAGAGAGTTAGATTTGGGTGGGTTATTTTGTTTCTGTGCAGGGTAAATACTGGCGGCTTTATTTTTGCACTGCAATTTAGATTTCAGTATGAACACACCACACCCAAATCTAACTCTCTCTGCACGTTATATCTGCCCCCCCTGCAGTGCACATGGTTTTGCCCATTAGCTAACAAATTACAGGTGCTCGGTTTCCCTTATTCCTAGCTAATTAATTACAGAAGCAAATTACAACAATGCTGTGCACAGGACACATTGGGGTATATTTACAAAAATTCGTATTTTCCCGACTGAGGTTAAAGTTCAATCACGAATGACATCGAAAGTGTAAAGTTGCAACTTTTTGAATTTATTACGACTAATTTACTAAGCTGTCGTATTCTGCATTTTCGTATTTATCGATGTCGATGTCATTCGTTTTTTTTTGCAGTGTTTTACGTGAGTGACTTGTAAAACACTGCCGACTTTAACACAATGAATCTCGGCCATTATGAGAGATCCGTGCTGGGCTTCATTGTGCACCTTTATTAAAATAGAATTAATTGTTAAAATGTAAAAAAAAAATGCGTGGGGCCCCCCCTCCTAAGCCAAACCAGCCTAGGGCTCTTTGAGCCGGTCCTGGTTGTAAAAATATGGGGGGGGAAAATGACAGGGGTTCCCCCATATTTAAACAACCAGCACCGGGCTCTGCGCCTGGTCCTGGTTCCAAAAATACGGGGGACAAAAAGCGTAGGGGTCCCCCATATTTCTGAAACCAGCACCGGGCTCCACTAGCCCGATACATAATGCCACAGCCGGGGGACACTTTTATCTAGGTCCCTGTGGCCCTGGCATTAAATACCCAACTAGTCACCCCTGGCCGGGGTACCCTGGAGGAGTGGGGACCCCTTCAATCAAGGGGTCCCTCCCCTCCAGCCACCCAAGGGCCAGGGGTGAAGCCCGAGGCTGTCCCCCCCATCCAAGGGCTGCGGATGGGGGGCTGATAGCCTTTTTGTCAAAAAATGAATATTGTTTTTAGTAGCAGTACTACAAGTCCCAGCAAGCCTCCTCCGCAAGCTGGTACTTGGAGAACCACAAGTACCAGCATGCGGTGGAAAACCGGGCCCGCTGGTACCTGTAGTACTACTACTACTAAAAAAATACCCCAATAAAAACAGAAGACACACACCTTGAAAGTAAAAGTTTAATACATACATCCACACCTCCATACACACATACTTACCTATGTTCACACGAGGGTCGGTCCTCTTCTCCATGTAGAATCCATGGGGTACCTGTTGAAAAAATTATACTCACAAAATCCAGTGTAGATGGCTCCTCTTCTTTTCTATTTGTAATCCTGGTACTTTGCAAAATAACAAAACGGACACCCGACCTCGCACTGAAAGGGGCCCCATGTTTTCACATGGGACCCCTTTCCCCGAATGCCAGGAACCCCCCCTGACTTCTGTCTAAGAGGGTTCCATCAGCCAATCAGAGAGCGCCACGTTGTGGCACCCTCCTGATTGGCTGTGTGCTCCTGTAGTGTATGTCAGGTAGCACACGGCAGTGTTACAATGTAGCGCCTATGCGCTCCATTGTAACCAATGGTGGGAACTTTGTGGTCAGCGGTGAGGTTACTTTCGGTCAACCGCTGACCACAAAGTTCCCACCATTGGTTACAATGGAGCGCATAGGCGCTACATTGTAACACTGCCGTGTGCTACCTGACATACACTACAGGAGCACACAGCCAATCAGGAGGGTGCCACAACGTGGCGCTCCCTGATTGGCTGATGGAACCCTCTTAGACAGAAGTCAGGGGGGGTTCCTGGCATTCGGGGAAAGGGGTCCTATGTGAAAACATGGGGCCCCTTTCAGTGCGAGGTCGGGTGTCCGTTTTGTTATTTTGTAAAGTACCAGGATTACAAATAGAAAAGAAGTGGAGCCATCTACACTGGATTTTGTGAGTATAATCTTTTTAACAGGTACCCCATGGATTCTACATGGAGAAGAGGACCGACCCTCGTGTGAACATAGGTAAGTATGTGTGTATGGAGGTGTGGATGTATGTATTAAACTTTTACTTTCAAGGTGTGTGTTTACTGTTTTTATTGGGGTATTTTTTAGTATTAGTACTACAGGTACCAGCGGGCCCGGTTTTCCACCGCATGCTGGTACTTGTGGTTCTCCAAGTACCAGCTTGCGGGGGAGGCTTGCTGGGACTTGTAGTACTGCTACTAAAAACAATATTCATTTTTTGACAAAAAGGCTATCAGCCCCCCATCCGCAGCCCTTGGATGGGGGGGACAGCCTCGGGCTTCACCCCTGGCCCTTGGGTGGCTGGAGGGGGGGGACCCCTTGATTAAAGGGGTCCCCACTCCTCCAGGGTACCCCGGCCAGGGGTGACTAGTTGGGTATGTAATGCCAGGGCCGCAGGGACCTAGATAAAAGTGTCCCCCGGCTGTGGCATTATGTATCTGGCTACTGGAGCCGGTGCTGGTTTCAGAAATACGGGGGACCCCTACACTTTTTGTCCCCCGTATTTTTGGAACCAGGACCAGGCGCAGAGCCCGGTGCTGGTTGTTTAAATATGGGGGAACCCCTGTCACTTTTTCCCCCCATATTTTTTCAACCAGGGCCTGCTCAAAGAGCCCGAGGCTGGTTTGGCTTAGGAGGGGGGACCCCACGCATTCAAAAAAAAAAAAAAAAAAAACACTTTCCCACCCCTTCCCACTGAAAAACATGCACGGATCTCATGGATCCGTGCATGCCTATCCGAACACGGTAAAAAAAAGCAGGTCTGTTTTTTTTTAGCACTTTTTCACGATTTGTATTTTAGCACGGCAGGGTTTGGCTATTGTCGGCAGTGTTTGTGATTTGCACTTTTTAGTAAATGACCGATTTCTACCAAATTCCTGCCGTATTTGACCGATGGTGTATTGATTCGTAATTTTTTCCTAGGACTTCCAAAATAATATGAATGCCCTCATCACTGCCGTGATTTGAGTTTAGTAAATTCCCGAGATGACACTTTGAAGAAAAAACATCATCTCGGTCAAAATCGGGACCTTAGTAAATATACCCCATGATCTGTAAATTATTGTACTGTATTTGGTGTACACAGGATGAACACAGCAGTTTGTCTTTAATTGGAACAAAATCATAGTTAACACATTAAGCAATATGTGTAATAGCCTACAAGTTGCAGGCGACCTAGCTGCTATGTTTAAAATGGTATGTTTTTCAAAGACAAAACCAACCTGGTTTTGCCTTTGAAAATATTGGCGCTTTAAATCCTTTGGGTAATTGCTTACATCTTGCAAACTATCATATTTACCCTTACCTTTCCTACCTGCCATTTTCCTTTCTTACAGTGATCAGATATATAAAAAAAACAAATTCCTCCAGCACACCATAATGGACAAGCAAAACAAACATACATCCTATATGATAATTGTAATGCAGAGATCCCAGATGCATATATTTGCAAACATATGGTAAGCAACCAGGGGATGTGGTTAAGATACCGGCTATTGGTATCTCGGCAGTTGAAATACTGACCATAAGTATAGCGAGTGGGTTAAGGTTAGGTGCAACCCGGGGGGGGGGGGGGGTTTAGGGTTAGGCTGGAAGGGGAGGTTAGGATTATCCTGTGGGAAGGGGTGTTAGGGTTAGTCACCATTGGGGGGAAGGTTAGAGTTAGGCTGCGGGGATGGGCGGTTATGGGGTAGAGGAGAGAGGATAGCATACTTACCTCGCCCCTGTTGGGATTTCAAAGATTGGGATGCCAGCATCGGTGTTGTGACCGCTGGTATCCATCCTTCGGTCACACATCCCAAACCCGCCACCAGCCGCTGCAAGGCATCTCTGCTCTGGTGGTGATAATACAAAGTTACAACCAACTCACCTGGAAGCTCCTTTAGAATCTCCTACATGGCACTACAAGTATCAGCATACCCTCCAACTACTAATCCCATCTATACCTCTCAGAACATTTGTTTATTAGTCTAGATTAACGACATCCTTACATGCACAAAAGATGGACCAATAAATTGATTTGAACAATAATCAGATATAAGTCACTTCTAGGGTCACTGAGAGGGGGAGGGGGATGCAAAATAGCCAGGCCTGTCCAGGGGCCAGGGAGTTCAGGGGAGATATTAAACAACCTTGCACCCTCACACCATAGGACTAAGGGGTCTATTTACTAAGCCTTGGATGGAGATAAAGTCACTGGAGATAAAGTACCAGCCAATCGGCTCCTAACTGCTATGTACAGACTGTGTTTGAAAAATGACAGAAGCTGATTGGCTGGTACTTTATCTCCAGCGACTTTTTCTCCATCCAAGGCTTAGTAAATTGACCCCCTATATTCCATACCTGATGTTTTCTCATCCCTTCCAGTTGCCATGGCACCTCAGTGTTAGGGACTGCCCAGCGTCTTGGTTGTCCTCACAGGCAAACACAGAGGGGTTTCTCAGTTGCCCACAACCTGGAGAGCAGCCACTAGATGCGGTATAAACGGTGGGATGGAGTTGCTGTACATGCCTAGTGGCAGCAGCTTTTCCTGCCAAGTCTGCTGTGTATGTGTACCTGTGGATCTGAGTGCTCTATCATCACACCAGAGAGATAATCTGTTGTGTAAAGGGGACGGGGCTAAAATGCCCATGTGCATCATTTAGCCACACCCCTTCCCCGTAGACCAGCTTATCACAGCATTTTTGGGGTAGGGCTTAGTGACTAACAGCCAGCTTCTCCCCCCCGAAGTGTCATTCAGCATCCAAGGTAGGCAATAGTACTTCATAGTAGTTATTATAGAGCTTACAGGGCCCAGAAATGAATGCAGTGTCACTTCTGTATGCAGTAGTGTGATGTTTTTGCATGGGAATTGCACTGCACATGTGTAGTGATGGTCTTGCAATGATCACAAAATGATTGACAATTAGGGAGGCAACGGGAGAGTAGTGACTCAAACACAAGAGTGTTGTGACCATTTTCGAGGCATGTCACAGCTTGCGATTGTGATCCTTTATGCAGTTACAATGACTTTGTCTTCTTGCTTCCAGCAGCCATGCTGCACAACCATAAGTTTACCCAGAAGGTCAATGTTTGAACTAGAGATGAGCGGGTTCGGTTCCTCTGAATCCGAACCCGCCCGAACTTCAGGTTTTTTACACGGGTCCGAGCAGGCTCGGATCTTCCCGCCTTGCTCGGCTAACCCGAGCGCGCCCGAACGTCATCATCACGCTGTCGGATTCTCGCGAGGCTCGGTTTCTATCGCGAGACTCGGATTCTATATAAGGAGCCGCGCGTCGCCGCCATTTTCACACGTGCATTGAGAGTCATAGGGAGAGGACGTGGCTGGCGTCCTCTCCGTTTAGAGAAGAGAGAGACACAGTATTTTCGGGGAGCATTATTAGGAGGAGTACTACTGTATACTACTATACTACTTGCTGAAGTGATATTTATAGATTAGATAGTGTGACTGTAAGTGTATTATCTGACTTGTGGGGGAGACACTGACAGTGGGGAGCAGTTAGAGTCTGAGAGCAGGACTCAGGAGTACATATAACGTACAGTGCACACTTTTGCTGCCAGAGTCAGTGCCACACTGCCATTGTTGTGACCACACTGACCACCAGTATAATAATATATTTTGTGATTGTCTGCTTAGGCCTCGGAGTACTAGTTGCAAGTTGCAACGTGACCTGTCCTGAAGTGACCACCAGTTTAATAATCAATCACCACCAGTTTAATATATATATATATATATATATATATATATATATATAATTGTATATAATATATATATATATATATATATAATATTGTATACCACCTACCCGTGGTTTTTTTTTTTCATTCTTCTTTATACATACTACTATAGTAGCTTACTGTAGCAGTCTGCGGTGCTGTACTGACCTGACAGTGTCCAGCAGGTCCGTCATCAGTCATTACATAATAAATATATATAGTACCTATCCGGCTGCAGTACTAGTGATATTATATTGATTTCATCTCATTATCAATAATTTATCACCCAGTCTAGACTCTATATTAGCAGCAGACACAGTACGTTAGTCCACGGCTGTAGCTACCTCTGTGTCGGCACTCGGCAGTCCATCCATAATTGTATACCACCTACCCGTGTTTTTTTTTTTTCTTTCTTCTTTGTACATACTAATATAGAGTATAGTAGCTTACTGTAGCAGTCTGCGGTGCTGCTGAGCTGACAGTGTCCAGCAGGTCCGTCATCAGTCATCATTACCTAATAAATATATTATCTACCTGTCCGGCTGCAGTACTAGTGATATTATATATACATACATATATATATTGATTTCATCTCATTATCAATCATCCAGTCTATATTAGCAGCAGACACAGTACGTTAGTCCATGGCTGTAGCTACCTCTGTGTCGGCACTCAGCAGTCCATCCATAATTGTATACCACCTACCCGTGGTTTTTTTCTTTCTTTCTTCTTTGTACATACTACTATAGTATAGTAGCTTACTGTAGCAGTCTGCGGTGCTGCTGAGCTGACAGTGTCCAGCAGGTCCGTCATCAGTCATCATTACCTAATAAATATATTATCTACCTGTCCGGCTGCAGTACTAGCGATATTATATATACATACATATATATATTGATTTCATCTCATTATCAATCATCCAGTCTATATTAGCAGCAGACACAGTACGTTAGTCCACGGCTGTAGCTACCTCTGTGTCGGCACTCGGCAGTCCATCCATAATTGTATACCACCTACCCGTGGTTTTTTTTTTTCTTTCTTCTTTGTACATACTACTATAGAGTATAGTAGCTTACTGTAGCAGTCTGCGGTGCTGCTGAGCTGACAGTGTCCAGCAGGTCCGTCATCAGTCATCATTACCTAATAAATATATTATCTACCTGTCCGGCTGCAGTACTAGTGATATTATATATACATACATATATATATTGATTTCATCTCATTATCAATCATCCAGTCTATATTAGCAGCAGACACAGTACGTTAGTCCACGGCTGTAGCTACCTCTGTGTCGGCACTCAGCAGTCCATCCATAATTGTATACCACCTACCCGTGGTTTTTTTTTTCTTTCTTCTTTGTACATACTACTATAGAGTATAGTAGCTTACTGTAGCAGTCTGCGGTGCTGCTGAGCTGACAGTGTCCAGCAGGTCCGTCATCAGTCATCATTACCTAATAAATATATTATCTACCTGTCCGGCTACAGTACTAGTGATATTATATATACATACATATATATATATATTGATTTCATCTCATTATCAATCATCCAGTCTATATTAGCAGCAGACACAGTACGTTAGTCCACGGCTGTAGCTACCTCTGTGTCGGCACTCAGCAGTCCATCCATAATTGTAAACCACCTACCCGTGGTTTTTTTTTTTCTTTCTTCTTTGTACATACTACTATAGAGTATAGTAGCTTACTGTAGCAGTCTGCGGTGCTGCTGAGCTGACAGTGTCCAGCAGGTCCGTCATCAGTCATCATTACCTAATAAATATATTATCTACCTGTCCGGCTGCAGTACTAGTGATATTATATATACATACATATATATATTGATTTCATCTCATTATCAATCATCCAGTCTATATTAGCAGCAGACACAGTACGTTAGTCCACGGCTGTAGCTACCTCTGTGTCGGCAGTGGGCACTCGGCAGTCCATCCATAATTGTATACCACCTACCCGTGGTTTTTTTTTTCTTCTTTCTTCTTTGTACATACTACTATAGTATAGTAGCTTACTGTAGCAGTCTGCGGTGCTGCTGAGCTGACAGTGTCCAGCAGGTCCGTCATCAGTCATCATTACCTAATAAATATATTATCTACCTGTCCGGCTGCAGTACTAGTGATATTATATATACATACATATATATATTGATTTCATCTCATTATCAATCATCCAGTCTATATTAGCAGCAGACACAGTACGTTAGTCCACGGCTGTAGCTACCTCTGTGTCGGCACTCGGCAGTCCATCCATAAGTATACTAGTATCCATCCATCTCCATTGTTTACCTGAGGTGCCTTTTAGTTGTGCCTATTAAAATATGGAGAACAAAAATGTTGAGGTTCCAAAATTAGGGAAAGATCAAGATCCACTTCCACCTCGTGCTGAAGCTGCTGCCACTAGTCATGGCCGAGACGATGAAATGCCAGCAACGTCGTCTGCCAAGGCCGATGCCCAATGTCAGAGCCGGCCTTAGGCATAGGCAAACTAGGCAAATGCCTAGGGCATTTGGTATGCTTAGGGGAACCAGCAGCTTCTGCTGATTAAAATGATATGCGGCATGCCTATATTCTGTGTGTGACTGCGGCTGTATCTGCATACAAATGCAACGTTTCAGTGTATTCCTGGAAATCACTGTAACGTATCATTTCATATGCAGATACAGCCGCAGTCGCACACAGAATGTAGGCAAGCTGCATATCATTTTAATCAGCAGAAGCTGCTTGTGCGTCGTAGCCACATAGTAATGCAAATAATATGCATTTTCATAAACAAAAGGCGCCCGACGTTAGCAGAGCTGCCAGCTTACTCATGCCAGGCATTTCTTGCAGAACTAGTGGCGGTGCTAGGGGGCACCAGCCAAAATCTTGCCTAGGGCATCATATTGGTTAGGGCCGGCTCTGCCCAATGTCATAGTACAGAGCATGTCAAATCCAAAACACCAAATATCAGTAAAAAAAGGACTCCAAAACCTAAAATAAAATTGTCGGAGGAGAAGCGTAAACTTGCCAATATGCCATTTACCACACGGAGTGGCAAGGAACGGCTGAGGCCCTGGCCTATGTTCATGGCTAGTGGTTCAGCTTCACATGAGGATGGAAGCACTCAGCCTCTCGCTAGAAAACTGAAAAGACTCAAGCTGGCAAAAGCACCGCAAAGAACTGTGCGTTCTTCAAAATCCCAAATCCACAAGGAGAGTCCAATTGTGTCGGTTGCGATGCCTGACCTTCCCAACACTGGACGTGAAGAGCATGCGCCTTCCACCATTTGCACGCCCCCTGCAAGTGCTGGAAGGAGCACCCGCAGTCCAGTTCCTGATAGTCAGATTGAAGATAAACAAACGGGAGAAAGAAGAAAAAAAAAAAAAAAATAAAAAAAAATTCTTGATCCGTGTTTCTTTATCCATTTGTATCTATACGGACGGGTAATTTTTATCACCCGTTCCTAATAACTACAGCCTAATTGATCTCCATTATCCTTTCTAGGGTTTTTTTCATAAATCTATATATCTTCGTTTTTTTCATAAATCTATATATCTTCCTTTTTCGTGGACTCTCATTTGTGATCCAGGGACACAATACCACCGGTGTGGGACTTGATGTCTCCTGCCTAACACAAAAAGCAGATCCACACTGTATCTATAAGACCCAGCTAATTATCCCCCCCTATATAGGTGCACTCTCATTGGACGTCTGACCAAATCCTTCTACTATCAAACCACACTGCTAATGCCCGATCCCGTCCGATCTTGGAAGCGAAACAGTGTGGGCTGAGTTAGTACCTGAGGTGGAGACTCACAGGGAATACTCAGTGTTGTAGAACATCAATCATTGCATATGATGTGTGGTATGTGACTCCAACAGCAGCATCACCATTTGTTCCTATCCTTTTCTTTCTTTACCCTGGTATATCCTTTGATTTGTTTCTATTATTACTTATTGCCATAATAGCTGTTATTTCTTCATTAGGATTATGACAGAATCTAAAATCAATTGACTTAATTGATCTCATTAATACAGATCATCTGTACTGGCCGGGTGAGAAAGGGTTTATGACTTGCAGTGTCTCTACCCCTCTCCATCTCATTTCCTGAGGCAGGACCAGAACATTTTTATCTGGGATCATTCACATCTCCTCAACCAGGGGCAATTATATTCTTAATATTTCCAAATAAATTTTGTTTTATCTGCTGACTAATCAACCTAGTGTTATTCATTCTAGTTATTTAACTACCATTAATGAGTGCGCCCACACAAGAGCCTTCTTCTTTCTCCCTTTTGTTTATGCATATGTCACTGGCTCTGGGCGCACCCCCAAACTGGACATTATATTAAAGATTTTACTTGAAAATTGTCCAAATTTGGTTTTTCTGTAATCAAAAACTATTTTTAGACCGGTGCCGGGTCGCCCCCTTTGTGTAACAGATTGAAGATGTCAGTGTTGAATTACACCAGGATGAGGAGGATATGGGTGTTGCTGGCGCTGGGGAGGAAATTGACCAGGAGGATTCTGATGGTGAGGTGGTTTGTTTAAGTCAGGCACCCGGGGAGACACCTGTTGTCCGTGGGAGGAATATGGCCACTGACATGCCTGGTGAAAATACCAAAAAAATCAGCTCTTCGGTGTGGAAGTATTTCAACAGAAATGCGGACAACAGGTGTCAAGCCGTGTGTTGCCTTTGTCAAGCTGTAATAAGTAGGGGTAAGGACGTTAACCACCTCGGAACATCCTCCCTTATACGTCACCTGCAGCGCATTCATAATAAGTCAGTGACAAGTTCAAAAACTTTGGGTGACAGCGGAAGCAGTACACTGACCAGTAAATCCCTTCCTCTTGTAACCAAGCTCACGCAAACCACCCCACCAACTCCCTCAGTGTCAATTTCCTCCTTCCCCAGGAATGCCAATAGTCCTGCATGCCATGTCACTGGCAATTCTGACGATTCCTCTCCTGCCTGGGATTCCTCCGATGCATCCTTGCGTGTAACGCCTACTGCTGCTGGCGCTGCTGTTGTTGCTGCTGGGAGTCGATGGTCATCCCAGAGGGGAAGTCGTAAGACCACTTTTACTACTTCCACCAAGCAATTGACTGTCCAACAGTCCTTTGCGAGGAAGATGAAATATCACAGCAGTCATCCTACTGCAAAGCGGATAACTGAGGCCTTGGCATCCTGGGTGGTGAGAAACGTGGTTCCGGTATCCATCATTACTGCAGAGCCAACTAGAGACTTGTTGGAGGTACTGTGTCCCCGGTACCAAATACCATCTAGGTTCCATTTCTCTAGGCAGGCGATACCGAAAATGTACACAGACCTCAGAAAAAGAGTCACCAGTGTCCTAAAAAATGCAGCTGTACCCAATGTCCACTTAACCACGGACATGTGGACAAGTGGAGCAGGGCAGGGTCAGGACTATATGACTGTGACAGCCCACTGGGTAGATGTATGGACTCCCGCCGCAAGAACAGCAGCGGCGGCACCAGTAGCAGCATCTCGCAAACGCCAACTCTTTCCTAGGCAGGCTACGCTTTGTATCACCGGTTTCCAGAATACGCACACAGCTGAAAACCTCTTACGGCAACTGAGGAAGATCATCGCGGAATGGCTTACCCCAATTGGACTCTCCTGTGGATTTGTGGCATCGGACAACGCCAGCAATATTGTGTGTGCATTAAATATGGGCAAATTCCAGCACGTCCCATGTTTTGCACATACCTTGAATTTGGTGGTGCAGAATTATTTAAAAAACGACAGGGGCGTGCAAGAGATGCTGTCGGTGGCCAGAAGAATTGCGGGACACTTTCGGCGTACAGGCACCACGTACAGAAGACTGGAGCACCACCAAAAACTACTGAACCTGCCCTGCCATCATCTGAAGCAAGAAGTGGTAACGAGGTGGAATTCAACCCTCTATATGCTTCAGAGGTTGGAGGAGCAGCAAAAGGCCATTCAAGCCTATACAATTGAGCACGATATAGGAGGTGGAATGCACCTGTCTCAAGCGCAGTGGAGAATGATTTCAACGTTGTGCAAGGTTCTGATGCCCTTTGAACTTGCCACACGTGAAGTCAGTTCAGACACTGCCAGCCTGAGTCAGGTCATTCCCCTCATCAGGCTTTTGCAGAAGAAGCTGGAGACATTGAAGGAGGAGCTAACACGGAGCGATTCCGCTAGGCATGTGGGACTTGTGGATGGAGCCCTTAATGCGCTTAACAAGGATTCACGGGTGGTCAATCTGTTGAAATCAGAGCACTACATTTTGGCCACCGTGCTCGATCCTAGATTTAAAGCCTACCTTGGATCTCTCTTTCCGGCAGACACAAGTCTGCTGGGGTTGAAAGACCTGCTGGTGAGAAAATTGTCAAGTCAAGCGGAACGCGACCTGTCAACATCTCCTCCTTCACATTCTCCCGCAACTGGGGGTGCGAGGAAAAGGCTCAGAATTCCGAGCCCACCCGCTGGCTGGAGCGACTGCTGATGCTGACATCTGGTCCGGACTGAAGGACCTGACAACGATTACGGACATGTCGTCTACTGTCACTGCATATGATTCTCTCAACATTGAAAGAATGGTGGAGGATTATATGAGTGACCGCATCCAAGTAGGCACGTCACACAGTCCGTACTTATACTGGCAGGAAAAAGAGGCAATTTGGAGGCCCTTGCACAAACTGGCTTTATTCTACCTAAGTTGCCCTCCCACAAGTGTGTACTCCGAAAGAGTGTTTAGTGCCGCCGCTCACCTTGTCAGCAATCGGCGTACGAGGTTACATCCAGAAAATGTGGAGAAGATGATGTTCATTAAAATGAATTATAATCAATTCCTCCGTGGAGACATTGACCAGCAGCAATTGCCTCCACAAAGTACACAGGGAGCTGAGATGGTGGATTCCAGTGGGGACGAATTGATAATCTGTGAGGAGGGGGATGTACACGGTGATATATCGGAGGATGATGATGAGGTGGACATCTTGCCTCTGTAGAGCCAGTTTGTGCAAGGAGAGATTAATTGCTTCTTTTTTGGTGGGGGTCCAAACCAACCCGTCATTTCAGTCACAGTCGTGTGGCAGACCCTGTCACTGAAATGATGGGTTGGTTAAAGTGTGCATGTCCTGTTTATACAACAAAAGGGTGGGTGGGAGGGCCCAAGGACAATTCCATCTTGCACCTCTTTTTTCTTTAATTTTTCTTTGCGTCATGTGCTGTTTGGGGAGGGTTTTTTGGAAGGGACATCCTGCGTGACACTGCAGTGCCACTCCTAGATGGGCCCGGTGTTTGTGTCGGCCACTAGGGTCGCTTATCTTACTCACACAGCTACCTCATTGCGCCTCTTTTTTTCTTTGCGTCATGTGCTGTTTGGGGAGGGTTTTTTGGAAGGGACATCCTGCGTGACACTGCAGTGCCACTCCTAGATGGGCCCGGTGTTTGTGTCGGTCACTAGGGTCGCTTATCTTACTCACACAGCTACCTCATTGCGCCTCTTTTTTTCTTTGCGTCATGTGCTGTTTGGGGAGGGTTTTTTGGAAGGGACATCCTGCGTGACACTGCAGTGACACTCCTAGATGGGCCCGGTGTTTGTGTCGGCCACTAGGGTCGCTTATCTTACTCACACAGCTACCTCATTGCGCCTCTTTTTTTCTTTGCGTCATGTGCTGTTTGGGGAGGGTTTTTTGGAAGGGACATCCTGTGTGACACTGCAGTGACACTCCTAGATGGGCCCGGTGTTTGTGTCGGCCACTAGGGTCGCTTATCTTACTCACACAGCTACCTCATTGCGCCTCTTTTTTTCTTTGCGTCATGTGCTGTTTAAGGAGGGTTTTTTGGAAGGGACATCCTGCGTGACACTGCAGTGACACTCCTAGATGGGCCCGGTGTTTGTGTCGGCCACTAGGGTCGCTAATCTTACTCACACAGCTACCTCATTGCGCCTCTTTTTTTCTTTGCGTCATGTGCTGTTTGGGGAGGGTTTTTTGGAAGGGACATCCTGCGTGACACTGCAGTGACACTCCTAGATGGGCCCGGTGTTTGTGTCGGCCACTAGGGTCGCTTATCTTACTCACACAGCTACCTCATTGCGCCTCTTTTTTTCTTTGCGTCATGTGCTGTTTGGGGAGGGTTTTTTGGAAGGGACATCCTGCGTGACACTGCAGTGACACTCCTAGATGGGCCCGGTGTTTGTGTCGGCCACTAGGGTCGCTTATCTTACTCACACAGCTACCTCATTGCGCCTCTTTTTTTCTTTGCGTCATGTGCTGTTTGGGGAGGGTTTTTTGGAAGGGACATCCTGCGTGACACTGCAGTGACACTCCTAGATGGGCCCGGTGTTTGTGTCGGGTACTAGGGTCGCTTAGCTTAGTCATCCAGCGACCTAGGTGCACATTTTAGGACTAAAAATAATATTGTGAGGTGTGAGGTATTCAGAATAGACTGAAAATGAGTGTAAATTATGGTTTTTGAGGTTAATAATACTTTGGGATCAAAATGACCCCCAAATTCTATGATTTAAGCTGTTTTTTAGTGTTTTTTGAAAAAAACACCCGAATCCAAAACACACCCGAATCCGACAAAAAAAATTCGGTGAGGTTTTGCCAAAACGCGGTCGAACCCAAAACACGGCCGCGGAACCGAACCCAAAACCAAAACACAAAACCCGAAAAATTTCCGGCGCTCATCTCTAGTTTGAACTACGTAGTCCAATATTTCATATGCAAGCGGTAGTACAGAGACTCTGTCAGCAGGTGTTTCAATACAAATCCCGGTGGCTGTGACATTGCATATTTTTACACAGTCACTGCCAACAAATTCACACCTGTGACAGCAGATGCCTACATCTCTGATTAGGCCCACATGAACATGCTGCAGGCAAATTAAAGTGTTTATTATCTTAACAGTACTCGGGCCAAGCATGTCATCCTATGCAACAGAGCTTATCCATAACTCTTTTTTGTGTTTTGTTTTTATACTCTCTTCAGATCATGTTCAATTTAGTATCTAGTTCAGAAACCACA
The DNA here is from genome assembly GCF_028390025.1 of Pseudophryne corroboree. Taxonomy (NCBI): domain Eukaryota; kingdom Metazoa; phylum Chordata; class Amphibia; order Anura; family Myobatrachidae; genus Pseudophryne; species Pseudophryne corroboree. Next base: position 946,675,122 of record NC_086444.1, on the reverse strand, counting down.
AATAACCCCAATATAAGATTTCTTTTGACCTTTTACAGCAACATCTTTATTTTAGGCAAATTATTTTACAAATAATTACATTCTGTTTTGCCCACATTCTTGCACCGTTGAGTATAGTTATTTTGATAAATGAAGAGAAAAAAAGGTCAAATTGTCACTAGATGGCGCTTTTGTAACATGTTCATTTCACATCGCCCACTAATATAAAACATTTTATTGATATTTTATTTATTAACACTTATTTACTATATATAACAAATAATGTTGCCATCGCTAACTTGGAAAGGAAAGTAACATGTACATTACTCTGTGATCTGAAGTTTCATATTTATTATTGTGTATATGTAAATATCATATTACGCAGTGCTGTACAGTGAAGACATCATTCACATAAGCACTTGCCCCATGGAGCTTACAATCTATATTCCCTATCACACAGAGAGATACACAGTTTTGATTGAAATATGTATACTTCATTTGCATAAGGTATAAAGGAAAATAGACATAAGACATTATATTCAAGTGTACTGCATCGCAACGCAGCCCCAAAAACTATACCCCGTGGAACATAAATCATAGTTGTATGTCATAGTACAATACAGGGTATGTGTTTTGACATGATACAGGCTTTTTACCGGTGACCGGGATCCTGGCTGCGCTCGCCACACTGCGGGCACGGTGGCTCACTGCGCTCGCCACAGGATCTATTCTCCCTCAATGGGTGTCGTGGACACCCACAGAGGGAGAAAAGCCTGTGGCGCTGGTATTCCGGTAGTGGCATTTTACCCCTGTCGGGATTTCGTCATCAGCATTGTGACCGCCGGGATCCCAACAGGCGGTCTCGTAATCGCCTCATATTTTGACATCCTACACATTATACATGCTATACTGCACTATTTATTCGTTACCTAAACAATAAAACATTTCCAGCAAATGCGTGATATGGGTAACGCAGAGCCGGATTAAGCCTTGGCAGGCCCGCGACACTTAAGACAGGTGTCCCTGGGGAAGGGAAGGTGTATATCAGATTGTTCATACCTCCAAACATGACTCATTCCAGGAGGGAAAATTGCTCTCTACCTGGACTCCCCTCTTAATATATAATTGACGTCACTTGTAATTGATGGGAAAGGTATTTCAACACAACACAGGTGATTGCAATCATAAGTTAAGAGGGAAGTCCAGGTAGAGAGTATTTTGTCCCGCCTGGAATGGGCCATGGTGGGAGGTATGGATTTTGCATATTAAATATAAACCAATGGTGTATATTAGATTTAAACATGGGTTGAAGTGGGGGACGAAGAGGTGGAACTGAGTTCCACTACCTGTAATGGTAGGGGGAACTAGTTCCACCACCTCCATTGACTTGCACAGTAATTCCAAAAGAAAAATATGCCCCGTCACCTATATCAATAGATGATGCAGGCTGTGCTAGTGTTACTGATGAGCTGCAGCCACCTCCTTCCCCAGATCCTGGTGGCTACATGGTCCTCCTTCATTTACAGCCCACCCCTCCTGTTACTCACACATGGTGTGTCTGTTGGACAGCATTCATCCCCTCCTCAGGTCCTAGTGGTTTCCTTTTCCGGAACGGCGTATGTGATGTCATGCTGTCACCGCTGCTGAAGTGAAGAGGAGCCATGAAGAGGAGCAGGCTCTGTGTATCTTGAAGATAAGTAATTTGAATTGGGGGTACTGTTATGTGACCATGCTGCTTCTTTGTGAGATCAATGTCCCTTTATAAAGTACGGAAAGTAGGGCACTAATTTATAGTTTGCAGGGGGGTTGAGAAAACACTAGTACTGACCCTATCTCCGCTTAATGTGAGGATGAACGCGGGAGGGGATGGGGGTAGGTGGCAGGGTAAATGAGTTCCACCACCTCTCCAGGACCACTTTAAGCCTTGGATTTAAACAAATAGTTTAATAATGCCTTGGTACTGTTTATAGCTCCACTTAATTGAGAAACAACTATTTATAAACTTAACCTTAAAATACACATAGAAAAGTAAAATCTATAATTTATCTTTCAAAAATGCAATACCAGCTGCCTCTGTACTACTTACACACTGGGGCAGCACTGTGTGTGTCTCTTTAGACCTGAGCACTCTCATTAGATAACAGTTTACACAGGACCATCACACCCAGGTGGGGAGGAGGAGAAGCTGGGATCCCTGGGTCACTTAAGCTCTCTCCCCCCTCCCATCTCTCCGATTGTCAGGAAGCTCCGTCAGTATCTCATGAAACCTAATATTCCTGTGTCTCTCTGCCTGTAATGTGCACTGTCTTTGCTCACATTCTGGCAGCCCGTTACTGCTGCTGCACAAGAAGGAGAGCTGGTGATGTCAGTGTGCTCTGGCCAGGGGACTTCTTGACAGAGTGGGGCCCGGAGTACAGTATGTCCTGTGCTCTCCCTTATTCTGACTATGGGGTAATGGAGAGAGTTACATGTGTTATATAAATTTTTCACCATTGGGTGGTACGTAGGGGTGCTTTCAAACTTTTTCCTTGGGGCCTGCAATATATCTAGGTATGCCCCTGGACTGAAGTTTATTGACCCCTGTGGTGAAGGGTGAACTATTCCTGGTATCTATAGTGGCCCACTGCTTCCTTGGGGCTTTTATCATCTTCCTCTGAAGTGACTGCTTTCCATACTGCTGTAGGATAGGAGTGATTAGCGGAGGGAGGTGCCAAACTCCAGCACAAATGGGGGCTGATAATTAGTGGAACAAAGACCTGGGAGGGGTGATAGGTTCAAGGTTCTGGGTGCAGCCCTCACCTATAACCCCTGTGTGGGCACATTGGGCAGAACTGCAGGACAATTTCACTCTCCAGCCACCCCTCCCTCATGGACCAGGACTCAGCGGTTACTTCCGGGAAAGGGATGGGGGAGGAGGGGAAGACACCCCAACATAGCCTCAATGGGGCAGGAAAAGAAGAGGTGGGGGTGGCAGTAGGTAGAAGTTTGTGGAGGCTGGGGTGTGTGGAGAGAGCTCAGGCTGAGTTCAGATTTCTGAGTGACAACTTCAGTGAACGGATACAATATTATATACATTGTAGCAAAATGCCCAGAGTGAGATATAGCTACTGCGGAGATGGGGAAGGGGGGTGAGGGGATATCAGAGGGTCTTCCAACCACACAGGCACCTCCCAGTAGGTCTCCCGCCCCATTCCCAGTGTCCGAAGTGGAGATAAATATCAAGACCAGAGAGAGGTAGACAAGGTAATCGGTGATGCAGCTCAGCAACAACCAGGAAGCACATGGTTATGCACAGACTGCAGGTCAGTTAAAAACACCCGGGCAGCCTTCGCTGAATGGTGATCAGCAAACAACCCCGACACCTTCCTCCCCTCTGCAGCCAGCTCACACAACCAATCTACCGCTATGTAGCAGGTGCGCCCGGCCACTTCCAAACCCATGCACACAGTAAAAATCACTGGCAGGTGCACCTCACATGAAGAACAGTATAGTGCAGGGAAGAGCAGCAGGGGGTGAGCACCCCTCCTCCGCAGCAAGGACACAGAATGAGGGACTGAGGAAGTGCCCCCTTCAGTGCTGACGCCCGGCGGCAAATGACTCCACTATCTCCGGGAGTTCCGCCTCTGACTATGGGTCAGAAAATTAACTACAGGTAGGCCACTATTATAAGGCATAAAATTAACAACTGCTGCAGAGAAGCATTGGGACGGGTGCCCCTTAAAAATGCTGATATGGGGCCCACAAAGTTCTGGCTATGCCCCTAGATGAACGGTTCAGATTGCTTGGAATCCGAACCCAAACACCAGGGATCTGAGCCTACCTAAGCCAAGACTCGGGTGTTCACGCAAGACTTTGATCCCACTGCAAGGACGTACGTCATTCTCACAGTGTCGGATTCTCAGGGGAGTTGAATTCTAAATAAGGTGCCACGGCTGGGGCTTGGCGCTGTTTCACAGAATTGCATGCTGCTGTATGCTGCACTGACTTATTATTAGTGGCTGTGCAGTATAGTGACTGTAGCGCTGTGCGCTGCTGTGTGCTGTGCTATAAACTTCTGTATTGGGCTGTGTCCACACTCATTGGTGGCTGTGCAGTATTGTGACCGTTATATAGAGGGCACGCTGCATGCTGCTGTGTGTTGCACTATACTCTGCTGTATAGGGCTCTGTCCAGCCTCATTAGTGGCTGTACAGTATAGTGACTGTGTATATATAGTGGGTACGTTGCACGCTGCTGTGTGTTGAGCTATAATCTGACAAACATTTAAAGCTTTCAGCTGTCCCAAGATGCACAGCTTCCCTCCTCTATAACCCCGCCTCCAGGCACAGGCAACTCAGCTTTTAGTTGGTGCCTGCAGCAAAGCAGGTGCACTGAACAGAGGGCTGCTATTGCAGCCCAAAAAGCTTTTCATTTTTCAACTTAAGGTGGGTACACACTATTAGATATATCTGCAGATCAATTGATCTGCAGATATATTTATGTACGGATCGGGCAGTGTGCTGTGCATACACACAGCCCGATCCGTCGGGGGACTGACGTCATGAACTGGGCGGGCGCTCGCGCTCGCGCCCGCCCAGTTCACCTGTCAATCACCGCCGGCCGCCGCAGCATGTGTACGGGCGGTCGGACGACCGCCCCGTACACACACAGCGACGGGCCAATATATCGTTAGATATATTGGCTGTCGGCTGTGCTGCGCGGCCGACGCGATACGTCTGTGAATGACGGAGTTCACAGACGTATCGCCCGTACACACTGGCCGACGGTCCCGCGATGTATCGGCCGTTCAAGAGAACGGCCGATACATCGACCAGTGTGTACGAGCCTTTAGATTGTGTTCTTCAGAGCTGGCAGCCCTGTAAGCCAGGGTGACTTCAGTGCTGCAGCTCCATCACCCCCCACACCGGTGCCACATACTACCGCTGGCTGCAGCCTCTGACATGGGTACTTGCAGCGGGGACATCCGTAGCTCTGGCACCACTGCGGTTTGAACCCAGAACCGCGTGGCTGACACCGGGGGGACAGGTAAGAGGGATCTCCTTGCGGACCCACGGCTAAATTGCGCCCCGCCGCAGTCTGGGGAAATGGAGTGCTACGCTGGTGTGGACACTGTCTTCAAGCAGGGTCCCCACTAGACCACCAGGGCAAGCAGACACAGGTCACAGGTGTCCTATCACATTATATTTAGGCTGCAGTTCCTGGGGTTGCAGACCAGCATAAGAGAGGCAGTGCTTTGACCTGTAGCTCCACCATCTACTGCAGATTTCCTGCCCTTGAGCTGCCTCACTCTCCCTCTTACCTCACAGAGACCATGCGGCCATCTTACAGCAAGCAAGCAGGTCTCCATGATTGCTGGGCTACATCTCGCTTTAAAAAACGTCTAACAGGCCAGGTTTTTACATCACTTAATTATCTTACCTGCCTCATAATAGTTGCAGTTATATTGTATAAGTTTCTGCATTATCCTACCTGCCTTAGGGCTGAGTAGTTGATATAAGGAGCCATTGCAGTTATATTGTATAATTTTCTGCATTTTGTGTGACTATGTACCAAATTCTGCTGTCTGGTTTCACTTTCAGTGTATCTCAGATATCTATCACTGTTATTCAATATCCTGGACTAAGGTGCTGTTTGGGTCATAACTCACAGAATATATCTATATAAGAATATTTATATCTGACTTCTGGTTCCAGCTCTGTATGGAGTAGTCACTCCCTCCTGTAGCTCCAGTGCTTCCCGCCACAAACCTTGCTTATCGACCGTTTTGGGCATCCACTGAGTGGCCAGAAACCCTCCTACACTCTCCCAGTGTCCTGCTCTCCTGCATGGAGAAATTTCTACCCCTGAATATGCAGGGCAAAGCCTCCCACACCAAATCTGAAGCTGCTCGTGGCTCCTCTGCCAAGATGGACACTGCAGCATCTGCGGACCCTGGAGCTCCGGTGGCGGGCACCCGGGCTGATTGTCAGGCTCCCCTGCCTCCTGCTCTCTCTCTGCTGGGACCCTGGCTTCAGGGAATACCCTTCACCCTCAATCCCTTCAGACTTCCCTGTCTTAAGAGGACATTGTCAAGGTTGTGAAGGAGACTGTACAGCCTATGTTTTTGGAGCAAGCACACCCAAAAGCTGCAGCTTTGCAACAAGCTGTCCTCGTCGGGGTTAAAGTGGGGGGGGACGGGGACGAGGTGGAACTGAGTAATGGTAGGTGGAACTAGTTCCACCACCTCCATTTCGTTGCACAGTAATTCCAACAGAAACACCTGCCCCATCACCTACATCAATAGATAATGCAGGCGGTGCTAGTGTTATTGATGAGTTGCAGCCACCTCTCCCTTTCTCAAGTCCTGGTGGCTCCATGGTCCTCCATTTACAATGCACCACTCCCATAGCCTCCAACTGTACCTTTTTAGCAGTCTGTACCGATTTTTGGCTTTCCAAAACTTCCATTGAAAGTATAGGAAAAGGGACGTGGCCACACCCCTTTAACCATGGCCACGCCCCCTTTTCTAAGTTGTATCGATTTTTATGTGTAAAATGTTGGAGGGTATGTACTACTGGTACTCACACATGCTATGTCTGTTGGACAGCATTCATCCCCTCCTCAGGTCCCAGTGGATTATTTTCCAGCACAGTGTATGTGATGTCATGGTGTCACCGCTGCTGAAGTGAAGATGAGCCATCAACAGGAGCAGGCTCTGTGTATCTTGAAGACAAGATGAGAAGGAGCTGGAGGGACAAGACGTAAGGAAGCTGCTGGAGGGACACAGGCGGTGAGTTGCTGGAGTGACAGAGACAGAGATGTGATTTAAGAGCACACTGTGGTCATTATGTGTAAGGGGCACTACTATTGTGAGCATTGTTTGTAAGGGGCATGACTATTGTGGCCATTGTGTGAAAGGGGTATAAATATATATAATGGTGCCGGCTGTTAATCCAATGAGGGATGATAAATCAATTTGATTAAAATTATCAACAATTTATTAAACAAGCAGTAAAAAATATATATTAAAATGTTTTAAAAAACTGTGTCATGGTTCTCTATCTGAACTGAATTGTCACAGTTCTCTGTCTGAACTGAATTGTTGACAGAGATATATGCAAATGACCACTTAGTTCTGTCTCAAATTATTATGCACAACTTCTGGTTAGGGCTCATTCTTCATCATAGCCATTGGTTTACTTTAAAGTGTAGTGTTACCCAGTCCATTCAGGTGTAGTCCCCAGAGGATCTCAATTGCAGCCGTAGATCGAAATGGCAGTAGGGGAGAATTTTGGATCCCAGAACTGAAACACTTTTAGAAGTCCAATGGAGGCAAAAGAGTCCAATTGTTACCAGAGGGAGCAGGAGTAGATACAGTGCTGGGGGTCAAATGATGTGAAGCTCAACGCATTTCGCTGGACTAATGGCTGCCAGCTTCCTTAGGAGCATATCTCACAGGCTGTCTATGTAAGTTTATATACCCTCTTAATTAGGGTTAGATCACAGTCACCTGTTGTTATCAAAGTATATTTAAAAAAAAAAGCCCAAAGAACTAATAAAAATTTATTATGGAAGGCATTACCAATAGATCACATAGAGGGTAATTTCAAGTTGATCGCAGCAGGAATTTTGTTAGCAGTTGGACAAAACCATGTGCACTGCAGGGGAGGCAGATTTAACATGTGCAGAGAGAGTTAGATTTGGGTGTGGTGTGTTCAATCTGCAATCTAATTTGCAGTGTAAAAATAAAGCAGCCAGTATTTATCCTGCACAGAAATAAAATAACCCACCCAAATCTAACTCTCTCTGCACATGTTATATCTGCCTCCCCTGCAGTGCACATGGTTTTGCCCAACTGCCAACAAAATTCCTGCTGCGATCAACTTGGAATTACCCCCATAGCTAATAATCATTATATATCTTAAAAATGAGTATTTATTACTTTTATACAGTGCATAAAGTATTAAGCCATTTGTAATACTTCCTGTTCACGTGAGCGTACTCCGATTACGTGACTAGGAGTGAACCTATCAGAGTATATCATCTGTTCTGTCACACTTGTGTTTGGATAGATATGTCATTTGCATATATCTAAGTGGTCATTTGCATATATCTCTCTGTCAACAATTCAGTTCAGACAGAGAACTGTGACAATTCAGTTCAGATAGAGAACCGTGACACAGTTTTTAAAATCATTTTAATACAGGTTGAGTATCCCTTATCCGAAATGCTTGGGACCAGAGGTATTTTGGATATCGGATTTTTCCGTATTTTGGAATAATTGCATACCATAATGAGATATCATGGTGATGGGACCTAAGTCTAAGCACAGAATGCATTTATGTTAAATTTACACCTTATACACACAGCATGAAGGTCATTTTAGCCAATATTTTTTATAACTTTGTGCATTAAACAAAGTGTGTGTACATTCACACAATTCATTTATGTTTCATATACACCTTATACACAAAGCCTGAAGGTCATTTAATACAATATTTTTAACAACTGTGTGTATTAAACAAAGTTTGTGTACATTGAGCCATCAAAAAAACAAAGGTTTTACTATCTCACTCTCACTCAAAAAAGTCCGTATTTCGGAATATTCCGTATTTCGGAATATTTGGATATGGGATACTCAACCTGTATATATATTTTTTCCTGCTTGTTTAATAAATTGTTGATAATTTTATTCAAATTGATTTATCGTCCCTCATTGGATTATTAGCCAGTGCCAGTATATATATTTATATCTCTAGGCATCACTTATTAGGAGCTGACCCCCCTATACAGGCTGCCATTGACAGCGCACTCATAATCTTTTTAATTGTGTGAAAGGGGCACTACTACTGTGGGCATTCTGTATATAAGCGGCACTACTACTGTGGGCATTATGTTTATAAGTGGCACTACTACTGTGGGCATTATGTGTATAAGTGGCACTACTGTGGTCATTATGTCTAAGGGGCACTACAACTGTGGGCATTATGTGTAAGGGGCACTATTACTGTGGGAATTGTGTATAAGGGGCACTATTGTGGGCATTGTATCTAAGGGGCACTACTGTGTGGCATAACATGTATAAAGTGTAACATTATGTAGTGCAATGTGAATAAAGGGGTGGAGTAAATGAGTTCCACCACCTCCCCAGGACCACTTTAAGCCCTAGTCCTCAACATTAAAAGTCAATATAAGCAGCTGGCTAAGAGAGTTATACATGTGGAACATGCCGCTGGGGAAAACTTCCAGAAGCTTGCTGACCTTTCTGATGTCTCTGCTAAACTACAGAAATCTGAAATCACTGGGCCTAATTCAGATCAGATTGCAGCAGAAATTTTCAGTTGGGCAAAACCATGTGCACTGCAGGGGGTGGCAGATATAACATGTACAGAGAGAGTTAGATTTGGGTGGGGTGTGTTCAAACTGAAATCTAAATTGCAGTGTAAAAATAAAGCAGCCAGTATTTACCCGGCACAGAAACAATATAACCAACCCCAGTCTAACTCTCTCTGCAAATTTTTCATTCCCCCCCCTTGCAGTGCACATGGTTTTGCCCAACTGCTAACAAATTTGCTGCTGCAATCAGATCTGAATTACCCCCATGGTGTGGTCAAAATCCGACGATCTGGAAAATAGATCAGAACACAACAACCTCAGGCTCATTGTGCTCCCTGAGTCTGTTAAGGGACCGGCTCTTTATCACAGTGCCGTAACTAGATATTTCAGCGCTGTGTGCAAGAAACCGCATTGGCGCCTCCCCCCCTTTCCCCCAGGATGGCTTAGCCTTACAGGGCAGGGTATGCAGCGGAAGGGCATCAGAAAACAAACAAAAAAACGATGTTTCTCACCACTCTGCTTTGCGGCTCTTCTGCCACTTCCGAAGTCTTGAGCTGGCTCAGGATGTATAAAACTGCACCACGCTGCTCCTGCCGCAAAGAGGGTCCTTGCTGATCCTATCTGGCAGCTGGCACGACTCCTCCGATTACGACTCCCACCGGAGTGCTCCTATCGTCCTCTCTCCTGGGGTCCTCTGTAAGGTGTTCTTAAGGCTGAGTGCTCACTGTAGGGGTTCTTACGTGGGTCCTGACGGGTCTTGAAGCCGGTGGGGTTTGTCTTCTGCGGTGCCTGCACGCTCTTGGTCTTCATTGCCAGGTCTTCTGTGGCCACAAAAAAAGGGGGACTCCTCCACCATTTTGCTCTCCACTACCACGGCTCCTGAGTGGCTTGATCCTTCCATCGGTCTCCTTCTGGATGACTTCCTTCCGTGCAGGCACTCCTGAGGACATTCCAGCTTAGATGCAGTCAGCTCCTGGGTCCTCAGTGCTGCTGCCACTCCAACACACCGGTTGTAATACAGAAAGTGCAGACTCCAGTCACTGGCTCCCGAACTCCCACTGCCAGCAGTTCCTTTCTGCTTGGGTGGCAGTGGTGGAAGGTAGCTCTCAGGATGCTCTGATCTTCTTCAGGTGAGCACGACCTTTGCATGGTCCTGGCGCTTCTTCTCCTACCTATGAACTCGGCAGCGCTGACTACAGCAAACAGCGCTGCAACACAAATAGGGCGGGCAATCGAGGTCGCAGTGCATGATGTGCCCTCAGCTAAAGTGAGCTGTGTGCAATGCACACTTTGCACACACGTAGTTACACTCCTGGTTTGGTGTAGCGCTAGACACAGGGTGATTGTGTGTGTGTGTGGTGTAGCGTTAGACACAGTGTGAGTGTGTGTGTGTGTGTGTGTGGTATAGCCTTAGACACAGTGTGAGTGTGTGTAGGCTTAGACATAGTGTGAGTGTATATGTGTGTGTGTTTAGGTGATGGAAAAGCACCAATATCCACTCCGCAGAGCCGGCCCTAACCAGTTTGATGTGTTTAGAAAACGTTTTCCAACCAGCGCTCCAAGTCAGCAGTGTTGCACCGTCAGCCGAAGTGGTCACCCCCACTTCCAAAAACGTATCTAGACAGTTTACAAGATGCAGAAGGGCGCACCCCGGGGTAATAGAGGTTGTCCAAATGAATTTTTTTTGTGTTCAGAGATTCTCCCTTTTTAAAACAGAACAGGGTTCCTCTTCATTCCCTGTAGTATCTATGAAGATAGTTTATGTGCATTCGCTAGATGATAGTTTAAAACAGAACTGGGTTCCTCTTCATTCCCTGTAGTATCTATGAAGATAGTTTATGTGCATTCGCTACCTCATCTAGCGAATGCACATAAACTATCTTCATAGATACTACAGGGAATGAAGAGGAACCCTGTTCTGTTTTAAAAAGGGAGAATCTCTGAACACAAAAAAAAATTCATTTGGACAACCTCTATTACCCCGGGGTGCACCCTTCTGCATCTTGTAAACTGTCTAACCAGTTTGATGCCCTAGGCAAGATTTTGGCTGGTGCCCCCAGCATTGACGCTAGTACCACCTCTGACCCAGCACCATTCACCAAGCAGTACAGATCACAGCAGCAGCCAGCAACACCCATTACCTCTCAGAAAGGGGGAGGGTATGTATATATATATAGAGAGAGAGCGGTGTGAGAGAGTGAGAAAGAGCGGGTAGAGATAAAGAGAGAGTGGGTAGAAAGAGAGAGAGACAGCAGAGTAGAGAAAGCAGGGTGAGAGACAGTAGAGAGGGAGAGAGAGAGACAGAGGGGGAGTGAGAGAGGGTTGAGAGAGGAGGAGCAGGGAGTAAGAGAGAGAGGAGATGGAGATAGGAAAAGAGAGAGAGAGAAAGAGAGAGAATGAAAGAGAAGTGAGACAGAGAGGAAGGATGAGAGATAAGGTTGAGAGAGCGATAGAGGTGAGACAGGGGCGAGAGAAAGGGTTGAAAGATGGAGGGGGGCAGGGGAAGAGAGAGCAAGGCAAAGAGAGAGATAAAGCGTGAGAGAAAAAAAGAAAGAAAGAGGTGAAAGAGAGGGAGCTGGGGGAGAGCGGGTAAGGGAGATAGGCGGGGGAGAGAGAGGGGGGAAGAGAGAGAATGAAAGGTTAGAGACAGGTGGGGGTGTCAGAGAGAGGGGTCAGGGGGGAGAAAGAATGAAAGAGAAAGAAAGAAAGAAAGAAAGAAAGGGTTGACAGAGAGGGGGCAGGCACGGGGTGAGAGAGAGGGAGGGGAAATAAAGAGAGAATGAAAGAGGTGAGACAGAGTCGGTGTGAGAGTTAAAGAGAGAGGAGATAGAGAAAGGGGAGGGAAAGAGAGAGTAAAAGGGGAGGGAAAGAAAGAGTGAAAGAAGTGAGACAGACAGCAGGGATGAGAAAGCAGTGTGAAGAGAGAGAGAGAGAAGCATGAGGGTGAGAAAGATAAAGAGAGGAGCAGAGAGAAAAAAAGACAGGTGTGAGAGAGAGGGGGAGTGAGAGAGAGGGTTTATAGAGTGGGAGAGCAGAGTGAGGGAGATGAGAGAGAGTGAGGGAGATGAGAGAGTGAGGGAGATTAGGCAGAGAGGGAATGAGAGAAAGAAAAAGAGAGCACAAAAAGAGGGAGAGACGGGGGAGAAAGAGGGTTCGAGAGAGAGAGAGAAAGAAAGAAAGAGAGAGGTGAGACAGAGAGTGAGGGTGACAGAGTTGAGAGGGGAGGGGAGAGAGAGAGAGAGAAAGAAAGAGAGAGAATAAGAGAGTCGTGAGAGAGAGAGAGGATGAGAGATTAAGTTAAGTGAGACGGGGGGTGGGAGAGAGGGTTAAAAGAGGGAGAGGGGGGTGGGGGAGAGAGAACAGGGCAGAGAGAGGAAGGGGAGCAGAAAATGAGAAAGAAAAAAGTGAGAGAGAAAGAAAGATGGATGGATGGATGGATGGATGAGACGGTGTGAAAGAGAGGGAGGCGGAGGGGAGAGATGGGGAGAGAGAAGGAAAGACGGAAAGTGAGAAAGAGAGAAACGGGGAGAGAGGTTAAAAAGAGGGGGGGTGAAAAAGAGGGAAGGGGTACATGTGACACTATGTACCATGCTCTGCCCCCCTAACCCCGATACAAGTGTCCCTGTATGTCGCCCCCCCCCCCCCCCTTCCTTAAGTACAAGCGGCACTGTGTACCTTAGGCAGTGGCAGGTCCCCCTTCTCATCAGTGCCGATAGAAGCGGGTCCTCTTTTCAGCACCGGCAGCAGTTTTTTGTGGAATTGTGATGTCGGGCAACAGCGGCATTGAGGGGAAGAAAAGGTGAGAGGAGGGTCTGTATTGGCTGGATCTCCTCCTGCTAGTACTGCGCTGACAGTGCTGCTGCATGCCCCTTTATCGCGCCACACAGCTGCAGGTTCCTGTTTAAAAAGAAAAACCAACAGTGCCTCCAGTCACCACATACACACCCTGTTCCCCCCATTCAAAACATACACACATACACACACACACAGCCTGGCATCTCCAATCACTATACACAACGGGATGCAGTTATGTGACCGGCAATCAGGAAACAGCTGGTCACAATATCCACGCCGGGATCCCGAAACCTCAATATCTCACCTGTCAGAATGCTGACCAACAGGGACTATTCCCACTCGTGGGTGTCCACGACACCCATAGAGTGGGAATAGAACCTTTAGCGAGCGCAACGAGCCCGCAAGGGCCTTGGTTGCGCTTGCCCCCTGCCAGCCAGTTAAAAGCTGGGATCCCGACACATACACAGCCTGTTACCCCCCCAGTGGCCACACACACAAACAGCCTGTTCCCTCTAGTCACCCCACCTCCCCCACACAGACACATACATACATACATACATGCATATATACATTCTGTATGTACAGTTACATGCATTAATACATCTTACCTCCATGTCCCCACAGATAAAGCAGGCAGGGCTGGGCCACACACAGCCTGTCCCCTCCAGTCTCCTGACCCTACCCCCACCCCACTCACACACACACACACAAAAACACACAGACTCACATGCATACATACATGTTACCTGCAGGTCCCGCAGAGGTAGCAGGCAGGGCTGGGCCGCACACAGACAACCACCGATGGCCAGGCAAAGTCGGGGGCATAGCCTAATCATGGACTTCCGTGGCCATGCCCCTTTAATAAAAACCCAATAGAAATGCAGCAGGGGCACCTGGGCTGGAGGCGGAGTTATCTTGGCAGAGGAGGAGGAGGCACTGGAGTCGGGATCTGCTGCCCAGCACCAGCGGCAGAAGTCAGGTTCCTGCAGCAGGTACTACACTCCCACAGAACCGAACAGCTCTGCATCTGCCAGGATGGCCAATCGGGAGCACACAGCGCAAATGCGCTCCCACTGCAAGTCCACTGTGTGCCAGGCACACTCAGCACACACCTAGTTATGGCTCTGCTTTATCACTTCCTTCGACATACCTTAGCTGACCTCCTTGGTGTCCAGGATGTTTGTTCAGACCTGGTGGTAGAGCGTGTTCATAGAACCCACCCATCCTCATCGTCTCCTAGGCAGTTTTGTTTCGGTATCTTAACTTCCTGCACAAAGAAGCATTGTGGTCTGCCTCTCGTCGTAAACATGACCTGATGTGGTCATAAACATGACCTGCTAAGCTGTTGTTCTTTCAGGATTTCTCCCCGGAACTTCACTAACCCTGAGGATGCCAAAGCTTTTCTTTCTGAACTCCTCGCCCCAGGCTCTGTGTTGGAGTGAATGTACCCTTTGCTTCTATTTACCTGACTCTTTTGGACCTATGTTGCATTTTATGAACTGACCTCGTACTCCCTTTTTTTCCCCTTACCCTCCTTGGACCAAGATCCACCTATGTGGACCTTCAAAGACTGTTTCTACATGCTTTTACTGGTCCGAAGGGTGATGTATACATATGCCAGAATTAAGACTCTGCCACATTTTGTATGTATGGTTTACTGCACTTTATCTGCTGTTATAGTTTTCGGGGGGCTGTTTAGCCTCCCTATTTCCCTACCCAGTTAGACTTTGGGATCCACTTTTGGCTGCTCCCTTCCTCTATTACCACATTGCTTAATATAGTGGTGGTTGGCTAGGAGTTGTGTACTCCCTGCATTATGTTGTTATTGTATTTACTTCCCGTGAAGTCTTTCTGAACTTGATTTTGATGGGCCCCCCCAGGGGTCTCTTCTTCTCCTTCTCTTTTTTCTGTGTTTCTGTTGTCTTTTCTCCCATCCCTCCTCGTGTGTCTGCTTCCCTTCCCTGGGGTTTGTGGGTATGTGGGTTGTTCGGGAATATGAATACTGTGTATTGCTTTTCTATGTCTTCGATTAGTAGGAACATGGAATGTCAGGGGAATACATTCCCCTGTTAAGCGGAAGAAGATTCTGATTTATTTAAATAGATTACATATTTCTACAGGAGACTCACCTTCTCCCCCTCGGAGGCCAAAAACTGGGTGTTCTGGGATGGAAGGTACTCTCTGACGCCCCCTATACCTCAAAAGCTAGAGGTGTCCTGATACTTGCTAAACGTAACTTACAAATTGATTTTCTTAATTCTGTCTGTGACCCAGATGGCGGGTTTCTCATATTGTTATTAACATGTGTAACATAAGATATGTTTTGTGTATTGTCTATGCTCCAAGCTGTTTTTTAAAACCCTTTTGTCTAAATTGTACCCATTTGCCTCTCTTCCTATGATTGTGGGAGGCAATTTTAATATTGTTGTCTTTAACTTTATGGACTCTAACTTCTCTAACATGCATGCTCTCCCTGTGCCCTTGGTATTCCCTTTTTTACACAGCAACTCCACTTAACTGATGTGTGGAGATTTTTTTACCCTACTGACAGGGAGTACTCATGTCTCAAAGCTGCCCATAGTAACTTGTCCAGGATTGATTTCTTTTTATTGTCAGACCCCTTGATTCCTACGACTACCGAGTCACAAATGGAACCCATGTCTATATCTGACCATTCTTTCGTTTGGGTGTCTCTCACTACCTCCTTTGATTGTGGTTCCTTTAAATGCTGGCACTTCCCATCCGCTTTCACCTCCTCATTGAAGTTTTGCAATAAACTGGATGTATTCTGGGAAGAGTTTAGAATGGACTTCTGGCAAGCTTCAAAAGCAGTTATCTGTGGTTGACTTATTGACTATGTCTCCTCAAGGAAGAAATAGTTCCTCTCTGAATTTAAACGATCTCAGCGTAGCCTGACTGAGGCCTACCAGGTTTTCAAACAGCACCCCTACCCCCAATCCAAGAAATTGTATTTGGAAACTAAGTCCCAGTTTAATGCCGTTCTGTCTGCTATGGGTGATAGGCACACGTTCCATAAAAATAATAGGTTTTATAGATTTGTCAATAAGATGGGTCGCCTCCTTTCCAATCTTCTAAATGGATCTGTGCCTTCTGTGATCCAGACGTTGAAATGTGCGGATGGATCATTGGCTGTGAGGTCTAGTGATATGGCTCTGCTCCTTTCAGAATTTTATACAGATGTATACACCCAACCCCCCATTAATGAACATGCCAAAGCATCTTTTTGGGATTCCCTCCCACAGATTTCCCGGTCTCTAGCCAGTGGCGCACCCAGGGGGGTTTCCGAGCACCCAGAAACCCCCTCCACCAAAAAATTTTTTTTTTCTTTTGCTGCATGACTATTATTAATGGCTGTCTAGCGTCCTCTGCGGCCTGTAGTCTTCCTGGTGGCACTTGTAAGTGCTTAATAAAAGTTTACTTTATTTTAATTATAGTACATATATATCCATGTGCATTAAAAAGTCTTAAAATGTTAAAGGCCCCAGGGCCGGATGGCTTCTCGGGAGAATACTGCAAAATGCTGCTGCCTTGGTTAGTGGAACCCCTGACTTTGGTATTTACCAATATTTTAACCACCCGCTCTATCCCCCTATATTTCACTGATGCACTGATCCATCTTATTCCTAAACCTGGTAAAGATCCCCATCTCCCAGGCTTTTATCACCCCATTTCCCTTCTAAATGTAGACTATAAATTGTTTACTAAAATTATTGCTGATAGATTGAAGGGACTCCTTCCTTCTATTATCCAGGACCAAACGGGTTTCATTACTGGCCGCCACTCTACCAATAACATTCGCAAGGTTATATCGGCAGCTACTTGGTTACATTCTAGCGGGAGCCCTGACCCACAGTACGTGCTTTCCTTGGACGCTGAGAAAGCGTTTGATCTTGTTAGCTTGGACCATCTTTAAACTGCCTTGGAAAGATTTGAGTTCCCGCTGGACCTGATCAATGTGCTACGCACCCTTTACTCCCAATCAGCTTCCCGCATAATGTGTAATGGTTATCTGTCTGGCCCCATTCCTCTCCATAGGGGCACTAGGCAAGGCTGCCCCCTCTTACCGTTATTGTTTGCCCTTGCGATGGAGCACCTAGCCATCATGCTACTTCATCCCCCCATCTACTCATGTGTTAAGATCTGGGACTTTGAGTTGTGGTTTAGTTTATTTCTTTGTTTATTCCAATAATTCTAGGTGATTGCTAACTTTGGCTCCTTTGCAGGCTATCGGATAAATACTTCCAAATCTGAGCTCTTCCCACTTACTCTGGCTGCATGTGTGCGTTCTTCTCCCACTCTCACCCAGTTCCACTGGAACACCTCTAAATTGAAATACTTGCGTGTTTATATCCCGGTTAATATGTCTGATTTGTACTCCATTAAAAATGCCCCAGTCCTTGCAAAAATTTCCCAACTCCTTACTACCTGGGCTTCCCTTTCTAATTCTTTACTGGGGCAGGTTACTGTTTTAAAAAGTATTATTTTCCATACAATTTATTCTCTCCTTCAGATGTTGCCTGTAAAGCCCTCCATATCTGACTTGATTCTGTGTGACCGATTGTTCTCTAAATTTTTATGGAACAACAAGAAGTCGAGAATTTCTTGCTGTCCCGGACCTCTTGACCTTTTTTAGGGCCATGAATTTTAGGTATGTATCTGACTGGTTATTGGGTACCTCATCTTATGTTAATTGTGCTTTTGAACAAGCCCTGGTGCATCCTTATGATCTCAGGGCACTTCTCTACGCTCCCAAGGCCTCACTCCCACCTGTAGCCCGTACGAACATGCTTTTTTGGGATGCCTACCTCTTGCGGTGGGCCATAATTAAATCCATAAACAGGAACCCTGAATATTCCCCCTTCATCTCTTTGTGTAGGAACTCATGTTTCACCCTGTCTCTTAAGAATAGCAAATTTCTTGCCTGGAAATCTAAGGGAATTGATATCATTAAAGATGTGTTTGACCCTGGTGGGACTTTATTGTCTTTTACAGATTTAGCTGAGAGGCATGCTGCGCTCCCGTCTGATTTTTATATGTTTCTCCAAGTCTGACACTATGTGCAATCCTTTCCTATTCCTCCTGTGCACGAGCGGAGGAGTGACCCCCTGTCATCCCTTTTGTTGAGATTGCAACATTTCTCTTATAAAACTAGATGGTTGTATTGGGACCTTCTTCCACGTCAACCTGATGTTCTCTGACCCTCTATGATTTCTAAATGGTCCTCTGATTGGTCCAGGAACCTGAGTCCCCTCTTCCTCATATCCTTAAAGCCCTACACTCAGCCTAGCTCCTGGAGATTCATATCAGGTTTCTCCACCGTGCTTATATTGCCCCTGGTCAGCGTAAACACATAGGAGGTCATTCAGAATTGATCGCTGCTGTTCGTTTTCGCACAGCGGGTGGTCAGATCTGAACTGCGCATGCATCTGAGCCGCAATGCGTAGGCGGGTTGGACGGCTACAAACGGGCATCGGCGGTCAGTGCAAGGATGGTGGGAAGGATCCATTCGCACGGGCGTTGGCAAGGTGATTGACAGGAAGAGGCCGTTTGTGGGTGGCAACTGACCGTTTTCAGGGAGTGTCCAGAAAAACGCAGGCGGGCATTTCCAGGGAGGGTGTCTGAAGTCAGCTCCGGCCCCGATTAGCAGGATTCAATCACACTGGAAGAGTAAGTCCTGGGCTGCGCAGAGACTCCACAAACTGATTTTAATTTAAACAGCTATGCTACACATAGGAACGCACACTTGCACAGCAAAAAATACACTCCCCCTGTAGGCGGTGACTATCTGATTGCAGGACAGCAAAAAACGCAGACCAGTGATCAGATCTGAATTAGACCCATAGTTTCCACGGAAACCAGGCACTGCCCTAAATGCAAAGCACCTAACGCTCTCCTGATGCATAACTTCTGTCCTAAAGTAAAAAGATTATGGTATAAAGTGTTGTGGTATATTAAATCTACTTTTCTTATCCATCTCCCTATGGACCCGGTCGCAATTCTGGGTCTGCACACCACCGCTTGGCACTTACCTGTTTCTCAGGTACATTATACTTTTTTTTTGTATGTCTTATTGACTTTGGGGGAAAAAATTTATCTTGAATCATTGGATTTTTCTAACCTCCCCTTCCCTTGAGAATCTAAAATCCCTACTCACTGCTACATTATACTTTGAACATCAGTCCACTCTCCCTGAACTAGAACTCAATGCTGCGTGTTTCTATAAAAAATGGAGTCCTTATATTGAGTCTCTCCCTCCCTCACAACAAAAGCATATTTTGCAGTTATTTGACTCACTTAGCAGGGAATCCTACCGCAGGATCTGTATCCCTATTTAGCCTGTACTTGGTCATTGGGTTCCTTATGATCACCATCACTTTTTATATTATTTGTCAGTATTACTCTTCCAAAGCCTCTGTTTATTTACTATGCCTCTGCTTCTCCTTTTTAGTAGTATATTTACCAACAGCTACAACCCCCCTTCCCTCCCCTCTCCCTTTGACTCTTCTCCTTGTCTATGTAATTCTTTCTCTTGCTATTGTGGTGTATTTTATTAAGTGACTGTATGTATATTTACTCTGTGTCTGCTTTGGGTCTGGTAGCTGCACTTTTTTGCTCCATTATTGTGTTGCGCTTTCCTTAATCGGCGATAGGCTCTGCCTCTATGGACCAGCGCTGTTTGCTCTATTGATGGAAATGTCTTGCTATACTACCTGACCCTTATTTCTTATACATTGTTTTTTTGTACATTACTCTGTGCTATTTCTATTTCTCTGATCTTTATTATGAAAAAACCCAATAAAGATAATTAAAAAAAAGTAAAGAATATTTATATCTGTGATTCAGTCACATACTACCCTGTGCTAATTGCACTAACTGTACTGTGTACATCCACTTTGTTTTACAAATATGTTTAACAAAAAGGGATGCAAACAGGCTGAAGCTCCTGTGTTACTCTCATGCAGCATTTGTTCAGCCGGTATATCTGAGGATATGTTAAATGATGGTCTCTGTGCTAATTGTTACCTCCCAGCCAGTCTGCTGCTCCTGCCCTTGCACAGGAACCCCCATGGGCAGCCTTCTCCATACTGTTAGGTACTCTGTAGATCGCCTCGTGCCCCCTATGGGTCCACCTGTGGCATTACCCCTAATGTGGTACCTATTGAAATGCTGGTCAGATGGATTAGAATGGTAATTGCACGAGCTTACACTCGAGCTACTCTTCCAGTTCCAGCTTCGATATCTGCCCATTCTACTCGGTCTGTGGGACCTTCTTGGGCGGCATGCTGTGGAGCATCCCCCAAACAATTGTGCAAGGCAGCTACGTGATCTTCGGTACACACGTTTCTTACGTTTTATGCCTTTGATACATTCACCTCCCAGTATGTTTCCTTTGGACGCCGGATTCTTTTATCTGCTCAGGCACGTCCCCTACCTTGACATACTGCTTTGGGACATCCTTGATGTTTTCCTGTGGAAACCCTATGTACCCTGCTGCAGAAATGAAGAGATATGGTAGACTTAGCTTTGTTAACTCTCTTTCTGCAAAGTACATAGGGTCCACAGGGTACCCACCAAGACGCACCTGGCCTCTCTGGGATTCGTATGGCATCGACCTCTGCTGCCTTCTCCTTTTAGTGAGAGTGTATTCTTATGTGCTTAACATATATCTTCTCTCCTTTCTGCATTGGACTGGTTAACAAAACTGAGTTGCCTGTGCCTGGAGGCGGGGTTAAAGAGGAGGGAAGCCGTGCATCTTGGGACAGCTGAAAGCTTTAATTGTTTGATGCCCAGATTCCTGATCCACCACTACACCCCAATGTTTCTCAGTGGATCCTATGTACTTCACAGAAAGAGAGTTAACAAAGGTAAGTCTATCATAACTCTTCTTATATCTATTACTTGTACTGTTTGGTGTGCTTTGTTTACGTGCATTAATAATAAGTCCTGTGATCCCTGCAGTTTAAGCAGAGCTGCAAGTTATAAAAAGAGCAACAGAATATATCTATCTATTGTTTGTATTGGGTGGTGCGCTCTACTCTTTGTTCACGTACATCTATAAGCCCTGTGGTCCATGCAGTGATCTGTGACTTGACAGATGGATAACTATCAGTTTATAGAATAGCAACCAAATACTAGTGCAGCAGCTACTGCCACTAGTCAAGGTGATGCTGCTAGTCCAGCAGCGTCATCTACTTAAGCCAATGCTCATGGGCATAGCGGGTCTAAGTCAGGGCATCTAAAATAAAAAAAACAATATACAGTGTTAAAGAAAAAGACACCTCTTATAAAGGGAAGGTTTGATGCAGAAAAACATAAAATTGCCAACATGCCATTCACCACATGCAGTAGCAAGGAATGGCTTAGGCCTTGGCCATTATTTCTGAGTGATGATTCTGCAGCTGTTAGTGAGGCATCTTCTGCTGCCTCTCATGACAATGCAAGACCTTTTCACTCAGAGTCTAGAAGAGGTGTAAAAAACTGAAAACCACTAAGGCAGTAGAACAAACTGTGAATTCAGAAACCGAAATGTCACAAATGCCTGAGGAGAGTCCTTGAGTTCTATGTGTGAGCCTGACCTTTCTGATACTGTACTCTCTGAGAAGCCACCTTCCTCCATTTCTGCTCCCTCTGCAAATGTGGGTAATGAGCAACTGAAGTATAGCTGATGATCTGCACATTGACAATGCCACTGTGAAACTGCAAGAGGATGAGGGGGATATTTGTTTAGCTGACGCTGGTGCTAATGAGGATGTTGTTTAAGTCAGGCACCACATTTATGTGTGCTCAGGGGGGTGGGTGCTGGCTGCAGTATGGCATTTTCTCCAAGCACTGCCAGAACAGAAACACTGCACACAGGTGCAGTGTAAATGGGGCCAACCTAGAATTAACCTGGGTCGAAGGTACGGTGGGAACGGGGTCTAACCCTGGTGGAAACCATCTTCAAAAACATGGGTTGGATCTGGGATTTTAGTGGAAAATTTATATAAGTTTGTCTGGTGCTATAGATTCTGAGGTTAATGAGTTTTATGTTCTACTTCAGGATAATAAATATAATATAATACCCCTTTTCCACTGCTAACCTGGGAAATTGCCAAGTCTATCAATCTGGCAAAATCCCGGGTCTCAAGCTCGACCTGGGTAGTAAGCAGGGTTGTGGCCCCATCGTTTCCTTTTCCACTGACCTAAATCTCAGGTTGATGCGTGTTCACGTGGCTAAACCCAGAATTTCAAAGGCAGTGAAAAAGGGGTATAAATTATGGAAGGATGCAGAAAGATAAAGAAACGTATTTGGTATAGGTTGACAGGTTGTAGAAGGTATGGACAAAGCAAAAAAAAAAAAAGTAACTGGAAGATTGATTACTCCTTTAGGCTAATTTTTCCAGATTACTTTTATTCACATATAAATTGAGATGAGCGGGTTCAGTTTTACTCGGATTTACCCAAATCTCCTTATTGGCTCATGGACGTCACGTGTTTTGGTTAGCCAATAAGAAAAATCCAGAAAGAAAGAACTTGCGATAATTCTGGCATTAAGAACCGAGTAAATCCGAACCCGCTCATCTCTACATATAAGAGTTATTTCAGAAAGTCACTTATGAACAAATACATCTAAGGGAACTTCTAACAATCAGCTTTGTCTTTTCTTTCTGGTGACTGAGCTGGAAATGTCTCCTGAAGGAATGCTATTGTGACTTTTATTTTAACTTGCTACCAGTGCATCTGTGCGAGAACACAGGGTCCCTCAAAGAGGTAAAAAGAACATAAGGTAGAAACAAAGTTCCCGTGGTTGCCTGTAACTCCCACTACATCTGCTGTCAACAACAATATCTGTATCATATATACTTTGGAAACATCTGTAGCCTCTATTATTGTTGTGTTTATGAAAGTTTGTGCTAATCGGGTTTATAACATAATAAGTTGTGTTCTCAGAACAGCCCAAGAGATAGTGCCCTTCAGAAAGGGTTGAAAAGTCAGATTCCTCAGAGATACAGGCATAAAGTAGCCTGTGAGGAAATTAGAAATCTGTGAAATTTAATATAATTGCCACATTTCCCACGTCAACAAAACCTGTTGAATATTTACTTTTTATCCACAAGTCTCCCTATAGAACTATCTATATTTAGTTTATGTGGTTGTTCATTACCCATAGCATGACCCTGCTCACCCCCAACATTGTGTTTGAATTTGTTTAATATTGGTAATATATGCAACTGTTTTATCTTACTCTGTCACACCTAAGTCTTGGGTTTGGCTTGGATTGGCATGGGGTGCTGTGGCTGAAGCTGTGGGTGTGTGGACAAGGCTGGGAGGCTTGATCCAGCTCTTGCTCATGGAGCAAAGCAGTAATGGGTACTGCTAGAAGGACTAGTAGGTGATGTAGTTGTGTTAGCAATGGATTGCCTGAAAGTGTGTACTGAATATAAATAAACTTTATTGTATTGGAACAGGAACTGACAATAACTAGAACTGGAAGACAACTGGAACTGGACCATGACTGGATGGGAACTGGAATATTAGCTGGAACTGGAATATTAGCTGGAGCCAGGCTGGCACTAGAGTTGAACCAGAATATTAGCTGGAGCTGGACTGGAACAAGAATATTAGCTGGAGCTGGACTGGAATCAAAATATGCGACTGGACTGGAACTGTGCTGGTGTTACTGAGAATAAGTCCCTTAATTACCAAACAAGTTCTGGAGACTGGAGCATGCTGGGACTAGTTTAGCAGACTTGACTGGTAGCAGGTACTGTACACTATGGAACGAAAGGATCGGAGCTGTGAAGAGTCACAGTAACCGGGAGCACAGTACTGAGTTGTCTCCTTCAGTAGAAGTGAGGTTGTACAGGTGATTTGGTCTTGATAGGAAGTCCCCTTTATAGCACTGAGTTGAAGTTGATTGGAAGCTTTGGTCATCTGGTCTTAGAGCAGCGTCCAGATTGACTGTGGAGAGTCAACTGATTTTTTCCATGATGGCAGCACCCATGCTGTGTTTTGGTGGGAACTCCGACATTCAAGATACTCAGCGGAGTTGGAGCACTGTGGAGAGTCACATACAGGAACATCCACACTGGGATGGATGTGCAACATGAGCGGATCTTAGCACCAGCCAGGACAGACACTTCATAGGTCTGAAACTAAATTAAAGACTCTGGAGCATGACACACTCTAGGTAATATAGTCATGTTAGCCCTAGTTTTCTAATGTTTACTTACACTACAGTGGACATTCAAAGGTTAAGTAATTTAAGGTACCATTGTCCCTTTTGTGTACTCCCTTTTGTCCAACAGTAAGCTGGCCAGACAGGGTGACTTTCTGGCTGATGTAATCACCTTGATTATAATATGTGTATTGTATTCCAATGTCATAAGATCCTTAAGCTGGATACACACTGGTGCAACGGGGATTCGTTCCAACATAGGAATGAATCTCTATCAGCCCAAATTGCCCCTAAACACTGGGACAACTTTAATGAAGGACAGAATGACAGTCCTTCATTAACATAACACAGAACGCTAGTGAGGGATGCTTGATTTGATGTGCAGCACATCAAACCAAGTGTTTGTTGCATTCAACCGTGGGAGCGCGCAATCCTGGGTACACACTGAGCAATGTAAGCAATATGTTGCTCCAAAACAGCATTTTGGAGCGACATCGCTCCAGTGTGAACCCAGCTGCAATCTGAGGCTTCTGGGGATATAAATAGAGCTATCAAGAGAGCTGAGAGGAGATTCTCTGCTCATAGGCTAAGAAATTATATTCTGTCAGGAGTTTGTGGTGGGAATTGACGTGTGGAATTGAATTACAGAAGTGAGCTGAACTGTTTTTTGGAACCCTGTATCTTTACACAGCCCATTCCTAGTCCCCTGCAAGTGAGAGAGACTTTTTTACACACACATACCTACATACAGTATATATATATATATATATATATATATATCTACTGTATATCTTTCTCTCTCTCTCTCTCTCTCTCTCTCTCTCTCTACAGTATATATATAGTAGAGAGGGCATATTTACTTTATTAAATTACTAATTATTTAACTTTCCCAAATTGTAATAATAACAATAAGACTCTGGGTTATAATTGTGATAATCTCAGGGTGATAATTGATCAAAACTTTGAGAGAAATAAATTGGAGAAGTTGCCCATAACAGCCAATCAGCATCTAACTGTGATCTTATAGACTGTGCTAGATAAATCATAGCTTATTGGTTGCTATGTGCAACTTCTCCAGTTGTCTCTCTCGAAGGTTTGATACATCTCCCCTTTGGTGTGTTAGCATGCACTTTTACTGCTTTACAGCAAATATTATACACCTTACATTTGTGATGAAGTTTTAAATTATTTAGATTCTTTGAGCATTGGGGGGTGGGAAGTGATCAGAGATAAATAATGTGTTGCGGACAGCAGTGGCACCCCCTCCCACAGCCTAACCCTAACCATCCCTCCTCCTGCAGCTTAACCTTAACTGCACCTCTTCCCGCATCCTAACCATAACTGCCCCCTTCCGCAGCCTAACCCTAACCTTCCACCCTCCCACAGTCTAACCCTAATCGCTCCCCCAACAGCCTAACCCTAATCATCCCTCCTCCCGCAGCCTAACCCTAAATGCCCACTTCCCGCAGCCTAATCCTAGCTGTCCCCTCCCCGCAGCCTAATCCTAACTGTTCCCTCCCCACATGTGGGAGCTGTCATTTGTGGGGAGAAGAGCTATAAATGTATCCTGTGGTTTACATTTCTAAAAATGTGTTTACAGTAAAAGTCAGTACGGTGAGTACTGTATAAAATATCTGTAGCAAGACTAAATATTTTTTTATTAATTCCATTTCATGATTTACCTGTTTATTGTTCCACTATATTAGAGAGTCTTTGAGAGAGGGTTTTAACAGAGTAACTTTATCTCAGGAATATTAATCTCACTTAGTCTCAAATCTGAAATAGTATATTAGTACTATATAGAACTAACAGTTATGCACTGTCCCAGAGGAGTCTCTACTGCTTATTGTCACGCATGTAGCGGTACATAGTACTAAAATCTAAGATTTCATTGGTGTTTTGGGATTACATTTATATTGACACAAACATACATGCTTGAAGTACATACTGTATAAAATAGCTACACTATATACTTAATAAAGCTCAGTGTTCAATAGTTTGTAGTGGTAAATGAAAATAAAATTTTCATATGGCACATGCATCAAAGAGCATAATAATATGTATTCTCCAATGTATTTACATTTCTCCAGAATTTCTAGCTTGCTGTTATTTACATGCAATTTTGGGTTCAAGTCAATTGTGGCACCCTGGAAAATAGTGTGTGTGCCCCTTTAAAGTTAACTTACAGGTCTGCAGCAGCAAAAGTGAAGCGCTGGCACAGCAAGAGTTAAGTGAGGACCCTGGTTCAATCACATGGTCTGGATGCTGACGGCTAATTGGGCAAGGTAGCCTGGGAACAGAGGAGCCTTGTGTGAAGAAGGAGGAGTCTGGAGAAGTCACTGGAGGTGCTGGATGCATGCTGAGCTAGGAGCAGAGCGGGAGCTGAGAACAGACGCAAACCGCAGGGTCACACTGGGCGGTGAGAGCGGGTTGCTACCGGGAAGCCAAGTGTCGGTCTATTGGAAGGCGTGGATGTCGTAGCCATCTTGTAACAGTGAGGAACCGCTAAAAACTGGTCCAGCAAGTGAATGCCTTTCAGCAAACTGATTGACCTAAGCCATGGGCAGACCTGACACCCAGTTTAAGTATCCATTGTCACCCGCTGTGCAGTGTTAAAAGGGCACGGACAGCATAGCGCCATCTCCACAAACTAATCCCTGTCAAGGGGTCAGTAAAGACAACCATTCCCTCTGCGTTGACACTGTTGGGACATTAAGGACTGACTTATTGTGCAAGTGCAAGTCAGATATTTAATCTGGAAAGGAATGAGTTATGTGTGCAAGTGCAAGTAAATTCCTTTAACTAAGAGAGACTGAGTTTATCTAACCATGAGACCTTCATTGTCGATTGAGTTATATTTGTCAAGAGACACTACCATCCCTTCGCTAGCTACACCCTCTTTGGATAGGACTGAGATACATTGTCATCATTACAACCCAGGATTCTTTATACATCTGTGTGTCAATTCCCCCATTGAAACGCTGTGGCACTACAGAATTATTCCAGGGCTCCAACGTTAATTGCCCGTAAAGATTATTATACCTTGGCTAGGAAATAGATAGAAAGTTAGTAATTGTTGTTGTTAAATGTGTTTTTCATCACTCATGACCACATTATAGACTGTGATTCCAATTATAATATGCTAACATTTGTGATTGTAATTATTATCATGTAATATCTGTAATTCAATTGATTGTCTTTTGCATCTTTGAATGTTCCATTGTGGTGTGGACTGTAGCCGATTGTCTTCTTGTTATCTTCTTTGAATGCCAAATTCTTATGATTTTTATTCAATCTTTTATGCCAATTAATCCATCATCATCCTCATTGCGGCTTAATAAAATACATTCTGTTAGAATTGCTGACTCCTGTTTTGTATTAATCTATCCTACCTCTCTGAACATGGTACTGTAGGACAAGGGGGATCATTCAGACCTGAAAACTCGCTAGCTGTTTTTTGCAGTCCTGCGCTCGCATAGTCGCCACCCACCGGGAAGTGTATTTTAGCTCTGCAAGTGTGCGAACGCATGTGCAGCCGAGTGGTACAAAAATACTTTCTGAGTTGCCCAGGACTTACTCAGCCGCTGCCTGTATGGGACCGGAATTGACACCAGACACACGCCCTGCAAACGCTTGGACACGCCTGCATTTTTCCAACCACTCCCTGAAAACGGGCAGTTGCCACCCAGAAACGCCTTCTTCCTGCGATCGGCTGTGCAAATGGATTCTTCATAAAACCCATTGCACAGCAACGATCCGCTTTGTACCCATACAACGCACCTGCGCATTGCGGTGCATACACAGTTCTGACCTGATCGCAGAGCTGCAAAAAATGCTAGCGAGTGATCAGTTCTGAATGACCCCCCAGGTACGGGGAGAAACATTTTAGGTGAAAGGTCTGTCACATAGCCACCGAACACCTGTGATATCTCTCTCAACCACGTAGACATACCTGCTAACACCGGGGTGTAACATAATGGGGGTCATTCCGAGTTGATCGCTCGTTGACGATTTTCGCAAACGGAGCGATTAAGGCAAAAATGCGCATGCGCATGATACGCAGTGCGCATGCGCTAAGTATTTTAGCACAAAACTTAGTAGATTTACTCACGCCCGAATGAGGAATTTCCATCGTTGAAGTGATCGGAGTGTGATTGACAGGAAGTGGGTGTTTCTGGGTGGAAACTGTCCGTTTTCAGGGAGTGTGCGGAAAAACGCAGGCGTGTCAGGGAAAAACGCGGGAGTGTCTGGAGAAACGGGGGAGTGGCTGGCCGAACGCAGGGCGTGTGTATGACGTCAAACCAGGAACGAAACGGGCTGAGCTGAACGCAGTCTGTGAGTAGGTCTGTAGCTACTCAGAAACTGCTAAGAATTTTCTATTCGCAATTCTGCTAATCTTTCGTTCGCTATTCTGCTAAACTAAGATACACTCCCACAGGGCGGCGGCCTAGCGTGTGCAATGCTGCTAAAATCTGCTAGCGAGCGAACAACTCGGAATCACCCCCAATAAGTGGAAACTACATACTATTATAGCAGAAATATCACATCATTTTTTTTTATCTCCATTAACGAACAAATTAAATATTCTGTTTTATGCATGCATCTGCTAGTCAATTTTCTTAGATATCCTCTCAGAAGTATGTTATATATAGCTGGGCTGCTGTGCAGGTTGTCTAGTAGGGACAGGCAACTTCTCTTCTGTCCTGGGCTGTCTCTCAGGTGCTACCGATCATTCATTAGGAGAAGACTGGAATTCAGACTTCAGTCCATTGGCTATACAGCCTTTAAATACCTGCATTGCTATTTCACCTGTGGTGGTGGTGATAGTTACTGCTCAGTAATGACTACATGTGCCTCTGATTGGCTTGTGTTAATTCCTGGTTTTCACTTTGGCTTATTTTCTGACTTTGATTCTCTTGTCTGTCCTGACCTTGGAGTATTCCTGTTCACCAGCGCTCTGGATTAGCTAAGAGCCCCAATTTTTCATAGGGCTAGTATGTCCACCCTTCTGTTGTTATTCAGATGGGTTCTATGTATCAACGATACCTCAATCCAGAACCGGAGGACAAAGAAAGAAAGTGCAATAGTGTAATACTTTTTTTTAAAAGAGTTACACATTTAATACACAAACGTTAAAACATTAAAAAAACATAGAGACATCCAACAAATAGCTGTTCGGTGAGTATAGTGTGGGTACACAATTATCGGCTGTGAATGAGAACCAATGTGCAATCAGTTCTTAAACGCATGTAAGTGGAAAAGTCCTCCCGGCTGCAGCTGCGGGTCCCCCGTCTCACTCCAATCTGCTCTCTCACCGCCAGGCAAGTGGATCCTCACCGTCACGCACCAGACAACAGCTTTCTAGAGTGCCCACGCGTTCCGACCCTCCTCGGGTCTGTGTCAAGGCTAACTCAGCGTGCGTTTAAGAACTGATTGCACATCGGTTCTCATTCACAGCCGGTAATTGTGTACCCACATTATACTCACCAAACGGCTATTTGTTGGATGTCTCTATGTTTTTTTAATGTTTTAACGTTTGTGTATTAAATGTGTAACTCTTTTAAAAAAAGTATTACACTATTGCACTTTCTTTCTTTGTCCTCCGGTTCTGGATTGTGGTATCTTTCATACATAGAACCCATCTGAATTTCAACAGAAGGATGGACATACTAGCCCTATGAAAAATTGGGGCTCTTAGCTAATCCAGGGAGCTGGTGAAGTGGTATCCTGTATTTTTCTTTTTGCATATTGTGTGGTGGAGGTGGGAAGTACCTCTTGCAGGGTCACCTAATTTCCAGCTGCTAGCGCACTCATTGACATTCTTTAACCATTTGCTATACCTTGGAGTATTCCTGACTA
The DNA here is from genome assembly GCF_028390025.1 of Pseudophryne corroboree. Lineage (NCBI taxonomy): Eukaryota > Metazoa > Chordata > Amphibia > Anura > Myobatrachidae > Pseudophryne > Pseudophryne corroboree. Next base: position 946,644,995 of record NC_086444.1, on the reverse strand, counting down.
TTCTTTTGTCTCAGCCATTAATATTAGGTAACTTTGTGGTTTTGTTAACCATTTATTATCTCCGTTATTTAACATTTGGTAATATGGGGTTGGACTGTGAAGTAAAGGCAGAATGAGTAGCAGCAAATAAAGATCAAAGTGTTCCAAAGAATCTTTGTTCTCTACATCATTTACCTTGTGCTGTGGTTGTATGGTAGTGAAATGACACCATGGCATTGTTGAAAATCTCCAAAATTATCTAACAATATTAGCAGTATGAAGAAACAAACTAATTCAAAGAGGCGATTATCAAGCAACTTTTTATAGCCTGCAACAGTAATTTGTTTAAAAAAAACTTCATAAAAATAGAAGTGATGAGCGGGTTCGGTTTCTCGGAATCCGAACCCCCCCGAACTTCACCCATTTTACACGGTTCCGAGGCAGACTCGGATCCTCCCGCCTTGCTCGGTTAAGCCGAGCGCGCCCGAACGTCATCATCCCGCTGTCGGATTCTCGCGAGATTCGTATTCTCTATAAGGAGCCGCGCGTCGCCGCCATTTTCACTCGTGCATTGGAGATGATAGGGAGAGGACGTGCAGCGTTCTCTCAGTTTCTGTGTTCAGTGTGCTGCAAATATCTGTGCTCAGTGTGCTGCAAATATCTGTGCTCAGTGTGCTGCAAATATCTGTGCTCAGTGTGCTGCAAAAATCTGTGCTCAGTGTGCTTGCAAATATCTGTGCTCAGTGTGCTGAAAATATCTACGTTCTCTGCCTGAAAAACGCTCCATATCTGGGCTGCATTGTAGTATAGGAGGACAGTGCAGAATTTTGCTGACCAGTGACCACCAGTATTATATAGCAGTACGGTACAGTAGCTCACTGCTCTACCTACCTCTGTGTCGTCAAGTATACTATCCATCCATACCTGTAATGCATTTTAGTTGTGCGCAGTATATATAGTAGGAGGACAGTGCAGAATTTTGCTGACCACCAGTATATAATATATAGCAGTACGGTACAGTAGGCCACTGCTCTACCTACCTCTGTGTCGTCAAGTATACTATCCATCCATACCTGTGGTGCATTTAAGTTGTGCACAGTATATATAGTAGGAGGGCAGTGCATAATTTTGCTGACCACTAGTATATAATATATAGCAGTACGGTACAGTAGGCCACTGCTCTACCTACCTCTGTGTCGTCAAGTATACTATCCATCCATACCTGTGGTGCATTTTAGTTGTGCGCAGTATTATATAGTAGGAGGACAGTGCAGAATTTTGCTGCCCACCAGTATATAATATATAGCAGTACGGTACAGTAGGCCACTGCTCTACCTACCTCTGTGTCGTCAAGTATACTATCCATCTATACCTGTGGTGCATTTTAGTTGTGCGCAGTATTATATAGTAGGAGGACAGTGCAGAATTTTGCTGACCACCAGTATATAATATATAGCAGTACGGTACAGTAGGCCACTGCTCTACCTACCTCTGTGTCGTCAAGTATACTATCCATCCATACCTGTGGTGCATTTTAGTTGTGCGCAGTATATATAGTAGGAGGACAGTGCAGAATTTTGCTGACCACCAGTATATAATATATAGCAGTACGGTACAATAGGCCATTGCTATTGATATATTACTGGCATATAATTCCACACATTAAAAAATGGAGAACAAAAATGTGGAGGGTAAAATAGGGAAAGATCAAGATCCACTTCTACCTTGTGCTGAAGCTGCTGCCACTAGTCATGGCCGAGACGATGAAATGCCATCAACGTCGTCTGCCAAGGCCGATGCCCAATGTCATAGTAGAGAGCATGTAAAATCCAAAAAACAAAAGTTCAGTAAAATGACCCAAAAATCTAAATTAAAAGCGTCTGATGAGAAGTGTAAACTTGCCAATATGCCATTTACGACACGGAGTGGCAAGGAACGGCTGAGGCCCTGGCCTATGTTCATGGCTCGTGGTTCAGATTCACATGAGGATGGACGCACTCATCCTCTCACTAGAAAAATTAAAAGACTTAAGCTGGCAAAAGCACAGCAAAGAAGTGTGCGTTCTTCTAAATCACAAATCCCCAAGGAGAGTCCAATTGTGTCGGTTTCAATGCCTGACCTTCCCAACACTGGACGGGAAGAGGTGGCGCCTTCCACCATTTGCACGCCCCCTGCAAGTGCTGGAAGGAGCACCCTCAGTCCAGTTCCGGATAGTCAAATTGAAGATGTCACTGTTGAAGTACACCAGGATGAGGATATGGGTGTTGCTAGCGCTGAGGACGAAATTGACAAGGAGGATTCTGATGGTGAGATGGTTTGTTTAAGTCAGGCACCCGGGGAGACACCTGTTGTCCGTGGGACGAATATGGCCATTGACATGCCTAGTCAAATTACAAAAAAAATCACCTCGTCGGTGTGGAATTATTTTAACACAAATGCGGACAGCATTTGTCAAGCCGTGTGTTGCCTTTGTCAAGCTGTAATAAGTAGGGGTAAGGACGTTAACCACCTAAGAACATCCTCCCTTATACGGCACCTGGAGCGCATTCATCAGAAGTCATTGACAAGTTCAAAAACTTTGGGTGACAGCGGAAGCAGTCCACAGACAACTAAATCCCTTCCTCTTGTAACCAAGCTCCTGCAAACCACACCACCAACTCCCTCAGTGTCAATTTCCTCCTTAGACAGGAAAGCCAATAGTCCTGCAGGCCATGTCACTGGCAAGTCTGACGAGTCCTCTCCTGCCTGGGATCCCTCCGATGCATCCTTGAGTGTAATGCCTACTGCTGCTGGCGTTTTTTTTGTTGCTGCTGGGAGTTGATCGTCATCCCAAAGGGGAAGTCAGAAGACCACTTGTACTACTTCCAGTAAGCAATTGACTGTCCAACAGTCCTTTGCGAGGAAGATGAAATATCACAGCAGTCATCCTGCTGCAAAGCAGTTAACTAAGGCCTTGGCAGCCTGGGTGGTGTTAAATGTGTTTCCGGTATCCACCGTTAATACACAGGGAATTACAGAATTTATTGAGTTAGTGTGTCCCCGGTACCAAATACCATCTAAGTTCCACTTCCCTAGGCAGGCGATACCGAGAATATACACAGACCTCAGAAAAAGAGTCACCAGTGTCCTAAAAAATGCAGTTGTACCCAATGTCCACTTAACCACGGACATGTGGACAAGTGGAGCAGGGCAGACTCAGGACTATATGACTGTGGCAGCCCACTGGGTAGATGTATTGCCTCCCGCAGCAAGAACAGCAGCGACGGCACCAGTAGCAGCATCTCACAAATGCCAACTCGTTCCGAAGGCAGGCTTTGTATCACCGCTTTCCATAAGAGGCACACAGCTGACAACCTCTTACGGAAACTGAGGAACATCATCGCAGAATGGCTTACGCCAATTAGACTCTCCTGGGGATTTGTGACATCGGACAACGCCACCAATATTGTGCGTGCATTACATGTGGGCAAATTCCATCACGTCCCATGTTTTGCACATACATTGAATTTGGTGGTGCAGAATTATTTAAAAAACGACAGGAGCGTGCAAGAGATGCTGTCGGTGGCCCGAAGAATTGCGGGCCACTTTCGGCATTCAGCCACCGCATGCCGAAGACTGGAGCACCAGAAAACACTCCTGAACCTGCCCCGCCATCATCTGAAGCAAGAGGTGGTAACGAGGTGGAATTCAACCCTCTATATGCTTCAGAGGATGGAGGAGCAGCAAAAGGCCATTCAAGCCTACACAGCTACCTACGATATAGGCAAAGGAGTGGGAATGCACCTGACTCAAGCGCAGTGGAGAATGATTTCAACGTTGTGCAAGGTTCTGCAACCCTTTGAACTTGCCACACGTGAAGTCAGTTCAGACACTGCCAGCCTGAGTCAGGTCATTCCCCTCATCAGGCTTTTGCAGAAGAAGCTGGAGACATTGAAGGAGGAGCTAAAGAGCTAAAACAGAGCGATTCCGCTAGGCATGTGGGACTTGTGGATGGAGCCCTTTATTCGCTTAACCAGGATTCACGGGTGGTCAATCTGTTGAAATCAGAGCACTACATTTTGGCCACCGTGCTCGATCCTAGGTTTAAAGCCTACGTTGTATCTCTCTTTCCGGCATACACAAGTCTGCAGAGATGCAAAGACCTGCTGGTGAGACACCTGTCAAGTCAAGCGGAATGTGACCCGTCAACAGCTCATCCTTCACATTCTCCCGCAACTGGGGCTGCGAGGAAAAGGCTAAGAATTCTGAGCCCACCCACTGGCGGTGATGCAGGGCAGTCTGGAGCGAGTGCTGACATCTGGTCCGGACTGAAGGACCGGCCAACGATTACTGACATGTCGTCTACTGTCACTGCATATGATTCTGTCACCATTGAAAGAATGGTGGAGGATTATGTGAGTGACCGCATCCAAGTAGGCACGTCAGACAGTCCGTACGTATACTGGCAGAAAAAAGAGGCAATTTGGAGGCCCTTGCACAAACTGGCTTTATTTTACCTAAGTTGCCCCCCTCCAGTGTGTATTCCGAAAGAGTGTTTAGTGCAGCCGCTCACCTTGTCAGCAATCGGCGTACGAGGTTACTTCCAGAAAATGTGGAGAAGATGATGTTCATCAAAATGAATTATAATCAATTCATCCTTCGAGACATTCACCAGCAATTGTCTCCAGAAAGTACACAGGGACCTGAGATGGTGGATTCCAGTGGGGACGAATTAATAATCTGTGAGGAGGGGGATGTACACAGTGAAAGGGGTGAGGAATCGGAGGATGAGGAAGAGGTGGACATCTTGCCTCTGTAGAGCCAGTTTGTGCAAGGAGAGATTGATTGCTTCTTTTTTGGTGGGGGCCCAAACCAACCAGTCATTTTAGTCACAGTCGTGTGGCAGACCCTGTCGCTGAAATGATGGGTTTGTTAAAGTGTGCATGTCCTGTTTATACAACATAAGGGTGGGTGGGAGGGCCCAAGGACAATTCCATCTTGCACCTCTTTTTTCTTTCATTTCATTTCTTTCATTTATCTTTGCATCATGTGCTGTTTGGGGACAATTTTTTGAAGTGCCATCCTTTCTGACACTGCAGTGCCCCTCCTAGATGGACCAGGTGTTTGTGTCGGCCACTTGGGTCGCTTAGCTTAGCCATCCAGCGACCTTGGTGCACCTCTTTTTTTCTTTGCATCATGTGCTGTTTGGGGGCTATTTTTTAAATCGGCCATCCTCTCTACAGAGGCAAGATGTCCACCTCCTCCTCATCCTCCGATTCCTCACCCCTTTCACTGTGTACATCCCCCTCCTCACAGATTATTAATTCGTCCCCACTGGAATCCACCATCTCAGGTCCCTGTGTACTTTCTGGAGGCAATTGCTGGTGAATGTCTCCATGGAGGAATTGATTATAATTCATTTTGATGAACATCACCTTCTCCACATTTTCTGGAAGTAACCTCGTACGCCGATTGCTGACAAGGTGAGCGGCTGCACTAAACACTCTTTCGGAGTACACACTGGAGGGGGGGGCAACTTAGGTAAAATAAAGCCAGTTTGTGCAAGGGCCTCCAAATTGCCTCTTTTTTTCCTGCCAGTATACGTACGGACTGTCTGACGTGCCTACTTGGATGCGGTCACTCATATAATCCTCCACCATTCTTTCAATGGTGAGAGAATCATATGCAGTGACAGTAGACGACATGTCAGTAATCGTTGGCAGGTCCTTCAGTCCGGACCAGATGTCAGCACTCGCTCCAGACTGCCCTGCATCACCGCCAGCGGATGGGCTCGGAATTCTTAGCCTTTTCCTCGCACCCCCAGTTTCGGGAGAATATGAAGGATGAGCTGTTGACGGGTCACATTCCGCTTGACTTGACAATTTTCTCACCAGCAGGCCTTTGAACCTCTGTAGACTTGTGTCTGCCAGAAAGAGAGATACAACGTAGGTTTTAAATCTAGGATCGAGCACGGTGGCCAAAATGTAGTGCTCTGATTTCAACAGATTGACCACCCGTGAATCCTGGTTAAGCGAATTAAGGGCTCCATCCACAAGTCCCACATGCCTAGCGGAATCGCTCTGTTTTAGCTCCTCCTTCAATGTCTCCAGCTTCTTCTGCAAAAGCCTGAGGGGAATGACCTGACTCAGGCTGGCAGTGTCTGAACTGACTTCACGTGTGGCAAGTTCAAAGGGTTGCAGAACCTTGCACAACGTTGAAATCATTCTCCACTGCGCTTGAGTCAGGTGCATTACACCTCCTTTGCCTATATCGTAGGCAGATTTATAGGCTTGAATGGCCTTTTGCTGCTCCTCCATCCTCTGAAGCATATAGAGGGTTGAATTCCACCTCGTTACCACCTCTTGCTTCAGATGATGACAGGGCAGGTTCAGTACTGTCTGCTGGTGCTCCAGTCTTCGGCACGTGGTGGCTGAATGCCGAAAGTGGCCCGCAATTCTTTGGGCCACCGACAGCATCTCTTGCACGCCCCTGTCATTTTTTAAATAATTCTGCACCACCAAATTCAATGTATGTGCAAAACATGGGACGTGCTGGAATTTGCCAAGATGTAATGCACGCACAATATTGCTGGCGTTGTCCGATGTCACAAATCCCCAGGAGAGTCCATTTGAGGTAAGCCATTCTGCGATGATGTTCCTCAGTTTCTGTAAGAGGTTGTCAGCTGTGTGCCTCTTCTGGAAAGCGGTGATACACAGCGTAGCCTGCCTAGGAATGAGTTGGCATTTGCGAGATGCTGCTACTGGTGCCGCCGCTGCTGTTCTTGCTGCGGGAGGCAATACATCTACCCAGTGGGCTGTCACAGTCATATAGTCCTGAGTCTGCCCTGCTCCACTTGTCCACATGTCCGTGGTTAAGTGGACATTGGGTACAACTGCATTTTTTAGGACACTGGTGACTCTTTTTCTGAGGTCTGTGTACATTTTCGGTATTGCCTGCCTAGGGAAATGGAACCTAGATGGTATTTGGTACCGGGGACACAGTACCTCAATCAAGTCTGTAGTTGCCTGTGAATTAACGGTGGATAACGGAAACACGTTTCTCACCGCCCAGGCTGCCAAGGCCTGAGTTATCCGCTTTGCAGCAGGATGAATGCTGTGATATTTCATCTTCCTCGCAAAGGACTGTTGGACAGTCAATTGCTTACTGGAAGTAGTACAAGTGGTCTTCCGACTTCCCCTCTGGGATGACGATCGACTCCCAGCAACAACAACAGCAGCGCCAGCAGCAGTAGGCGTTACACTCAAGGATGCATCGGAGGAATCCCAGGCAGGAGAGGACTCGTCAGACTTGCCAGTGACATGGCCTGCAGGACTATTGGCTTTCCTGTGTAAGGAGGAAATTGACACTGAGGGAGTTGGTGGTGTGGTTTGCAGGACCTTGGTTACAAGAGTAAGGGATTTAGTGGTCAGTGGACTGCTTCCGCTGTCATCCAAAATTTTTGAACTTGTCACTGACTTATGATGAATGCGCTGCAGGTGACGTATAAGGGAGGATGTTCCGAGGTGGTTAACGTCCTTACCCCTACTTATTACAGCTTGACAAAGGCAACACACGGCTTGACACCTGTTGTCCGCATTTGTGTTAAAATAATTCCACACCGAAGAGGTGATTTTTTTTGTAATTTGACCAGGCATGTCAATGGCCATATTCGTCCCATGGACAACAGGTGTCTCCCGGGTGCCCGACTTAAACAAACCACCTCACCATCAGAATCCTCCTTGTCAATTTCCTCCTCAGCGCCAGCAACACCCATATCCTCATCCTGGTGTACTTCAACAGTGACATCTTCAATTTGACTATCAGGAACTGGACTGCGGGTGCTCCTTCCAGCACTTGCGGGGGGCGTGCAAATGGTGGAAGGCGCCACCTCTTCCCGTCCAGTGTTGGGAAGGTCAGGCATTGCAGCTGACACAATTGGACTCTCCTTGGGGATTTGTGATTTAGAAGAATGCACAGTTCTTTGCTGTGCTTTTGCCAGCTTAAGTCTTTTCATTTTTCTAGCGAGAGGATGAGTGCGTCCATCCTCATGTGAAGCTGAACCACTAGCCATGAACATAGGCCAGGGCCTCAGCCGTTCCTTGCCACTCCGTGTCGTAAATGGCATATTGGCAAGTTTACGCTTCTCCTCAGACGCTTTTAATTTGGATTTTTGGGTCATTTTACTGAACTTTTGTTTTTTGGATTTTACATGCTCTCTACTATGACATTGGGCATCGGCCTTGGCAGACGACGTTGATGGCATTTCATCGTCTCGGCCATGACTAGTGGCAGCAGCTTCAGCACGAGGTGGAAGTGGATCTTGATCTTTCCCTATTTTACCCTCCAAATTTTTTAATGTGTGGAATTATATGCCAGTATCAATAGCAATGGCCTACTACTATATATACTATATATACTGTGCACAACTGAAATGCACCACAGGTATGGATGGATAGTATACTTGACGACACAGAGGTAGGTAGAGCAGTGGCCTACTGTACCGTACTGCTATATATTATATACTGGTGGTCAGCAAACTGTGCAAAACTGAAATGCACCACAGGTATGGATGGATAGTATACTTGACGACACAGAGGTAGGTACAGCAGTGGCCTACTGTACCGTACTGCTATATATTATATACTGGTGGTCAGCAAACTGCAAAACTGAAATGCACCACAGGTGTGGATGGATAGTATACTTGACGACACAGAGGTAGGTAGAGCAGTGGCCTACTGTACCATACTGCTATATATTATAGACTGGTGGTCAGCAAACTGTGCAAAACTAAAATGCACCACAGGTATGGATGGATAGTTTACTTGACGACACAGAGGTAGGTAGAGCAGTGGCCTACTGTACCGTACTGCTATATATTATATACTGGTGGTCAGCAAACTATGCAAAACTGAAATGCACCACAGGTATGGATGGATAGTATACTTGACGACACAGAGGTAGGTAGAGCAGTGGCCTACTGTACCGTACTGCTATATATTATATACTGGTGGTCAGCAAACTGTGCAAAACTGAAATGCACCACAGGTATGGATGGATAGTATACTTGACGACACAGAGGTAGGTAGAGCAGTGGCCTTCTGTACCGTACTCCTATATATTATATACTGGTGGTCAGCAAACTGTGCAAAACTGAAATGCACCACAGGTATGGATGGATAGTATACTTGACGACACAGAGGTAGGTAGAGCAGTGGCCTTCTGTACCGTACTCCTATATATTATATACTGGTGGTCAGCAAAATTATGCACTGTACTCCAACTATATACTACAATGCAGCACAGATATGGAGCGTTTTTCAGGCAGAGAACGTATAATACTGGTGGTCACTGGTCAGCAAAACTCTGCACTGTACTCCTCCTATATAATACTGCTGGTCCCCAGTTCCCACAATAAAGCAGTGTGAGCACAGATATATGCAGCACACTGAGCACAGATATGGAGCGTTTTTCAGGCAGACAACGTATAATACTGGTGGTCACTGGTCAGCAAAACTCTGCACTGTACTCCTCCTATATAATACTGCTGGTCCCCAGTCCCCACAATAAAGCAGTGTGAGCACAGATATATGCAGCACACTGAGCACAGATATGGAGCGTTTTTCAGGCAGAGAACGTATAATACTGGTGGTCACTGGTCAGCAAAACTCTGCACTGTACTCCTCCTATAATACTGCTGGTCCCCAGAATAAAGATATTTGCAGCCCCCTGAAACAAAGTGAGAGGACGCCAGCCATCTCCTCTCACTATCATTTCCAATGCACGAGTGAAAAATGGTGGCGACGCGCGGCTCCTTATATAGAATCTGAATCTCGCGAGAATCCGACAGCGGGATGATGACGTTCGGGCGCGCTCGGGTTAACCGAACCATACGGGAGAATCCGAGTCTGCCTCGGACCCGTGTAAAATGGGTGAAGTTCGGGGGGGTTCGGATTCCGAGGAACCGAACCCGCTCATCACTAGTTTGGGGGTGAGCTTTTGGGGCGTGGGGCTCCCTATATTGCTCTGGCTGGGCCACCTTGGGGCATCACCACCTTACATTTACTTTTAACACTTATATCACATTGTGTTTGTTTTATATTTATGTAGCTTTTTCACATATTTTTTACACTTATAACACTGCTCTGCTAAACTTCACATTCTAACACTGACACTTTACTGCTGTCCTCTTCTTTTCTTTTACATTTAGCAGCCTCTTTCATTTGCTTAACACTGATCTTTCACTCCTATCCTTTTTCTGTGTGATGCCCTGGGGTGGTTTGGCTGGGGTGGTCTGGGGGTGCTCTGCGTCCCGGAGGTGAACCCCTATAGTGTTAGGGACCTGTCCGATGAGGTCACCGTGAAGCAGGTGGGCAGGCTCATATACTGGCCAATATATGCCAAGAACCTCTAATATTATATTATGGTTATAATAATTTTAATGGTGTATGGTGCACCTGCACCCTTTGATCCTATGTTGTAGTATTACAGTACTTAGTCCCAGCAAGGTAGCACATCCCATTATAATAAGCTAGGGTGTGCAGTCCAGGCCCCGTTTCCATATAATGTATGGATGTGCTCAGATTATTGTGCCATCACAGACACCTCCCCTCGTTCATGTTGGCTGCACTATAAAGCAGTTTATGGCCAGATTAGGAAATGTATCCAGATAACTAATTAAACAGATATTGAATTATGAAATATGTGCCATTTACTGTACATACACAAATATGCTGTTACTGTACAGTATATCAAATTATACTACATCTATCTTCACACTAACAGATAACATTATTTAGAAGTCAACACATGAACATCACTCATTCATCAGATATAGGGGGAGTTTTATCAAAACATGGAGAGTGATACATTGGAGAGAGATAAAAGTACCAACCAATTGCTCCTGTCATTTTTAAAACACAGCCTGTAACATGACAATTAGAAGTTGATTGGTTGGCAGTTTATCTCTCTCCACTATATAGCTCTTCAAGCTTTGATAAATCTCTCCCAAAGTATCTAAAGTGCTACATGTATACAAACACAAGTTGTTTACAAATAAGGCAAACACTGTCTTACAATGAATTACAAAATAAATGTACAGCTACTGTACACTTCAAAGAAATAAAGAAATTTGACTTCAGATAAGAACCCCTTGGCCCATCTAGTCTGCCTAAATACATGTATACGCACACACTAGGGTTAATTAATGACATCCAGTTGTAATACCTCCAATACTACAGACAATTCCATAGAGTTCCTTAGTAAACATTTTACATTTTATATTACAATTATTTCTAGATATTTTGTGAAGGTCTTTTCAGGTCTTGCTTGATTACTGAGTAGCTCTGCAAACATTCAGTTAATTTATAAATTTATACAAATCAGCTAAAACTAATTAAATATGTACGATTACTTGATTACATCTGTTTTATTTATTATTAGATTTGATCTAATCAAAAGCATTATGCATCCATTATTATTTGGGGGACTGTGTTATGGTTTCTGCACCACAAACGTACAGATACAGTGCTGGTAACACACAATGGTGGTGATGTAGAGATGGACACAGATCGTCCGTAGATGCTCCCGCATGGTGTGCATTAGACTAAATGCGTATTTCACTAGAGATGAGCGGGTTCGGATCTCCGAGATTTGAAACCCCCGAACTTCATTTTCTGAGCTGGGAATTGAGTCCGGCTCGGGACTTCCCGCCAGACTCGGATCCCAGAATGAGGCAAAATGTCTTTAGCCCGCTGACGGATTCTCACAGATTTTGGATTCTATATAAAGAGCCACACATTGCCGCCATTTTCACTCCGGACTTGGAGAGTGAGATAGACAGACCTCTGTCTATCTGTGGGTGGTGGCGTCGGGTGGGGTCAGTGTGTGTTCTCTTGAGGTGCTGTCCTGTCACTGTGGTGTCCCTGTGCTGTTGGGCGTACTTCAGCTGTACATGGGTGTTGCTGTCCTGTCACTGTGCTGTACCGTCGTGACAGTCCTGTATGCTGTAAAAATACAAGGGTGCTGTGAAAATACAGGGGTGCTGGTTCTGTCCTATATGCTGTAAAAAATTCAGGGGTGTTGTAAAGGTTCAGTGGGCCTGTCTTGTATGCTGTAAAATTACAGGGGTGTTGTGAAAATAAATGTACACTGGCCCAGTCTTATATGCTGTTAAAATACAAGGGTGCTGGCCCTGTCCTGTATGCTGTAAAATTACAGGGGTGCTGATGTTAAAATAAAGGTACACTGGCCCTGTCTTGTATGCTGTAAAATTACAGGGCTGCTGTGAATATAAAGGGGCATTATTCTGTGTACTGCAATAATAAAGGGGTGCTGTCCTGTGAAATGGAGAAAAAATAGTGAAAGATCAGGAACCACTTCCAGTTCCTAGTACTAGTGCTGAAGCTGCTGCTGCCACCAGTCGTGACCAGTCGTGGCAATTCCGTCAATGTCATTTGCTAAGGCTGATGCCCAATGTCATAGAGGGCATGTAAAATCCACGAAGCAAAAAAAGTTCCAAGTAGTAGTGCTGAAGGTGCTGCTGCCACCAGTCATGACATTGATGATGCAATTCCATTAACGTCGTCTGCTAAGGCCGATGCCCAATGTCATAGAGGGCATGTAAAATCCAATAAGCAATCAGAAAAAGAAAGAAATTATCTACTGAGAAATGTAAAATTGTCAATATGCCATTCACGACACGAAGTGGCAAGGAAAGGATAAGGCCTTGGCCTATGTTCATGACTGGTGGTTCAGCTTCTCATGAAGATTGAAGCCCTCCTCCCTCTCGAAAAATGTAAAAAAATTAAGCTGGTTAAAGCACTAGAAAAAACAACTCTGCATTCAGAGATATCAAAAATCCCTAAGGAAAGTCCAAGTGTGTCTGCGGTTGCGATGTCTAGGTCTGACCTTCCCAAGACTGTATGGGAAGAGAAGCCTCCTACCACCATTTGCACGCCCCCTGCAAGTGCTGGGAGGAGCACCGCCAGTCTAGTTGCTGATATTGAGATTGAGGATATCACTGTAGAAGTACAACAGGATGGGGATGAGGAGGATGTTGGTTTAGCTGGCTCCGAGGAGAAAGTTGACGATGAGGATTCTGATGGTGATGTGGTTTGCTTGAATAAGGCACCAGTGGAGACAGTTGTTGGTGATGGGATGAAAAATCCCATTGTCATGCCTGGGCAAAATACCAAAAAAGCCACTGCTTCGGTGTGGAATTATTTCTCCACAAATCCAGGCGACAGGTGTTAAGCCATGTGTTGCCTTTGTCAATCCATAATAAGTAGGGGATAACCACCTAGGAACATCCTCCCTTATACGTCACCTGCAACGCATTCATCAGAAGTCATTGTCAAGTTCAGAAACTTTGGGTAAGAGTGTAAGCAGTCTACTGACACTAAATCCATTCTTCCTGATCCAAGCCCCTGCAATCCATACCACCAACTCCCTAAACATAAATTTCCTCCTCAGTCATGAACGTAAGTAGTCTTGCAGGCCACTGGCATGCCTGACGAGTCCTCTCCTATCCGGGATTCCTCCAGAGGATCCTTGAGTGGTACGCCTACCGCTGGTATACTGGGCGCTGGAATCCCAACAGCCGGCCACTCATAGTACACCCACTACTGTTGCTGCTGTTGTTGCTGCTGGGAGTCGATCGTCATCCCAGAGAGGAAGTCGGAAGACCCCTTGTACTACTTTAACTGACCAATTGACTGTCCAACAGTCCTTTGCCAGGAAGATGAAATATGACAGAAGTCACCCTGTTGCAAAGCGGATTACTGAGGCCATAACAACTATGCTGGTGTTAGATGTGCGTCCGTTATCTGCCATTAGTGCAGTGGGATTTAGACAGTTGATGGACGTACTGTGTCCCCGGTACCAAATCCTGTCTAGATTCCACTTCACTAGGCAAGCGATTCCCGGACTGTACAGGGACATTAAGAAAAGTGTTTTCAGTGTCCTGAAAAATGCGGTTGTACCCACTGTCCACTTAACCAAAGACATGTGGACAAGTGGAGCATGGCAAGCTAAGGACTACATGACTGTGACAGCCTACTGAGTAGATGTATTGCCTTCCGCAACAACAGCAGTGGCACCAGCAGCAGCATCTCGCAAACGCCAACTCATTCCTAGGTGGGCTACGCTGTTTATCACCGGTTTCCATAAGAGGCACACCGCTGACAACCTCTTACGGAAACTGAGTGACATAATTGCACAATGGCTTACCTCACTTAGACTCTCCTGGGGATTTGTGATATCTGACAACGCCACCAATATTGTGCTTGCATTGCATCTGGGCAAATTCCAGCACGTCCCATATTTTGCACATACAATTAATTTGGTGGTGCAGAATTTTTTGAAAAACAACAGGGGCGTGCAGGAGATGCTGTCGGTGGCCAAAAAAATTGCGGGCCACTTTCGACATTCAGTGACTGCATGCTGAAGACTGGAGCACCAGCAAACACTCTTGAACCTGCCCTGCCATCACCTGAAGCAAGAGGTAGTAACGAGGTGGAATGCAACCCTCTATATGTTTCAGTGGATGCAGGAGCATCAAAAGGCCATTCAAGCCTGTACATCCACCTATGATATAGACAAAGGAGGGGGAATGCACCTGACTCAAGTGCAGTGGAGAATGATTTCCGTGTTCTGTAAGGTTCTCCAACCCTTCGAATTTGCCACACGTGAAGTCAGTTCAGACACTGCCAGCTTGAGTCAGGTCATTCCCCTCATCAGGCTTTTGCAGAAGCAGCTGGATAAAATGAAGGAGGAGCTAAGATGGAGCGATTCCGCTAAGTATGTGGGACTTGTGGATGGAGCCCTTCATTCGCTTTGCCAGGATTCAAGGATGGTCAATCTGTTGAAATCAGATCGCTACATTTTTGCCATCGTGCTCTATCCTAGGTTTAAAGCCTACGTTGTTTCTCTCTTCCGGCGGACACAAATCTGCAGAGGTGCAAAGACCTGCTCTTGAGAAAATTGTCAACTCAAGTGGAACGTAACCCGTCAACAGCTCCTTCTTCATTTTCTCTCACAACTTGAGCTGCGAGGTAAAGAATAACATTTCCTAGCCCACCCGCTGGCGGTGATGCAGGGCAGTCAGGAGCAAGTGATGACATCTGGTCCGGACTGAAGGAGCTGCCAACAATAACGGACATGTCTACTGTCACTGCATATGATGCTGTCACCATTGAAAGAATGGTGGAGGATTATATCGGTGACAGCATCCAAGTAGGCATGTCAGACAGTCCGTATTTATACTCGCAGGAAAAAGCGGTAATTTGGAGACCCTTGCACAAACTTGCTTTATTTTACCTAAGTTGCCCTCCCTCCCGTGTGTACTCAGAAAGAGTGTTTAGTGCAGCCGATAACCTTGTCAGCGATTGGCATAGGAGGTTACTTCCACAAAATGTGGAGAAGATGATGTTCATCAAAATGAATTATAAATTCCTCCAGGAAGACCTTTACCAGCAATTGCCTCCAGAAATTACACAGGGGCCTGTGATGGTGGTTTCCAGTGTAGACGTATTAACACTCTGTGAGGATGAGGATGTAAACACTGAAAGGGGTGAGGAATCGGAGGATGAGGACGACATCCTGCCTCTGTAGAGTTAGTTTGTGCAAGAAGAGATTAATTGCTTCTTTTTTGGTGGGGGCCCAAACAAAGCAATAATTTCAGCCACAGTCATGTGGCAAACCCTGTCGCTGAAATGATTGGTTTGTTAAAATGTGCATGTCCTTTTTTATACAACATAAGGGTAAGTGGGTGGGAGGGCCCAAGGACAATACCATCTTGCACCTCTTTTTTCCCATTTGCATTATGTGCTATTTGGGGCCTAGTTATTAAAAGTGCCGTCCTGTCTGCCACTGCAGTGCCACTCCTAGATGGGCCACGTGTTTGTGCTGCCCACTTGTATCGCTTAGCTTAGTCATCCAGTTACCTGCAACCTTTTGGCCTAAAATCAATAATGTGAGGTGTGAGGTGTTCAGAATAGACTGGAAATGAGTGGAAATTAATGTTATTGAGGTTAATAATACCGTAGGAACAAAAAAACAACAACCCAAATTCTGTGAATTTAGCTGTTTTTATGTTTAAAAAAAATAAAAAATCCAGATCCAAAACCAAAACCCGAAAGGGTGGTTTTGGCAAAACCAATCCAGATCCAAAATGCTAACAGAGATCCAAAACCAAAACAGAAATAGCGAAAAGTGTACGCCGCACATCTCTAATTTTCACCCATATGCAGAGTTGTACATATCGGTGTGAGAAACCTCCACTGCAAGTGGTATTGAATCATCCTTCATTTGTTTAGCACCTACCACGTTCAACACTCTGGGAAACTATGTGATGTCTACTCCCTGATGGATCTGTGCAGGCTGCTGTGAGTAAGCCACTATCAATCCAAATTTCTGCTGCGGGGTACACTGGGCTCCACAAGGATAGACACAGGGGTGTAGAGTAGGATCTTGATCCGAGGCACCAACAGGCTGAAAAGCTTTGACTGTTCCCAGAATGCATAGCGCCGCCTCCTCTATAACCCCGCCTCCCTGCACAGGAGCTCAGTTTTGTAGTTGGTGCCGCAGATAGCAGGCACATAACAGAGGGGCTGCTCTGGGCAGCCCTAAGAAGAGCTTTTTGAGTAGAAAAGTGAAGACTTCAAGGGCTGCAGCAGTGTGTATATGTCTTTTGACATTCACTGCTGCAGCTCCATCTCTCCCCAGCGGCGCTGTACACTCCCGAGCCCTGGTTGCCGGGTAACTACAGCAGGAGGCTCCGGTTTTCTTCCATGGTCAGGCACACATGACGGGGGCTCTCCGGGATCCGTGGCCGCGCTTCGGGAGGTGGTGAGTGGGTCCCGCTTGCGGGACCCGTACTTTATCGTGATCCGGCGCGGTCAGTGGGAGGCGGGCCGCGCGCGCTGGCGGTGGACACTGTGGCAGTACAGGCGATCCCATCAGATCACCAGGGCATGGGTGCAGGTCAGGTTTTCCCTTAAAACCATTTTAATAGTAGCCCACAGTACCCAGTGGTTTTGCCAGCAGGGGGATAAGACTTAGACCTGGAGCCCCTCCCCCAGCCCCAGGGCGCCATTTCCCGCAAATGTTCCCATCCTGGAGCTGCATGTCTGTCTCTCCCTCACTCCCTGTCAGTGTCTGGGCGCCATTTCTCTCAGCTACACTGTTCCTGGGACTGCTTGGGCAAATCATCCTGTGTAAAGCCGCCGGGTTGTCAGCACTGTTACTTTACATGACACTTAAGTATTCTACCTGCCTATTAGACAGTGTTAGTTAAGAAAGAGTGCGTTTAGTCAGGGTTTTCTAGTACAATTACCCTGTGATATACATCCAGTTCTTACTGTGCAGTGTTATATCTATTGACTACATAGCTATATAAGCTGGTCCAGTGCAGTATTATTGTTAGTAATAACCTCTGCATTTTACAACTGTGACTATATGTGTGTGCATTAGCTTGCTGAGTGGTTTTCATTTCGTGTCTCTCACTCAACTTGCTATCCCTATATTCTATAACCTGAGGGGGCTTGGTGCGTCAGGTTTTATATTTATATAATATTTTCACAAGATATACTTTAATACGTATTTTTCTCTGTGATTTTAGTCACCATATCTCTCCTATATCTCTGCTTGTGCTGACTACACTGCTCAGGGGTTTGGGTAAGAGGTATTGTGCTGCTGCCAATTGTACTGTGTTACCTGAACGGTTCTGTGGCGGAACACACTGCAGGTGTTGCTGAAGCCACAGATCCATATGAGGAGAATATAGCAGCTGTGGGCTCTGGTTCTGGGGGCTCCTTGCCCCCCCAGTGGGACTGTGGCAACGGAGGTACATAATGACCCACCGTGGGCTGCTTTTTCCACGCTTCTGCATACGCTAGTTAATAAACTAACACCCCCTATGGGACCCCCTATGCCGGTGCAACCGTATGTGGTCCCTGCAGCTGACCCGCCGTGGGCGGACAATTTATCTGCTCAATTGAAGAAGTTGAACCACTCCCTGACTACTAAAAAGTCTGACCCTCGCTCGCCCAAGCCCAAGGGGTCCTCTAAGCGAGCTCTTATCTACTCACAATCCACTGCTGTCACTGACACCTCATCTGATGAAGATGGCATGTACACTGACCCCACAGATACAGATACTGCTGATGGGGAGGGTAGTTCACATGTGGATGTTCCTGATCTTTTGGAGGCTATTAAGTTGATCTTACAGATTACGGATGATCCCGAGCCATCCGTCCCTCCTAAGAAACCAGATAGGTTCAAGCGTCAGAAGGTGGTTAAACAAGTTTTACCTCACTCTTACCACCTAGTGGATATACGTCAGGAACCCTGGGAAAACCCGGGTAAGAAGTTTGTGCCTCAAAAGAAGATGCTGGCTCGCTATCCCCTCACGCCAGAGCTGTCTAAAAATTGGGAAACGCCTCCTCCAGTAGACTCACATGTGGCTAGGATGGTGGTTTCCTCAGCTCTACCTGTCACTACCGTCATGTCTCTAAAAGAGCCTACGGATAAACGTGTGGAGGGTTGTCTGAAAGTGATTTACACCCTCACGGGTGCTGCACAAAGGCCCACTATTGCAGCAACATGGGCTGCAGAGGCTATTGAAGCATGGGCCTTGGAGTTAGAAGCTGAAATCTCTTCTGACCATGCTAGACAATGCTTGTCATATATTGTCACAGCTTCTCACTATATTAAAGAGGCAACTTCTGATGCCGGTATCCTAGCAGCCAAGGCCTCTACTACATCAGTCCTGGCTCGCCGGATATTGAGGCTGAGATCCTGGTCTGTGGATCTGGACTCTAGAAAAACCCTGGAGGTACTCCCTTTCAAGGGAGATATTCTGTTTGGGGAGGACTTAAATAAGATTGTGGCTGACTTCGCTACTGCCAAAACTGCCTGTCTGCCAAGTACCACTCCTTCTGTGTCGAAGGCTAAAGGTACTTCCTTTCGACCCTTTCATCCTTCAGGTAAAGCAAAAGGTCAGGCGTACAACAAGCAGGCCCGCACTTCCAAACCTGGTAAGCCAAAGACCAAAAGAGCATGGGTGGCCCGTCAGCCAGCTTCCAAGACCGATAAGCCTGCCGCATGATGGGGCGGGCCTCCTCCTGGGGGATCCCAGGGTGGGGGGCCGGCTTCTAGGATATACCCAGGAATGGTTGAAGACCACTTCAGATGCCTGGGTACGGAAAGTCGTCACTCGAGGTTACGCCATAGCCTTCAAAAAACGACCACCTCATCGATTTTGCCGGACAGACGTCCCGTTGGACCAGATAAAGGCAAACTCTCTACATTCGCTGGTACAGACCCTCCTGGATACAGGAGTCGTAGTACAGGTGCCTCTTGCGCAGAGGGGCCAGGGGTACTATTCTCCGCTGTTTCTAGTCCCGAAACCGAATGGATCCTCCAGGCCCATTCTTAACCTCAAGGCATTAAACAGGTTTGTGAAGGTTTCCAAGTTCCGTATGGAAACCCTTCGCTCTATAGTTCTGGCCTTGGAACCTGGGGACTACATGGTCTCCTTGGACATACAGGATGCTTACCTACATATTCCTATAGCAGCGTCACATCAGCAATACCTGAGGTTTGCGATTGGCAACCTCCATTACCAGTTTCGGGTGTTACCTTTTGGTTTAACTACGGTTTCGCGAGTCTTCACCAAAGTAATGGTGATGATGACGGTGGTACTCCGCCGTCAAGGGGTCAGGATACTGCCATATCTGGACGACTTGTTAATCCTGGCAAATTCCCCAGAACTTCTCCTACGTCATCTGGATATGACTGTCCGGTTTCTACAAGCCCATGGGTGGCTCATCAACTGGAAGAAATCCTCCCTGGTCCCTGCTCAGAGCATGGTGCACCTGGGAGCTCTATTGGACACTCACAACCAGAGGTTGTTCTTGTCTCAGGAGAAAGTCCTGATGCTTCAGGACAGGATTCGTTGCTTCCTTTCTCGTCCGCAAGTGTTGATACATTCGGCGATGCAGGTGCTGGGCCTCATGGTGTCAGCATTCGACATGGTGGAGTATGCTCAATTCCATTCTCGCCCCCTCCAGAGGCTGATTCAAGCCAAGTGGGACGGCCTGCCTCACCGGATCAGGTCTCACATGATCTCATGGACTCCGGAGGTCCGTCTGTCGCTGCTTTGGTGGCTCCAGGACCGACAATTGTGCAGGGGCCATCCCTTCTGGATATCCAACTGTGTCCTGTTGACGACAGATGCCAGTCTATGAGGTTGGGGCGCGGTGCTGGAGCAACACTCCCTTCAGGGTCGGTGGACCAAGGAGGAATCCCTTCTCTCGATCAACATTCTGGAATTGTGGGCGGTCTTCAATGCGTTGAACCTGGCCCAGCATTTAATTCAGAACCGTCCTGTTCAAGTACAGTCGACAACGCCACCACAGTGGCTTACATAAATCATCGAGGTGGCACTCGAAGCCGTTTGGCAATGAAGGAAGTCTCACGGATTCTTCATTGGGCGGAACACCATCTACCGGCCATATCGGCAATATTCATTCCGGGAGTCCTGCATTGGGAAGCGGACTTTTTCAGTCGTCAGGACGTACATGCCGGCGGGTGGGGCCTCCATCCAGAAGTGTTTCAACTCCTAGTGGAAAAGTGGGGCCTTCCAGACGTAGATCTGATGGCGTCTCGACACAATCACAAGGTTCCGGTCTTCGGAGCAAGGACAAGGGATCCTCAAGCAGTATTCGTGGATGCGCTGGCGGTTCCGTGGAGGTTTCGGCTGCCGTACGTGTTCCCTCCGGTGTCACTCCTGCCCAGGGTAATTCAGGAGTTCAAGCAAGAAAAAGGAAATCTGCTTCTCATAGCTCCAGCGTGGCCCAGACGGTACTGGTACTCAGACCTGCAAGGCCTATCGTCAGAGCGTCCAATTCTACTTCCACAACGCCCAGACCTCCTCATTCAGGGCCCCTGTGTCTACCAGGACCTAGCCCGGTTGTCTTTGACGGCGTGGCTCTTGAAGCTTCCGTCTTAAGGGCTAAAGGGTTTTCTGAGGCGGTCATTCAAACTATGTTGCAGGCCCGGAAACCGGCTTCAGCTCGGATTCACTATAGGGTCTGGCATTCTTACTTTGTTTGGTGTACATCTAACGATTATGACACTTCCAAGTTTAGTATAGCCAAGTTGTTGGCTTTTCTTCAGCAGGGCCTGGACTTAGGCCTGCGTCTGGCCTCCCTCAAGGTTCAAATATCTGCCTTGTCGGTGTGGTTTCAGAGAAAAATTGCGACCTTACCTGATGTGCATACCTTTACTCAGGGTGTGTTGCGTATCCAACCTCCCTATGTCCCGCCTGTGGCTCCTTGGGACTTGTCGGTGGTTTTAGAGGCGTTACAAAAGTCTCCGTTTGAACCTCTTGGTTCAGCTGATCTTAAGTGGCTTTCCCTTAAGGTGGTGTTTCTGCTGGCTATTGCTTCAGCTAGAAGAGTGTCGGATTTGGGTGCCTTGTCCTGTAGTTCCCCATATCTGATATTTCACCGTGACCGGGGCGGTTCTTAGGACCCGTCCCGGATATTTACCTAAGGTGGTTTCTTCGTTCCACCTTAACCAGGAGATTGTGGTACCGGCACTTGTTTCTCCTGATCTGTCTCCCAAAGAGCGGTCTTGGATGTGGTACGGGCTCTCCGTGTTTATGTAAAGAGAACTGCTTCTATTAGAAAATCTGATTCTCTCTTTGTGCTGTTTGGATTTCACAAACGGGGCTGGCCTGCTCACAAGCAAACTTTGGCCAGATGGATTAGAATGATGACTGCACATGCTTATGTGAGGGCTGGTCTCTCGGCTCCTGCTCACATTACGGCCCATTCTACTCGATCTGTTGGACCTTCTTGGGCGGCCCGCCGTGGTGCGACCCTTGAACAATTGTGCAAGGCGGCTACGTGGTCCTCTGTGAACAAGTTCATAAGGTTCTATGCCTTCGATACTGCCACTTCCCAGGATGCTTCCTTTGAACGCAGGGTTCTTGTGCCCGCTACAGTGCGTCCCCTCCCATAAGGAACTGCTTTAGGACATCCCCTGTGTCTATCCTTGTGGAGTCCAGTGTACCCCGCAGCAGAAAACAAGTTTTATGGTAAGAACTTACCTTTATTGAAACTCTTTCTGCGAGGTACACTGGGCTCCACAAGGCGCCCACCCTGATGCACTAGCTTCTTTGAGTTGGTATGGCATTAGCCGCTGACACTTCTCCTGTCATGAGAGTGTGGTGTATGTGGCTACTAACCGTTGTCGTCTCTTTTCCTGCTACTGCATTGGGCTGGTTAACTAAAAAATGAGCTCCTGTGCAGGGAGGCGGGGTTATAGAGGAGGCGGCGCTGTGCATTCTGGGAACAGTCAAAGCTTTTTAGCCTGTTGGTGCCTCGGATCAAGATCCTACTCTACACCCCTGTGTCTATCCTTGTGGAGCCCAGTGTACCTCGCAGAAAGAGTTTTAACAAAGGTAAGTTCTTACCATAAAGCTCGTTATCTCCTCTCTGCTACTACATATCATTTAGGTAGGAATTATGGGAGTAATTCAGACTGGAATGCTGCAGCGGCAGTGATCGCAGTCTGAATTCCTTTGTGGAGTGTGTTCGCGCAGTGGGCGCACTGCACATGCGCACCCTGGGAGCCCATTGAGATGCTAAAAGGTGGGCTGCTGTGGCTGCGTAACGTCACACACAGCCGTTGCGATCCGGGACGTGGCGGATATATATATATATATATTTATATATTGTGGCCAGTGGTGCAGAGAGAGGGGGAGGAGGGTACAAATTACCTGTGCCCAGGTCTTATGGAGGGGCCCAGTGGGGGCCCAGGTCCATGCCTCCTGTGATTAGTCCTTGCCCCCTGAAAAATACCTGGGCCAAGCCAGGCTCTTTACTGCCCTGGCTGGGAGGCATGCTATGCTCCTGCGAGTGGGTGCTTCTCATGTGCTAGACAACCCCCCCAAAGAGGTGTGGCTATGCCCCCAACATACTGTGGTCACACCCCCTCCAAGGGGGGCGGGGGGTCCCAGGAAGTTGGTGTGCTGGGGCCAAGAATTTCTTTTGGCAGCCCTGATTGTGGCAGAAAGGTCACATTGCCGCAAGTCAGAGGCAATGCAGTGTGATGAGAGTCACAACCACGCCAAGCAATCAGCCCACCTGTGAGTTGGAATAAAGCTTTGCTGCAAACAGAGCACGGTGCTCCTGACTAATGCTGAGCAAAGTGGCCAGACAATAAGTCTTTATGCAGAGCAGTGTGCGAATAGATGCCATGCGATGCACAAAGCATTTATTCACAGTGCAGTGCTGAGGCAGCCAAGCGTCCCGGAGAGATGCAAGGTGATGCAAATGGAGTTTTTCCAGAGATTCAGGGCTGCCAAGAGAAATACTGGGCCTTGGTACAACAACTTTCTGTCCCCCCCCCTGGAAGGGGTGTGACCACAGCATGCGGGGGGCATGGCCACACCTCTTTGAGGGTATGTCTAGCACATGAGAAGCACCCACTCACAGGAGCATGGCTTGCCTCCCAGCCAGTGCAGTAAAGAGCCTGGCTGTGCCCAGGTACTTTTCAGGGGGCATGGCCTAATCAAAGGAGACGTGCTCCTGGCAGGGCCGGTTCAAGGCCGCTCTGCGCCCCGGGCAGGAAATGAGGCGTGGCCTAATACAGGGGGCGTGGTCAGTTATGCCCCCTGTACATTACTAGCGCCGCTTGAATGCTGAGCGGTGCGCGATGACGTCATCGCGCACCGCTCAGCAAAGGTACTCTCCACGAAGGGAAACTAGACGCGTAGCGTCTAGTTCCCTTCACAGGAGGCGGGGACACAGCGGGCCGGGCAGCGGGCAGCGGACGGGGGACACAGCGGGCAGCAGTGGCGGATCTTGCCACGGTGCGGCGCCCTCCGGAAGGCGGCGCCCCGGGCAAAAGTCCTGCTTGCCCGTGGCAAGATCTGCTACTGGCTCCTGGGCCCCTCCATCAGACCTGGGCCCAGGTAATTTTTACCCCCTCCCTCCTCTCTCAGAGCCACTGTGGAGATTCTGTCCTCTTTCCAACAAGGCCCTTTTTGGGGCAGGTGCACCTTCAATGTATGCGGAGCCCTATTTTGTCCATAGACAATGGGGGTTATTCAGAGTTGTTAGCAAACTAAAAAAGTTAGCAATTGGGCAAAACCATGCAGCACTGCAGGTGGGGCAGATGTAACATGTGCAGAGAGATTTAGATTTGGCTGTGTTATATTGTTTTTGTGCAGGGTAAATACTGACTGTTTTATTTTTACACTGCAATTCAGATTTCAGTCTGAACACACCTCACCCAAATCTTACTCTATCTGCA
This sequence comes from Pseudophryne corroboree, assembly GCF_028390025.1. Taxonomy (NCBI): domain Eukaryota; kingdom Metazoa; phylum Chordata; class Amphibia; order Anura; family Myobatrachidae; genus Pseudophryne; species Pseudophryne corroboree. Next base: position 946,620,713 of record NC_086444.1, on the reverse strand, counting down.
CATGTTACATTTGCCCCACCTGCAGTGCAACATGTTTTTGCCCAATTGCTTACTTTTTTTGGTTTTCTAACGATGAATAATGCCCTGTGATGGGAGGTACGTGAGTGGATATAATTTTTTTTATGGGTTCAATGGGTTAAAAAAAAAAAAGGATCTTCCAGATGCCAGGAAGAAAAGAGAGCCAAACTGGCTACTTTTACTCCCTGCGATAGATGAAGATTGTATAACTTTTTATTACAGCAGAAAATGGAAATGCACAAACTGGAATACAAATACCGCATGAACCCTAGAATCTGACGGCCTATGTCTTGCATATCACATCAGAGACCGAACCTTTTGAAATAAACATCCCTAATTAAATATATCTACTTCAAACTGTTTTATGTACAGTTCCCGAACTGTACAATCTGCTCAGTAATTGTGTGTCCTTCACATATAATTTAATTGTTGTGTGTGCCAATGGCAGATTCAGTATCATTTTGGCATATTGCAGTCTTCTACTTGCCTCAGTAATTGCATTCTCATGCTCAGTGAAACTGATGAGGACATCATGTCACGGAATAACACCACGGGTGTCAGCTAAGTGATGGGATGGGGGCCTGCGTGAGTCACGCTTAGTCCTCATCAGTATGAGCCCTTGTCCTGACGAGCACCATGTGTGAATAAAAATAAGGTCATTACTGTCGGGGATATAAACACAGAATTATATAGTGACATTTGAAAGGTACTATCCTGTAAATTAAACTCTGTAATCCTGTTATCCTGTGATTTTTACTGAATTTCTGCTGCATATTACATGAACAGTATCAATACATAGTTTGTGTATACACATGTTGTGTTGCTTACAGTAACAGATAGAAGCATATTACAGAGACGTCATTACAAATACCAAATGTTATAGCGTTATGACAGTAGTGGTCTGCATTCGAAACTATACTGCTCTTTTCCATTGGCCTTAGTAGTGAATTTTATAGTATTAGTCAACAATACACTTCACGGGACTATTTGAATATTAGACTGAGCTGCCCAGCAGCGAAACACAGTGAGAAGATAGATACAGGATGAGAATGAAGCCAGGCGACGAGAGAGAATTAACAATGAAGAAAAACATGCACCAGAAATGATGAGTAGGAGACAGTATATGAGACAGCGTACATTCTCACTGGGGCAGAAAAGAATAGATATCATAAACAACATAACAGAAAACATACATAATCCATTTGATACATTATTCAACAACTACTTTCCATTTACTACAAAGAGAACACTTCATTAAACAAACAGGCTAAGGAATTCAGTATTTAATGTGAAATGCATAAATATACACAATGATATAGGTGTATAAACTAAACTGATATTCTTTAAAATAGCGAAACATGCAAATATTTGAACATTGGCAAATACAATAGGCACACACCAAATCGATTAAAAGTAATAGAGCAGCAGTAAATCCGATTTCTTAGGTAGTCCCCCGCACCCCAGAAGAGTGAGCATCCCTCCCGCATTCTGCCCACTTCCTAGTGAAGTGGACAATACAGTAACAGAAATCCAGGTCCATGCAGAGGGGCGGGTCCTAGTGACATGATTATATGTTAATTGTGTTCTTAAGCCCCACCCCATATTCAAAGTAGCGCGATCTTAGCCTGCCTGCTTGTCCTTCCCGGCTTTCTCCCAGGGAAGGCAATTTAAAAGTAGTTAAGCATGCTATAAATACTGTATTCAGATCAGGTATGGTATGATATGTCAACAGCCATAATGTTTGCTTTCATTATGTCAACATATGACAGGTTACATGAGCGGTCAGTGGCACAGAGTAATATCTGAAAGCTAGCAAGGTCAGAAATAAGCAGTAGGCAAAAAGCAAAGTCCTGTTAGCAGGCCAAAGTTAGGGCTATCAGCAGTTAAAAAATAAGTCTAGTTTACAGGCCAATAACAGGTCAGGCAATGAACAAGAAAAAAGTCCAATTAACAGACCTGGGTCAAGGCAGGAGCCAGTAATGGACTCAAAAGGCAATCTGTGTAACAGCAAAGAAGAAGGGACACAGGTTCAGTACACTGGGTCAGCATAGGCACAAACCAGCGCAGGTGCAGAAACAGGAAGCCTTAAAATGTCTGAGGAGCCAATAGAATCAAGGTCCAAAAACCAACCTCCTCAAAATGAACAGAGCCGTGGCACCTGCAGAGAAAGGTAGCCCCAAGAGCAGGAAGGATGCTGGCAGCAGTTACCTAGCAACCAGCACAGAAGCTGGAAGAACAGGGGCATCTAATCACAGGATGCCAGTGGTTGTGATTGTTGTGCCATCCAGTGCTGTACATACCACTTATGAGCATTGGGAATTTTTTTTTGTGTGCCAGTGAGTGCATTTAAAAAATGTTTCCAGAAGAGATCATTGCATAGCTAATTGAGATTATAGCAAGTGCAGTACAATAAAAAAAAATAGATTTTTTGGTTGCATATCAGAGTGTTGTAATAGGAGGCAATATACTGCTTGGAATATTTGAACACCTGTACGTTAATGTCAAGGAAAAAAATGCAAAAACAATAGGTTTTACATTTATTATTGCGCTGAATGTATAAAAGTGATGTGAAATTATGAGTACTGTAGTTTGTATATTGGAAACAAAAGAAATCTACACAAATCTAAGGAACACTTATAGCTTATTATTCACTATAGGGCTAACTAAGAAGGATGTTAAATATATACATAAAAAAATAGGCAAACCTAGTTACTGACAACACTATTATATTATGTACCAAAATTGGGATGAAGCTAAAGATTAGTCAGCGGCCAGGCCGCTGACCATATCAAGAAGCAGAGCTACTGATAATGGAGCCAGGAACAGGTAAAGTACAAGTTGTACTGGTAATGAGCAGATAATACTGAGGGGTTTAAAAAGGGGTTGCTCTGAACAGTCATTGGTGGTTCAAGTCATGTGGGAACCAGCTCCTCATCAATTGGATAAACTCAGGGTAAACTGATCAATCCCATATGGTGGCACCGTGTAGCGCTGGCTTCAGGAGAAACACCAACACTCAGATACAAATGTGACACAGCATGTTTATATATACTGTTCTGATCAGTGGAAGTATGCCAGCCAATAAAATGTCAGTGACAAATACAGTATGATTCAGTCCATTGTGTATCAAAGCATTTGCCCTAAACTCATCATAAGACTCTTTAATGTTGTAACATACATAGGCAATTATTTCTCAGGACCCTTTTCCAAAAGGAAATACGTACATTTTAAAGATAGTATCACACTATCAAATTACTTAAGCTGTCATAAGCTCTCATGAATAAAATGTTTGGCAAAAATGACTTAAACATAGTCTAAAACTCTTATTATTAACCCTTTTATGGCAAAGTAGAAATCTTAAATCTAAATTTAAAATTGTCTTATGAAAAAGAGGATGGGGACCCACTGACGTAATCATTGTCTTAGGGTCACCATTGTCATATCCATATATATCTCTCTCTCTATATATATATCTATCTCTCTCTCTCTCTCTCTATCTATCTATCTATCTATCTATCTATCTATCTATCTATCTATCTATCTATCTATCTATCTATCTATCTATATATTACCAGTTAAATGTTTGGACACACTTTCACATTCATTTGAATGTGAAAATGTGTCCAAACTTTCGACTGTTACTCTATATATAAGAATACGTTTTTTTGTGCTTCCACAGTTCTCAAGGTGAACCTGCCAAATCTTACACTGTTATGTGGTATCGAAAAATGGAGTGACAATGCGACAAAGTGACGGAGCGACAAACATTGAATATTGAAAACATTATTTTTTTGTCTTTAAACAATTGTTTGACTGACGGTAGGAAACCTCTTGACAACGCGACAAAGCAAAAAGTCTCATAACAAAAAATTCTTTGGAACCACCAGGATTGCAGACCCACCTACTGCAACTTAAAATAAGAGCTTCTACAATGTTTCTACTAAATTTAGATCCCCCTAAGATCTGCAATGGTACAAGGCTAATAGTAAAAGCTTTATGGTCTCATGTCATTGAAGCACAAATACAAACTGGTTGTGGCAAAGAAGAAGACACTTTAAAACCTAGATAACCACAAAAAACATCTGAGATACCGTTTCAATATTAACGCTTGCAATTTCCAGTAGGATTAAGGAGAGTATCCCCGGTGGCTATCCCGTTAGCCCCAATACACTGGTGCGAGACATAGCTTATCGTAGATATTGTTTTACCTGCCTCAGGCAGGCAAAACAAAATCCTGAAAGCAGCTCCGTTTTTATGCGAAAATGGGACTGTACCCGCAAAAACACAGATTTCACTGAATCTGTGTGTTTGCGTGAGAAAATTTATATTTTTATGGGCAATTTAACTGGATAGCCTGTAAAAAATATTAGTGAAACATAAGGAAAAATCAAGAAAATGCATGGTTTTCACACCCAATGTTCTATCGTGCTTAACAGGATACCCCCCTAAGTTTTGCCATGTCAATCAAAACTTAGTTGTTTAAGTTGTTCGGCTTCAACTACAAGAGGATTACTTTCTACATGGTCACCTGTATGTAGGATGCTGTAGAGTAGGAACAGATACAAATCTTTATGTATACTCTCCTTTCAAAAAAAATTGCAATATTGTATATAAAGAAGTTCTGTAAATTCTATTTTTACTTTAAACTTTGTTTAATTAGGATAAGTTATAAGTATCAGTACAAAAAATAGCACTAATCTTTGTTACATTAAAGAAATTAATATATTTTTTTTGTTTTTGCTGTTACTTTGTTATAAAATAATTATTATAATAAGAAAAGTATAAACTAATAAACTTAGTTAATTATTAAAGTTGCAATAAAATTAATTACATTTTACTGAAATAAAATGTTATTTAGTTAAACTTTTATTTTATTACTGTAATCAGAGCTTTTGTATATTTTCTAAATAGCATTTTTTGGTCTATTCAACAAATAATTTGCTAATATATAAAAACTGCTACACATTACAAATCAGACCCATGCAACACCAGGCGACCCTGCTTGTAGTCATATAAAAAAACTACATGAGTGTCTGCTACATTATTTCTGTAATCTTTGGGTAATTTTTTTTTTAAAGTCATCAAAATATGGAGGTAAATTTAATAGGGTGTGATTTCCATAAACCATCATGATTTTGATGATTAAGCCCATGCTCCAGGTCTACTTGCACCCTGTGAAATAGGGTTCGAAGGGTTGTGAGGTGGGAGAAGGCAGTCTTAGAAGGGCTGTTGGGTGAGAAGAGGTGAATCAGCCAGAAGATGACACTGCCAGCTGCACTGCACCCCCAATAGGGTGGCACCCCCATTCATCCGCTGACTTCTAAATGAATGCTGCTTTAAATCTACAGGCTTAATCACTGAGATGGCACTGGTTCATGGAAATTGCACCCTATTAAATATACCCCATGGACCTTAATTGAAAATATAAAACAATGCATAAACTATAAAATACCTGCCAACAAACATTTCCTAATAATGTATTCTGATTGTGTCGTGGTCAGCAAAACTGGAGCGAAAACAGTATTTCCTCTAACAGTTTTTACTTTGTAAGATTCCTAATTTAAATTAATTTTACAATGCTTGTCTACTCTGTTGAATTGAATTGAAACTGTTAGTAGTCCTTTAAATCTAGAGACTGTCTACTGAAACATAGCCCTGTAGGGAAGCACTCACACAAATGAGTTTTATTGTTTTTGCTGTAATATACGTGTTAGTTTTATGACCATTTTACTTCAATGACTTTCATCTGAATTCCTGTAATATATTTTAGTATATTTTTAGTAAGAACAAAAGGCAATAAAAATGTGTGTATAAATCTACTGTATTATACTAAAAAGTTTCATTTTTAACTGTAAACTGACATTATTTTTCGGCATAATCTTAATGACTGACATCAACTATATGTAGTTGATACAGGGAGAGCTGTATCAAGTATTGGAGAGAGTAGAGAAGTTTCTTAAAACAACCAATTAGTGTCTAAATTTGAAAGACTATGCAGGATAAATGACAGTTGGAAGCTGACTAGTTGTTTTGGGCAACTTCTCCACTTTATCTCTCTCAAAGGCTCGATACATCTCCCCCACAGTTAGATAGGGTCATATGTACTAAGCCTTGGAGAGAGATAAAGTGGACGGAGACAAAGTTCCAATCAATCGGCTCCTGTCATTTTTCAAACAGCCTGTAACATGGCAGTTAGGAGCTGATTGGCTGGTACTTTATCTATTTCCAATTTATCACTATCCAAGGCTTAGTACATCTGTCCCATAGATTGTAAAAACCAAGCATAATAATATAGGGAAATAAAGATAATTGAATAAACTGTAAAATACACTTAGAAAAATAAAATTTATAGTTTATCTAGTCACGTGCAAGAATAGCAGCAGCCTGTGTACTATTTACACACTGGGACAGGAATCAGGAGTTCTCTCTCTAGATTTTCATTAGATAACAGGTTACACAGGACCCAGACACCCAGGCAGGGAGGAGGAGGAGAAGCTGGAATCCCTGGGTTGCTTACAGCTCTCTCCCCCTCCTATCTCTCCTCTTGCCAGACAGCTCCATTTTGTAGCTCATGAATCCTAATACTCCTGTGTCCCTGCCTGCACTGCCAGGGCCCCCCTGAAAGAGGGGAGATTGGGGTACATTATCTCTTGTATCTTCCATTTAATCCGGCTAACCTGGATAGAAACATCCCTGATGAAGCCTTCACAAGCAAAACAAGTTGGGCATTGACTTCTCTGTTGTGCATGTGGAAATCTCTGGGAAAATTTCTCTGTGAATGCTTCTGCTGCATCACTGACGCCAGATTCTGGATCGGTGAGTATAATTATAAGTGTGCAGGGTGCAGGGTGTATGGTTTGCTCCCCCCCCCCGGCATGATGGGAATTGATCATTATTGAATTTAAAAATACTTACTAAAAAGACGTGTAACTGAATGTGTATTATATTTTATATTGTGTATTGAGGGCAGGAAAAGGGATTACTGTTGTTATAGTTTCACTTACATTTACCTCTGCGGCTCTGGGGGAAAAGTAATTGACTGTTCTGCTCAAAAAGCTACTAGCCCTAATGAGTTTTTGTTGTGTCCTAAAATGTAGGAAAAGACCAATGGGCCTATTTGTAAAGTGAATTCTATCCTTAAAGCACAGGTTCTCAAACTCGGTCCTCAGGACCCAACACAGTGCATGTTTTCCAGGTCTCCTCACAGATTCACAAGTGACATAATTAGCTCCACCTGTGGACCTTTTAAAATGTGTCAGTGAGTAATTAATACACCTGCGCACCAGCTGGGTTACCTGCAAAACATGCACCGTGTGGGGTCCTGAGGACTGAGTTTGAGAACCTGTGCCTTAAAGCATACATAAGTCTGTTTGCACATGTCTAAGACTGTCACGGTTGAGTTTGTTTGAGAACCCGGACTAGTACTGGACACTGGGTTCGGGCTTGAGCACAGTGGACAGAATCGGGCTGGCTTAATCAATGATCCGCTCATCCAGATGTGGCAGTCAGGCAGTATTCTCTATGAGGAAAGGTGACCAGCTATGGGTACTGGAACAATGGTGGTGGAAGCCACCAGTGCAATGGGTAGCTGGGTTGTCACCTAATGGAGAGTCATGTGAGAACTGGTGAGATAACGGAATGCTGGGAGGATCAGCAATGCAGGAAAGTCACAGATCACTGGCTGGAACCAGTGTGATAGCTGTTGATGAGGCTGAGGACAACAGCAATGACTGTAGACGAAGCTGAGAGCATCAGCAGTAACTGTAAACGTAGCTGAGGACATCAGCAATGACTATAGAGGAAGCTGAGGGCATCAGCAATAATTGTAGACGAATCTGAGGACATCAGCAATAACTGTAGAGGAAGCTGAGGACATCAGCAATACTCGTAGACGAGGCTGAGGAGGTCGGAAATACTAGTAGACGAAGCTGAGGACATCATCAATACATGTAAATGAAGCTGAGGATGCCGGCAATGCTTGTAGACGAAGCTGAGGATGTCAGCAATACTTGTAACCAAAGCTGAGGACGTCAGCAATACTTGTAACCGAAGCCAAAGACATCGGCAATGCTTGTAGATGAAGCTGAGGATGTTCGCAATATTTTCAACCAAAGCTGAGGACGTCAGCAATACTTGAAAACGTAGCTGAGGATGTCAGCAATACTTGTAACCGAAGCTGAGATTGTCGGCAATGCTTGTAGTTGAAGCTGATGATATCAGCAATGAATGTGGAGGAAGCTGAGGACATCAGTAATACTTGAAGATGATGCTGAGGATATCAACAATGACTGTGGAGGAAGCTGAGGACATCAGCAATACTTGAAGACAAAGCTGAGGATATCAGCAATGCGGGTTTCCAGATGCTTGGCAGCAGAGGTAGCGCAATGGGGATTCCATATGCTGTGCAGTGCAGTGTCGGCACTGCTGGTTTCCCAGTAGCTGTGATGCGGTGGTTCTGCGCAATGGATTCTGCAATGTTGTAGAGTGCAGCAGCAGGTTTTCCAAATACTATGGTGCGATACCTTGCGCAGCGGTGAAGGAAGCTGGCAAGAACCAGCATAGTCTCTAATGCCGATATAGGATAGTCCCTCTGGATCACTGGAGGACTTCCAGTGAATCTGGAGATGCCAGAATTTAGTGGCAACGATGGCCCTTTAAATAATTCAGGGAGTCAGGCAATGCGGGGGATGGTAACTTGGACTGAGTCTATTACCAGGAAGAGATTCTGGAGCTCACTTCAGGCTGAGAGACACCAAAGCACTGACATCTTGCTAGTGCTGAGACCTGGAACTTATATTCAGTGCTTACAGCTGAGTGAATGAGCGGCTCACATGATGGGAAAATGATTCCGGATTGGCTCCTGAAAGATCAGCTGACTGGAGACTGTCATGGCGACGTCCATAGCTGGTTTTGGAGGGAACTTCGGTGTGGTGTGTGCATAGACAGACAGTAATGGCCGCAGGTCCTGAGAGCACAGGGAGGTGCATCTGGTGACCACTGCACTTGTGGATGCTGGCAAAGAAGTATAGGACAGCATGAAGAATCCTCAATGATTGCTGTGCAGACACACCATGCAGAAATTTGAGTTCAGAATTCACACAGAAGGTAATCAATACAGATGCAGCTCGTTAGCTGAGAGTGAACTCAGCACACAGGGAACTCATGGAGCTGGTGAGCTGTTTGTACCAGCAAGCAGAAAACGTGCAGGTTACTGGACTGATGGCAGAGGTAAGTCACAAAATTATATGATTTTAGTCAGGATTGTGACAAAGACATTTTGCATGTGAGAAGTCTGAGGGGCATTTAAACAGCATTTGGAGAGATCTTATGACATGTAGGGAGGTCTGAGGAACATGTGTGGTGAGCTGATGGGCATGTGAAATGATTGTAAGGTGGTTTGATAACATGTAGAGAATTCTAATGGTAATTTAAGGGGTATATAGAGAGGGCTAATGGGATTTAGGGAGTCTGATTGCATGTGAAGAGGCAGTGCTGTAGCAAGGCAATATTGTGCTCTGTGCCAACCCATCAATAAACAAGTGATGTCATGATGTCACAGCAAAGGGGAGGGCCCCTGGGACCAGTGAGAACCTCAGCTCCCAGTGTGTCCTAAGAACCCTCCAGATGCCTCTGCGCTGACTTGCCACAGGGACTTGGAAGAAGCTGAGTGTCCTAAAAGATGCTCAAGGCTGCAGCTCTCTATGCTGTTGGGTGACATTCCAGGCATCCTGTTTGCAAAATACAGGTGCCACTGCTCGTCCCCCACCAATGCGAGGTCTAAGGGGGATTTAAAATACATATGAAGAGGTCTGATAGCATGAGTCATAGATGATCTTAGCAGTAGAATAAAGCAGAGTTGGCATACAAGTTGGCATACATAAGCAAAATCAGTCCAGGTGGCATGCAGATAACCCAGCTGAGGTCACAGGCAGTAGTCAATCCAGGCACCATTCAAATAGCAGAGCCAGGGTTCATAAGCAGAGGACAGTCCAGACATTGCTCAAATAGCACAGTCAGTATACATAAACAGCAGCAGTCAGGGTGAAGGTGGCAAACACTTGTGTGGGATATAAAAAATAATAATACATATTTCTGACTCATTTTTGTGACACTGTCAGTGAAGCTAAACCGCAGTGTGTAAATATATATATATATGACTCATTTGACATTTACCAGCAATTACCTCCAAAAAGTACAGAGGGACCTGTGATGGTGCATTCTAGCGGGGACAAATTAATAGTTTGTGAAGAAGAGGATGTACACACTGATGGGGGTGAAGAATCGGATGCAGATGATGACATTGTGCCTATTGAAAGTACAAAAGTTTGTGCACTGCCCATTGCCAGCTTGTTTTGTGGGGGTCCAAACAAACCAATCCTTCCAGCCACAAGTGACAGTCCCTGTCGCTGAAATGATTGGTTTGTTAAAGTTTGCATGTCCTGTTTAATATAGAACATAAGGGTGTGTGGGAGGGCCCTAGGATAATTCCATCTTGCACCTCTTTTCTTTGCATTATGTGCTCTTTGGAGAATTTTTTGGCATAGTTTATGTTATGATTTGGAGTAGATACCTGGGCAGCAGTCTGGATATGAGATGGATATAGTGGGTTGGCCTGATATGTGGAACAACTGTAATGACTGTTTTACTAAGGCAAATAGGTAGTACAAGGTGGTGCTCACTTGATTACACTTGCCCAGCAGTCTTTTACCCTCCTGCACAGCTAGGCTTCACCTTTAGCAGCCACCTTTCCGGGTGAATTAGTTCCACCCTGTAAACTCAGATGCCCCCAGAAATTATGGATGGACAAGGCACCTATAGGAGGCTGGGCAAGAGTAAAACACAAGTGCAGAGAGATGCTCACTGAATACTACCTTGATTAAGCTGACCAATTCACAAGCTGGGATAAGTAACAGAATGTATGTGAATGCAACAATGTACAGGGTGATATTAGCTACTGAGTATAAACTGTATGTAAATGCAACAATGCACAAGATGGTATTAGCAACTAAACTTAGACTGTATATGAATGCAACAATGCACAAGATGGTATTTAGCAACTAAACACAAACTGTATGTGAATGCAGCAATGCATAGGGTGGAATAAGCAACTAAGTACAAGCAATGAATAATATAGTAGTGAGTTCCTTAAGGAACTAGGCAGAACAAGGCAAGGTACAGATAAGAAGATTACTGCAGGAGTCCCCTGGATTCCAGGCAAGGCAGGACAAAGCAAGACAAGGCAAGGTAAGGCTGGAGCTGTCTGAATGTACTTCCAGGCTAGGTCTCACATACACAGTCAGGAACTCAGGATACTGGCAGGATAGGGTACACAGTATTCAAACTGGACTGGGTATCACAAGTAATGTTATAGCACCAACTGCACAGTGCCAAGATACCACCATAGGACAGGGACTGTACACAGTAACAAGAAGCTATAACCGGCCTCAGCTGAAGGGCAAGCTGGTTAATAAAGGGAGCAAGCCCCAATCAGGATGGCTGGGAAAGAACCAGCCTCCTGAACACTGATTAACTACAGCTGAAAAAAACAGACACAAGGTAATGGCCTAACTGTCTGATAGGTAAAACTGCACAGACCATACATACAGGAGACAGGCTGCAGTTAAACAGAACAAAGACAGGAATGAGCCACAGCGGTGGCTCATGACAGTTTATAAAACTGTTATCCTGTCTGCTACTGCAGTGCCACTCCTAGATGTGCCACATGCTTGTGCCGCACACTGGTGTCGCTTAGCTTAGTCATCCAGCTACCTCTGTGCAACCTTTTGGCCTAAACTGGATGAAAACAATATTGTGAGCTGTGAGGTGCTCAGAATAGACTGGAAATGAGTGGAAATTAATGCTATTGAGGTTAATAATCAGTGGTCAAAGTGGAAATTTTGAAGTGGGGGTAAGGAAAAGTGAAGGTTGTAATTATGCGCACGCCAAAGATGTGCAAGTTCCGGAAAAGGGGGCATGGTCACTCAAAAGGGGCATGTCCTTCAGTGTAGTTTACCACACCAAGTACCCCTTATACCAGTGATGGCTAACCTTGACACTCCAGCTGTTGTTGAACTACACATCCCACCATGCCCTGCTACAGTTTTTCTATTTGGCCATGCTAAAACTGATGCAGGGCATGCTGGGATGTGTAGTTCAACAACAGCTGGAGTGTCAAGGTTAGCCATCACTGCCTTATACTCATTATGCACCACAATAGTAGGACCCCTTTTACTAACCAGTACTGGTGCCCCTTTCACATTATACCACACAGTATAAGCCGAAATTCGCATTATAGTTCATGGAATGAGCCGAAATTCACATTATAGCACACGGAATGAGCCGAAATTCACATTATAGCACACAGAATGAGCCGAAATTCACATAGTAGCACACAGAATGAGCCGAAATTCACATTATGCCACATGGAATGAGGGAGAGTTATGCAGGGACATAGGACATGGAGTGTGACAGAGGGACAGGGAAAGTGACAGCAGGGACATAGGGACAGGGAGAGTAACAGAGGGACAGGGAAATTGACAGCAGGGACATAAGGACAGGGAGAGTGACAGACGAACAGGGAAAGTGACAACAGGAACATAAGGACAGGGAGAGTGACAGACGGACAGGGAAAGTGCCAGCAGGGGCATAGGGACAGGGAGAGTGACAGAGAGAAGGGACAGCAAGGGCATACAGTAGGGACTAGGGAGAGAGAAAGGCAGCAGGGTAAGATTACCTATTTAGCAGCGGTAGTGCTGAGGATGCTGAGGTCTGCGGTGCAGTGGATGAGGAGGATGTGGTCGGCGAGGGGCGGAGGAGGCTGTGGGCCTCGAAGACGGTGCGGAGAGAAGGACTGAGGGCGGCAGAGGAGGCTGAGGGTGGTGGCGGTGCAGCGGAGGAGGAGGTAAAGGGCGGCGGCGGTGCAACGGAGAAGGCTGTGGTCGGCGGCCTTTGGTGTGGCACTGCGGCACCTCTGACCGCGGCACTAATATTTCAAATATGCCGCGGACCGACAGCCATTCAGGAACGGCCACGCAGCCGCTCCTCATTGGCTTCCGGTCCATGGCAGATTTGAAATAGTAGCGCCGCGGTCAGGGCTGGTGCTAGGGTGTTAGGCACCCACCTGTAAACTATACATTTTCGCCCTTTCTCCTATACTTTTCAAAAGAAACTGCACGCGCCGAAGGTATGCATTGCAAAACAAGGGGAGTGGACTCATAAGGAAGGTGATAGAGGGGGGACATACACAGGGTGACATATACATGGAGTGACAGAGGGGCATAGACAGGCTGACATTGGTATATATACACAGGGTGACAGGGTCATACACAGGGTGAAAGTGGCAAATATACAGGGTGACAGAGGGGCATACACGGTGACAGTGGCACATATACAGGGTGACAGAGGGGCATACATGGTGACAGTGGCACATATTATTATTATTATTATTATAATCCTTTATTTATATGGCGCCACAAGGGTTCCGCAGCTCCCAATTACAGAGTACATAAACAATTAATCAAACAGGAAAACAGCAACTTACAGTTGATGACAGTATAGGACAAGTACAGGGTAAATAAACATTGTTACATCAGCAGATGACACTGGAATAAGTATCAGGTGGCAGAAGACTGATGGATTTGGTGCAGTTGAAGATTATTAAAGTAAGAAAGGATAAGCACATGAGGAAAGAGGGCCCTGCTCGTGAGAGCTTACATTCTAAAGGGGAGGGGTAGACAGACAGGGGTGACACAGATGGGGTACATAGAGAGCGTAGAACAGAGGGTTAGGATGAGATTTGGCTGGGTTTGGTGAAGAAGTGGGTCTTGAGAGCCCGTATGAAGTTTTGTAGACAGGTGGAGAGTCTGAGGGAGAGAGGTAGGGAATTCCAGAGAAGTGGTGCAGCACGTGAAAAATCTTGGAGGTAGGAGTGGGAGGAAGTAATCCGTAGGCAGGAGAGTCGGCGTGCATTAGCAGAGCGAAGAGGATGGGTGGGAGTGTAAAGGGAGATAAGGTCAGAGATGTAGATGGGAGAGGAGTGGGTGAGGGCTTTGTAAGCGAGTCTGAGAAGCTTGAAATGGATTCTGAAAGGGAAGGGGAGCCAGTGAAGGTCTAGGTGGAGAGGAGAGGTGGACGTAGTACGTTTGGTGAGGAAGATGAGCCGGGCAGCAGCATTGAGCATAGATTGGAGTGGAGAGAGGTATCTGTCAGGAATGCCAATCAGGAGCAGATTACAGTAGTTAGTGGAAGTGAGGGGGAGGTGGAGTCATGAGAGGAGACAGAGAATGAACGGTCAGAAAGGTAGGAGGACAGCCAAGAGAGGGCAGTGTCACGCAGACCAATGGAGTGAAGAATTTGCAGTAGGAGAGGATGGTCCACAGTGTCAAAAGCAGCAGAGAGATCAAGTAGAATAAGTATATACATAAGGTGACAGTGGGTTATGCACTCGGGGTAACAGTGGGACATATTCACAGAACACAGGACAGTGGGTCATGCACAGGGTGGCAATGCTGTGCCAATCCCCCTCCCCACTGTGCCCCAAATAACATCATATGCCCCACTGTGCCCACAGCTTAAAATAATACAACAGCTCCCTTCTTACATGTTTTTCACTATATTTCTCCTTTCATCTTTTTCCTCTGTTCTTCTACTGTACCATGCAGCTCCTCTTGCACTGTGGCTCCTCATCAATGATAGTGACAATGGGGGTTATTCATAGTTGATCGTAGCTGTGCTAAATTTAGCACAGCTACGATCAGGCACACTGACATGCTGAGGGACGCCCAGCACAGGGCTTGTCCGCCCCGCATGTCAGTCCCTGACCCGTCACAGTAGTACAAAAGCATCGCACAGCAGCTACTCGTCGCTGCCCGGGTCTCAGTGGCTGAGTGTGACGTCACGCAGCTGCCGCGGCCCGCCCCCAGCACGGTCTAGCCACATCTGCATTGGCCAGACCACGTCCCTTAAATGGCGGCTTAATGCCGCCATCCCGCCCTTTCCTGCCCAACGACTGCCTCTGCCTGTCAATCAGGCAGAGGCGATCGCTAGCTAAAGACAGCCGTCAGCGAACACGCACAGCACCGATCAGGTCTGAATTAGCCCCAATGTCCCATTTAAAGCACTGCAGCAGCAGCCAGGCACAGACAGCTGCAGAGGGAAGGAAGCCGGGCAGACAGGACTGTAATTTTTAGTCCCAGGCCAGCGCACGCAGAGTGGCTGATGTCCATCAGATGTGGCAACCACTGTGCAACACCACTCAATCCCCGAGGTCACGGTGTGCATTGCCGCCAGAAGTACGGCCTTGGTTGGTGTAAAAGTCATTGGAAGAAGGAGCTACTGACTCTGCTGAGCATGCTCAGCTTCTTCCGTCTCACCTCCTGTTGCTGTCAACACAGTGCTTACTGAAGCAACTGCGACGCAGCCCAAGTAGTTTGGCATGCAGTTTTTCCACTGGCAGGGGGAATGTGCCGAGGCCTCGGAAGCACGGGTACCAGTGGTACCCCCCCCTGTTCCAGGGCCTGCCAATAGGTGCACTGTTCACACGGTGCGCTTCACTGTTCACGCTGCACAGCAGCCGGCAGCAACTGTGGAGAGAAAGCAGCAGGGTAGCAGTGCCTCCCTGCTTTGCATACCCTTGTCGAGAGTGGGTAGCGCTGGCTCTGGCCACTGTCAGCTCGATGCGGCAGCGGGGTTCAGTGCTCGAGGAAGTGTCGGTATGCCATACCGTTGTATACCGGGCCACTTCAAGCACTTTTAATAATACTGTAGGAACAAAAACACCCCCAAATTCTGTAATTTTAGCTGTTTTTATGATTTAAAAAGAAATAAGTCCAGATCCAATACCAAAACCAAAACTCAAAAGGGTGGTTTTGGCAACACCAATACAGATCAACATTGATTGAGATCGATTTTCATCTATATTAAATCGACCTTTAGTATATTTCCCCCCAAAGAGTCTGCCTCGGGTGGTGAAGAGATAAGATCTATCCATAACTACAATAACCAAACCCACCTACAAACAGATACAGTACCAATGGCAATGCAAGCAAATTTAAAATGTATATAAATACTGTATACTAGGTGCCTCAGGTGGGTGAGTGATGTGTGGGTCAGTGTAATAGGGTGTGGACAGTCAAATAGAGGTCCTTGTTTGAGACTCTGGCAACAGTGACTTGATGAGTCTGGCGTCTGTAGGGTGGGACGCACTAACCTTTTTATTCTGTTGAAATAGTTCTTCTCCTCCTGACAGGCACAGGTCCTTGCTCCCAGGTCCGGTATATTGTCCTTTTGCGGCTCCTCTCCGCCGCGGCCACTGTGAGCTGTGCGGTGTCGCTAGTGCATCTCACCCAACCTCCCTCCGGCGTCTTGCAGACCTACGTGCGCATGACAGGATCTTGTAAGACATGCACATGCGCCGTAGAGATGACAGTGGCCGTGGCGATGAGGAGGCAGATCGCGAGAATGGGAAACTACGTGGACTGTTAGCGAAGGGAAGCGCCGGGCAATCGGAGATGCAGAGAGGGCAGCAGAAGAGGTTATTACATGTGCACTGGTGACAGGTCCGTCCTTGGCGGCCAGCCTCAGCGGTATAGGGGTACAGGAGCTAGCGTCCCATGGCCAGCCATGTACCATGGTCACCTCCCTATCTCCTGTATATTCTCCCAGATCTGTCACTCTGTGACTGTGTGGCTAACGCTGGCTAACGCTGGGGGGAGTCACAGCAATGGGCGGAGACAGCATCTGCAGGGAGATACACCAGTGCCAGCAGCAGACACAGTTCTCCTATATATTCTCCCTGATCTGTCACTCTGTGACTATGTCTGCTGCTGGTATCTCCCTGGAGATGCTGTCTCTGCCCATTGCTGTGACTTCCACCAGCATTAGCCACACAGTCACAGAGTGACAGGGGTGTAGTATGGGTGACCGGCGGTCTCCTGACCGCCGGTCACCTTACCGACGCCGGGATCCCGGCAGCATACCGACGCCGGGATCCCGGCGGGGAGGGGCGAGTGCAGCAAGCCCCTTGCGGGCTCGCTGTGCTCGCCACGCTGCGGGCTCGGTGGCGACCTGCGGTCGCCACGGGTTCTATTCCCACTCTATGGGTGTCGTGGACACCCACGAGTGGAAATAGTCCCTGTTGGTCGGCATGCCGACCATCGGGATAGTGAGCCGTCGGGCTCACGGAGGAGGTCATGTGACTGTCGGTCAGCCGACCGGCGGTCACATGACTACCACCCAGTGACAGATCTGGGAGAATATATAGGAGATAGTTCAGAAGTGTAAGGTTTCAGGAATTACACAATGCTGTATTCTAATAAATGATTACACATGTATGCTAACGAGCATTTTCTTTCATTGTTAAGCATTGTGCAGTTTGCATTTGAAAGTTACAGATAGTGTAATGGTTAGCATTTCTACCTCACAGCACTGAGGTCATGGGTTTGATTCTCACCATGGTCCTAACTATGTGGAGATTGTATATTCTCCTCATGCTTGTGTGGCTTTATCCAGGTACTTAATTTTCTTTCCACAATCTAAAATCATACTGGTAGGTTAACCCGTCCGTCAGGCGCACCTCTGGGACTCCCGGGTTCGGGTTCAGGCGCAGTGCGCCTGACAGGCACCTGTTAGAAAATCATCATTAGCACCTAATTAACTCAATTCTAACTCTCTTAAAGTGATCAGTGACCTTCATTAGGATATACCAAGAGAGAAATCGTAGGTTTTATGGGCCATTTCAGCAGAAAATCTGAAGCAAAAAAGAGAAAACACGAACATGAGTATAAGTTTGGGCACAGTGTGCCTGAGAGGCCACCCTGGACAAACCTACATATATCCGCAAAATATCCACAACCTTTGTCATTTTCATTCATACAATTAGCAAAATAAACAATTAATAGATGAAAATAAAAGCAAAAACGAACTGGCGGAGTTTGGGCAGTGTGCCTGAGAGGCCAGGAGGGTCACTACTACACTCCACGCAGGCGGCGGGAAAACTGACTAGGGGGGTTTCGAACAGCACCTAGAGATAGGAAGGTACTAGGAGGGACAGGCCCCTGTGCCCCCTTGGGGTGGAGAGGGAAGCGAGTACAGCTTTGCGGCACCTGTCAAGCCAGCTGCGCCTGACTGAGGGTTAATTCGGTTGGATATGGTTGAAGAGCTCTTATTTGCATTTGAGGGGAACGAAGGGCAGCCTCCAGAAAGCTTTGTATATTCTCTAGAGATGAGCGGGTTCGGTTCCTCTGAATCCGAACCCGCCCGAACTTCAGGTTTTTTACACGGGTCCGAGCAGGCTCGGATCTTCCCGCCTTGCTCGGCTAACCTGAGCGCGCCCGAACGTCATCATCACGCTGTCGGATTCTCGCGAGGCTCGGATTCTATCGCGAGACTCGGATTCTATATAAGGAGCCGCGCGTCGCCGCCATTTTCACACGTGCATTGAGAGTCATAGGGAGAGGACGTGGCTGGCGTCCTCTCCGTTTAGAGAAGAGAGAGACACAGTATTTTCGGGGAGCATTATTAGGAGGAGTACTACTGTATACTACTATACTACTTGCTGAAGTGATATTTATAGATTAGATAGTGTGACTGTAAGTGTATTATCTGACTTGTGGGGGAGACACTGATAGTGGGGAGCAGTTAGAGTCTGAGAGCAGGACTCAGGAGTACATATAACGTACAGTGCACACTTTTGCTGCCAGAGTCAGTGCCACACTGCCATTGTTGTGACCACACTGACCACCAGTATAATAATATATTTTGTGATTGTCTGCTTAGGCCTCGGAGTACTAGTTGCAAGTTGCAACGTGACCTGTCCTGAAGTGACCACCAGTTTAATAATCAATCACCACCAGTTTAATATATATATATATATATATATATATATATATATATAATTGTATATAATATATATATATATAATATTGTATACCACCTACCCGTGGTTTTTTTTTTTTTAATTCTTCTTTATACATACTACTATAGTAGCTTACTGTAGCAGTCTGCGGTGCTGTGCTGACCTGACAGTGTCCAGCAGGTCCGTCATCAGTCATTACATAATAAATATATATAGTACCTGTCCGGCTGCAGTACTAGTGATATTATATTGATTTCATCTCATTATCAATAATTTATCATCCAGTCTAGACTCTATATTAGCAGCAGACACAGTACGTTAGTCCACGGCTGTAGCTACCTCTGTGTCGGCACTCGGCAGTCCATCCATAATTGTATACCACCTACCCGTGTTTTTTTTTTTCTTTCTTCTTTGTACATACTACTATAGAGTATAGTAGCTTACTGTAGCAGTCTGCGGTGCTGCTGAGCTGACAGTGTCCAGCAGGTCCGTCATCAGTCATCATTACCTAATAAATATATTATCTACCTGTCCGGCTGCAGTACTAGTGATATTATATATACATACATATATATATTGATTTCATCTCATTATCAATCATCCAGTCTATATTAGCAGCAGACACAGTACGTTAGTCCACGGCTGTAGCTACCTCTGTGTCGGCACTCAGCAGTCCATCCATAATTGTATACCACCTACCCGTGGTTTTTTTTTTCTTTCTTCTTTGTACATACTACTATAGTATAGTAGCTTACTGTAGCAGTCTGCGGTGCTGCTGAGCTGACAGTGTCCAGCAGGTCCGTCATCAGTCATCATTACCTAATAAATATATTATCTACCTGTCCGGCTGCAGTACTAGTGATATTATATATACATACATATATATATTGATTTCATCTCATCAATCATCCAGTCTATATTAGCAGCAGACACAGTACGTTAGTCCACGGCTGTAGCTACCTCTGTGTCGGCACTCGGCAGTCCATCCATAATTGTATACCACCTACCCGTGGTTTTTTTTTTCTTTCTTCTTTGTACATACTACTATAGAGTATAGTAGCTTACTGTAGCAGTCTGCGGTGCTGCTGAGCTGACAGTGTCCAGCAGGTCCGTCATCAGTCATCATTACCTAATAAATATATTATCTACCTGTCCGGCTGCAGTACTAGTGATATTATATATACATACATATATATATTGATTTCATCTCATTATCAATCATCCAGTCTATATTAGCAGCAGACACAGTACGTTAGTCCACGGCTGTAGCTACCTCTGTGTCGGCACTCGGCAGTCCATCCATAATTGTATACCACCTACCCGTGGTTTTTTTTTTCTTTCTTCTTTGTACATACTACTATAGTATAGTAGCTTACTGTAGCAGTCTGCGGTGCTGCTGAGCTGACAGTGTCCAGCAGGTCCGTCATCAGTCATCATTACCTAATAAATATATTATCTACCTGTCCGGCTGCAGTACTAGTGATATTATATATACATACATATATATATTGATTTCATCTAATTATCAATCATCCAGTCTATATTAGCAGCAGACACAGTACGTTAGTCCACGGCTGTAGCTACCTCTGTGTCGGCACTCCGCAGTCCATCCATAATTGTATACCACCTACCCGTGGTTTTTTTTCTTTCTTTCTTCTTTGTACATACTACTATAGTATAGTAGCTTACTGTAGCAGTCTGCGGTGCTGCTGAGCTGACAGTGTCCAGCAGGTCCGTCATCAGTCATCATTACCTAATAAATATATTATCTACCTGTCCGGCTGCAGTACTAGTGATATTATATATACATACATATATATATTGATTTCATCTCATTATCAATCATCCAGTCTATATTAGCAGCAGACACAGTACGTTAGTCCACGGCTGTAGCTACCTCTGTGTCGGCACTCGGCAGTCCATCCATAATTGTATACCACCTACCCGTGGTTTTTTTTTTTCTTTCTTCTTTGTACATACTACTATAGTATAGTAGCTTACTGTAGCAGTCTGCGGTGCTGCTGAGCTGACAGTGTCCAGCAGGTCCGTCATCAGTCATCATTACCTAATAAATATATTATCTACCTGTCCGGCTGCAGTACTAGTGATATTATATATACATACATATATATATTGATTTCATCTCATTATCAATCATCCAGTCTATATTAGCAGCAGACACAGTACGTTAGTCCACGGCTGTAGCTACCTCTGTGTCGGCACTCGGCAGTCCATCCATAATTGTATACCACCTACCCGTGGTTTTTTTTTTTCTTTCTTCTTTGTACATACTACTATAGTATAGTAGCTTACTGTAGCAGTCTGCGGTGCTGCTGAGCTGACAGTGTCCAGCAGGTCCGTCATCAGTCATCATTACCTAATAAATATATTATCTACCTGTCCGGCTGCAGTACTAGTGATATTATATATACATACATATATATATTGATTTCATCTCATTATCAATCATCCAGTCTATATTAGCAGCAGACACAGTACGTTAGTCCACGGCTGTAGCTACCTCTGTGTCGGCACTCCGCAGTCCATCCATAATTGTATACCACCTACCCGTGGTTTTTTTTCTTTCTTTCTTCTTTGTACATACTACTATAGTATAGTAGCTTACTGTAGCAGTCTGCGGTGCTGCTGAGCTGACAGTGTCCAGCAGGTCCGTCATCAGTCATCATTACCTAATAAATATATTATCTACCTGTCCGGCTGCAGTACTAGTGATATTATATATACATACATATATATATTGATTTCATCTCATTATCAATCATCCAGTCTATATTAGCAGCAGACACAGTACGTTAGTCCACGGCTGTAGCTACCTCTGTGTCGGCACTCGGCAGTCCATCCATAATTGTATACCACCTACCCGTGGTTTTTTTTTTTCTTTCTTCTTTGTACATACTACTATAGTATAGTAGCTTACTGTAGCAGTCTGCGGTGCTGCTGAGCTGACAGTGTCCAGCAGGTCCGTCATCAGTCATCATTACCTAATAAATATATTATCTACCTGTCCGGCTGCAGTACTAGTGATATTATATATACATACATATATATATTGATTTCATCTCATTATCAATCATCCAGTCTATATTAGCAGCAGACACAGTACGTTAGTCCACGGCTGTAGCTACCTCTGTGTCGGCACTCGGCAGTCCATCCATAAGTATACTAGTATCCATCCATCTCCATTGTTTACCTGAGGTGCCTTTTAGTTGTGCCTATTAAAATATGGAGAACAAAAATGTTGAGGTTCCAAAATTAGGGAAAGATCAAGATCCACTTCCACCTCGTGCTGAAGCTGCTGCCACTAGTCATGGCCGAGACGATGAAATGCCAGCAACGTCGTCTGCCAAGGCCGATGCCCAATGTCATAGTACAGAGCATGTCAAATCCAAAACACCAAATATCAGTAAAAAAAGGACTCCAAAACCTAAAATAAAATTGTCGGAGGAGAAGCGTAAACTTGCCAATATGCCATTTACCACACGGAGTGGCAAGGAACGGCTGAGGCCCTGGCCTATGTTCATGGCTAGTGGTTCAGCTTCACATGAGGATGGAAGCACTCAGCCTCTCGCTAGAAAACTGAAAAGACTCAAGCTGGCAAAAGCACCGCAAAGAACTGTGCGTTCTTCGAAATCCCAAATCCACAAGGAGAGTCCAATTGTGTCGGTTGCGATGCCTGACCTTCCCAACACTGGACGTGAAGAGCATGCGCCTTCCACCATTTGCACGCCCCCTGCAAGTGCTGGAAGGAGCACCCGCAGTCCAGTTCCTGATAGTCAGATTGAAGATGTCAGTGTTGAAGTACACCAGGATGAGGAGGATATGGGTGTTGCTGGCGCTGGGGAGGAAATTGACCAGGAGGATTCTGATGGTGAGGTGGTTTGTTTAAGTCAGGCACCCGGGGAGACACCTGTTGTCCGTGGGAGGAATATGGCCGTTGACATGCCTGGTGAAAATACCAAAAAAATCAGCTCTTCAGTGTGGAGGTATTTCAACAGAAAAGCGGACAACAGGTGTCAAGCCGTGTGTTGCCTTTGTCAAGCTGTAATAAGTAGGGGTAAGGACGTTAACCACCTCGGAACATCCTCCCTTATACGTCACCTGCAGCGCATTCATAATAAGTCAGTGACAAGTTCAAAAACTTTGGGCGACAGCGGAAGCAGTCCACTGACCAGTAAATCCCTTCCTCTTGTAACCAAGCTCACGCAAACCACCCCACCAACTCCCTCAGTGTCAATTTCCTCCTTCCCCAGGAATGCCAATAGTCCTGCAGGCCATGTCACTGGCAATTCTGACGAGTCCTCTCCTGCCTGGGATTCCTCCGATGCATCCTTGCGTGTAACGCCTACTGCTGCTGGCGCTGCTGTTGTTGCTGCTGGGAGTCGATGGTCATCCCAGAGGGGAAGTCGTAAGCCCACTTGTACTACTTCCAGTAAGCAATTGACTGTCCAACAGTCCTTTGCGAGGAAGATAAAATATCACAGCAGTCATCCTGCTGCAAAGCGGATAACTGAGGCCTTGACAACTATGTTGGTGTTAGACGTGCATCCGGTATCCGCCGTTAGTTCACAGGGAACTAGACAATTTATTGAGGCAGTGTGCCCCCGTTACCAAATACCATCTAGGTTCCACTTCTCTAGGCACGCGATACCGAGAATGTACACGGACGTCAGAAAAAGACTCACCAGTGTCCTAAAAAATGCAGTTGTACCCAATGTCCACTTAACCACGGACATGTGGACAAGTGGAGCAGGGCAGGGTCAGGACTATATGACTGTGACTGCCCACTGGGTAGATGTATGGACTCCCGCCGCAAGAACAGCAGCAGCGGCACCAGTAGCAGCATCTCGCAAACGCCAACTCTTTCCTAGGCAGGCTACGCTTTGTATCACCGCTTTCCAGAATACGCACACAGCTGAAAACCTCTTACGGCAACTGAGGAAGATCATCGCGGAATGGCTTACCCCAATTGGACTCTCCTGTGGATTTGTGGCATCGGACAACGCCAGCAATATTGTGTGTGCATTAAATATGGGCAAATTCCAGCACGTCCCATGTTTTGCACATACCTTGAATTTGGTGGTGCAGAATTTTTTAAAAAACGACAGGGGCGTGCAAGAGATGCTGTCGGTGGCCAGAAGAATTGCGGGACACTTTCGGCGTACAGGCACCACGTACAGAAGACTGGAGCACCACCAAAAACTACTGAACCTGCCCTGCCATCATCTGAAGCAAGAAGTGGTAACGAGGTGGAATTCAACCCTCTATATGCTTCAGAGGTTGGAGGAGCAGCAAAAGGCCATTCAAGCCTATACAATTGAGCACGATATAGGAGGTGGAATGCACCTGTCTCAAGCGCAGTGGAGAATGATTTCAACGTTGTGCAAGGTTCTGATGCCCTTTGAACTTGCCACACGTGAAGTCAGTTCAGACACTGCCAGCCTGAGTCAGGTCATTCCCCTCATCAGGCTTTTGCAGAAGAAGCTGGAGACATTGAAGGAGGAGCTAACACGGAGCGATTCCGCTAGGCATGTGGGACTTGTGGATGGAGCCCTTAATTCGCTTAACAAGGATTCACGGGTGGTCAATCTGTTGAAATCAGAGCACTACATTTTGGCCACTGTGCTCGATCCTAGATTTAAAGCCTACCTTGGATCTCTCTTTCCGGCAGACACAAGTCTGCTGGGGTTGAAAGACCTGCTGGTGAGAAAATTGTCAAGTCAAGCGGAACGCGACCTGTCAACATCTCCTCCTTCACATTCTCCCGCAACTGGGGGTGCGAGGAAAAGGCTCAGAATTCCGAGCCCACCCGCTGGCGGTGATGCAGGGCAGTCTGGAGCGACTGCTGATGCTGACATCTGGTCCGGACTGAAGGACCTGACAACGATTACGGTAGAGATGAGCGCCGGAAATTTTTCGGGTTTTGTGTTTTGGTTTTGGGTTCGGTTCCGTGGCCGTGTTTTGGGTTCGACCGCGTTTTGGCAAAACCTCACCGAATTTTTTTTGTCGGATTCGGGTGTGTTTTGGATTCGGGTGTTTTTTTTCAAAAAACCCTAAAAAACAGCTTAAATCATAGAATTTGGGGGTCATTTTGATCCCAAAGTATTATTAACCTCAAAAACCATAATTTCCACTCATTTTCAGTCTATTCTGAATACCTCACACCTCACAATATTATTTTTAGTCCTAAAATTTGCACCGAGGTCGCTGTGTGAGTAAGATAAGCGACCCTAGTGGCCGACACAAACACCGGGCCCATCTAGGAGTGGCACTGCAGTGTCACGCAGGATGTCCCTTCCAAAAAACCCTCCCCAAACAGCACATGACGCAAAGAAAAAAAGAGGCGCAATGAGGTAGCTGTGTGAGTAAGATAAGCGACCCTAGTGGCCGACACAAACACCGGGCCCATCTAGGAGTGGCACTGCAGTGTCACGCAGGATGTCCCTTCCAAAAAACCCTCCCCAAACAGCACATGACGCAAAGAAAAAAAGAGGCGCAATGAGGTAGCTGTGTGAGTAAGATAAGCGACCCTAGTGGCCGACACAAACACCGGGCCCATCTAGGAGTGGCACTGCAGTGTCACGCAGGATGTCCCTTCCAAAAAACCCTCCCCAAACAGCACATGACGCAAAGAAAAATAAAAGAAAAAAGAGGTGCAAGATGGAATTGTCCTTGGGCCCTCCCACCCACCCTTATGTTGTATAAACAAAACAGGACATGCACACTTTAACCAACCCATCATTTCAGTGACAGGGTCTGCCACACGACTGTGACTGATATGACGGGTTGGTTTGGACCCCCCCCCAAAAAAGAAGCAATTAATCTCTCCTTGTACAAACTGGCTCTACAGAGGCAAGATGTCCACCTCATCATCATCCTCCGATATATCACCGTGTACATCCCCCTCCTCACAGATTATCAATTCGTCCCCACTGGAATCCACCATCTCAGCTCCCTGTGTACTTTGTGGAGGCAATTGCTGCTGGTCAATGTCTCCGCGGAGGAATTGATTATAATTCATTTTAATGAACATCATCTTCTCCACATTTTCTGGATGTAACCTCGTACGCCGATTGCTGACAAGGTGAGCGGCGGCACTAAACACTCTTTCGGAGTACACACTTGTGGGAGGGCAACTTAGGTAGAATAAAGCCAGTTTGTGCAAGGGCCTCCAAATTGCCTCTTTTTCCTGCCAGTATAAGTACGGACTGTGTGACATGCCTACTTGGATGCGGTCACTCATATAATCCTCCACCATTCTTTCAATGTTGAGAGAATCATATGCAGTGACAGTAGACGACATGTCCGTAATCGTTGTCAGGTCCTTCAGTCCGGACCAGATGTCAGCATCAGCAGTCGCTCCAGACTGCCCTGCATCACCGCCAGCGGGTGGGCTCGGAATTCTGAGCCTTTTCCTCGCACCCCCAGTTGCGGGAGAATGTGAAGGAGGAGATGTTGACAGGTCGCGTTCCGCTTGACTTGACAATTTTCTCACCAGCAGGTCTTTCAACCCCAGCAGACTTGTGTCTGCCGGAAAGAGAGATCCAAGGTAGGTTTTAAATCTAGGATCGAGCACGGTGGCCAAAATGTAGTGCTCTGATTTCAACAGATTGACCACCCGTGAATCCTTGTTAAGCGAATTAAGGGCTCCATCCACAAGTCCCACATGCCTAGCGGAATCGCTCCGTGTTAGCTCCTCCTTCAATGTCTCCAGCTTCTTCTGCAAAAGCCTGATGAGGGGAATGACCTGACTCAGGCTGGCAGTGTCTGAACTGACTTCACGTGTGGCAAGTTCAAAGGGCATCAGAACCTTGCACAACGTTGAAATCATTCTCCACTGCACTTGAGACAGGTGCATTCCACCTCCTATATCGTGCTCAATTGTATAGGCTTGAATGGCCTTTTGCTGCTCCTCCAACCTCTGAAGCATATAGAGGGTTGAATTCCACCTCGTTACCACTTCTTGCTTCAGATGATGGCAGGGCAGGTTCAGTAGTTTTTGGTGGTGCTCCAGTCTTCTGTACGTGGTGCCTGTACGCCAAAAGTGTCCCGCAATTCTTCTGGCCACCGACAGCATCTCTTGCACGCCCCTGTCGTTTTTTAAAAAATTCTGCACCACCAAATTCAAGGTATGTGCAAAACATGGGACGTGCTGGAATTTGCCCATATTTAATGCACACACAATATTGCTGGCGTTGTCCGATGCCACAAATCCACAGGAGAGTCCAATTGGGGTAAGCCATTCCGCGATGATCTTCCTCAGTTGCCGTAAGAGGTTTTCAGCTGTGTGCGTATTCTGGAAAGCGGTGATACAAAGCGTAGCCTGCCTAGGAAAGAGTTGGCGTTTGCGAGATGCTGCTACTGGTGCCGCCGCTGCTGTTCTTGCGGCGGGAGTCCATACATCTACCCAGTGGGCTGTCACAGTCATATAGTCCTGACCCTGCCCTGCTCCACTTGTCCACATGTCCGTGGTTAAGTGGACATTGGGTACAACTGCATTTTTTAGGACACTGGTGAGTCTTTTTCTGACGTCCGTGTACATTCTCGGTATCGCCTGCCTAGAGAAGTGGAACCTAGATGGTATTTGGTAATGGGGGCACACTGCCTCAATAAATTGTCTAGTTCCCTGTGAACTAACGGCGGATACCGGACGCACGTCTAACACCAACATAGTTGTCAAGGCCTCAGTTATCCGCTTTGCAGCAGGATGACTGCTGTGATATTTCATCTTCCTCGCAAAGGACTGTTGGACAGTCAATTGCTTACTGGAAGTAGTACAAGTGGGCTTACGACTTCCCCTCTGGGATGACCATCGACTCCCAGCAGCAACAACAGCAGCGCCAGCAGCAGTAGGCGTTACACGCAAGGATTCATCGGAGGAATCCCAGGCAGGAGAGGACTCGTCAGAATTGCCAGTGACATGGCCTGCAGGACTATTGGCATTCCTGGGGAAGGAGGAAATTGACACTGAGGGAGTTGGTGGGGTGGTTTGCGTGAGCTTGGTTACAAGAGGAAGGGATTTACTGGTCAGTGGACTGCTTCCGCTGTCGGCCAAAGTTTTTGAACTTGTCACTGACTTATTATGAATGCGCTGCAGGTGACGTATAAGGGAGGATGTTCCGAGGTGGTTAACGTCCTTACCCCTACTTATTACAGCTTGACAAAGGGAACACACGGCTTGACAAATGTTGTCCGCATTTCTGGTGAAATACTTCCACACCGAAGAGCTGATTTTTTTGGTATTTTCACCAGGCATGTCAACGGCCATATTCCTCCCACGGACAACAGGTGTCTCCCCGGGTGCCTGACTTAAACAAACCACCTCACCATCAGAATCCTCCTTGTCAATTTCCTCCCCAGCGCCAGCAACACCCATATCCTCCTCATCCTGGTGTACTTCAACACTGACATCTTCAATCTGACTATCAGGAACTGGACTGCGGGTGCTCCTTCCAGCACTTGCAGGGGGCGTGCAAATGGTGGAAGGCGCATGCTCTTCACGTCCAGTGTTGGGAAGGTCAGGCATCGCAACCGACACAATTGGACTCTCCTTGTGGATTTGGGATTTCGAAGAACGCACAGTTCTTTGCAGTGCTTTTGCCAGCTTGAGTCTTTTCAGTTTTCTAGCGAGAGGCTGAGTGCTTCCATCCTCATGTGAAGCTGAACCACTAGCCATGAACATAGGCCAGGGCCTCAGCCGTTCCTTGCGACTCCGTGTGGTAAATGGCATATTGGCAAGTTTACGCTTCTCCTCCGACAATTTTATTTTAGGTTTTGGAGTCCTTTTTTTACTGATATTTGGTGTTTTGGATTTGACATGCTCTGTACTATGACATTGGGCATCGGCCTTGGCAGACGACGTTGCTGGCATTTCATCGTCTCGGCCATGACTAGTGGCAGCAGCTTCAGCATGAGGTGGAAGTGGATCTTGATCTTTCCCTAATTTTGGAACCTCAACATTTTTGTTCTCCATATTTTAATAGGCACAACTAAAAGGCACCTCAGGTAAACAATGGAGATGGATGGATACTAGTATACAATTATGGATGGACTGCCGAGTGCCGACACAGAGGTAGCTACAGCCGTGGACTACCGTACTGTACTGTGTCTGCTGCTAATATAGACTGGTTGATAATGAGATGTAGTATGTATAAAGAAGAAAGAAAAAAAAACCACGGGTAGGTGGTATACAATTATGGATGGACTGCCGAGTGCCGACACAGAGGTAGCTACAGCCGTGGACTACCGTACTGTACTGTGTCTGCTGCTAATATAGACTGGTTGATAATGAGATGTAGTATGTATAAAGAAGAAAGAAAAAAAAATCACGGGTAGGTGGTATACAATTATGGATGGACTGCCGAGTGCCGACACAGAGGTAGCTACAGCCGTGGACTACCGTACTGTACTGTGTCTGCTGCTAATATAGACTGGATGATAATGAGATGTAGTATGTATAAAGAAGAAAAAAAAAAACACGGGTAGGTGGTATACAATTATGGATGGACTGCCGAGTGCCGACACAGAGGTAGCTACAGCCGTGGACTACCATACTGTACTGTGTCTGCTGCTAATATAGACTGGATGATAATGAGATGTAGTATGTATAAAGAAGAAAGAAAAAAAACCACGGGTAGGTGGTATACAATTATGGATGGACTGCCGAGTGCCGACACAGAGGTAGCTACAGCCGTGGACTACCGTACTGTACTGTGTCTGCTGCTAATATAGACTGGTTGATAATGAGATGTAGTATGTATAAAGAAGAAAGAAAAAAAACCACGGGTAGGTGGTATACAATTATGGATGGACTGCCGAGTGCCGACACAGAGGTAGCTACAGCCGTGGACTACCGTACTGTACTGTGTCTGCTGCTAATATAGACTGGATGATAATGAGATGTAGTATGTATAAAGAAGAAAGAAAAAAAAACCACGGGTAGTATACAATTATGGATGGACTGCCGAGTGCCGACACAGAGGTAGCTACAGCCGTGGACTACCGTACTGTACTGTGTCTGCTGCTAATATAGACTGGATGATAATGAGATGTAGTATGTATAAAGAAGAAAGAAAAAAAAACCACGGGTAGGTGGTATACAATTATGGACGGACTGCCGAGTGCTGACACAGAGGTAGCTACAGCCGTGGACTACCGTACTGTACTGTGTCTGCTGCTAATATAGACTGGTTGATAATGAGATGTAGTATGTATAAAGAAGAAAGAAAAAAAAACCACGGGTAGGTGGTATACAATTATGGATGGACTGCCGAGTGCCGACACAGAGGTAGCTACAGCCGTGGACTACCGTACTGTACTGTGTCTGCTGCTAATATAGACTGGATGATAATGAGATGTAGTATGTATAAAGAAGAAAAAAAAACCACGGGTAGGTGGTATACAATTATGGATGGACTGCCGAGTGCCGACACAGAGGTAGCTACAGCCGTGGACTACCGTACTGTACTGTGTCTGCTGCTAATATAGACTGGATGATAATGAGATGTAGTATGTATAAAGAAGAAAGAAAAAAAAAAACACGGGTAGGTGGTATACAATTATGGATGGACTGCCGAGTGCCGACACAGAGGTAGCTACAGCCGTGAACTACCGTACTGTGTCTGCTGCGACTGGATGATAAATAATGATATAAAAAATATATATATATCACTACTGCAGCCGGACAGGTATATATTATATAATGACGGACCTGCTGGACACTGTCTGTCAGCAGAATGAGTTTTTTATAGAATATTAAAAAACACCACACAAGTCACACGACGAGTGTTTAACTTTTTCAGGCAATCACAATATAGTATACTATACTGGTGGTCAGTGTGGTCAGGTCACTGGTCAGTCACACTGGCAGTGGCACTCCTGCCTGCAGCAAAAGTGTGCACTGTTTAATTTTAATAATATGTATGTACTCCTGGCTCCTGCTATAACCTATAACTGCTCCCCAGTCTCCCCCACAATTAAGCTGTGTGAGCACAGTCAGATATTATACATAGATGATGCAGCACACTGGGCTGAGCACAGATATGGTATGTGACTGAGTCACTGTGTATCGTTTTTTTCAGGCAGAGAACGGATTATATTAAATAAAACTGCACTGGTGGTCACTGGTCAGTGGTCAGTCACTAGTAAACTCTGCACTCTCTAGTACTCCTAAGCTCCAGTAAATCAAGTGTCTCTGTCTCAATCTCACTCTCTCTCTTCTAATCTAAATGGAGAGGACGCCAGCCACGTCCTCTCCCTATCAATCTCAATGCACGTGTGAAAATGGCGGCGACGCGCGGCTCCTTATATAGAATCCGAGTCTCGCGATAGAATCCGAGCCTCGCGAGAATCCGACAGCGTCATGATGACGTTCGGGCGCGCTCGGGTTAACCGAGCAAGGCGGGAAGATCCGAGTCGCTCGGATCCGTGTAAAAAAAGCTGAAGTTCGGGCGGGTTCGGATTCCGAGGAACCGAACCCGCTCATCTCTAGATTACGGACATGTCGTCTACTGTCACTGCATATGATTCTCTCACCATTGAAAGAATGGTGGAGGATTATATGAGTGACCGCATCCAAGTAGGCACGTCACACAGTCCGTACTTATACTGGCAGGAAAAAGAGGCAATTTGGAGGCCCTTGCACAAACTGTCTTTATTCTACCTAAGTTGCCCTCCCACAAGTGTGTACTCCGAAAGAGTGTTTAGTGCCGCCGCTCACCTTGTCAGCAATCGGCGTACGAGGTTACATCCAGAAAATGTGGAGAAGATGATGTTCATTAAAATGAATTATAATCAATTCCTCTGTGGAGACATTGACCAGCAGCAATTGCCTCCACAAAGTACACAGGGAGCTGAGATGGTGGATTTCAGTGGGGACGAATTGATAATCTGTGAGGAGGGGGATGTACACGGTGATATATCGGAGGATGATGATGAGGTGGACATCTTGCCTCTGTAGAGCCAGTTTGTGCAAGGAGAGATTAATTGCTTCTTTTTTGGTGGGGGTCCAAACCAACCCGTCATTTCAGTCACAGTCGTGTGGCAGACCCTGTCACTGAAATGATGGGTTGGTTAAAGTGTGCATGTCCTGTTTATACAACATAAGGGTGGGTGGGAGGGCCCAAGGACAATTCCATCTTGCACCTCTTTTTTCTTTAATTTTTCTTTGCGTCATGTGCTGTTTGGGGAGGGTTTTTTGGAAGGGACATCCTGCGTGACACTGCAGTGCCACTCCTAGATGGGCCCGGTGTTTGTGTCGGCCACTAGGGTCGCTTATCTTACTCACACAGCTACCTCGTTGCGCCTCTTTTTTTCTTTGCGTCATGTGCTGTTTGGGGAGGGTTTTTTGGAAGGGACATCCTGCGTGACACTGCAGTGACACTCCTAGATGGGCCCGGTGTTTGTGTCGGCCACTAGGGTCGCTTATCTTACTCACACAGCTACCTCATTGCGCCTCTTTTTTTCTTTGCGTCATGTGCTGTTTGGGGAGGGTTTTTTGGAAGGGACATCCTGCGTGACACTGCAGTGACACTCCTAGATGGGCCCGGTGTTTGTGTCGGCCACTAGGGCCGCTTATCTTACTCACACAGCTACCTCATTGCGCCTCTTTTTTTCTTTGCGTCATGTGCTGTTTGGGGAGGGTTTTTTGGAAGGGACATCCTGCGTGACACTGCAGTGACACTCCTAGATGGGCCCGGTGTTTGTGTCGGCCACTAGGGTCGCTTATCTTACTCACACAGCTACCTCATTGCGCCTCTTTTTTTCTTTGCGTCATGTGCTGTTTGGGGAGGGTTTTTTGGAAGGGACATCCTGCGTGACACTGCAGTGACACTCCTAGATGGGCCCGGTGTTTGTGTCGGCCACTAGGGTCGCTTATCTTACTCACACAGCTACCTCATTGCGCCTCTTTTTTTCTTTGCGTCATGTGCTGTTTGGGGAGGGTTTTTTGGAAGGGACATCCTGCGTGACACTGCAGTGACACTCCTAGATGGGCCCGGTGTTTGTGTCGGCCACTAGGGTCGCTTATCTTACTCACACAGCTACCTCATTGCGCCTCTTTTTTTCTTTGCGTCATGTGCTGTTTGGGGAGGGTTTTTTGGAAGGGACATCCTGCGTGACACTGCAGTGACACTCCTAGATGGGCCCGGTGTTTGTGTCGGCCACTAGGGTCGCTTATCTTACTCACACAGCTACCTCATTGCACCTCTTTTTTTCTTTGCGTCATGTGCTGTTTGGGGAGGGTTTTTTGGAAGGGACATCCTGCGTGACACTGCAGTGACACTCCTAGATGGGCCCGGTGTTTGTGTCGACCACTAGGGTCGCTTATCTTACTCACACAGCTACCTCATTGCGCCTCTTTTTTTCTTTGCGTCATGTGCTGTTTGGGGAGGGTTTTTTGGAAGGGACATCCTGCGTGACACTGCAGTGCCACTCCTAGATGGGCCCGGTGTTTGTGTCGGCCACTAGGGTCGCTTATCTTACTCACACAGCTACCTCATTGCGCCTCTTTTTTTCTTTGCGTCATGTGCTGTTTGGGGAGGGTTTTTTGGAAGGGACATCCTGCGTGACACTGCAGTGACACTCCTAGATGGGCCCGGTGTTTGTGTCGGCCACTAGGGTCGCTTATCTTACTCACACAGCTACCTCATTGCGCCTCTTTTTTTCTTTGCGTCATGTGCTGTTTGGGGAGGGTTTTTTGGAAGGGACATCCTGCGTGACACTGCAGTGACACTCCTAGATGGGCCCGGTGTTTGTGTCGGCCACTAGGGTCGCTTATCTTACTCACACAGCTACCTCATTGTGCCTCTTTTTTTCTTTGCGTCATGTGCTGTTTGGGGAGGGTTTTTTGGAAGGGACATCCTGCGTGACACTGCAGTGACACTCCTAGATGGGCCCGGTGTTTGTGTCGGCCACTAGGGTCGCTTAGCTTAGTCATCCAGCGACCTAGGTGCAAATTTTAGGACTAAAAATAATATTGTGAGGTGTGAGGTATTCAGAATAGACTGAAAATGAGTGTAAATTATGGTTTTTGAGGTTAATAATACTTTGGGATCAAAATGACCCCCAAATTCTATGATTTAAGCTGTTTTTTAGTGTTTTTTGAAAAAAACACCCGAATCCAAAACACACCCGAATCCGACAAAAAAAATTCGGTGAGGTTTTGCCAAAACGCGGTCGAACCCAAAACACGGCCGCGGAACCGAACCCAAAACCAAAACACAAAACCCGAAAAATTTCCGGCGCTCATCTCTAATATTCTCTTAAAATGGGGGTAATTCAGACCTGGTCGCTAGGGTGCGTTTTTTGCATCCCTGCGATCAGGTAGTCGCCACCTACAGGAGGAGGGGGAATTTGCTGTGCAGGTGCACGATCGCATGTGCAGGAGAGCTGCACAAATATCAGTTTGTGCAGTCTCTGCACAGCCCAGGACTTACTCAGCCACTGGAATGATCGGGGCCGGTGCTGATGTCACAAATCCTCCCACAAAACGCCGGGTCCCTCCTGCGTTATTCCGGACACTCCCTAGAAACGGTCAGTTGCCACCCACAAACGCCCTCTTCCTGTCAATCTTCTTGCGTTCGGATTTGTCGCACCATCCCATCGCTACCCGGTGCTCCCCGTCACTGCGGACCATCGCGCCTCCTCATTGCGGTGTATACGCATGCGCAGTTCAAACCTGATCGCCCACTGTGCGAAAACGCACAGCAGCGATTAGGTCTGAATTAGGCCCAATGTGTCTTTTGCAGAGGAGAATGCCTGTTGATTAAAGCTTAAACCTTGTAACAGACACATTGTGACAGCATTTTTATCTCACATACCTATACTGTTTTTTAACAGCAGATAGTTATCATCCAACATCTTATTATGTCTAGACAGTAAAATCATTTTGCAGCACCCAGAATAATTAAAGATTTCTTAGACTAATGAAATTTATATTTGTATAGCATTCTGATTATTTCTAGTATGTGCCAAATGTAATGGTTATATAGTATATAGCAGAGCACGTTGTCACATAAGATGTATACATGTCATTGTTTCCTTTTTACTAAACTTCATTAGAGAACTGGATATATCTCGGGGGCAGATCAAAAGATTTTTAATGCTGTCGCTGACTGTGTGATTAGAAAGTCTCTCACTGAATTATTTCTCCTGTTCCTGTCTAATAAACATTATTTATTCAATGAAGTCATATAATGATGTATTAACAAATCATTGTTCTCACTGCTGTAGACACAGGGGGCAGAGCTAAGAATTAGTTTTCTTTTCGATTGCAATATGTCTTTCTGATTCGCACAGGGCAGGACATTTGCTAACTTACAAAGGGAAGTGGCATGAACATGTGAGCTAGAGATTGATATAAGATATTGTTTATTTATAATTATATAGTCCTTTACAGGGAATATTTGATCATTTACAGTCCTCACACCAGTGTAGCTTACAGTCTAATTTCTCAATTGTATAGACCAGGCATGTCCAAACTGCGGCCCTCCAGCTGTTGACAAACTACACATCCCAGCATGCCCTGACATAGCTTTAGCATTCTCTAACAGCAAAACTGTGTCAAGGCATGCTGGGATATGTAGTTTCACAACAGCTGGAGGGCTGCAGTTTGGACATGCCTGGTATAGACAATGGATAGCCAATTAACCTGCTGATATTTTTTTTGACTGTGGGGGAGATGTACTAAGCCTTAAAAAGTGATAACGTGGAGAGTGATAATGTACCAACTAATCAGCTCCTAACTGCCATGTCACATGCTGTGTTTGAAAAAAGACACTTAGGAGCTGATTGGCTAGTAGTTTATCACTCTCCACTTTATCACTTGTTAAGGCTTAGTACATCTGGCCCATAGTGAGGTAATCACAGCATTTAAAGGTAACCCATGCAAACATAGAAAGAACATATAAACTTTACACATAAAGGGCACTGGTCAGATTCAACCCCTGATTCCAGCACTTATAAGTTATAAGCAATGCTAATCTATTTTTTCTTCTCCTGTGCATTTCCCCGATTTAAACTCTAGGAACGCACCTCCGGAACATGTATTCTTATATTTAACCTTGCTAGACATTTTTTGGGGATTCTGGTTCAAATATATAAACTTATCCAATGTAAAGGGACGCTCCCCCTCTCCTTATCTCCTAGTATATAAGGGGTCATTCCGACCTTATCACATGCTAGCTATTTTTTGCAGCGCTGCGATCAGGTCAAAACTCGGCAAAACTGTGCATGCGTATGCACTGAAAATGCGCAGCCGCGTCGTACGGGTACAAAGCGGATCGGTGCTGGGCGATGGATTTAACGAAGAATCCATTCGCACAGCCAATCGCAAGAAGATTGACAGGAAGAAGGCGTTTATGGGTGTCAATTGACCATTTTCAGGGAGTGGTTGGAAAAACGCAGGCGTGTCCAAGCGTTTGCAGGGTGGGTGTCTGATGTCAGTTCCAGGACCGGACAGGCTTAAGTGATCGCAGCGGCTGAGTAAGTTCAGACCTACTCAGAAACTGCACAAAACTTTTTTGTACCGCTCGGCTGCACAAGCGTTCGCACACTTGCAAAGCGAAAAAATACACTCCCCTATAGGCGGCGACTATCTGATCGCAGCGCTGCAAAAAATAGCTAGCGAGCGATCAACTCGGAATGACCCCCCATGTTTCTAGAGCAGACTCAGAGGAGAGCTGCAGGAAGGCCCCATCCCCTCCTTCCCCTCACAGCTCTCCCTGGCTGACTTGACACAGTGACTCCTCTCACCCAGCAGATAGGAAGCCTCCCTTCCCAGCTGCAGGCGGAAAAGGTCCTGAAACATTTTACCATAAATGAACAACTTGTTGTCGATATAGTGTACCGTGGCTGGACCGACATGCTATACAGAACTGATATATCAGATCCCATCAGAAGGTGTACAGGCAAAGAATAAAAACAATGGCAATGTCAGCCAAAAAGAATGATATATATGTGTCTGGCCATTGTCCATATATCGTCATATAAAATGCAATACAGAATTGGAGAGAGATGAAGATTAGGTGAATAGAGAGAAAAGCTGAAGGAAAGACAGAGATAGGAGAGGAAGAGAGACAGAGAAAATGGGAAGAGACAGAAGAGAAAACTGGGGCATAAGGGAAGAGAGAAAATGGGAAGGTGGGAGAAGACATGGCAGATTATGTATCAAACCTTGGAGAGAGATAAAGTGGAGAGAGATAAAGTACCAATCAATCAAAATATTTTTACAGTCTATGTTTAATCTCTGTAAGATTTGATACATCTACCCGAGAGTGAGAGAATGGGTATGGGGGGTGAATTTCCGTGTCCTGAATTTCATAGAGTTCTCCCAGACTATGGGAAGAGTAGCCCAGCCTCCTAGATACCTAGCAAAGTTATTAGCCTGTGGGCCTAATTCACGGTGAATTGCATCACCATAACCCCACCCCACAAGGCACCATTGCAAAAATCGAGAGAGGGTACAGTGACACAATCCTTTGCACCCCCCTGAAGCTAACACTTTGCTTGCTTTTAGTCCCAAAAGATCCTATAGGAGTACAAAAAAAAGAAGAAATAGAGAGTGCAAACAGACTCTTTTGTTACTTTTTAATTTACTTATTTAGTTTAGATTTTGTTTACTTAATATATATTAATTAATAATATCAATGGAGTTGATCGCAGCAGCAAGTTTATTAGCAATTGGGCAAAATCATGTGCACTGCAGGGGGGGGGGGGGCAGATATAACATTTGCAGAGAGAGTTAGATTTGGATGGGAAATGTTGTTTCTGTGCAGGGTAAATATTGGCTGCTTTATTTTTACACTGCAATTTAGATTTCAGTTTGAATACACCCCACCCAAATCTAACTCTCTCTGCACATGTTATATCTGTGCCCCCTGCAGTGCACATGGTTTTGCCCAACTGCTAACAAAGGGGGTAATTCCAAGTTGATCGCAGCAGGAATTTTGTTAGCAGTTGGGCAAAACCATGTGCACTGCAGGGGAGGCAGATATAACATGTGCAGAGAGAGTTAGATTTGGGTGGATTATTTTGTTTCTGTGCAGGGTAAATACTGGCTGCTTTATTTTTACACTGCAAATTAGATTGCAGATTGAACACACCACACCCAAATCTAACTCTCTCTGCACATGTTAAATCTGCCTCCCCTGCAGTGCACATGGTTTTGCCCAACTGCTAACAAAATTCCTGCTGCGATCAACTTGGAATTACCCCCAAAGTTCCTGCTGCGATCAACTCAGAATTACCCCCTATATCCCTTTATAAATCCATTCACATCATTATAAAACATGTATCAATTGGATCACAAACCTCACCTATGTTGTAACAATGTTTCAGAAGAAAAATAAATTGTTTCAATATAGGGACAAATTAAAATAAAAAA
Organism: Pseudophryne corroboree; assembly: GCF_028390025.1. Lineage (NCBI taxonomy): Eukaryota > Metazoa > Chordata > Amphibia > Anura > Myobatrachidae > Pseudophryne > Pseudophryne corroboree. Next base: position 946,582,443 of record NC_086444.1, on the reverse strand, counting down.
TAGTCACAATTTCAGCAGCATATTTTCTTTATGTCACGTGGTACCAATGTACCATCAATTTAGTATCAATTCAAGGTTATTTTGCAATGCCAATATTCATATACTGCACTGTATATGAAACTCTGAAACAAATTTACTTGTTATATTGTTATAAAAATATAACTCCTATCACAGTCTCCACATATTGATATATAGTTATTCGAATTGTCGTAATTGTGAGGTGACTAAGAAGTCAAATAAAATGTGCACAGTCTGAATTTAATTAAATGCTGGCCAGCAATGTTATCATATCTCCCATTTGGGGTAATTTGAACAGACGACTCCAATTTAATTGGTATATGCAGCTTGCATACCTGTGAGACAGATCCGTCTTTCAGTCTCAATAATTGTCGGCGTCCGTTACTTTCATGCCCCTTTCACACCAGCACCTCTGAACACGGGTTATTGGCACATGAACGCGCATAACCTGTGTTCATGTGCGGTATAAAAGGGTACCGGGCTGAAATACCGGGTCCAGTGACCCGGTATTTCAACCCTGCTCTTGACCAGGGTTGAACCCGCGTTTAACCCGGCTCAATGTGCGGTGTGAACGGGAGCCGGGTCAATGCACCCCGACTGCCGTTCACTCTCTATGTAGAGGCGGCGCTTGCAGATCATGTGATCTCTAGCGCCGCCCCCGCCGCGTCACCACTGATGTCAGCAACCTGGCAATATGCTGGGCTGCTGACTGCGGTATGCAAGGCGTCTTACCTGGGAATGTCCCTGCATGATCCCGGGACCGTATTCCTGGATAAGACCCTGCATTATTGGTGTGAAAGGGGTATCAGTGTCTCATATAGCCGCGGCTTCCATTTAGCAGAGAAGCCGTTGCAGGCGGCTCCAGGTGAAGAGACTCGGACCGCTCAGTGCTATAATCAGTTGCCCACTTCCGTCACCGTCAAACTCCCATACGTCGGCGGCTTCTGTGTTTCGGGGAAAATGGTGCAGACGGCTCCAGATATAGAGACTTTAAACCACTCAGCAGTGTTAGTATAATCCGTGATTGTGATAAGGGATAATAGGATAGCAGGGATGCAGTCAGTTTACCTCCAATCAAAATCCCGACGTTCAAAATCCCGACACCAATTGTCCAATGGTCAAAATCCCGACAAGGTCAAAATCCCGACATGGACAAAATACCGACATTTAAAATACCGACAAGGTTAAAATACCGACATGTAAAATGCCGACAGGTCAAAATACCGACATGAGTTTTTCATGATTTTTTTCATTGAAACCAACTTGTTCATACTTTACCATCCCAGTGGACCTGGAGGGGGAATATAATAGTGTGCCGAGCGCAGCGATGCACCGCGCCCGAAGCATGGCGAGCGCAGCGAGCTATGCGAGGGGACGCAGTACACTTTATATGGTGTCCATGTTGACTTATGTCGACATACACACAAAAAACAACAAAAAACGTATGTCGGTATTTTGACCTGTCGGCATTTTACATGTCGGTATTTTGACCTTGTCGGTATTTTAAATGTCGGTATTTTGTCCATGTCGGGATTTTGACCTTGTCGGGATTTTGACCATCGGTCAATTGGTGTCGGGATTTTGAACGTCGGGATTTTGATTGGAGGTATTTCATACCGATCCCGGATAGCACCCCGTTTCCTGACGTGTTTCCCAACCACAGAAACCTGGTCGTTTCTTCAGAGGAACAAGATTACTCCTATAGGAGTAATGCAGTACATATTCTCTATTTAAATCCTGCAGCAATTTAAATATACAATACTCTATTGTCATTATTTAGAATGTTATTTTTATTCACAAATCCAATATTTTTTCCATAGCTCTGTAACCTCTTATGGCTCATTAAGTGTTCAATTGGTGCTGAAATTTCAAATATCCAATTATACTTGTCTTCTCTCATGTTATAAAATCAGTGTAAAAGTAGCTGACACTCAAAAAGCAAATGGAAGGGCTGAATGCAGAGGGTGAGGAAAAGCCGACTTGGGGAAATTTGATCTCATTTAGGATTTTGCAATGCGCTTTACAGTGGATCTTATTAACTGAGGTCTATAAATGAGATAACAATTTTATCTTAAGAACAGCTTTCAGGAATAATTGCAACTAAATGGAATGGTATTAGGATGCAGGGGTGATGGAGTAAATTAAAACAAGAAGTCATTTCATGGTTGAACTTCATCGGTTTGTGTTTTTTTTCTTCACATTTCTCATAGCAATTTTGTTGGATAGAAATGAGTGGCTTTTACTATTCAGGTTTCATCTTCTGACAGTGCGAACAGGATGAAAAACATGCAATAGTGTGAAACCTCTTGAACAAGTTGAGAGCTATGCCTGGAGAAACAAGCGTTTAGTAGAGTTTTGCAACTTGGCTGGAAATTAAATATTGGGCTAGTTGGTAAAACAATATATATATATATATATATATATACATACTGTATATATAAAAAATACCACTGACATCACAAAATCTCATGAACCATAAGGACTGGAAACCTGAAATGTGGACAGGCACCCACTAAGAAGGGATTTTTCATATTCCCCCCCTCAGAGCAGAGTTAAGACAGCCCACCCAGCTAGGGCTATAAAGAATACATGGTGCCAGCGATACCAAGTCGCAGAGGAGGGAGGACAATATGCTCTGTTCCTGGACTTCCTTGCAGTGGCAGTTGCAGAGCACTTCATTATTCAAATAGGGGAGCCACATTAACTTCCACCCCTAAACACTGCCAAACATTTCTGAGTGTGGCTCCCATATTTGAATAATGGACTGCTCTAAAACTGCCACTGGCAAGGAAGTGCAGCCTAATGGTTCAGGAGATTTTGTGTGACGAGTCAGTGGTATTTGCCTTTTATATATATATATTTCAAATATCAGTACTTAACCAACCTATTTCCAGTCAGGAGAAGATAGTGTCTCAATTATCAGAGATTAACCTGTCACTTGAACTAAACATTGCCGACCTCTCCGAGAGCAATAGGAGGAAAGGAGAGATAGATATTTTGACTCTTAAATGCATTAAAGTAAAACTTGATAGTCAGCAACTGCATATCTGCTTTGTAAAGGGTACTGACAGCTCTCCCAGTGACCTTAAGTGTTGTGCGAAAATCTTTACCTTTTTACCTCAAAGAAGGAGCCCTAAAAAGAGTGAGAAGCTAAGCAAGGAGACATAGAACCCTTTGGAATTGATTCAGCCTATCCCTGCAAACCTTACATATTTAACATACAGCAGGTGGAGCTTGGTCTGTTGTCCCAGCATTTACAGCACTGAGCAGGGCAGCATCAGAGGTGGGATGGGGCAGAGAAGGAGGTGGATTATTATCCTCAGTGTCAGCCTTTTGACAGCATCAATCCGAAGAAGGCCCAATGGGAAATACAGTATGACAAAGATTGGCAGGGGCGTGCGGACCATGTCCTGTTGTAAGTCTAATTAGTTTACCAGGAGGTCCTTCAAAATTAAAGGTATACACACGTAGATGCTTGAAATTCCGTAGCGAAGTTAATATACTATAAAATCATGTATGGTGTCTGTATAGCACTAGCACAGTGGAGCAGGTGGCACTCACATGTCCCCTGGTGACAGCTACATGCAGGCCACAGCAGGATCCCAATGTCTTCTGTTAGCCTTTCCAGCCCCTCACTCCTTGCAGATGGGCTCTACATTCTCACCTCAAGGACAGCGCATCTACTGGAATGCCCCTGCGTTAGGGGTGAATGAAGAGCAGGGAGGGCCGTGTGCAGCCTCCATTCTGGAACCCCTTGCTCACTGGTGTTTTCCACAATAGACTCTTGGCAGTTGCGCATGTACTGATCTCCGGAAACATGGTGTCTGTGTCATGTTTCCAGTGATTTCTGTGGCGGAGATCTCCAGAGTAATGGCATTTGCTCTAAGTTCCCGGTGATACTTACCTCTCCATCAGGCTGAAGGTATTTTGAATGGGTGCAGGGTGTACTGTGTAAATCCACTGTACACATTATAGTTTTTCCCTATGCCCTGCATTCAGTGCCATAACTAGACATTTCAGCGATGTGTGCTAGAAACCGCATTGCCCCCTCCCCCCTCCCCCCCTGGTTGGCTTAGCCTTACAGGGCAGGGTATGCAGCGGAAGGGCATCAGAAAACAAACAAAAAAACGATGTCTCTCACCACTCTGTGTTGCGGCTTTTCGGCCTCTTCCGAACTTCTGAACAGGCCCAGGATGTATAACACTGCACCACGCTGCTCCTGCCACGAAGAGGGTCCTTGCTGATCCTATCTGGCAGTTGGCATGACTCCTCCGATTACGACTCCCACCGGAGTGCTCCTATTGCCCTCTCTCCAGGGTTCTTCAGGCTGAGTCCTCACTGTAGGGGTTCTTCCGCGGGTCCTGACGGGTCTTGAAGCTGGTGGGGTTTGTCTTCTGCAGTGCCTGCACGCTCTTGGTCTCCACTGCCAGGTCTTCTGTGGCCACATGAAAAAGGGGAACTCCTCCACCATTTTGTTCTCTACTACCACGGCTCCTGAGTGGCTTGATCCTTCCATCGGTCTCCTTCTGGATGACTTCCTTCAGTGCAGGCACTCCCGAGAACACTCTAGCTTAGATGCAGTCGGCTCCTGGGTCCTCAGTGCTGCTGCCGCTCCAACACACCGGCTGTAATCCGGAAAGTGCAGACTTCAGTCGCTGGCTCCCGAACTCCCACTGCCGGCAGTTCCTTTCTGCTTGGGTGGCGGTTGTGGAAGGTAGCTCCCTGGATGCTCTGATGTACTTCAGGTGAGCACGACCTGTGCACGGTACTGGCGCTTCTTCTCCTTCTACCTACAAACTTGGCAGCGCTGACTACAGCAAACAGCGCTGCAACACAAATAGGGCAGGCGATTGAGATCACAGTGCACAATGTGCCCTCAGCTACAGAGTGCTGTGTGCAATGCACACTTTGCACACACGTAGTTATGGCCCTGGTGTGGTGTAGCCTTAGACACAGTGTTAGTGTGTGTGTGTGTGTGTGTGTGTGTGTGTGTGTGGTGTAGCATTAGACACAGTGTGAGTGTGTGTGTGGTGTAGCCTGAGACACAGTGTGAGTGTGTGTAGACTTAGACATAGTGCGAGTGTATGTGTGTGTGTGTGTGTTTAAGTGATGGAAAAGCACCAATATCCACTATTGTCAGTGTAGCGCAGAGCCTCAGAGGGAAGATGGCTGCTAACCAGTTTGCTGCCCTAGGCAAGATTTTGGATGGTGCCCCCAGCATTGATGCTAGCTCCGAGTATGACCCAGCACCCTTCACCCAGCAGTATAGATCACAGCAGCAGCCAGCAACACCCATTACCTCTCGGAAAGGGGGAGAGAGGGATAGAGAGAGAGAGCGGTGTGAGAGAGTGAGAAAGAGAGCGGGGAGAGAGAAAGAGAGAGTGGGTAGGTAGAAAGAGAGAGAGTTAGCAGAGTAGAGAAAGCAGGGTGAGAGAGAGTATAGAGGGAGAGAGAGAGAGAGGGGGAATGAGATAGGGTTGAGAGAGAGGGAGAGCAGGGAGTAAGAGAGAGAGAGGAGATGGAGAGAGGAAAAGAGAGAGAGAATGAAAGAGAGGTGAGACAGAGAGGAAGGATGAGAGATAAGGTTGAGAGAGAGAAAGAGGTGAGACAGGGGCGAGAGAAAGGGTTGAAAGAGGGAGGGGGGCGATGGAAGAGAGAGCAGGGCAAAGAGAGGAAAAAGTGGGAAAATCCACCTGTAGTAGACACTTCTGTATCTAGGTTGTCAAAAAAGGTGGTTTTACCTGTCCCCGGTTCAACCGCCTTAAAGGAGTTGGCTGACCGCAAGATAGAGACAATGCTCAAACCACTACACATGGCTACAGGAGTGACCTTAAGGCCCACTATTGCTTGTCCGTGGATTTCTAAAGCCATAGTAAAGTGGTCAGGCACATTACTAGAGGAATTAGATACTATGGACAGGAGTGACATTGACTTGTTTTTACGTCACATACAGGATTCGGCAGGTTTCATGGTGGAGGCCATGAAGGACATTGGCCTGCTTACTGCAAGGGCTACTTCCATGGCAGTCTCGGCATGCAGAGGACTCTGGCTATGCCAATGGACTGCGGATGTGGAATCCAAGAAGAACGTGGAAAATCTACCCTTCACAGGTCAGTCCCTGTTTGGGGAAGCACTGGATGCGTGGAAATCCACGGCAACTGCGGGTAAGTCGACCTTTCTTCCCTCCGCAGCTGCACCGGCTAGGAAATCTTATCCTACGTCCACGCTGCAGTCTTTTCGGAACCGCGAAATGTAAAAAATCCAAGGGTCCCCCCACCTTCTTTAGAGGAGGTCGGGGAAAATCCAGAAAACCTGAACCAACAGGTTCCCAGGAGCAGAAACCAGGTTCTGCTTCCTCCAAGTCTTCAGCATGATGGTGGACCTCACAGCCTGGGGAACGGGCAGGTGGGAGCGAGACTAAAAGATTTCAGTCACATCTGGGCGTCGTCGTGCCTAGACCCCTGGGTAAAAGATATTGTTACCCAGGGGTACAGACTGGAATTTCAAGTACTGCCACCTCACAGATTCTTCAAATCAGGCTTACCAGCTTCGCTGACAGAAATTACAATTCTGTAGGAAGCCATTCAAAAATTTGTACAAACAAATGTCATTGTTCCAGTTCCACCTCACCTAAAAAACGGGTTATTACTCAAACCTGTTTGTGGTACCAAAGCCGGACGGTTCGGTAAGGCTAATTTTTAACCTAAAGTCCTTGAACCCATACTTACAAGTGTTCAAGTTCAAGATAGAGTCTCTGAAAGTGGTGATAATGTCAATATTACCTTTCAACACAAAGCTATACCTTTAAACACACCTTTACTATGGAGCTGCTGCGGTCGCTAGCTCACGCTACGTACTTCGTACGCTATTTGCGCACAGAGTACCGTACCGTGTATGCACTTAGCGTACAAACGCCGCACTGTGGGTACAAAGCACACGCAGTGCGTTCGCACCCAATTAATACACCTTAAAACCTTATACAATGCAATGATATGATTACACTTTAAACCTTATGCAGCAAAGCTCTGCAATGATGTTATACCTTAAACCTTATGCAGCAAAGCACTGCAATGATGTTACACCTTAAACCTTATGCAGCGCTGATGGTACAAAGTACCCGCAGTGTGTACACCTTATCAATACACACTTAAACCTTATACAGTAAAATACGCTTTAAACCCTAGCAGGGAAATGAGGACACAACACTGATATTTAGTTGAACACAGGGTTCTAAGGCCACAGTGGATTATTTCAAAAGGTAAAACAGTACAAATTATACACTACAGGCTAACAAGATAAATCTACAACAGAATAAGGGCTACAGTCAATGTACATACGTGAGAATGTTCGCAAGTGCAACCCGGCCGGTCCTCCTCTTGTCAGGTTGAAAGCGTTAAGAGTCTGTGATAGTGACCTGGCCTGCAGCTCGCTCTTTATTCAGTAGATCAAAACATAATACAATAGACACTGTGTGCTCTTCTTCCATTGGTTCGGGGGTGGGACATATCCTGTGCACCGGGGACCATTGGTCAGTTCAAGAAGTGGGCGATGGCTAGGACTTGAGATGTGGTTTCTGTTGTTTACATCTGAGTTCCCGCTCCATGATCAGTTAAGCCCATCACATTAATCATAAATCTGGTATTATTAATAACTTAATGAGGTAATATTTAATAATGTTCTTATTCCCACCAGATTAATGTTTACGTGACTCTGAACAATATGATCCCACACATGATATGATTATCTATTTCAGTCTTCAAGATACACATATATCCACATATTCATATATATATATATATATATATATATATATATAAACACGTACACACATACTCCTGCTATTACAATTTTGTTAGGAATTATATATTTATTTATTCATTCATTCATATATATATATATATATATATCTATTGGGCAAAGAACGGTGTACAGGTGCGCTGGTTAGTCTTTAATTAATGGTTTGCAGTCCACAGGTAATTCCACACCTTGGCTGTTAACACTGGTGAACCACCACCGCTGCACTTCTCCAAAACACTCAGGACTCCTTGAGCAAATTTCTGGGAAAAAAGGATTCAGGAGAATGCGCCCAAACTATGTTTGAGTTTAAAACTTGTATATACTGCTGGTGGATTGAGGATTGTTCATCCACCGCTAATTATTACAAACAGCTGGTGACAATATGTGGAGTAGTATATCAAGGTCTGGATGACGTCTGCAAGCTAGCCTCCTGACGAAGTGCTTACGAAACGCGTTGGAGCGGAGCTTGCTAGACGTCTCGCTCACTCGGTTTCTGCATCTCCCTGTGATCGCTGCGGGTGGCCGGACGGGCTTCTGAACGCAGCGCGGTGTACGGTCCCGGCTTCTGGACACAGCGGTTGGTGCATCAGCCTTGTGGATTTTCTTATACGTATAAACTGGCCCAAAGTGTGGGTCCAAAAAGGTATTATTACATCTATACCTGTAACTTGGTTCTATTGATATGTTTTAAAAATAAATCGGATTTACACTATGGGCGCATTCTCCTGAATCCTTTTTTCCCATATATATATATATATATATATCACATACATAGTAGCTGGCACTCACTGGATCCATAATGATATAGCGTATCCTGGTGCCCTCACATGCTGGTATCCCCAGCAGTATGTACACAACAAGCAGGTGCGGCACTCAGGAAAAAATGACAGACTCAGGAAAGTTGTATATCAACGTTTCGGTGTATTACCGTCTTCAGGATATAAAATACAAACAAACAAAATCTTACCTTAAATTGCTACCTCACCCAGTGAAAAGCAGGCAGTGTCTGACGTGCATCCACGGCCGCCGCCGGACCGGAAGCGAGGCGCAGCTCACGTCAGCATTACCCACAACGGCATGTCCGCGCTTCAGCTGTGCGGCGCATGCTTGTGACATCACCATCACCATAACAACCACAATGTACACAACAACATCACTGAAAGAGAAAGTAACATAGCGTATAGTATAATCATATCTGCAGGGTATACTCATGCATGTATCTACATTCCTGCTTTGATTGAGAGCATCAGGCAATGATTATTGTATGGTTCTAAATATATTATGCCAGCACAAACAATTTAATGAGGTTTCATATGAACATAGACCACGTGATTGTTTCATTAAGTCCTCGAGGACTAACTGTTTCCAATCTATGTATCCATTCTGTTTCACGTTTAAGTAGAAGTCGATTACGATCACCACCTCTGCGTAAGGGGGGGATGTGATCGATCATTCTATACTTTAGGCTTGATATACTGTGTCTATTTACTAGAAAGTGTCGGGCAACTGGTTGTTCGCTCTTACCACTATTAATGGCCGCTCTAATTGCCGACCGATGTGCCGACATTCTCTCTTTAAATTTGCATTGGGTCTTCCCAATGTAAGAAAGTCCGCAAGGACAGATAATCTGATACACCACATATGTACTATTACAGGTGAGATGGTGTCTGATTTGGTACATCCTACCTGAATGTGGGTGTGGGAACTTATCCCCCGGAATCATGAAGCTGCATGTAGCACATGTACATCTGAAACATCCCCATTTTTTATTAGCTAAAAAGTGAGTGGCTTTATTGGGGTCACTAATATCAGTACGAACAAGTAAGTCCCTAAGATTTTTCTCGCGGGTATAACATGGCATTATCGTCTGTTGTCCTAAATGAAGGGACCTATCTGATTGTACGATTGGCCATCTGTTCTTAGTAATTTTTTTGATATCAGGGGATAAATCATTGTATCTACTTACAAACGGGAATCTATCAGATGACATTCCCTTTACCTTTTTCTGTAATAGAGTGGACCTGTCAAGTTTAAGAACCTTATCTTTGATATTACATAAATTCCTGTAATCATAGCCGCGCTCCACAAATTTCTGTACCATTTCATCAAGTTGCCTACACGCCTCATCTGGATCAGAGTTAATTCTACGTGTTCTTATCATCTGAGAGTAAGGTAAACCTAATTTAAGTTCACGTGGGTGGTTACTGTTGATGTGTAAAATAGTGTTGCGGTCTGTAGGTTTATTAAATACAGATGTAGTCAATCCTTCTGGAGTTACTGTAATCTGAACATCCAGAAAGTGAATCTGTGATTGACTCATCTCTACTGTAAGTTTTACTGGGCAGTCAGAATCATTGTGCAGATTGATTAATGATCTGAAATTATCTTCAGTGCCCTGCCAAATTAAAAACAGGTCGTCTATATACCGCATATAACAGACAACCTTAGAACACACTTCTTGATTAGAAAAAAATAAATCCTGTTCAATATCAAACATATAGCAATTCGAGTATGCTGGGGCTACAGAAGATCCCATAGCACACCCAAGTCTCTGTATGTAATAGTCCCCATCAAATAAAAAGTAATTTCTGGTCAAAATAAATTCTAAGAGCTGTAACAAAAATTCAACAAAGGCTGGTGTTAATTGATCATTGGTTATCAGGATCTTTTTTACCGCAGAGATCCCTACATCATGGGGGATGATTGTATAAAGGCTAGTGACATCTGCCGTCACTAGCCAAACCCCGCATGGTAATGGGCCAACTGTAGATAATTTATTTAGGAAACTGGTTGTATCAAGAAGAAAGAACTCATTGCTCTGAATGAGAGGTTGTAGAATAGCATCGAGTAAGGTAGCGGCTGGTTGAGACAGGGATCCCCTGGCAGAGATTATGGGTCTGCCTGGGGGAGGGGAGATACCCTTATGTATTTTAGGCAAACTATATAATATAGGGGTGATAGGGTATTCAGGTATCAATATATTCCCCAGTTCATCTGTTATAATGGCTGCTGTTTTCGCTCCATAGATGATACTCTCCAGTTCCTTTTTGAAGATGGTACCAGGATCAGAGACCAATTTTCCATAAGTGTCCTGATCACTTAGTTGTCTCAAGATTTCGGCTCTGTAATCAGTGAGATCTTGTAGTACTATTGCCCCGCCCTTATCCGCGGGGCGAATGATAAGGTCTTTGTTAGAGGACAGTGATTTGATGGCATGACGTTCCAAGATGGTGAGATTGGGATGATGATTTTTCTTGTTCACTTGTAATTGATTAACGTCATCTTCTAATAGTCTCATAAATGTTTTTATTGAGGCATTTAGAGAAACAGGTTCAAATGTTGATTTTGCTGCAAATTGTTTCATCTGTGTGGGAATAACCCATTTGTCATTAATGGGGGCACATTCTTTATTCCCAAAGAATTCTCTTAGCTTCAATTTCCTCTGTAGTTTGTACTTGTCTACTTGCCACTGCTGCGTGTTAAAGGGACATGTGGGTATATATGAAAGTCCTTTTTGTAGAAGGCTGAACTCAGATTGAGATAGTTCATATGAGGAGAGATTACAAACTACCTCCTTTGCTGGACTGGCGGTTTTCTGCCACGTCCTTTGTCGCCGGCATTGTCCACCTCGTCTTGTTGGTCTATGGCCTGGGTGGCATATTTCCTGCGTGTAGTTACCGCTAAAGGGATAATATGCTTTTGACGTCGCCCAGCGGGTTTTTTACCAGATTCACTGGCACTACTAGATTGCTCTTGTGAGGAGGCTGTGTCGTGCATAGATTTCGGATATCGGCGGTTTCGTTGGAAATTCCGTCTTGTGTTGTTGCCTTCATTACCTCCTGTGAGCCATCTATACACTTTATGGTATTCATAGTCGTTGTCAACTTTCTGGGCTTTCTCCTTTTTAAATTTTATAAGATCACGTTTGTAGATAGAAATTTGGTTCTCCAATTTCGCGATCCAATCTGTCTCTGTGTCGACACTTAGTGTAGGTAGATGAATTTTCTCAAAGGCATCAATTTTCTCCTTGATTGCTGATAGTTCTTTGTTGGATTGATCAATGACCAGAATGATCAAGTCATAGGAACATTTGTTCAGTATTCCTGTCCATTTTTTACAGAAAGCAGGATCATATCGGCCAATCGTGGGACAATTCCTTATCCGAAAGCCCCTTGGTATTTTTTTGGATCTATAATAATCACTCAAGGTTATAGAGTGATAGTAGAAATCAAGTTCTTTTCTTTTAAGCCGTAGTAGGTCTCTGTAAATAATGTCAGCACTAGTAGCCTCAGGGCTATCTTTGAGGCAATCCTTCTGGAGTATACCATCAATCTCGACATCAGAGAATCCAAATGTATCCCCAATCGGGTACAGCGCAGGGTTAAAAGGTAAATCATCATTAAATTCAGCCATTTCTTCCACACCCTAACCAGTGTGTAATACTCACTCACCGTGCACGGTGATCATGCAATGATACTCTCTATACAGGAAAGGATCGCTGAGTGCTGGGATGCTGTTGTGTGCGGTGTCCTTGATAAAAACAATCACAGTTTGTGAACAAAATCCATATGTTTGGGTAATCTAGCAAATCCCATCAAAAGCGGAGGGTGCCACGTTAAGAAGGTTTCCAAATGAGCAATTGGGCTTCCTTCTAAATATCACATACATAGTAGCTGGCACTCACTGGATCCATAATGATATAGCGTATCCTGGTGCCCTCACATGCTGGTATCCCCAGCAGTATGTACACAACAAGCAGGTGCGGCACTCAGGAAAAAATGACAGACTCAGGAAAGTTGTATATCAACGTTTCGGTGTATTACCGTCTTCAGGATATAAAATACAAACAAACAAAATCTTACCTTAAATTGCTACCTCACCCAGTGAAAAGCAGGCAGTGTCTGACGTGCATCCACGGCCGCCGCCGGACCGGAAGCGAGGCGCAGCTCACGTCAGCATTACCCACAACGGCATGTCCGCGCTTCAGCTGTGCGGCGCATGCTTGTGACATCACCATCACCATAACAACCACAATGTACACAACAACATCACTGAAAGAGAAAGTAACATAGCGTATAGTATAATCATATCTGCAGGGTATACTCATGCATGTATCTACATTCCTGCTTTGATTGAGAGCATCAGGCAATGATTATTGTATGGTTCTAAATATATTATGCCAGCACAAACAATTTAATGAGGTTTCATATGAACATAGACCACGTGATTGTTTCATTAAGTCCTCGAGGACTAACTGTTTCCAATCTATGTATCCATTCTGTTTCACGTTTAAGTAGAAGTCGATTACGATCACCACCTCTGCGTAAGGGGGGGATGTGATCGATCATTCTATACTTTAGGCTTGATATACTGTGTCTATTTACTAGAAAGTGTCGGGCAACTGGTTGTTCGCTCTTACCACTAATTTGGAGAACCAAATTTCTATCTACAAACGTGATCTTATAAAATTTAAAAAGGAGAAAGCCCAGAAAGTTGACAACGACTATGAATACCATAAAGTGTATAGATGGCTCACAGGAGGTAATGAAGGCAACAACACAAGACGGAATTTCCAACGAAACCGCCGATATCCGAAATCTATGCACGACACAGCCTCCTCACAAGAGCAATCTAGTAGTGCCAGTGAATCTGGTAAAAAACCCGCTGGGCGACGTCAAAAGCATATTATCCCTTTAGCGGTAACTACACGCAGGAAATATGCCACCCAGGCCATAGACCAACAAGACGAGGTGGACAATGCCGGCGACAAAGGACGTGGCAGAAAACCGCCAGTCCAACAAAGGAGGTAGTTTGTAATCTCTCCTCATATGAACTATCTCAATCTGAGTTCAGCCTTCTACAAAAAGGACTTTCATATATACCCACATGTCCCTTTAACACGCAGCAGTGGCAAGTAGACAAGTACAAACTACAGAGGAAATTGAAGCTAAGAGAATTCTTTGGGAATAAAGAATGTGCCCCCATTAATGACAAATGGGTTATTCCCACACAGATGAAACAATTTGCAGCAAAATCAACATTTGAACCTGTTTCTCTAAATGCCTCAATAAAAACATTTATGAGACTATTAGAAGATGACGTTAATCAATTACAAGTGAACAAGAAAAATCATCATCCCAATCTCACCATCTTGGAACGTCATGCCATCAAATCACTGTCCTCTAACAAAGACCTTATCATTCGCCCCGCGGATAAGGGCGGGGCAATAGTACTACAAGATCTCACTGATTACAGAGCCGAAATCTTGAGACAACTAAGTGATCAGGACACTTATGGAAAATTGGTCTCTGATCCTGGTACCATCTTCAAAAAGGAACTGGAGAGTATCATCTATGGAGCGAAAACAGCAGCCATTATAACAGATGAACTGGGGAATATATTGATACCTGAATACCCTATCACCCCTATATTATATAGTTTGCCTAAAATACATAAGGGTATCTCCCCTCCCCCAGGCAGACCCATAATCTCTGCCAGGGGATCCCTGTCTCAACCAGCCGCTACCTTACTCGATGCTATTCTACAACCTCTCATTCAGAGCAATGAGTTCTTTCTTCTTGATACAACCAGTTTCCTAAATAAATTATCTACAGTTGGCCCATTACCATGCAGGGTTTGGCTAGTGACGGCAGATGTCACTAGCCTTTATACAATCATCCCCCATGATGTAGGGATCTTTGCGGTAAAAAAGATCCTGATAACCAATGATCAATTAACACCAGCCTTTGTTGAATTTTTGTTACAGCTCTTAGAATTTATTTTGACCAGAAATTACTTTTTATTTGATGGGGACTATTACATACAGAGACTTGGGTGTGCTATGGGATCTTCTGTAGCCCCAGCATACTCGAATTGCTATATGTTTGATATTGAACAGGATTTATTTTTTTCTAATCAAGAAGTGTGTTCTAAGGTTGTCTGTTATATGCGGTATATAGACGACCTGTTTTTAATTTGGCAGGGCACTGAAGATAATTTCAGATCATTAATCAATCTGCACAATGATTCTGACTGCCCAGTAAAACTTACAGTAGAGATGAGTCAATCACAGATTCACTTTCTGGATGTTCAGATTACAGTAACTCCAGAAGGATTGACTACATCTGTATTTAATAAACCTACAGACCGCAACACTATTTTACACATCAACAGTAACCACCCACGTGAACTTAAATTAGGTTTACCTTACTCTCAGATGATAAGAACACGTAGAATTAACTCTGATCCAGATGAGGCGTGTAGGCAACTTGATGAAATGGTACAGAAATTTGTGGAGCGCGGCTATGATTACAGGAATTTATGTAATATCAAAGATAAGGTTCTTAAACTTGACAGGTCCACTCTATTACAGAAAAAGGTAAAGGGAATGTCATCTGATAGATTCCCGTTTGTAAGTAGATACAATGATTTATCCCCTGATATCAAAAAAATTACTAAGAACAGATGGCCAATCGTACAATCAGATAGGTCCCTTCATTTAGGACAACAGACGATAATGCCATGTTATACCCGCGAGAAAAATCTTAGGGACTTACTTGTTCGTACTGATATTAGTGACCCCAATAAAGCCACTCACTTTTTAGCTAATAAAAAATGGGGATGTTTCAGATGTACATGTGCTACATGCAGCTTCATGATTCCGGGGGATAAGTTCCCACACCCACATTCAGGTAGGATGTACCAAATCAGACACCATCTCACCTGTAATAGTACATATGTGGTGTATCAGATTATCTGTCCTTGCGGACTTTCTTACATTGGGAAGACCCAATGCAAATTTAAAGAGAGAATGTCGGCACATCGGTCGGCAATTAGAGCGGCCATTAATAGTGGTAAGAGCGAACAACCAGTTGCCCGACACTTTCTAGTAAATAGACACAGTATATCAAGCCTAAAGTATAGAATGATCGATCACATCCCCCCCTTACGCAGAGGTGGTGATCGTAATCGACTTCTACTTAAACGTGAAACAGAATGGATACATAGATTGGAAACAGTTAGTCCTCGAGGACTTAATGAAACAATCACGTGGTCTATGTTCATATGAAACCTCATTAAATTGTTTGTGCTGGCATAATATATTTAGAACCATACAATAATCATTGCCTGATGCTCTCAATCAAAGCAGGAATGTAGATACATGCATGAGTATACCCTGCAGATATGATTATACTATACGCTATGTTACTTTCTCTTTCAGTGATGTTGTTGTGTACATTGTGGTTGTTATGGTGATGGTGATGTCACAAGCATGCGCCGCACAGCTGAAGCGCGGACATGCCGTTGTGGGTAATGCTGACGTGAGCTGCGCCTCGCTTCCGGTCCGGCGGCGGCCGTGGATGCACGTCAGACACTGCCTGCTTTTCACTGGGTGAGGTAGCAATTTAAGGTAAGATTTTGTTTGTTTGTATTTTATATCCTGAAGACGGTAATACACCGAAACGTTGATATACAACTTTCCTGAGTCTGTCATTTTTTCCTGAGTGCCGCACCTGCTTGTTGTGTATATATATATATATATATATATATAAAATATATATATGAACACCTACATTTCCATGGGTTTTAGACTAGGAATGTTAATATATTAAATTTCTATCTGTCTGGTCTTGTTGTGGTTAGCTATTGTTTCTGATTTTCTAAACAGCCTTGGCTCCTGGGCATTGTCACCCTGTTTGTCCCTTACTTTCAGGTGAGACAATGACAACTCAGCACTCATTGTTCTAAATAGAAACTTGCCTATGTTAGTAAACAAAGGTGTCTGCCTTCTTCATAGAACCCCAAAGCCCAGTGTAAATAAGGCCATTGTATTTTAGTCTCTGGGAGTTTTAATTTATGTGTGACTGATTTTCCTGCTATTTAGAAGGGCCAAACAGACAGTGTGGGATTTTTACAATATATATATATATATATATATATTAAATCTATGATATGTCTTTATGGCTTTTCCATGAGAGTACAAATTCCACTGTAATTACTCATACCACGCTCAAACCACGCAGGACCGAGTAGACATGTGACGTTTGAGCTGTAATTCTGTCGGTGAACGTCAGAGATGAAGAGGAAACTTTGAAGGCAACTCACAGAGTTTAGTAACAAAGAAGATTTTACAAAGTTTGACATCTGGATTGGGCACTACAGGGAATGATTCCCTAATCAGGCTGTTCCCTTAAAAAAATTCTATGTGTGTTATATCTCTACTGGGACTATCCCAGCCATCAATCCAGTGTCTTGTCCATTCTAAGTTCATAGGGAACCCGGTATCTTTGAGATAATTTCCTCTACCTGTGATGGACATGCTTCTAAAACAGTGAAATGCAATATTAGTCTTCGTGGGTATTTTAACATATTTTGTGCTTCCTGGGTGGGAGCACTCTATATGTATACCATCTCTAACAAAACTCCTGTTAAATTACTTAGAGGTCACTTCTGCTAGAGAGAGAGAAGCAGAAGTTTAGAGGCCTCCTCCTAATTTCCGTAAGTTCTGTCAAAAGGGTAAAGTTGCATTTATTCTGTTCTTCCCATTAACCGAATCTGTGTTTTTCTATACTGCTCGTGATTCCTGACTATATGTCCCTTGATCCCGTCTATGTGTTTAATAACGCGGCTTATTTATTCTGTCTAGGGGTCTATATTGGCTATGTGCTCTACTACTCCTACAATTTCTAGCAAAATGTCCTTCATTTTTACAAATGTAACATATCTTAGGTCTTTTGTTACTACTAGGGTTTTGGGGTTTTGGCTGATGAGACTTTGGTGTAAGTGCCTGCATACTTTCAATCCTCAACCTCTCCTCTCGCAGTTTTCTACGCCTAGCAATATTCCTATGATGTTCAATTGCGCACTCTCTAAGGCAAGCTACTGTGACCCCTCTCCAACCAGGCAAAGAGGTTTGTACTTTGTCCCTCACTGTCTGATCGAGTCCGTCCATTAGCACAGACACAGCTACCTTTCTGTAATTTTCATCGTTCCCTGCATCTAATACCCCCATGTATCTATCCATTTCCTCCAGTGCTCGGAGGAAATAGTCAGATGCCATTTCATTTTCCCTCTGTTTTATGGAGAAAATTCTTCTCCACTCAGTGGGAAAACACAAATCTAATTGCCTATTAATTCGTTTTATATTTTCCTGATTGTTTCTGTCAGTCATAGGAATATCTGACTCTAATCTACAATCAGTGATTAATTTTAGGGTGTCAATATTAGGTGGTAGGCAGGCTTTAGAAAATGTCCGCCAATGTTGGTTTGTCGGTTCATACACATTACCCAGATCTCTGATAAATTTCTGACATTTGGCTAAATGCTTCTGAGGGTCGGGAATTCTGAAATGATTGATCGCAGCTCATCTCTGGGCCACGGGCAATACATTGCATTATTCCTGGTGAGGACTACTTCCTGTCTATCGGTTCCCCCATTGGGAGTTACTATTTCCAAAACAGGGTGTAATCCTACCATTCCTAATCTGTTTACTGTGTGGTGTTGTTTCTGTGCAATGAACTGTCTCATACTTACCGGTAGCTGTGACCTCACCCGTTCTTTCATTGGGGAATACTGTTACTGCACTACCTGGTTGGACAGGTCCCACCTGAGTTTCCTGCAACATGACTGCTTGGAGGAGAGCTGCGATTTGGCTGACTCCTTCATCTTCCTGTGACCTAAAACCTTGGAGAGACTTCAAAACAGGATACATTTTGCAAAAGTTAGGGTTAATACATTGCTCTTTCATATTACTATCATTTACGGATGTATCATTGACTGTAGCCTTCTGTTCCCCTTCGACCTGTGTCGACAATGGTGTGTTTGTGTTCTCATTCCCGCTAGGTTTGGAACCGATTGCATATGTTAATTTCTCTTGCATATCGCCCTCTTGCTGCCATAAATTTAAACAGTTTGTGTGTCTGACCCTTTGCTTTTGGGATTTTTACGTGACTCTGAACAATATGATCCCACGCATGATATGATTATCTATTTCAGTCTTCAATATATACATATATCCACATATTCATATATATATATATATATATATATATATACATACATACAAATATATATATATATATATATACATATACACACACGTACACACATACTCCTGCTATTACAATTTGTTAGGAATTATATATTTATTCATTCATATATATATATATATATATAATATATTTTATATATATATATATATATATATAAACACCTACATTTCCATGGGTTTTAGACTAGGAATGTTAATATATTAAATTTCTATCTGTCTGGTCTTGTTGTGGTTAGCTATTGTTTCTGATTTTCTAAACAGCCTCGGCTCCTGGGCATTGTCACCCTGTTTGTCCCTTCCTTTCAGGTGAGACAATGACAACTCAGCACTCATTGTTCTAAATAGAAACTTGCCTATGTTAGTAAACAAAGGTGTCTGCCTTCTTCATAGAACCCCAAAGCCCAGTGTAAATAAGGCCATTGTATTTTAGTCTCTGGGAGTTTTAATTTATGTGTGACTGATTTTCCTGCTATTTAGAAGGGCCAAGCAGACAGTGTGGGATTTTTACAATATATATATATTAAATCTATGATATGTCTTTATGGCTTTTCCATGAGAGTACAAATTCCACTGTAATTACTCACACCACGCTCAAACCGCGCAGGACCGCGGGTGCGACCATACGCAATTTGCGAATATGTGCACGCATGGCGGAACAAGTGCATGCGCAGCGGGCATGTGTGTGTGGTTTGTATGTGATGTGTGTACTGGAATATTTTTCGACTTTGACAGTGGTGTTCTCAGGTCTGGAGGAGGGGGAATTCCTGGTATCCCTGGATATCAAGGATGCATACCTACACATTCCAATATGGCCGCCTCACCAGGATTATCTAAGGTTTGCACTACAGGACTGTCACTACCAGTTCCAGGCCATACCATTTGGCCTCTCCACAGCACAGAGGGTGTTCACCAAGGTCATGGCGGAGATGATGCTCCTCCACAAATAGGGAGTGAAAATAATTCCATATCTGGACGATCTGCTGATAAAGGCATCTTCCAGGGAGAAGCTGTAGCAGAGTATTGCTCTCTCAACTCGACTACTCCAGGATCATGGGTGGATCCTGAACCTTCCAAAGTCACATTTGAAACCGACAAGGAGACTACCTTTCCTGGGGATGATACTCAACACGGAAGTGCAGAGGGTGTTTCTACCTCTGGAGAAAGCGTTGGTGATCCAATCAATGGTCCGGGATGTCTTGAAACCAGCCCAGGTATCAGTGCATTCACCTTCTGGGAAAGATGGTGGCCTCCTACGAGGCTCTACAGTATGGAAGATTCCATGCACTGTTTTTCCACCTGGATCTCCTGGACAAGTGGTCGGGATCACATCTTCACATGCACCCGCGGATACGCCTGTCGCGAAAGCCAGGATTTCACTCCTCTGCTGGCTGCAAACTCCTCACTTGCTCAAGGGCCGCAGGTTCGGAATTCAAAACTGGATTCTTCTAACCACTGTTGCAAGCCTCAGAGGTTGGGGAGCAGTCACCCAGGGGAAAAACTTCCAAGGAAGGTGGTCAAGTCAGGAATCTGTCCTTCCAATATATGTTCTGGAACTAAGGGCCATATACAATGGCCTTCTACAATCGGCATATCTTCTACAAGATCGAGCCACTGAGGTTCATCCGGACAACGTCATGGCGGTGTCCTACATAAACAGGCAGGGCGGAACGAAGAGCAGAGCTGCAATGCCAGAGGTAATGAGAATCCTCCTCTGGTCAGAAAGACACGCGCTGGCGCTGTCGGCGATCTTCATTCTGGGAGTGGACAGCTGGGAAGCGGACTTCCTCAGCAGACACTATCTCCATCCAGGAGAATGGGGACTCCACCCGGAGGTTTTCGCAGAGGTAACAAGCCGGTGGGGCATACCTCACACAGACATGATGGCCTCTTGCCTCAACAAGAAGCTTCGGAGGTACTGTTCCAGGTCAAGAGACCCACAAGCAGTGGCAGTGGACGCCCTGGTTACTCCGTGGGTGTTCCACTCGGTGTATGTATTCCCTCCACTTCCACTCATGCCAAGGATTCTCAAACTAATCAAAAGAACAAAAGTTCAGGCGATCCTCATTGCTCCTGACTGGCCAAGATGGGCTTGGTACATGGATCTTCTGGAATTACTGCTGGAGGATCCGAGGCCTCTTCCTCTTCGTGAGGACCTTCTAGTACAGGGGCCGTTCGCCTATCAAGACTTACCGCGGCTATGTTTGATGGCATGGAGGTTGAACGCCAGATCTTAGCTAGGAAGGGCATTCCGAACAAGGTAATTCCTACTCTGATCCAGGCTAGAAAGGGGGTAATGTCTAAACATTACCATCGGATTTGGAAAAAGTATGTGTCTTGGTGTGAATCCAAGAAGTTTCCTATGGTGGAGTTTCAACTGGGATGTTTCCTCCTATTTCTGCAAGCTGGTGTGGATATGGGCCTATGATTGGGCTCCATCAAGGTCCAGATTTTGGCCTTGTCCATTTTCTTCCAGAAACAATTGGCTGCTCTCCCTGAGGTTCAGACTTTCTTGAAAGGAGTTCTGCACATCCAACCACCCTTTGTACCTCCTACGGCACATTGGGATATTAATGTTGTGCTGCAGTTCCTGCAATCGGATTGGTTCGAACCCTTACAGGAGGTGGACTTAAAGTTTTTTACTTGGTAGACAGTCACACTGTTAGCATTGGCATCTGCAAGACATGTGTCGGAATTGGGGGCATTGTCGCACAAGAGCCCCTACTTGATTTTCCATGAAGATAGGGCTGAACTTCCAAAGGTTGTGTCGGCTTTTCATATCAACCAACCTATTGTGGTGCCAGTGGCTACTGACACCTCGATCACCTCAAAGTCCCTGGATGTTGTGCGGGCTTTGAAAATATATGTGAAGTCGGACGCACTTTTTGTTCTTTATGATCCCAACAAGATTGGGTGTCCTGCTTCTAAGCAGACCATTTCTAGCTGGATCAGGCTTACTATCCAGCATGCTTATTCAACAGCAGGTTTGACTTGTCCAAAATCTGTTCAGGCCCACTCTACACTTAAAGTGTGTTCACCCTGGGCGGCTGCCTGGGGTGTCTCGGCTCTTCAGCTTTGCTGAGCGCCTACCTGGTCTGGGTCGAACACGTTTGCTAAGTTTTACAAGTTCAATAATTTGGCCTCTTAGGACCTAAAGTTTGGTCAATCAGTTCTGCAGGAACCTCAGCACTCTCCCTCCCATAATGGGAGCTTTGGTACAACCCCATGGCACTAAATTGGGCCCCAGCATCCTCTAGGACGTAAGAGAAAACAGGATTTTAATTACCTACCGATAAATCCTTTTCTCATAGTCCATAGAGGATGCTGGTCGCCCGCCCAGTGCTTCATATTCCTGCATTGTTACTTGGTTAAATTTGTTGGTTCAGCCATTGCTGAATCGTTCCAAGTTGGTTAGCTTGGCTTTCCTTTTTGTTATGTGTGAGCTTGTGTGAATCTCACCACTATCTGTGTATTTCCTTCTCTCGAAGTATGTCCGTCCCCTCGGGCACAGTTTCTAGACTCAGTCTGGTAGGAGGGGCATACTCTTAAAGTGTCAGTGGCTCCCAAAGGACCCATCTATACCCCATGGTACTAAATTGGGCCCCACAATCTTCTATGGACTACGAGAAAAGGATTTACCGGTAGGTAATTAAAATCCTGTTTTTAGTGGAAACCCCTATAAATAAACTGTACATTGTTTCATCTCGATCTATCAAGTTAAAGCTGAACAATAACGAAAACAAAATGTATTGGCATAATCAATGCAAGAGATACAGTAACATCTTATGGTTATGTGAACTTGTGATCCTTGCACCCAATAATGAACAAGGTGATTCTATTAACAATTATCTATTGGAACGATTTCCAGGGGAGATAAGAGTTCTATAAACACTGCCATGTATGTAGAAGATGCAATGCACTATCCTCCTGAATTCCTAAATAATCTTTCAGCGATAGGATTACCCAGGAGGCGGTCAAGATCCCGGTGGACGGGATCCCGGCGGTCGAAATACCGACGCCGGAATCCCAACCAGTACAATCCCGACATATTCTACCTTCGTGGGTGTCCACGACACCCATAGAGGGAGAATATAATAGTGTGCCGAGCGTGGCGAGCGAAGCGAGCCCGCAAGGGGCTGCGTTCCGCTCGCCACCGCTGTCGGGATTGTGTGGTCGGGATTCCGGCGTCGGTATTTCGATCGCCGGGATCCCGTCCAGCGGGATTTAGTACTGATCCCGATTACCCACACATTTTATGACCTTGACATATAAAGTGCCGATAATAATGATGAGAATCTTGCATCTGCCTAAACCGTGCAATGGGACACAACTGAAAGTTAAATCTCTTCAAAGAAACATTGTAGAGCCCACAATTTTGGCAGGTGCGGGAAAGGTGAAAATTTATTTATTCCTTGAATTTCTCTAATTCCCAATAACTTTTCCTTCTGGTTTATAATCTTCAGTTCCCAGTAAATGTCTGCTATGCTATCACAATTAACTAGTCACAAGGTCAGACTCTATGCAAAATACTGAGAACTGGATATTTTTGCATGGTCAGCTTTATATAGACTGTTCTTGAGACTGTACAAGTTGAGATCTTTAAATTTGCTCTCAACGCAATATAGCCAAAATACAAGGAGGCTCTACAGCAGAGGTTCTCAATCTCGGTCCTCGGGGGTCCACACAGTGCATGTTTTGCAGGTCTCCTCACAGAATCGCAAGTGAAATAATTAGCTCCACCTGTGGATCTTTTAAAATGTGTCAGTGAGTAATTAATACACCTGTGCACCTGCTGGGTTACCTGCAAAACATGCACTGTGTGGGCCCCCGAGGACCGAGTTTGAGAACCTCTGCTCTACAGTAACTGCAAACTGCATTAAATATATGAATACACGCAGGCGAAGCCACGGGTAGAAGCAAGTTGTGTATAAATTTATAAGTGGCATTAAAAATACAAAACAATTTCTGCATTGGACTAACGTAATATTAAACAAATAAAAATGTTTTACTATTTACAGACAGCAAATTGACAATTGTCTTGTACTTATAATGCCACATATACATTTATATATAATAAATGTTATTTGAACCTAAAGTGATATCCTGCATTAAATAATTAATTCCTTTATTAATGGTTCTAAGATGTTACCCAATAGTACAATGTGATAATCACTTTTACCTCTCCCATCTGCACATTAGCTCTCCGCTTATCACATAGTATCATAGACACGATTAACATAAAATCTAATAATTGTATCTTACCAAAATCTAATAATTGTATCTTACCCTCTTACAGTGCCAGGGAATCCTTCTTTTTATATAGCTCTATGTTTCCTCCAACTTCACGTTACAATGCTACCAGTGCAATCAAGCTGATGAGTAGAGTAAACCGGTAAGCATGGGATGGCAGAGAGAATCAGGCAACCAAGGGCATAGCAACCATAGGTGCAGGCAGTGCAGCTGCTATGGGCCCCAGAGCTGAGAGGGGCCCACCTTCCCTGTCAAAGTTACATGTGTTACATACATTTTTCGCCATTGGGTGGTATGTAGGGGTCCTTTCAAACTTTTTCCTTGGGGCCTGCAATCTATCTAGGTAAGCCCCTGGACCTGCTCATTGTAGTGTGGTAAAAAATTAACTGGAGGGTATTTTAATGTTATATAATATAAACCCGGGGCATTGTAATGAGGCACAATATGAACGCGGAGCACTATATATCATAATGTGAATTGGGGGTATTGTGCAGCATAATGTGTACTGGCAGCTCTGAAATGTGACATAGGCGGAATTTAAGCACTACTGCAATTCATAAAAGCAACCAGGGCACTACTATGGGGCATAACATTAAATAAGGCTCTACTATGGTTCAGAAAATGAACTAGGGCACTAATATAGGGCATAAAATTAACAACGCAGCAGAGAAGTGTCTCTCTAGAAGCATTGGTATGGGGGGGCCCTTAAAAATTTTGCTATGGGGCCCACAAAGTTCTGCCTACGCCCCTGCAGGCAACTATAGTATTGGACGTGACAAATCAACTTGGGATGTAGGTATCTTATGATATCAACTGCATCTCATAGGCAGCATGGTCAGTGTAATGGCTAGCATTACCGCCTCACAGCACTGAGGTCTTGGTTTTTCGATTCCCACAATGCACCTAATTGTGTGGAGTTTGTATATTCTCCCCATACTTGCGTGGGTTTCTCCTGGGTACTCCGGTTTCCTTCCACAATACAAAAATATACTGGTAGGTTAATTGACACCCAGCAAAAAAAAATAACATGCACAACCTGGCATTTTCTTTGCTACTGTATTCCCTTTTTGTTTAGGCCGCATCCAACGTCTGTTTTACATCAATACAGTGTAACAACATTTAGGCTGTGCAGTAAATAGTGTGATCACAAAAGATGCACATAATCTCACTGCTTAATGGCTGAAGTGGTTAAATGTTTTAGAATCCTTTTTACATTTGACTTTTTTTCCTGCTGATATCCATTTTGTCTTTATTCTGGTAAGTGTGATTTCCTATTGTTTGGATTTTATGCCTACCTGTAATATTCAATACTGTAGCACTTTAATCCACTGTGCAATCAACCTCTTAAACCACACTTCCCACTGTGTCCGGAGAAAGTGGATCTGCAAATAAGCTGCCATGTACAAAACATATCATTAATTTCTTCATTTTCATACATTAGAAATACAAGTATGTGTAATATATTTTAAAAAAAAGCGTGTTGGAGAACAAAACCAGTTTCCAAATTTCTAGAATTTCTTTGAATGCAGCAAAAATACTTTGATTTAAAAAACAAGAATGTAGTCATTCACATGGGTGGTAGGCAGAGCCAGCCCTAACAAATATGATGCCCTAGGCAAGATTTTGGCTGGTGCCCCCTAGCACCACCGCTGGTTCTGCCTCTGACCTTGCACCTCTTTCCCAGCACCATCACCCCTCACCCATAGCAGTCCTTGTACCCCCTATATTTTAAATAGGAACAGTTTGCACATTTGACGCACAGCCCAAAAAGAGGCATCTTCTTGCTGGGAAGGGACATGGCCACACAATAGTAACCCCAAATCCAATTACGCCACACAGTGCTGCAACTTTATTCACATTTTATCTTGCGATAGTGTCCATAATTCATAATACATCCCACAGTAGTATCACTTTACCTTATAAACGTTACTCCTCACAGTAGAGCCCCTTATTCACATTACATCACACTGAATTGCTCCTTATTCACATTACACCACACCGTATTGCTCTTTATTCACATTAGACGACACAGTAGTGCCCTTTCTATTTGCAACGCCACATAGTAGAGCACCTTATACACATAATGCAACACATTAGTAATGCATTTATACACAATTCCACACAGTAATGCCCCTTACACATATGAGACACATTATTAATGTCCTTATAAACATAATGCGCCTTACACATTATGACAACCTTTATTAATGTAAGGATAAAAGTGTTGTCCGCACAGACCTAAAAATGAACCCAGAACAAAATGAGTAGAGATAAAAGGACAGTCAATATATAAGTAACACTTATACCCCTGTTTATTGTAACATGCACATTTGTGCTTATATATCTGTTTGTGACATGGGGGGGGGGGGGGGGGGTGCTCCCTGAGAATTAGGTTAAGCTATTTCACAAAAATGACCAAGAAAGGTAGACAAGAACTCTCCTAGAGTGGGGCACTCAAAAGTGTAATAATGCGTTTGCAACAATATGGGATCAAGAGAGAAATTATAATAAGACTTAACTTTTATTAAAGATCAAACATTAAAAATACTTGGAGATATTCTCTCTTATTCTAAAAAGGCGAAATATAAACACAATACATATAATACAACATACAACAATTTAAAAGGTACAGGTAATTTGCATACTCCAGCGGGCCTTGGCCCTTTCTATAATGGAGAATAAATATATGAATAAGACTCTAATAACAGTAAGTCAAGACCTTAAAGCATGTTTCGTGGTTCTGCTGCCTCGTATGTGCTATAGCTTTATTAATGCCCTTTTACACATAATGTCCCTTACACACATGCCGCACATTATTAATGCCCTTATACACATAATGACACACATAGTGCCCCCTACACATTTGCTGCACATTATTAGTTCCCCTATACACATAATGACACATACATTAATACCCTGTTACACATATGCCGCACATTATTAATGCCCTTATACACATAATGACACACATAGTGGCCCTTTACACATATGTTGCACATTATTAATGCATTTTTACATGACACACATAATGCTCCTTACACATATTCTGAACACTACTGCACAACCAACCCACTCACATGCACACAGCACTCACACTTCCACTGACACTGTGACCTCTGCCTCTGCTTGGATACAGATGTGTCCTCACAAATCTTGCATCAATGCTAACGTCGGGCACTTTTTTTTAATGAAAATGCATCTTATATGCATTGCTATGTGGCTAGGATGCACAAGCAGCTTCTGCTGATTAAAATGATATGCAGCATGCCTATATACTGTGTGAGATTGTGGCTGTATCTGCATATGAAATGCTACACACAGAATATAGGCATGCTGCATATCATTTTAATCAGCAGAAGCTGATGATGCCCCTAGGCATATCAAATGCCCTAGGCAATTGCCTAGTTTGCCTATGCCTATGACCGGCTCTGGTGGTAGGAAACGTTTAACCCTGTTGATTGTCATGCCCATTGTGTGTCCCATTGCGTTCCACTGTGTGCCACCATCAGGTCCGGTGCAAGATCTCTCTGCACCCTTAACGCCCCCTAACCTGCAACACCCCACCACCACCTCCCGGAGGGAAGATGCAGGTGGCCACTAGGTGGGCTGGGGTGAATTGCCTCATTATACATATACAGAGAAAAGAGACAACACTCAAGGACTTTTAAAGTAATGAAGTATATTGTAAACAAAGTCCTTAAGTGCCATCTATTCTTTATGTATACACGCTGGCTGGTATGTTAGGAATTGTATAGGACACTGAGGCCAATTTAACTTTTTTTCTCTTACGTCCTAGAGGATGCTGGGGACTCCAAAAGGACCATGGGATATAGACGGATCCGCAGGAGCTTGGGCACACTATAAAGACTTAAACTGGGTGTGAACTGGCTCCTCCCTCTATGCCCCTCCTCCAGACCTCAGTTAGACTTTGTGCCCAGGAGTGAATGGACACACACTAGGGGAGCTCTACTGAGTTTCTCTAAAATACTTTGTTAGGTCTTTTATTTTCAGGTAGACCTGCTGGCTACAGGCTCCCTGCAGCGTGGGAGTGAGGGAAGAGAAGCAGGACCTACTTCTTCTTAGTTCAAGGGCTCTGCTTCTCGGCTACTGGACACCATTAGCTCCAGAGGGTTCGATCACTTGGTTCGCATAGCTGCTTGTTCCCGGAGCCGCGCCGTCACCCCCCTCACAGAAGCCAGAAGAAAGAAGCCGGGTGAGTATAGAGAAGATCAGAAGACTTCAGTGACGGCAGAAGACTTCAGTAATGGAGGTACAACGGTCGCGCTGCGCTCCATGCTCCCACACACCAACGGCACTCACAGGGTGCAGGGCGCTGGGGGGCGCCCTGGGCAGCAGGATACTGATTTCTTAATGAGACTGGCCATGAAAGCATTTTCGGTGCCTGGGCACCATGTCTCATTCCCCCGCCAGCATGTTCTAGCGCTGTGCGCCTTAGATCCCCCCGGCTTACACGGGTGCAGGGCATTGGGGGGAGGGGGGTGCGCCCTGGGCAGCGAGTTACAGTTTTTTTTTTTAAGGCTGACATGTTACATGCGCTGCCGGGGCTCCGTGTCCCAGACCCCTGCCGGCGCGTTATAGCACACTACGCGCCATTTCTCCCCTCGCCGCCGGCTTCCATGGGTGCAGGGCGCCCTGGGCAGCATATATATATATAACAGTTTAATTATATATATATATATATATATATATATATATATATATATAAAGTGTTTTTAAGGGTCCCGGGCGCCGCATGCGATAACCCGCCATTTGATGGCTGCGGGCGCGCTGCGCGCCGGGGCTCCCTCCCACACGCCGACGGTTTGCTTGGGTGCAGGGCGCACGGGGGGCGCCCTGAGCAGCATTGGTTTATGGGGGTATATAGTGTCTTTCCACTATATACGGTGCCCGACCTGTCTATATATAATATAGTGGAGCTATAGCGTGCCGAGGGGGGCCGGGCTTAGCCCTCACACATACAGGGTCAGCGCCATTTTCTCTCTGTCCCCGCCAAGAAGTATGTCATGCACAAACAAGGGGGGGCACAGTGTTTTAGTGATATGTTACACTTATATAACACTAGTTGAGTTAGGAATGACCATGAAATCATTCTTGTGTGTATTTTTTGTGTGCCCCCTGTCAGCGATACCCATTTTAGTACACTTGTGTCGACAGGCAGGAGTGTTCTTTTATAAACACCTATGGGGTTCACTGTCAGCATCGCCGACGCACGTGGGTACTTGCTACAACATAAAAAGTAAATATTATATGGGAGGCACAATGGTATGTGGGTGACCCTGTCAGCACCAACTGTTGTCACCGGGGGTAAATGGAGATGCTGTATCTGACTTATACCTGTGTATATACAGTTGTACGTTGCTTCCCTCGGACCGCTTGGGGTCGCAAGACGGTAATTTTGCCTGGTTACTAATCCCTGCTGTCGACGATTACTGGGGTTTTCTGTCGACTATAATGTTTCCTGGTAGATCCACAACTGGGGCTTTTCAGTACATGGTCATACACGTTCAGAACACATTAATGTCACTGGGGACCAGAAGGCTCGGGACAATCCGATTATATGTATGTTATACACTGCTCAAAAAAATAAAGGGAACACTAAAATAACACATACTAGATCTGAGTGAATGAAATATTCTTTTTAAATACTTTGTTCTTTATATAGTTGAATGTGCTGACAACAAAATCACACAAAAATTATCAATGGAAATCAAATTTATTAACCCATGGAGGTCTGGATTTGGAGTCACCCTCAAAATTAAAGTGGAAAAACACACAACAGGCTGATCCATCTTTGATGTAATGTCCTTAAAACAAGTCAAAATAGGGCTCAGTAGTGTCTGTGGCCTCCTCGTGCCTGTATGACCTTCCTACAATGCCTGGGCATGCTCCTGATGAGTTGGCGGATGGTCTCCTGAGGGATCTCCTGCCAGACCTGGACTAAAGCATCCGCCAACTCCTGGACAGTCTGTGGTGCAACGTGGCATTGGTGGATGGAGCGAGACATGATGTCCCAGATGTGCTCAATTGGATTCAGGTCTGGGGAACGGGCGGGCCAGTCCATAGCATCAATGCCTTCGTCTTGCAGGAACTGCTGACACATTCCAGCCACATGAGGTCTAGCATTGTCTTGCATTAGGAGGAACCCAGGGCCAACCGCACCAGCATATGGTCTCACAAAGGGTCTGAGGATCTCATCTCGGTACCTAATGGCAGTCAGTCTACCTCTGGCGAGCACATGGAGGGCTGTGCGGCCCCCCAAAGAAATGCCACCCCACACCATTACTGACCCACTGCCAAACCGGTCATGCTGGAGGATGTTACAGGCAGCAGAACATTCTCCTTGGCGTCTCCAGACTCTGTCACGTCTGTCACATGTGCTCAGTGAGAACCTGCTTTCATCTGTGAAGAGCACAGGGCGCCAGTGGCGAATTTGCCAATCTTGGTGTTCTCTGGTAAAAGCCAAACGTCCTGCATGGTGTTGGGCTGTAAGCACAACCCCCACCTGTGGGCGTCGGGGCCCTCATACCACCCTCATGGAGTCTGTTTCTGATTGTTTGAGTAGACACATGCACATTTGTGGCTTGCTGGAGGTCATTTTGCAGGGCTCTGGCAGTGCTCCTCCTGTTCCTCCTTGCACAAAGGCAGAGATAGCGGTCCTGCTGCTGGGTTGTTGCCCTCCTACGGCCTCCTCCACGTCTCCTGATGTACTGGCCTGTCTCCTGGTAGTGCCTCCATGCTCTGGACACTACGCTGACAGATACAGCAAACCTTCTTGCCACAGCTCGCATTGATGTGCCATCCTGGATGAGCTGCACTACCTGAGCCACTTGTGTGGGTTGTAGGGAGGTCATAAAGGCACGTGGAGGCCACACACACTACTGAGCCTCATTTTGACTTGTTTTCAGGACATTACATCAAAGTTGGATCAGCCTGTAGTGTGTTTTTCCACTTTAATTTTGAGGGTGACTCCAAATCCAGACCTCAAATAAATTTGATTTCCATTGATAATTTTTGTGTGATTTTGTTGTCAGCACATTCAACTATGTAAAGAACAAAGTATTTAATAAGAATATTTCTTTCATTAAGATCTAGGATGTGTTATTTTAGTGTTCCCTTTATTTTTTTGAGCAGTGTATATATATTTAGGATATGTGGCTGTATGTGTATTACAACAATATGTAAATTCATATTATGATTTATAATGAATACTGAAGTAATAGTATTCCTTCTCATGTGCTGGTCGCTCTGTTGATGAAGCTCTCTGTCGGCCGTGACTCACACCCTCTCCAGAAGTCCGAAGGGTTATTCTTTTTCCGCCACGGATGGAATATTGTGAAAGTCAATGACTGGTCGACACGGGACCCTGTCTCAAAGGATCGTATACAGGAAAGCTAAGTGATATGATTATTTTTCTATGCTGTGGGTTTTTTTTGCATTACAGGCACATGAGGGAGTGTTTATGTTCGGTAAGTCATAAAATAGATTTACCCTAAAGAGAGAGGGGAGGTTCCTTATGTTGGATCTTCTCTATAAATTTGCGTCAGACTGCCGTACGTATACAGGTAGTGTGGCCGGGGGACTGCTGAGGCTGACTCTGAGAGTTACTAAAGTTTTTCCCTGGGACGGTTTACCGCTGGTTGGGGGGATGCCTCAGTTCAGCCAATCTCTGTGGATATTCCTGGTAAGTCTAACTTCGGGAGTTAGATTCCCTGGCAACAGTTGGTGACGCATTCTTTTGGGGGATGCAGTCATTTTAATCGGTTAAATACAGTTTTTTGGTTTTCCCTTTCTGTACAGCCTGTGAAAGGTGGAAAGGTAAGAGTTCTGCAGCCTTGTTAGGTTCGCAGAAGAGGATGTCATTTCTGTTTCTACCACATACAACACATGTCGCAGAGTCTATATGGCGGGACCCCGCTCCGGTGAGGACTCAGTTACTACTTTCAGTTAGTCTGGGAATAGATTACGACCGGTGAGTTACTTATAGAATCCAAAGGGGGACATTCTGGAGTTACTGATGTTTCCCCTCACTGATTTTCTAATGGATATTGCCGTTTCCCCTCTGGAAGGGGAGGTAGTAAGCGACGCCATACCAGGGGTGCGTCAGGTTCGGGCCATGTCCTCCTGTCCCGGTTATATTAAAAAAAAAAAAAGTTTACATGCGTTGTTCTACGCATTCAGATTACCTGGAGGGATAGCCAGGATTGTCTTGCCCATTTCACTGGAGTGATGGTAGTATGATGGTTTTCTCTCAATAGTAAGAGCCATTGTTATTCTGTACTGAGATGTTCGCCTGATTGAGGCGAGGTCAAGAAACAAGTAGTGCAAATCGTTGTTTCTCTCTGATTGTTCTTCAACACAGGGAAGGGCTGTTGTTCCCAACGACGCAGATGTCGGAGGTAGTATCAGGGTAGATACTGAACGGTTGAGGTTCTGTGTTTTCCTGTGGAAAAGAGGTCTGAGGATCCTGAGTCGGATCAGATTTGTGGTGCCACTCCATCAATATGTTCCGTCGATGAGGAAGTTGGGTGCGGCCTAAGAGGCCTTTTCGGTGTGCAGGTCGAATGCCAGAGTGGTTTTCATGGGACCTGTTGGGAATGTGGTCCGGGTCTCACCGGCACATGCACCGAATTATAGTTCTAATGGCCAGGATATCACTCCTGTGGTGTCTGCTCAGTTCTCCCCTCCTAGAGGGACGAAGGTTTGGGATCCAGGATTAGATCCTGGTGTCCATGTATGCAGATCTCCGAGGCTGGGGAGCAGTCCTTACATGGGAAGTATTTCCAGAGGAAAAGGTCAAGCTGCGAAGCTTGTCTACAATAACCTTTCTTGAATTAAGAGCGGTTTTCAACGAACAATATTCTTCGTGATCTGCCCGTGTTAATTCTGTCGGACGACTTGACAGCAGTGGCGTAAGTAAGTCGCTAGGGCGGAACAAGGAACGGAGCGGCAATGGCAGAAGCTGAAATGGTTTCCGCTGAGTGGAAAGACTGGTAAACGTTATATTAGCAGTCTTCGTTCCGGACGTAAACGAAGGAGAAATAGATTTCCTCTGCAGACGCGCTCTCCATCCGGGAAAAAGACTGTCGTCATCGAGAAGTTTCACAGATGTGACAAGTCTTTGAGGAATGTCTCAATTGGGCATGTTGGCGTCTCGCCTCAACGAGAGACCTCAGGAATAGGATTCCAGGTCAAGGATCACTCGAGCTATAGCAGTGGACGACCTCGTGACACCTTGGGTGTTTTCAGTATATGTGTCCCCTCCGCTTTCACTCTGCTGAAGGTGATAAACGTAAGAAGAACAGAGGTTCCGGCGATCTTCATTGTTCCGGTCTAGCCAAGGAGGGCTTGGTATCCAGTTCTTCAAGATTTGTTCATATAAGATCCCTGGCCTTTTCCTCTACGGGAGGAACTGTTACAACAAGATCCGGGCGGGTATCAGGACTTACCGCAGCTGCGTTTTACGGCGTGGCGGTTGAACGCCTTATCCTAGTCCGAATGGGTATTCCCAGTGAGGTAATTTCCACACTTCTTCAGGGTAGAAAAGAAGTAACGGCATAGCCTTACCACAGTATTTGGTTTTCAGGGCAGTTTTGGCCTTATACATTTTCTTTAAAAAAAAATAAAAATAAAAAAAAAAGAATTGGCCACCTTTCCGGAAGTTCAGACTTTCGTGAAAGGAGTACTGCACATCCAACCTCCTTTGTGCCCCCATTGGCACAGTGGGATCTTAACGTGGTGTTGAGTGTCTTGTGTCTCACTGATTGGAACCAAAATTAATGGTTGTGTAAAATTTTCTCTCTTGAAGAGTGGTCATGCTTTTCCCCTTTGGGCGACTGCGAGGTGGTTGTCGGAAGTAGCGGCTTTGTCTCACAAGAGCCCCTGTTTGATCTTCCAAGTGGATAGAATTGAGGACTCGGATAGTAGTTCTGCCGGAAAGGGTTTTCGGTGTTATCAAAAACCTGCCTATTTGATGCCTGTGGTAACTTCAGCAGTGGCTGATTCAAAGTCTCTCGATGTAGTCAGGGCTTTGAAGATTTATGTCGCCAATTGGGCTCAGTTTGGGGTAACAGAGGCTCTGGTTGTCCGGTATGCTCCCAGCGTGCTTGGGGCGCCTGCGTCTCTGCAGTCTGTTACACGCTGGATCTGTGATACGATTCGGCGTGCTAGCTCTACGGCTGGATTGCCGTGACCAAAGTTGGGGGAGACCCATTCTACTAGATGGGCTCTTATTGGATGGATGCCCGAGGTGTCTCGGCGGGTTAACTTTGCCGAGCTGCTACTTGGTTGGGTTTCAAACACATTTGCTAAGCTCTACAAGTTTGATACCCTGGCTGATGGGGACCTCATGTTTGCTCAATCGGTGCTGCAGAGTCGTCCGCACTCTCCCGCCCGTTCTGGAGCTTTGGTATAGACCCCATGGTCCTTTTGGAGTCCCCAGCATCCTCTAGGACGTAAGAGAAAATAGGATTTTAGTACCTACCAGTAAATCCTTTTCTCCTAGTCCGTAGAGGATGCTGGGCGCCCGTCCCAGTGCGTACTGTGTCTGCAGTTATTGATTTTGGTGGCACTTTGTGGTATTTCTTATCTTTCAGGCTATTACTGACGTTGTTCATGCCTTGGCATGTGGTTTCTTATTAGTGGTTGGGTTGACACACGGGTTGTGTTACATGTTCTCTCAGCATATGGCTGTATGTTTTTCATATCGTGGGCTGGTATTCTGTTGAAGGCCATGTCTTGCGGTATGTTCGTGGTGTGAACTGGTATAACACTCACTGGCCAGTATTTACTAAAAATCCGAGTTTTGCCGATTTGTGTTTTTTTTTCTAAGTCCCAATCCGGGAATTCACTAAGCAGAAAACTCGGCAGTGTCTGGTCTATTTGTAATGGTTTGATTGGCAAAGTTCTGAAATACGAATGAATAGACCATCGGTCAAACGCGGCTGTTATTTCATACAATACAGGTATTCACTATTCATTCGTATTTGGGTGTTAGTCTCTGAGTGCTCAAGTGCGGGTCTATTTTTTTTCGATTCGTTAAAAAAAGCAGGAAAAAAATAGACCTGCTTTTTCCAGTCGAGTTTGGATAACCATGCACGGATCAGTGAGATCTGTGCATGGTTATCTATGGGAAAGGGTGTGTTTAGTGTCAAAAGTAAAAAAAAAATTGCTTGGGGTCCCCCCTCCTAAGCACAACCAGCCTCAGGCTCTTTGAGCCGGTCCTGGTTGACAAAATATGGGGGGAAAAATGACAGGGGTTCCCCCATATTTCATCAACCAGCACCGGGCTCTGTGCCTGGTCCTGGTTCCAAAAATACAGGGGACAAAAAGCGTAGGGGTCCCCCGTATTTTTAAAACCAGCACCGGGCTCCACTAGCCAGGTACATAATGCCACAGCCGGGGGACACTTTTATAGTGGTCCCTGCGGCCCTGGCATTACATACCCAACTAGTCACCCCTGGCCGGGGTACCCTGGAGCAGTGGGAACCCCTTAAATCAAGGGGTCCCCCCCT
This sequence comes from Pseudophryne corroboree, assembly GCF_028390025.1. Classification (NCBI taxonomy): domain Eukaryota; kingdom Metazoa; phylum Chordata; class Amphibia; order Anura; family Myobatrachidae; genus Pseudophryne; species Pseudophryne corroboree. The sequence continues at coordinate 946,546,800 of NC_086444.1, read as the reverse complement.
TCAGCCACCCAAGGGCCAGGGGTGAAGCCCGAGGCTGTCCCCCCATCCAAGGGCGGCGGATGGGGGGCTGATAGCCAAGTGTAAAAAATGTGAATATTGTTTTTAGTAGCAGTACTACAAGTCCCAGCAAGCCTCCCCGCAAGCTGGTACTTGGAGAACCACAAGTACCAGCATGCGGTGGAAAACCTGGGCCGCTGGTACCTGTAGTACTACTACTAAAAAAATACCACAAAAATAACAGGACACACACACCATGAAAGTATAAGTTTATTACATACATGCACACCTCCATACATACATACATACTTACCTATGTTCCCATGAGGCTCGGTCCTCTTCTCCATGTAGAATCCTTGGGGGACCTGTGAAAAAAATTATACTCACATAATCCAGTGTAGATTCTGTCCTTTGTATAATCCACGTACTTGGCAAAACAAAAAAAAAACGGAAACCCGACCACGCACTGAAAGGGGTCCCATGTTTACACATGGGACCCCTTTCCCTGACTGCCAGGACCCCCCCTGACTCCTGTCAAAGAGGGTCCCTTCAGCCAATCAGGGAGCGCCACGTCGTGGCACTCTCCTGATTGGCTGTGTGCTCCTGTAGTGTCTGTGAGGCAGCACACGGCAGAGATACAATGTAGCGCCTATGCGCTCCATTGTATCCAATGGTGGGAACTTTGCGGTCAGCGGTTGACCGAAAGTAACCTCACCGCTGACCTATAAGCGGGATTTGCATTTATCCTCCTCAGTTGGGAAGCGGTAGCTGAGCCCATTGGAAGAAAAATCTTTTTGATTATTTAGTCTTAATTTCCACCAGAAGGTTAGCGCACCTATTTGTGTTTTTTGTTGTTTTGGTTAGAATACCGACAGCGGCATCCTGACCACCATAATCCAGACATTTTTAATGAAATTAATTAACCCTTACCCTTCCCCTAACCCTCCCTCCCCATAGCTTAAGCCTAACCATAACCCTCCCTGACATACTAACATTCAGGATGCCAGCTGTTCGCATTCTGACAGATGTCGGGATTCCAGTGTTCTGAATGCTGGCATCCCCTCCAACTACACCCCTTTAATTGTGCGTGTATACATACATAATTTATATACACACAGAGACATACATATATTTGTATGATTGTTATTGTGTTCTATCTGTAAGTTCATTACTGACCCCCCTTCTTCCATTTGTACTGTATTTTGCCCAGTGTTTTCTTTATTATGCTGTTTACAAGTGCAAACCACCTATCGGGCTGTAAGATCTGTACTATCTGTGGTTCCACCCCCATGGGTTACTTACATTAAGCTGTTTTCTTGCTTTTTTTCTCACATTGGCAGGATAGCTCTTGCAGGCGGCAGCAGCATTACAGTGACGCTGCGAGTGCAGATATGTAGTCAGGTGCTGCTTGCTGCTGGAGAGCCAGGAATCAGAGGACTAGAGGAGGTGCATCAGGGCTATGAGGAGAGGCCGTGGCGGTGCCTCTCGGGAGACATAGTTACATTCGCCTCCTATGACTTGATGTTACACGGGTCAGCACGGAGGAAGCTCTGAGGCACTGTGGTACAGTCTGATAGCGGCAGCTGAACCTGATTAGACCAACAGCAGCGGCTAGCACAGTATAAAAAGAGGAGGTTGCATACAGAGACATCCTTCAGTTTTTTGCTAGACGTATTCAGTGGCGCCCTCCAGGTGTCGGCGACCCTAGGCAGCCACCTAAAAACTGACTACTGGTAGAGCCAGCCCTGGCCAGCATCAGAAAATAGTCCAGCTAACAATTGCCCTCCAGCTCCCCCATCTCCATTCACTTACCAGAAGCAATGCTCAGCATCGGTCAGCAAGCCAGGTAACACCCCCAAAAATGTACCCACTTACTTTGTTAGATGCAATTTCAATCTCTTTTTGTGAAAGAAAATTACGTTCTTGCATGCATAACATGTAGTGCAAGAGTGTGGCCTCCCCACATTTGTTTTCAATTACACAATACGCCCAGATCCTCCCATCAGAGCAAGCTGATAGCTTTACCTGGTGGCGTAAGTAGAGGCTTGGAGCCAATGGCAAACTCTCAAGGTAGGCCTCATAATAGATTTTTAGAAACTCTTAGTTCTACATGTTTTATCATATCTGAATAAGGGGTGTGGTATGGCTGACCGGCAGTTAGGAGACCGCCGGTTTGCATACCGACGCCGGGATCCCGGTGGGGAGGGGCGAGTGCAGCAAGCCCCTTGCGGGCTCACTGCGCTCGCCACGCTGCGCTCGCCACGCTGCGGGTTCTATTCCCACTCTATGGGTGTCATGGACACCCATGAGCGGAAATAGTCCCTGTTGGTCAGCATGCCAACCGTCGGGATAGTGAGGGGGCGGGATGTTGATGTAGGTCATGTGACCGTCAGTCTCCCGACCGCCGGTCACCTGAATACCACCCCTGAATAAGTTCTATATCATGCATACCAGAAATAAGTGAGGTGGCACGGCAAAATAGTGTCAAAGCTTTGTAAGTGAATCAACTCCGCTTGCCCAACTGCTAGTAATTAATCAGTGGTGGCTACAGCACAAACCATACATAGCATTAGGGGAGTGGAGCATGGTAAAAACACATAAACGTCCCTTTAATGTTACATGTAATATGTGTTACAGCTGTCTGACCCCTGAGATCAGCAAAGTTGTGTTTTACAGCCGTGCACTCAGGGTGCACCATTCAGCTTCACTTCTCCTTTCTGTATAAGCCCACTCCCAAACTCCCACAGGCTGGTTACACAGGAGTCTGGGGGCAGGCTTATACAGGAAGAAGAAGCTAGTGCTGCTGCGTCCTGAGTGCAGTGCTGGCTGTGAAACAAATCCACAGTATATAGGGTCCCATTTTGAAAAAAGTTGTAACTATTCAAAACTCGTTGCATATATTTAATGGTGCTCCAGCCAATCATGGCTGATTGGCTGGAGCACCATTTATCTCACGCAACAAGTTTTAAATAGCTAAAATTCATTTATAAATGGGTTCCTTAGTATCTGAATTTGGAGGGAGCCCACTTCACCTTGTGGGCCCCTGGACATTTACCAGTCTAGCCACCCAGTAGTTATGCCACTGGTTTGACCTTAGTGACACTATCATATATATATATGATATATATCAGGGCTGGCCAAACCGGTCCTCGAGATCTACCAACAGTTCATGTTTTCTAGGCCTCCTGGAGATCTGTAGAATTGTCAGTTAGGAATGAATGCAGCACATCTTAATTAGTAATGACTACACCTGTGCAGCAGCTAGGTGGTCTGGAAAATGTGTACTGTTGGTAGATCTCGAGGACATGTTTGGCCAGCCCTGATATATATAATTGGGAAACAGGCCAGTATCCCTAAGTGTCAAGGCACCGGAAATTTAAGTTTGCATATTTCCATATCTTTTACCTTATTCAACAATTGACTATAGTATTGCTCTACTGTTTACCATCACCGGATTACAATACAGTGAACTATATGCGACCACAGCCATTTACATCATGGATGCACAAACTTCCAGTAGTGAAATCCGGTCTTTCATGGACTTAAAATCACACCTTGGAGAAACATTAACATTTACACAGGAACAAGTGGATACTATCTTATTTGAGGAGGACCTAAGCCCCAAACAGGGAGCGCCTACAGGGGAAGAAGCATATAATACATTATTAAAATGAAAACACAAAGAAACTGACTATCTTTTACATGGCACATCTCTCTCCAACTACTTTCGAGCAAAAATAATACCTAGCGGATTCCGGATTAAAAATACACCTACTATTGGCCGCAACAACGCCAGCTTTTGCTATAAGTGGATCTCCGTACTGAACAAGTGCAGGTTCGATTTGATGCTGCTGGTTATAGAAGAGTCTGCCAGAATCCTCAATGAAACGAAAGAAAAATTAACCACGGTTACAGTTACATACAAGCCACTATTGGATGATAAAAAGTACCACACAACGTGGGAAAAATTAGAAATACAGTGCAATGACTACAAACAGGAGCTACTTAAATTTAAAAACAAAAAATTAACTACAGTGCAGACAGACTATGAGGAATATAGAGTGTACAGATGGCCCAATGGCACAGACTTTAACCCTAATCGATCCAGGACACACTCAAGGGTATCATGGAGGGACAAAAGAAACACCAATTACAGACAGCGGTCACAATCGAATAGTGATAGCGACTTCCACGTTAATGACTCTGACGATACATCTACAACAACAGGTGTCCCTTAAGAACAGGCTTCAAGAACCAGTGCTGATCATCGCTTAACAGAAGAACCCAGAGAGGGGATCAAAACCAAAGAATCAACCAAACTGTCTATAAACACAAGAAAGAAGAAATAATATTCAATCTGTCTTCACATACCTTGACTCCGGCACAATCTGCAGTTCTTAATAAGGGACTATCCTTCATACCAACCACATATCATAATGATCTCAATTGGAAAATCGATTTATATGGACATCATCGATCATTGAAAATTAAAGAATTTTTTAACATCAAACCACTACCATAAAACAGAGGTCAAGATACAAGACTAACTATAAGCGATCTACTTTTGATCCTAGTTCCTCAAACCCTTCCTTGAAGACATACAACAGACTTTTAGATGAATTAGTGACTAAATATCATGGAGCCAAACCGAAGATTCAACCCAACCTCACAAGAGAGGAACATCAAGTGTTAAAAGAATTATCCAACTTAAACAATATCATCATCCGCCCAGCGGATAAAGGAGGGAGCACTGTATTGCAGGATACAGTAAAATATATAAAAATATAGATTCACTCCTTATGGATAGGTCCACTTATTGTAAACTACTAGGTAATCCAATTGATAAATATAAGAAACAATTAGACCATATACTTCGACAAGCGTACAATACACAAAAGATATAAAAACATTTAAGGCTCTAAGCACAGAGTTTCCCATTACTCCAGTAATGTATACAGTACCTAAATTACACAAACAGGCTACTGATCCACCACCTTGCCCCATAATTTCCGCCAGGGGGGCACTCCTACAACCAGTGTCCAAGTTCTTGGATGAACTTATTCAACCGTATATTACGCAACAATCAACTTTTTTAAAAGATACTACTCAACTTTTACATAAATTACAAGCTTTACCAACAATACCTGATAACACTATTCTTTGTACACTTGAGGTAAAGAGCCAGTACATGGTCATTTCCCACAAAGGTGGTCTTACAGCTATGGACATTTTTTTTATATAAACACAAATTTTCAGCTATTCCTATTCCGCTATTTCTACAGTTATTGGAATGTACTTTAATTAATAATTACTTTATACACAATGGCCAATATTATGTTCAAACTACGGATTGCGCAGTGGGGTCGAATGTGACCCCATCCTTCACAAACGTATACATGTTTGAACAAGAACAATTTTATTTTTCACGAATCCAGAAATTTCACATTCAATTTTATTATATACGAGAAATATAGACAACCTTTTAATACTCTGGACAGGTTCGGAATCACAATTGGTCTCTTTGATCTCTAAAATCAATAATATGGACAACCCAATTAAATTTACATACCAATTAAGTACTTTCAGCATTAATTATTTAGACGTCACCATTGGAATAAATCAGGGTAAACTTAAGACAACATTATATACTAAGAATATGGATCGCAATACAATACTCCACCACAGCAGCTGCCATCCACTAGCTTTGATCAAAGGTCTACCCAGATCACAAATGATTAGGGCAGCATGTATTTCAAGTGACATCGAGGATTCCAAAAAAGCTTTATCTCATATGGTGGAAAAATTTGCCACTAGAGGATACAACTATAAAGACTTAGTTAAGACCAGAGAGAAAGTGTTGTCTATTCCACGAGATCAGCTGTTACAATCCACACAGAAAAAAGCAAAACAAGGAACTAAGATACCATTTGTCACCACCTTCACCACAGCTAGTGCAGTGAGTCCACGAGCAACCAAAGCCCTTTGGCCCATTATAACAGGAGACAAGGATTTGCCAATATTTAAAAACACTACCATTTTGCCCAGTTACAAAAGAGGCCCCAGCATTAGGGACAGATTGGTCAATATGAATATAACTCCACAAATGAAAGAGACACCCTCGTTCTTTCTGACTAAAAAACAGGTTGCTACAAGTGTTTATCCTGCACCACTTGCAAATATATGGACCCGGGACATCAATTCCCAAAGGCACATACAGGATATAAATATAACATAACACATGTATTAACATGTACTACACCGTTTATAGTTTATACCATTACATGTGCCTGTGGCCTGATTTACGTGGGCCAAACCACACGAAACCTACGGGACGGAATGGCCTTACATCGTTCATCAGTCAAAGCGTCGTTGGAAGGAAAGGACATTGACAATCGATCATATTCCTATCACCCCTAGAGCAGGAGACCGTCATAAACTTCTGTCCAAATGTGAATCCAAATGTATACACTGACTGGGAGCACAAGCTCCAAATGGACTGAACAAAAAGTTCACATGGAATATCTTTTTATCATATATATATAAATATATAAATATATATATAAAATATTCACACCCACTTATGTGTCTCCATGTGTCTTCTTGAACCATTGTTTAATGCTGACAACACAGTAGAAGGGAGAACTGAGAGCCTTATAAACAACTTATGTGGTTTGCCAAATTGAGTGTGGCTGCTAGAAGAACAACATCTGAAAGACCAAGAGACAACTAAGATAAGGATGTTAGAGCACATGAGTAATGTAAGAAACAAGATTATGAATCGTAGTATACACAGGCATTTTCCTTTGTAGATCATTTTTCTTTTAAAGTGTCCCGTGGTATGGGGGGGAAGTTGGAAGACTCTCTGTCATGACATCTATTTACAAGATATCCACGAACAAGGGTGTGACTCCGCACCAGTCCTCAAAATTCAAACGATAATTTATAGAACCAGAATTATGATCATATGTATAGTAGGTATACTTCCTAATAATTGTACCTGGTGGTGCACCCAGAGTCAGGGAGAAACTAGAGAAAAAACAACTTTGCAGAAGACTCTTGTGTGGGTGCACTCTTGTTTTTGTTATATGACTAATAATTAAAACATAACTTTTATTAACTCTTTTAAAATAAATCCTCACTCTCATACTCCACCATGTTTGGTTAATAAGATATATTTATATCTATAATGGATAAAAAGTATTTCAGCGCTAGTAACTAGTTAGATAAATAATGAAAAATTTATTAATTATGAACATATATCATTGATTTCTTGTGTATTAACATACATGCTACTGTTGCAACAGATAGTAATAAAAATAGGTGGTACCACAAAACAAAGGTTAAAAAATTGGTTAAAAGTTCCAAAAAATAGGGCCTAGATCAACACTGCTTATTTGTTGAAGAAAATCTTAAATTGCTGGGTATGTAGCTAGATGCCTTATCCTAGGGAAATGAGTATACGGTGTTACCAGTTCGCTGTAGTGAGTCCTCCAATCGGTTAGCACTCCGTAATCATGGGGATTCTCTCGCTTGTTTGGTTGTCCCGTGCTGGAATTGATGTGGGAAATGAACCCTGGCAGGTCCTGATGCAGTATCTTCCCTGAAGTTATTCCATACGGATCACCGTTCCCAGAAATGGATTGCCGGCAAATCTTGCAGTTTGGGGGTCCCAGGCTTATCACCAACGCGTTTCACTGCTGGCGCAGCTTTCTCAAGGACCTTGAGAAAGCTGCGCCAGCAGTGAAACGCGTTGGTGATAAGCCTGGGACCCCCAAACTGCAAGATTTGCCGGCAATCCATTTCTGGGAACGGTGATCCGTATGGAATAACTTCAGGGAAGATACTGCATCAGGACCTGCCAGGGTTCATTTCCCACATCAATTCCAGCACGGGACAACCAAACAAGTGAGAGAATCCCCATGATTACGGAGTGCTAACCGATTGGAGGACTCACTACAGCGAACTGGTAACACCGTATACTCATTTCCCTAGGATAAGGCATCTTGCTACATACCCAGCAATTTAAGATTTTCTTCAACAAATAAGCAGTGTTGATCTAGGCCCTATTTTTTGGAACTTTTAACCAATTTTTTAACATTTGTTTTGTGGTACCACCTATTTTTATTACTATCTGTTGCAACAGTAGAATGTATGTTAATACACAAGAAATCAATGATATATGTTCATAATGAATACATTTTTCATTATTTATCTAACTAGTTACTAGCGCTGAAATACTTTTTATCCATTGTTCATACAAAGGGTTTAACTAGCCCTTCTTATTTAGCTGCTTGAGGACTCACAACACCTGTCAGCGCCATCTCTACTTCGGTAGTTTACATTCCATATTTATATCTATACACACAAAAGTGCTTCAAAAAAATTGGAAATGTTCTGGTTAGTCTATCACGAAAAGACTTGTAGGGGGATGTAGACACTATGGCTCTACATCCGATTCCTAACCAACCAGCACAAGCGAAGCTTGTTTTAATGAGACCTCAATGGGTCATGATTGACCGGACCATTCTTATCAGGAGTATGTATCCTAACAACAATATGTGCACATATGGGGGTGCCTGCTAGATTCCCCTGTGATTTGAAGATAATAGGTTTATCTGATTTTAGCTTTAGATATCTAGAAGAAGAAAGAAGACAGAAGATAAAAGGAAAAAAAGGGGAGAAAAAGTGGTGATCCTGCTGTTGGTATCTGGTCGGAATGGGTCATTAATTACAACACCGGGTATTCTCTGGGTGTCTCCCTCACAGATACTGACCCATCCCGCCACCGTTTTGCTTCCAAGATCGGACGAGATCGGGCTCTGTCGGTGGGGTATGGTAGTAACTTTTAGACGCAATTGGTCGACTCACCAATGAGAGTACACCGATTTAAAGATTTCAGAAGAAAGGCAAACTGCGGATCTGCTGTCTACGTTAGGCGCAGGTTTTCACCTGTGAATCATAGATGAGAGTCCGCTGATATAAAGAAAATTATGGGTAAAGATAAAGATAAACGTTTGCTAAAGAAGCTGTATTACAATGACAATATAGGCCAGACCAGTATATGCTGACTATAACCTATGCTAAATTTACCCTAATTAATCCTACCTATAAGCACAATGTATTATATCATTAGGCAGGTAAGAAAATACTGAGAAATCAATATCATAATTTAATCTGGTATTGTTTTAAATTGTTGAGTAGGCACTGTCAATTTGTTTGATAACTTAGACACACATTTTTTTTATATATAGAGTCCCTGCTGTGGGCTAAATTAGACTAGAACGGCTATAGCACATGCACCAAAAAATCCCACATAAAAAATATGATCATAGATACAACCCAAAGTGTGGGGCTGAACAAAATTGTCAGCTGCTCCCAGTTGTCTATAGGGCAACAAATAATTGTAAAGAAAAAACAGAATATGGAAAGACAGATACAATTATTATATCACGTCTATAACAGGCAAAATTAACACTGTATCAATCTGATAAAACAGAATGGGTTTTAGTGCTACTAACAGATATTGGTTTCAGAAAGTTGAAAAAATGTACACAAAAATTATAAAATTGTGTGTGGAGAGATACAGAAAAATACCAGTCCCTGCCCAGGTCCCTGGGTCAGTCTGGAGTTAGGAAGATCTGCATCATACTCTTGATGTCCCTGGTCAGAAGAGGAAAACGCGTTTCACCTGTCCTGCGGGCTTGTTCACTTCCAATGCTGCTAATTATGGTGGTAAGTCTGGTTTAAATACCTGTTACAGATAACCCAGCCAATCACTGGGATCCAAAATTTCCTGCCTGATTGGTTTCAGGCAATCAGCTGTAACCAGTGGAAGTGACGTCCTTCCACTGGTTGCTAGGTTACCTTTAATGATTAGATTTACTAGAGGGGAAAAGGAATCCATGTGTGCGATTGCAAGCAAGTATATCAGGACTCATTGTTGCTGCACCTCTAGGCTATCCGCTGGCTGCATCGCTGGTGCCCCATCACGTCTCCCCGGCAACCCGGGCAGAGGCGACACATAACATCGGGTCAATGCCTAAGCGTCCCGTTGCTAGGCATCACCACGTCTCCCCGGCATCATAACGTGACATCATCACGTCTCCCCGGCAATCCGGGCAGAGACGATACGTCACATCCGGTGGTGCCTGAGCGTCTCGTTGCCTGGCGACCGGGAGGAAGGAGTTTCATATGTGTAGGGGCAAGTAAATATCAGGTACTCCATTGTGCAGTGCCCCAATCGCCATGGTTAAAATGTCCTAATGGCTGTAGAAAAGAAAGAAGAAAAGAGACAGGGGGGAAAAATGTGTAAGAGTGCAGGAAAACATGCCCGCACTTACTGTGATAGCACCTTCTCTTTACCTGTGCATTAAAGACAAGTACATATCGTCTCCCCGGCTGTCCGGGCAGGAATGATTGGATCGCATCCATTGGTATCTAGGTATTTCATTACTGAGTAAATAGGGGAAGAATATTCCTATGTCTATTAGGGGAAGATAGACATCCTGTCATAGGATTTACGGTGCCCCGGTAGCCCCTGTTATTGGCTTATAGCGTATTCTATGCAAGCGAGGTAAGGCCATATATGGACATGGCGTGTTATATAGAGCTTGGCCTGCGGTATTCGGCCCAGACCAAGATATCGGGCTATTGTCTATAATCTGGCCGCCTGTGTAGAGATATTATGCCCTTTAAATAAAACATGCATAGTAATCAGCCTTTATAATTAATTCATTATAATAGGGGGCAACTATAATCAGGCCACCTGGGTAGTGGTATTATACCTTGGAATGTAGATTGCTTTTTAGTTGCCCTTTATATTGTAAATGCTTCATTACATTATGTGGCAATAATGCTGACCTAGCTAAAACCTTTGAGGTGATTCTGAAGGGGTGAAAGTAAACTGAGACGTGCAAAATGTGTGACCTTATTCTATTTCTGAGTGGGGCATAGGAGTGATGATGGAGGTGAAAATATTATACTTTGATTTGTTGGATTTGAGACGGTGAATTTTGTAAACTAGTGGATTGTTTAACTATATTGGTGCGGTGTTGGGTGTGTTGAAGTGTGTGGACCTGTCAAGGAATGGGTCCAGCGTTTGCTGGTGTGCCTCATAGTGGGTGTCCTTTTAGGTTACTAGGGACTTGTAGGTTAGTATAAACAGTGAAAGGCGAGAAGGGCAAATGAGGGTAAAAAAACGTGTGTGCTTAAACCAAAATATAATTGTGACAAGGTGCCCAAAACGTGAAATGCGGGATATGTATACACTTCCAACTATTGCTATTAGATGGTGTGGTATCTGGTGTGTCTGGATGAGGTGAAAGATCTTGGGTGTGTGTGTGGGGTATTGCCTGAAGGTGCAGTGATTGCTGTTGGGACCGCTGAATTGGTAAAAATTAGGGGTGAATTAGTGAGGGGGTGTGACGTTGTTATGGAAATGTGAGTATTACTGAATTTTGTTTTAATTGGTTAAAGAATATTGAGTTAGTTACTCTTGGAACCTATTTGGTATCTTGTTTCTACTAGGTGATATTTAAGAGGAAGTTATGGATGTGTACGTTATGATGGTGATTGAGCTGATAGATAAGGGAAAGATTGCTAAAGCCCCAGGGTAAGAGGGTACCATGATTGTCCTGATTAATCGGGCTGAGGAACCTTATTAATGGGTCCTGTTAAAGATCATAATGTATAACTGGGATGTGGCTGAATTGAGCGGGTTAGTGAGTATAGGGACGGTGAATGGGGAAGAAAAGGGGGGAAGGACCTGTTGTGAGAAAGAAAAGGAGTGACACAGTTGTTAAATTGATGGGCATGCAGAGTAGAAAGATGATGGCATATCATCAGGTTAGTTAAAGAAAAGCACTATAATTTATGCTTTCATTGAGACCCATTGGTTTGTATGTATTAAGTTTGAATATCCATTCCGTTTCTTTCTTCAGAAGTTCCTTGCTCAGATCTCCTCCTCTGATGCCCAGCTGAACTTTTTCCAGGCCATAAACCTTAAGATCTTTCAGGAAATCTGTGTGACACAAATGAAAATATCTCGCCACCGAGGTCAGTTTTCTCATTCGCATGAGATCACTGGCGGCATTGCGGCAAGTTCCCACATGTTCCAAGATTCGCTCCTTAAATTTGCGGGTCGTCATCCCTACATACCTCAAATTACAGCTGCATTCAATGCAGTAAATCAGGCCTTGGGTGCTGCAGTTGAAAAATTGTCTGATGGGTATAGGTTTACCATAACGATCAGATATAGAATTTACTTTCAACATCTGTGGACAAGCTTTGCAATGTCCGCATGGAAAGGTACCCCTCAAAGTGTTTGGTTTAGTAGTACTTGATTGGAAATGACTCCTTACTAGGAGGTCCTTGATGTTGCTTGATCTCCTCCAACTCATTTGTATGTTGGTGTCTATCAATGGTGCCAGGGTCTTATCCAATCGGAGTATCGGAAGATGTTTCTCAATAGCCTTCTTGATCTGTCTCCATTCCGGGCAAAAAGTCCCGATGAATCTGATCTTGTCATCAGTTTGCCTGGGAATTTTGGTTGGAAAGATTAGACTATCCCTGGGTATCTTGATTGCTTCTTTATATGCCCGTTTCAAAGGTCTTTTGCTGTAACCTCTCTCATGTAACCGATGAGAGAGTTCCTGGCCTTTGCTTTTGAAAACCGCATCTTCGGAGCAATTTCTCCGAAGTCTCAGATATTCTCCCTTGGGTATGTTCTCTACTGTCGGTTGGAAATGCGCACTGGTTTGGAACAGAAGGCTATTGGTTGATGTTTCTTTTCGGTAGAGTTCGGTTGATAGATTGCCTGTGCTGGATTTATAGATGTTGATGTCGAGGAAGGCTATTTTCTTCTGGTCAATGGTATGTGTCAGCTTTATGTTCAGGTCGTTGTTGTTCAAAAGCTTAATAAATTCCATCAAGAGATCTTGGTCCCCATCCCATATGACAAAGATGTCATCTATATATCTTAGCCACAACATCACATGTTCTGTATATAGATCATTGGTGTCCGTGAAGACATATTTCTTCTCCCACCAGCCCAAAAACAAATTCGCATAGGTGGGCGCACATGCTGCCCTCATGGCTGTACCCCTGACCTGGAGGTAAAACTGTTCCTGAAAAGTGAAGTAATTCTTCTCTAGTACAAATGCCAATAGGTTGTGAAGAAAGTTGCCAAAGTCACCCTTTTCATCATTATCAAGGAAGAACTGTGTCGCCCTTAGTCCAGCCTGATGATCAATACTGGTATACAGTGCTTCAACGTCAAGGGTCACTAGTAGGAAATTATCTTCAAATATGATGTCACTGATCTTCTGTAGTAGGTCTGAGGTGTCTTTCAGATAGGAAGGTAATTGCAGGACATATTCCCGGAGATGCAAGTCCAAGAAGCGACTCGGCTGTTCAAGTAAGCCTCCATTACCTGACATAATGGGTCTCCCCGGGGGTTTCTTCAGATCTTTGTGTGTTTTTGGGAGGAGATAAAATGTGGGTGTTTTGGGATTTTTTATTGAAAGATATGCGTGTTCCTGTTTTGTAATGACACCAGTTGTCCAGGCTTCTCCAATCAAACTGATGTATTCTGTGTGAAAGCGGACCGTTGGATTGTTTAGCAGCTTTTTATAACATGTAGTTTGTTTCAGTTGTCTCAAAGCTTCTGTCACATACATATCTATCGGCCAGAGCACTATATTGCCCCCCTTGTCGGATGGCTTTATTACCACATCCTTCCAGGTTCTCAGCTCTCTCGGGGCTTCTCTTTCATTATAGGACAGATTCTGGGGAAAGTAGTAGTATTTCCTTTCTCTGTGATGTTTAATCAGATCAAATTCTTTAGATACCATGTCCAAGAAAACCCTGATTTCCAGACTGTTATTATCTGATGGATAAAAGGTTGACTTGGCTCTACATTTAGGGCGATCTCTTGTCCCTATTTCTTGTCTTGATTCTGATTGAAGGTCTTCCAAGATTTCCACCATATCCAATTCCTCCGAACTCCAAGGGGGGTCTCCCGTAGATCCCTCTTTCCTTGAGTTCTGTTCACTAAAGAATTTCTTAAGAAGCAATTTTCTCCCAAATAGGTGCAGGTCTTTTTCCCACATAAAACGGTCAAATGGTTTGGTGGGAGAGAAAGATAGACCTTTACTAAGCACTTTCCTTTGTACCGGGGAGATTGTTCTGTCTGATAGGTTAATAATTTGAAGATGTTCCGAGGAGAGTGAGTTTATCGCACTTTCCTCTGTCGTTCCGGATACTTTGATGTCCTGGGAGTGTCCCATTTGTTGTTCCTTCCCCTGTCTCTTCTTTCTCCCCCTTCTTGTTGGCCTGTGTATCGATTTCTGCCTCTGTTTCTCTGGCCTCGTCCTAAAAAATAGGGTGAATCTTCACGGTCTCCAGTGTCGTACGATATACGTGTATCACCTGTTAGTTCATTGGCTGAATCGTCACTCATAGAGGACTCAAATTCCGAGAAAGTGGGTTCTTCTTGTTGTCTCGTATCTCTATTTCTTGGGGGTCGTATGTTCCATCTGAAGATGTTGCCCTGGGTGAAATCCTGTTTGTCCCTCTGCAGCTTGTTCCGCTTGCGATCCTTAATACTTCTTTCATATGTATCCAGGTCCCTTTTGTATTTTTCAAAGGTGGTCTGGAACGGTACATCTTTTTCCCATTTTTCAAGAGTTTTCCCGAGTTCTTCTATTTCTTTCTCTACCTGATCAAGGATCAGGGTATCGTGTTTGATAAGTATATGTAAAAGATCACTGGAACATTTCAATAGAGCCGCCTCCCACTCGCCCTTCAAATTAGTCGTGGCTAGGGGAAACGAGGGGAAGATCTTGGGTCTTAAGCCCCTGGGTACTATCTTGTGTTTGACATAATTCTCCAGAGTAGTAATGTCCCAGGTCAAGCGGATCCTCCTTTGTAATGTTTTCTGGAGTTTTGATAAAGGACCCTTCCAGTCTGTTAAAGGCCTGGCAGAGTCCTCTATATCTGACAGAAGATCCTTGAAACCTTCAGTGTTCCTGCGTCTTAGCAGTTCAGATTTGAGTGAGAAAGAAGTCATTGGTGTAGATGTGGTGTATGGTGGGTATATGAGGTAAATAAAAGATGACCAAGAGGAAAAGAGTCCTCCATTGGACAATAACCTTGCGTACTTAGGTATTGTAAATGGACTGTGCTGGAATCAGAAGCTGACCTAGCGATCAGAAAGGCAAAGTATCCACGAACAAGGGTGTGACTCCGCACCAGTCCTCAAAATTCAAACGATAATTTATAGAACCAGAATTATGATCATATGTATAGTAGGTATACTTCCTAATAATTGTACCTGGTGGTGCACCCAGAGTCAGGGAGAAACTAGAGAAAAAACAACTTTGCAGCACTTTTGTGTGTATAGATATAAATATATCTTATTAACCAAACATGGTGGAGTATGAGAGTGAGGATTTATTTTAAATGAGTTAATAATAGTTATGTTTTAATTATTAGTCATATAACAAAAACAAGAGTGCACCCACACAAGAGTCTTCTGCAAAGTTGTTTTTTTCTCTTTTTTTCTCTATTTACAAGATACAGAGGGACTGGGGACATGTCAGAAGCTCACAAAGCACTGGACATGCTCCCACATTAATGAAAACAGGAGGCGTGGCTCGCAAACACAGCATTCCAGTAAAGCCACACCCCCTTTTGCAGAAGTCATGCCCCCTTTTCAAGCACACATGACTTCGCTGCATGCAGGAGACCTGAGTTGCTAAATCCTGGATGTTGGGCAGTATGCTGTACTGCTGTGTCAACAAGCCAAGCCCAATTTTCATGACAATGTCCTGCTATGGTAACCTCAGTCTCTGCTTGCCCCCAAGGGATTGTGGGACTTGTAAATCCTCAAAGCAATGGCTCCCCTGCAGCTGTGGGTCTTAGGCTGTTGATGAAGATGTTGGGGGACACAACTTAGTGATACCTCACAATGGCGCATTTTCATAGCTGTGGTTGAGCACAGAGAAACCACCCTGAAGGGTTGATTTTGTTTGCATGCTGGCCTGAAGCCTTACAGCATAACGTGGGTCTGTGGTAGGGGCAAGGCTAATATAAAGCAATTCTATCAGAATTGTATCTTTGTGGCCCCGTCTCCTTCCATAGACCAATGAATTGCAGCATTACATCACAGGGGACTGGGCTTAATGATGCAATGTGCCCAGTCCTTCCCCCATCAGCAATCTGTCCTGTGCTGCAGCAATAAAAGTGTGTGTTTGTGTGTCAAATATATGTGTTTGTGTGTTCTACAAAACTGTAATTATGTGCTTATGTTATATATTTATACAATATGTGTTTTTTTTTTGTGGGGTCCTGATTTTCTGAGGGATTCCAGCCCCGGGCTGACCAATTTGGGGCTGGTTAACTTTATGGCAGGAGGACCCCACGCTGTGTGACTCCCTGCTCTAGCATTATCCCCAAGCTGGTTCAGTCTGGTTCTGATTATTGGAAAATAGGGGGAACCCTACTTCAGCAAAAAGGCAGTGCTGCTTGAGGGATGAATCGTCAGTAGACTTGGACAACCAGTTGCAGGAGTGTACAGTCTTCTATATTGATCGGGTGATTGATGATAGGGTCTCATGATTTTCCAGCAAGTGCAAAAAAAAATTGACACAACCAGACAACCAGGATTTGATAAATCAGTATAAAGGTCATGTGACATGTGAGGGTACACACTCAACCAATGTGGGACCAACTGGTAGGACGAAAGTCAGATTGGAAGATAATTGGGCAAGTGTACAAATTTACAATGAGCTGGCTGGACCTGGAGGAGAGGCCTGCCACCTGGAAAAGCAGCAACTCCTTGGTCACCTTGCCTTGCCTCTTTTCCGAGTGAAAAAAAAAAAAAATGCAGGGGAGGAAAGTCAGCCATTCTTTAAGCCCTTCCAAATTAGTTTTCTATAGGAACGGGTCAGCAGCTACCAGCGAGGCTGACCCCAATAGTCATCATCGCTTCGCGGTTCACCCACCACTATGTGATGACGAGCCATCAGAGGTCTGTTTTAGGTAGCCTAAAGGTAATCTGGCCCTGACATATGTCATTGTTGTAATCAAATTAAGCTTCACATCCAAATCTACTGTAAATATAAAGTTACTTAGATGTGCATACGTTGTATGGAAATGCATATAAAAAATAAACACCATATAATTTGCAGTTAATTATCGTTAGCTGGAATTATATGAAGCAAGATAATAACAACACAGTGATTTTAGTCCTGGAAAACAATAGTTAACAGTTTCTACTCTTTTACAATATATTGATTCCTTAGAAATTGAAAATGTGAAATAAAAAAATAGGTTGCTCAGTTTCTTTTAGCCAAGACAACTATGTGTAAGGTTAAGCGAGTAATATGTCAAAATGCTTTTATTCCTTATTACAGAAACACTTGAGAAAAGAATAGCTGGCAGCCAAAAACATATTTCATTGACTTTGTTGTTTTATGAAATATTTACAACACTTAGTCAATAGCTATTTTATTCATTGTTAGCTGTTGTGCCAGCAGATTTTCTGTTTAGCATCCAAAATGTCAGAGTGTAATGCAGTGTTTTACTAACACAGGCAAAAACATGGTATACAGTGACATATAATGGAGTAATAAAGAGCACTTTCAAGGGAACCTAAGTTTTAATAAAACAGTTTTTCTTACCTTTCTCATAATGATTGTTCATGGATCCCTAATCCTATATCTACTGTCATTGAAGAAACAAGAGGTAGCAGGGAATGGGAATCAGCATATTATTGTATTGGTTAGCCGAGAGGTTTCCCACCTAGAGGTGGCCCATGTGCAGAATCCGTGCAGGCTCCGTCCTATCTACTGCGCATGTGTGGTGGCCATTTTACCTGTGATTTTTGCCACGGCTGCAGCGCTGACGCAGGACTCTGGAAAGGTAAGTCATTAAACATGGGTACAGTGTGTGTGTGGTGTGGACAGGGCCGGTGTAAGGTATTCCGGCACCCTAGGCAAAACTGAAACCTAACCCCCCCCCCCCATATTTACATTACATCACAGTAGTGCCTCTTATTGATGTTTCATCACACAGTAGTGTCCCATGTTCACGTTACACTACAGTAGAGTCCATTTACATTAAACCACACAGTAGAACACATCCATGTTATGCCACACAGTAGTACTGCCTGCAGTGTGCTTTGATGGCTCCCAGGGTACACATTATACATAACAATGAAACGACATTATATATGTATTATATAAACATATATATATATATATATATATATATATAAATCCAATCTTTTTATAATATAATATATTCTTTTCATGAAACCTAGTGAGTGCCTATTATGTTTCCTTCTTTAATTATAGTTGCAAATGCTAGTTACTCCCCTTCGTGTTTATATATTTATTGAAACTGTGCCCCATATCCCCTTTCCTGTTTATAAATAAATAAATATAAAGAAAAATACGGGCAGTGCGCGCCGTAGGCACGCAAAAAATTTAGGGGTGTGGTTTCATGGGGAAGGGGTGTGGCCACAAAATAATACCAATTCATACTACGGTGCACAGTAGTCTCCATTATTCAAATTACGGCACACAGTAGCACCACTACACCAAGTAGAGCCCCTTTTACACATTACGGCAGACAGTCCCCCTTTTTACACATTACTGCAGACAGCGTCACCTTTTTACACATTACGGCAGACAGCATCCCCTTTTTACACATTACGGCAGACAGCGTCCCCTTTTTACACATTACGGCAGACAGCGTCCCCCTTTTTACACATTACGGCAGAATCTATCCCCCTTTTTACACATTACAGCAGACAGTATCCCCCTTTTTACACATTACGGCAGACAGCGTCCCCTTTTTACACATTACGGCAGGCAGCATCCCCCTTTTTACATATTATGGCAGACAGCGTCCCCCTTTTTACACATTATGGCTGACAGTGTCCCCCTTTTAACACATTATGGCAGACGGCATCCCCCTTTTTACACACTACGGCAAACAGTGTCGATAGATAGAGAGAGAGACACACACACACACACACACACACACACACACACACACACACACACACACACACACACAGACAGACAGATACTTACCATCTCTCCCCACTGGCTCAGGCAGTCAGGCTCCTTGGTGCTGGCAGATCCCGGGCAGGGGAGAAGGAGGAGGAGGGAGGAGGACTGTAGCCGCAGCAGCACAGTGTAATTGGTGGTGGCGCCGCTGCAGCAGTCCCTCTGCTTCCGCATTGGCTGCCCGCCGCCGCTGTGAATGCTGGGATGAGGGAAGCGCATCCCAGCATTCATAGCAGCGCCGGCCTGCCAATGCGGAAGCAGAAGAACTGCTGCAGCGGTGCCGCTACCAATTACATAGCGCTGCTGTGGCTCCAGTCCCCCTCCCTCCTTCTCCTCCTCTGGATCCTCCCCTGACGCTGCTCCACTTCTCCTCCGGCTGTGCACACAGCACAGGCGGCTTGTAATGAGTCATTTTGACTCATTACAAGCCGCTGACATAGTTGCTGGCTGTGTTACGGCTCTGGTTTGTACCACCTCCCCTCTTCCTGTCAATTTCAGTTTCTTTCTCTATACTCTCCTCTCCAGCCTCCTCTGCACTTCTGCCTGCCTGGCACTGTTGGGCTGAGGTAAGTTGTTACTGGCTTGTGGGAGTCGGAAACTACTTGGTGGACACGCTGACACAAGACTCTGCTGCTGCTAACAGTCAGGGTGGTGACATAAGGAAGGGGGTAAGCTAGGTGAAGTGCTGACAATGGGTCGCACTGTGTCACATCAACAAGAATTGTACCCTCTAATACAGGCCACTAAGTGGTGTGTGAGAGACATGTACCAGCAATGTCCCTGCTTACTTGTGTTGAGCCTCCTCTGGAATGGACACCAGAATCCCATTATGGCTCCCTCTGGATGTTGACTCTGCAGTGCTTTCTCCTCCAGGCTCTCCCCGTTTGCAGCTGCTTGCTCTTTCCCTTATATGGGTGGCCTGAGGTCACTG
Organism: Pseudophryne corroboree; assembly: GCF_028390025.1. Lineage (NCBI taxonomy): Eukaryota > Metazoa > Chordata > Amphibia > Anura > Myobatrachidae > Pseudophryne > Pseudophryne corroboree. Next base: position 946,526,796 of record NC_086444.1, on the reverse strand, counting down.
CAAAGCCCTGTTCTCTGCGGAGCTTTCTCTCCCTCCCCTGTCAGGGATTTCCTCACTGAAGCTGCCCACCATACACTCCTTATATGGGCAGGAGTGTCATAGGTCATCTCTGCTCCGATGCTCTCTCTCTCTCTCTCTCTCTCTCTCTCTCTCTCTCTCTCTCACAGTGGAAATCCCCACTGTCACTGCAGTGCCACTGATACAAAGGCTGCCAGAGCACTCCAGGGCTGACACACAGGACTTCAGCCTCTGCTGTCTGCCTCAGTTGAACGGAGCCGATCAGCGCTCCTCACAGATCCTCCGGTCACAGCACGCCCCAGAGACTCCCCTTCCTCCAGGCACACTGCATTTTAACCCCTCGCCTCAGGAGTCCCCGGATGTTTCCGCGCTGACTCTCTCCCCAGTGGCTGTACAAACAGGTAGGAAGGCTGGCCGTACTCCCCTTTTACACCCCCTGTTGCAGTCAGGAAGGAGGAGGGAGGGAGGATAAGACTGCGGGCGGCGATTCAGCAGGAGCATGCCGCCCTCTAGTGGCTGCCGCCCATAGGCAGCTGCCTGAAGCTGCTTAATGGTAGCGCCGGCCCTGGGTGTGGATCCTACTGGACTAAAGGGCTCATGTTCACCACACACACTGCACCCTCTACAGATACGCCAATACACTTAGCAACAGCAAGTGGGTATGGGGAGCAACAAATGACAAAAAAGAAATTGAAGCGCCTGTGTTTAACTGCAGTGGTGTATCTTTCAAATAGAAAATAATAGTAAAATGTAGAGATGTGCACCGGAAATTTTTCGGGTTTTGTGTTTTGGTTTTGGATTCGGTTCCGCGGCCGTGTTTTGGATTCGGACGCGTTTTCGCAAAACCTCCCTGAAAATTTTTTGTCGGATTCGGGTGTTTTTTTTCCAAAAACCTCTCAAAAACAGCTTAAATCATAGAATTTGGGGGTAATTTTGATCCTATAGTATTATTAACCTCAATAACCACAATTAACACTCATTTCCAGTCTATTCTGAACACCTCACACCTCACAATACTATTTTTAGTCCTAAAATTTGCACCGATGTCACTGGATGACTAAGCTAAACGACCCAAGAGGGCGGCACAAACACCTGGCCCATCTAGGAGTGGCACTGCAGTGTCAGACAGGATGGCACTTAAAAAAATTGGCCCCAAACAGCACATGATGCAAAGAAAAGAGAAAAAGAGGTGCACTGTGGTCGCTGGACGGCTAAGCTAAGCGACACAAACACCTCAATATCACAGGAATTATTCGTTCTAATCAGTGGTATTATTGGTCCAAATCACTGGAAGAAAATGACAAAATCACTGGAATTATTCGTTCTAATCAATGGTATTATTGGTCCAAATCACTGGAAGAAAATTACAAAATCACTGGAATTATTCGTAAACATTTGTAGAAAGTCGCTGCTTTCTGATTACAGAAATGCTCAGATATTCCTGTGAATCCACAATCCCTTCCCAGAGGAAAAAGAAATTGAGAAACCGTTGTTTGAGAACGTTTGTTCTCTTTCCCTTACAAAGGAACAAACCACTTTCCTTGAAGACTGACGTTTTTGGGATTATGGAGACATAATGTTTTTGAATATAAATCCTAAAGCAGGTGGTGTATTAGAGCAAAAGAGTGCAAGAGACCAGCCATGCAGTTTCTGAAATATTATGACAAAATGTTACTGTAGTTCATAAGCACTCATTCCTAACTCTGCTAAGTACTGTTTGGTATACTGTATCTGGCTTCCATGAGGCAGTTGTCCATTATTTCAGCTTCCATTGACCTTTTTGAAAGCGGTAGAAGTTATTGACTCTTTTTTTTATTTTTATTTTCCCCTATTTTTAATTTTCTCCTGCATAGCCCAGTAAAATGTTGCAATGTTAAGTATTGACTTGTGCCTTCTGGGGGTCCACTTCTTCACCAAACCCAGCCAAATCTCATCCTAACCCTCTGTTCCACGTTCTCTATGTACCCCATCTGTGTCACCCATATCTGTCTACCCCTCCCCTTTAGATTGTAAGCTCTCACGAGCAGGGCCCTCTTCCCTCATGTGCTTATCCTTTGTCTTACTTTAATAATCTTCAACTGTACCACATCCAGCAGTCTTCTGCCACCTGATACTTATTCCAATGTCATCTGCTGATGTAACTATGTTTATTTACCCTGTACTTGTCCTATACTGTCATCAACTGTAAGTTGCTGTTTTCCTGTTTGATTATTTATGTACTCTGTAATTGGGCGCTGCGGAACCCTTGTGGCGCCATATAAATAAAGGATAATAATAATAATAATAATAATAATATAGGGTGTATAATCCCCAGGTGTATCTCACACATCACACATTACAGTATATAGGGTGTACAATCCCCAGGTGTATCTCACACATCGCTCAGTACAGATTACAGGATGTATAAAATCACCAGGTGTATAACACACATCGCTCAGTACAGATTACAGGATGTATAAAATCACCAGGTGTATAACACACGTCGCACAGTACAGTATACATACTGGTCACAACAATGCAGCAGATATTGAGCACTGATCAGGATACTAGAAGTGACACAGAACTGCAAGATACAGCAATGGCCTACTGTACTGTACTATATGTATACTGCTGGTCACCAAAATGCTGCTTTGTCCTACTATATACTGCTCACAATAATGCAGCACAGAGATAGTATACCTGACACAGAGCTGCAAGATACAGCAATGGCTTACTGTACTGTACTATATGTATACTGCTGGTCACCAAAATGCTACACTGTCCTACTATATACTGCTCACAATAATGCAGCACAGAGATAGTATACCTGACACAGAGCTGCAAGATACAGCAATGGCCTACTGTACTGTACTATGGGGGTCATTCCGAGTTGTTCGCTCGTTATTTTTTTTTCGCAACGGAGCAATTAGTCGCTAATGCGCATGCGCAATGTCCGCAGTGCGACTGCGCCAAGTAAATTTGCTATGCAGTTAGGTATTTTACTCACGGCATTACGAGGTTTTTTCTTCGTTCTGGTGATCGTAATGTGATTGACAGGAAGTGGGTGTTTCTGGGCGGAAACAGGCCGTTTTATGGGAGTGTTTGAAAAAACGCTACCGTTTCTGGGAAAAACGCGGGAGTGGCTGGAGAAACGGAGGAGTGTCTGAGCGAACGCTGGGTGTGTTTGTGACGTCAAACCAGGAACGACAAGCACTGAACTGATCGCACCGGAAGAGTAAGTCTCAAGCTACTACTCAGAAACTGCACAGAGAAGTCTTTTCGCAACATTGCGAATCTTTCGTTTGCAATTTTGATAAGCTAAGATTCACTCCCAGTAGGCGGCGGCTTAGCGTGTGCAATGCTGCTAAAAGCAGCTTGCGAGCGAACAACTCGAAATGAGGGCCAATATGTATACTGCTGGTCACCAAAATGCTGCAATGTCCTACTATATACTGCTCACAATAATGCAGCACAGAGATAGTATACTTGACACAGAGCTGCAAGATACAGCAATGGCCTACTGTACTGTACTTAGGGGGTCATTCCGAGTTGTTCGCTCATTATTTTTTTTTCGCAACGGAGCGATTAGTCGCGAATGCGCATGCGCAATGTCCGCAGTGCGACTACGCCAAGTAAATTTGCTATGCAGTTATGAATTTTACTCATGGTTTTTTCTTCGTTCTGGTGATCGTAATGTGATTGACAGGAAGTGGGTGTTTCTGGGCGGAAACTGGCCGTTTTATGGGTGTGTGTGAAAAAACGCTACCGTTTCTGGGAAAAACGGAGGAGTGTCTGGGCGAACGCTGGGTGTGTTTGTGACGTCAAACCAGGAACGACAAGCACTGAACTGATCGCAGATGCCGAGTAAGTTTGAAGCTACTCAGAAACTGCTAAGAGGTGTGTAATCGCAATTTTGAGAATCTTTAGTTCGCAATTTTACTATGCTAAGATTCACTCCCAGTAGGCGGCGGCTTAGCGTGTGCAAAGCTGCTAAAAGCAGCTTGCGAGCGAACAACTCGGAATGAGGGCCTATATGTATACTGCTGGTCACCAAAATGCTGCACTGTCCTACTATATACTGCTCACAATAATGCAGCACAGAGATAGTATACTTGACACAGAGCTGCAAGATACAGCAATGGCCTACTGTACTGTACTACTATATATACTGGTGGTCCCCAGTCCCCACAATGCAGCACACTGAGCACAGATATTTGCAGCACACTGAGCACAGATATGGAGCGTTTTCAGGCAGAGAACGTTGATATTTTCAGCACACTGAGCACAGATATTTGCAGCACACTGAGCACAGATATTTGCAGCACACTGAGCACAGATTACGGAGCTTTTCAGGGAGAGAACGCAGCCACGTCCTCTCCGTTCAATCTCCAATGCACGAGTGAAAATGGCGATGATGCGCGGCTCTTTATATATAATACGAATCTCGCGAGAATCCGACAGCGGGATGATGACGTTCGGGCGCGTTCGGGTTAACCGAGCAAGGCGGGTAGATCTGAGGCTGCCTTGAAACCGTGTAAAATAGGTGATGTTCGGGGGGGGTTTGGATCTCGGAGAACCGAACCCGCTCATCTCTAGTAAAATGTAGTTATGGTCCCACGTTCACCTCTATAGAGGAGCTGTGTTTTACCCCTAATTTAATAGAATAGACAAGGTAAAAAAAATAGCTGCGCTCATGGGATCAAAAATCTCACTTCTAATATAACATATGTCCAAAGAGATGAGGATTTAGTAATGTATACTAATATACAAACAATTAGAAACATACAGTAATCACTTCCATGAAAAAATATAAAATCACTGATATCAATAACTGTCAAAATAAAAAAATGTAAAAGTGGAAATGGATTAGTAATGGGGCAGAGACTCATGAATATCCTTGTATAGGGAGTATTATTGAGCCCGGCCGTTGATTGGATTCCAGACTGTTTTTTGCTGCTAATAGTGCCAGTGCAGTCTCTTAGCTCAGAAGCACTTAGTTAAAAAGTAACAGTCCGAAGATTTAGTGAAACAATTAGCACCACTGGAGACTCCGAAGTAGAGACTCTGGGGCTAATTCAGTTTGGAGACGCCTGCGCTTTCGACGGGGGGGGGGGGGGCGCAGAAAATGCGATCGCCTCTGCCTGTCAATCAGGTAGAGGCGGTCACGGTGCGGGGGGAGGGAATGGTGGCAACGCTCCGTTTCCAGGGTGGTGATGGAGCATTGCGTGGGCGGTGTGGGACAAACAGTGGGAAGGGGGGGGGGGGGGGGCGGAGGTCCTTAGTTTCTGCTAACAAGCAGAAATTGCAATGCATTCGTAATATCTGCTTGTTGAACGGGGGGAAGCGGTGGTCAGCATGCTGAGCGGCCTTGCCCTGCGATGGGCGGCCCCTGGCATGCGATCCAAAGGATTGCAAATTCTGCGAATTAGCAGAAATTGCAATCCTTACTGAATTAGGCCCTGTGTATCAAATATTGGCCCGTATTGCAGTGGCCTAAGATATACTATATCAATATACAGAATGAACAGAGTTAATTGCTCCCCGGACCCGAGCGTCCTCTGGTTGTGATACTCATGGGGGCGTCTCTTTCCGCCGATTGCGGGTAGCGTAGCATATCATGGGCCTAATTCAGACTTGATCGCAGCAGCAAATTTGTTAGCAGTTGGGCAAAACTATGTGTACTGCAGGAGGGCAGATATAACATGTGCAGAGAGAGTTAGATTTGGGTGGGGTGTGTTCAAACTGAAATCTAAATTGCAGTGTAAAAATAAAGCAGCTAGTAACATCTACAGTTTGGTGCTGATTCTGAGTTGCACGCAAAGCGTCTGTAGTTGCAAGCAGCTGCGGAGCCTAAGTAATTACCTAATGCAAATGCAAAAATCTGTAGGGCTAGTGCGGATAATTGTGCATCTGCAAGAGGAAAGCTGTGCCCCCCATTGATTTTACCCGGCCGCCACAACTTTCATCACTAGTATCTTAGTATCTGCATATGCACCAGTGCCATGCTAGGTGCAACGTATACATTATAAACAGACTTGCCCTCCCCATATGTATGACTTAGAATTTAACAGAGCATTAGCTACGCACTTACGACACTCCCACAAGACAGGGCGGTTCTGTGCATTCACACTCTAAACTAGAAACAATCCTTGGAAAGCACCCAGGGGTAACTTTATTTTATTTGATCTATCCTAAGGTGAGAAATCATAGGGAAGGACACTTTGGATGGCCATGCTGGGAAGGCTAGTATGTTTTTTGCTATCTGTTCCATTTTGAGGGAATGGAATGATTGCACATTGGAATGACAATGCATCCATTCTCCATGGAGCCCCGTTCCCATCACGTTCTAGACCCAAACAGAGGGACCTGAGCGTCCAATGGAGACACAATGATTGTGGCTTGTTCTGAAAAAAAAAAAGATTTTATTGAGAGCAACTCTGTCTAGAGATAGTTATTATCTGAACAGGGAATCTGCTATCTCATTCATGTCCCCTGTAACGTATGGCAGGGCTTGACAATTCTATCTTTCCCTGCATTGGAGCCACTCAATGTTTTGTTGAATTGACACTGCAATTTTTGTGTACAGTATAGTTTTGATTAATTTGATTATACATATTAAAATGAACCTAATCCAAATTGAATTGTTTTCAATTACTACTTGACTGAAGATATCGGTTTCCATTTGCAGAAGGAGTTGTACTCAGTGGTATTTCTTGCTCTGCCTGTGTTTTTTCAGTTGGTAGAGGGGAATGCGTTTGGCATCCCGGCAGTCGGGATGCCAGCGGTCATGTGACTGACGCTGGAATCCCTTCACCCCTTTAGGAGACCGGCACACTGACATCCGACATCCTGAAGGTGAGTATTAGGGTGGGGTTTAGGGTTAGGTCCCATGGGGTGGGTTTAGGCACTAGGGAGTGGTCAGCCGTAGCCAACACCCCCCCGGAGGGTTAGTCCTAGCAGGTATCCCCGTGGGGTTAGGAAAGGGGAGTGGAGAGGGGTAAAATACCTAACCCCGTCCGGTGTTGGGATTCTCACTGTCAGGATGCTGTGGTCGGTCATGTGATAACCACCATCCCAACCACCGGCATTTCATATCCAACCACTGGCATTTCATACCCAACCCGGTAGAGGTATTTCCTTTGTGATCATGATTATCTGTCAGCATATCCTACTCTTTGGGGTCTATGTACTAAGCCTTGGAGAGAGATAAAGTGGACAGAGATAAAGTACCAGCCAATTAGCTCCTAACTGCCATTTTACAGGCTATGTTTAAAAAAATGAAAGGAGCTGATGCTTTATAGCAGGGGTGGGGAACCTTTTTTCTACCAAGAGCCATTTGGATATGGATAAAATCCTTGGGGGGCCATACAAAAATGATCAACTTAAAAATTAGCCTGCCCCCAGTAGATATGCTCCCATTAGTTATGACCCCTAGTAGCGCCACACACACACACACACACACACACACACACACACACACACACACACACACACACACACACACACACACATTTTAAAAGAAAGAAAAAACACAATACTCACCAGCCCTGCTCCTGCTTCCGGGCCCTTGCCCTCTGCCTGGCTGCTCGCTCCTCAGAACTATGGGAGAGACATCATGACATCTCTCCCATAGCACCGCACACGCACACACGCACACTGCCAGAGTCGGAAGTCGGAGCTCAGGAGTGAGCTCCTACCTCTGGCTGCTGCTGAGGGGAAGAAGCCGGGCGCCCGCTAGTAACAAAATCTGAGTGGGCGCCCGGCATCTCCCTTGGTTAGGTGAGCCTTGGAGGGCTGGATCAAGTGGCTTTGCGGGCCTTATACGGCCCGTGGGCCTGAGGTTCCCCACCCCTGCTTTATAGTATCTCTCCACAAACAGACATACATAGCAATAACTCCTTTGTTTTCTAATGAAGGCAATTGTGGTTGGGTCCTTGGCGCTGGATGCTTGACCATCTGTAGAAAAGACTACTTTTTTCTAATTCTATCCCCTTCCCTTGATAGTTGCAAAGGATTTCCTTGCTTTATAACAGGATCTTACTTTGTTTATAAATTCTGTACAATACATGTCTGATTCTGTAACATTAGAGTAGTTGAGAGCTTTTGGTGCAAGGCACAGCAAACGCTGGTAAGCCAGCTTGTTCTACGATTGTTTGTAATATAATGAATTGTATTATTTTGATGTCTACAATGTTTCTAAAGTTGAGGTTGATGCACGTACTTCCTTTTTACTTTAAAATATAATACCGATAAGCCTCTGGAAGATCCTTTATTATTATACTGTGTATGAGACTCCATTTTATTTAGCAGCTTTGTGCAATGTTGATCTGCCTGCTATGGGCAGAACTATTCTGTCTGCTGTGGACAGCCTCTTTTTGACTGGAATGAGCAATACCAGGGAACGTTAGTTGTTCACATGAGTGGTTTAAATGAAGACTTGTTTGCCTTTTTAATTTTGCATATGAAAACTTGTAACTCTTTTTCTGCATTAGTACTTGGCTCCAGGGTGTCTGAATCCTGTTCTGCCTCAGAATTTGTATGATGTTGTCATTTAGAATAGTAGCCATTTTTTCTCTATACAGTATTCCGAGGAAGACGATGAGGTAGACATTTCCAGTAGCCTGTTGTGAGGCTTTCTTGGGTCCATAGTAACAGTAATTGGAAAGATGCGCAAAGAGTTAGTCGGCTCAGTTGGCTCACTGAAGCAGCTGCTTGTATGCATGTGACCTAACCTGCTGGGCGTGTGCAGCTTCACTGTTAGTGTCCGCATGGTAGTGAAGGAAAACATTTCTGTGAACATTCAAACAAAAAGTAAGTTTGACCACTGCCTACTGCATTATACTTGAACTGGGGTGACAAATTCAAGGGGTCTGTAGTTTGGTAATTACCTGGCTCCCATGGTCCAATGGAAGGGGTGCACAGTTTTTGGTGAGACTGTTTTGCATAGAGATGATATACCTTCTCCCTGACCACTCTGTTCCTTGCTTTCATTGTTTCCTGTCCTGTAGCGGACACTAGCCCAAGCTGTCTAGGGCTGTGGCTAGTTGAACATTTGTTTGGAGGGCCACACTGGCCATTGTTTTTATTATAAGAGGGGCCTTCTTGATCCATACAGATTCACCTGTTGGAGATGCACCAACTTACACCTGTTAAACTGTCAACACCAGTACTCTTGAATCAACTGTAGAAATACAGCTAGTTATACAGTAATGACAGTATGTAGGAGGGCAAGAGGTGTCTCTGAGGGACTTAGCATGGATATGGAATCTGCTCTCTACCCTGCTCGCTGGTGTCTTGCGAATATTCGGCCTAGGATGGACAAGGGGTCTACAAGTGTGAGTACTTCACTCCCTGTAGGTAACGGTGCAGCCAAGGACGAGTGCTTTGCAAAAAAAGGATATTAACATCAAATTGACAAACTCCTAAGATTAACAGTGTTACCTGCAAAGAAATAAGATACTGCCATCTCCCACACAGGAATGGGCTAATTTCTCTAGTAGCATGTGCCACCACAAACATACAACAAACATACTTACTACTACAACAACAACAACAACAACAACAACAACAATAATAATAATAATAATAATAATAATACAGTAACAACTACGTAGTCAGCTAAACTGCATAACTACCTCTCTCCACTGACACTGTCCATGCAGTCCCAAAATGTGATTAGTTAGCAGGCAAAAGGAATCAATATAATACACAGTAAGTACAGTACTCTGAAGCTATCTGACAGCTACCCAGTCTCCTTAATGACCTCCCTGGTGGTTCAGTGCACTGGAAACAATTGTGTATGAATAGATTGCGCAAATCTCCAAGTGACAGTAAAAATAATGGGTAATAAGTAGAGATGAGCGCCTGAAATTTTTCGGGTTTTGTGTTTTGGTTTTGGGTTCGGTTCCGCGGCCGTGTTTTGGGTTCGAACGCGTTTTGGCAAAACCTCACCGAATTTTTTTTGTCGGATTCGGGTGTGTTTTGGATTCGGGTGTTTTTTTCAAAAAACACTAAAAAACAGCTTAAATCATAGAATTTGGGGGTCATTTTGATCCCAAAGTATTATTAACCTCAAAAACCATAATTTACACTCATTTTCAGTCTATTCTGAATACCTCACACCTCACAATATTATTTTTAGTCCTAAAATTTGCACCGAGGTCGCTGTGTGAGTAAGATAAGCGACCCTAGTGGCCGACACAAACACCGGGCCCATCTAGGAGTGGCACTGCAGTGTCACGCAGGATGTCCCTTCCAAAAAACCCTCCCCAAACAGCACATGACGCAAAGAAAAAAAGAGACGCAATGAGGTAGCTGTGTGAGTAAGATTAGCGACCCTAGTGGCCGACACAAACACCGGGCCCATCTAGGAGTGGCACTGCAGTGTCACGCAGGATGGCCCTTCCAAAAAACCCTCCCCAAACAGCACATGACGCAAAGAAAAAAAGAGGCGCAATGAGGTAGCTGTGTGAGTAAGATTAGCGACCCTAGTGGCCGACACAAACACCGGGCCCATCTAGGAGTGGCACTGCAGTGTCACGCAGGATGTCCCTTCCAAAAAACCCTCCCCAAACAGCACATGACGCAAAGAAAAAAAGAGGCGCAATGAGGTAGCTGTGTGAGTAAGATTAGCGACCCTAGTGGCCGACACAAACACCGGGCCCATCTAGGAGTGGCACTGCAGTGTCACGCAGGATGTCCCTTCCAAAAAACCCTCCCCAAACAGCACATGACGCAAAGAAAAAAAGAGGCGCAATGAGGTAGCTGACTGTGTGAGTAAGATTAGCGACCCTAGTGGCCGACACAAACACCGGGCCCATTTAGGAGTGGCACTGCAGTGTCACGCAGGATGTCCCTTCCAAAAAACCCTCCCCAATCAGCACATGATGCAAAGAAAAAGAAAAGAAAAAAGAGGTGCAAGATGGAATTGTCCTTGGGCCCTCCCACCCACCCTTATGTTGTATAAACAAAACAGGACATGCACACTTTAACCAACCCATCATTTCAGTGACAGGGTCTGCCACACGACTGTGACTGATATGACGGGTTGGTTTGGACCCCCCCAAAAAAGAAGCAATTAATCTCTCCTTGCACAAACTGGCTCTACAGAGGCAAGATGTCCACCTCATCATCACCCTCCGATATATCACCGTGTACATCCCCCTCCTCACAGATTATCAATTCGTCCCCACTGGAATCCACCATCTCAGCTCCCTGTGTACTTTGTGGAGGCAATTGCTGCTGGTCAATGTCTCCGCTGAGGAATTGATTATAATTCATTTTAATGAACATCATCTTCTCCACATTTTCTGGATGTAACCTCGTACGCCGATTGCTGACAAGGTGAGCGGCGGCACTAAACACTCTTTCGGAGTACACACTTGTGGGAGGGCAACTTAGGTAGAATAAAGCCAGTTTGTGCAAGGGCCTCCAAATTGCCTCTTTTTCCTGCCAGTATAAGTACGGACTGTGTGACGTGCCTACTTGGATGCGGTCACTCATATAATCCTCCACCATTCTATCAATGTTGAGAGAATCATATGCAGTGACAGTAGACGACATGTCCGTAATCGTTGTCAGGTCCTTCAGTCCGGACCAGATGTCAGCATCAGCAGTCGCTCCAGACTGCCCTGCATCACCGCCAGCGGGTGGGCTCGGAATTCTGAGCCTTTTCCTCGCACCCCCAGTTGCGGGAGAATGTGAAGGAGGAGATGTTGACAGGTCGCGTTCCGCTTGACTTGACAATTTTGTCACCAGCAGGTCTTTCAACCCCAGCAGACTTGTGTCTGCCGGAAAGAGAGATCCAAGGTAGGCTTTAAATCTAGGATCGAGCACGGTGGCCAAAATGTAGTGCTCTGATTTCAACAGATTGACCACCCGTGAATCCTTGTTAAGCGAATTAAGGGCTCCATCCACAAGTCCCACATGCCTAGCGGAATCGCTCCGTGTTAGCTCCTCCTTCAATGTCTCCAGCTTCTTCTGCAAAAGCCTGATGAGGGGAATGACCTGACTCAGGCTGGCAGTGTCTGAACTGACTTCACGTGTGGCAAGTTCAAAGGGCATCAGAACCTTGCACAACGTTGAAATCATTCTCCACTGCGCTTGAGACAGGTGCATTCCACCTCCTATATCGTGCTCAATTGTATAGGCTTGAATGGCCTTTTGCTGCTCCTCCAACCTCTGAAGCATATAGAGGGTTGAATTCCACCTCGTTACCACTTCTTGCTTCAGATGATGGCAGGGCAGGTTCAGTAGTTTTTGGTGGTGCTCCAGTCTTCTGTACGTGGTGCCTGTACGCCGAAAGTGTCCCGCAATTCTTCTGGCCACCGACAGCATCTCTTGCACGCCCCTGTCGTTTTTTAAAAAATTCTGCACCACCAAATTCAAGGTATGTGCAAAACATGGGACGTGCTGGAATTTGCCCATATTTAATGCACACACAATATTGCTGGCGTTGTCCGATGCCACAAATCCACAGGAGAGTCCAATTGGGGTAAGCCATTCCGCGATGATCTTCCTCAGTTGCCGTAAGAGGTTTTCAGCTGTGTGCGTATTCTGGAAAGCGGTGATACAAAGCGTAGCCTGCCTAGGAAAGAGTTGGCGTTTGCGAGATGCTGCTACTGGTGCCGCCGCTGCTGTTCTTACGGCGGGAGTCCATACATCTACCCAGTGGGCTGTCACAGTCATATAGTCCTGACCCTGCCCTGCTCCACTTGTCCACATGTCCGTGGTTAAGTGGACATTGGGTACAACTGCATTTTTTAGGACACTGGTGAGTCTTTTTCTGACGTCCGTGTACATTCTCGGTATCGCCTGCCTAGAGAAGTGGAACCTAGATGGTATTTGGTAACGGGGGCACACTGCCTCAATAAATTGTCTAGTTCCCTGTGAACTAACGGCGGATACCGGACGCACGTCTAACACCAACATAGTTGTCAAGGCCTCAGTTATCCGCTTTGCAGTAGGATGACTGCTGTGATATTTCATCTTCCTCGCAAAGGACTGTTGAACAGTCAATTGCTTACTGGAAGTAGTACAAGTGGGCTTACGACTTCCCCTCTGGGATGACCATCGACTCCCAGCGGCAACAACAGCAGCGCCAGCAGCAGTAGGCGTTACACGCAAGGATGCATCGGAGGAATCCCAGGCAGGAGAGGACTCGTCAGAATTGCCAGTGACATGGCCTGCAGGACTATTGGCATTCCTGGGGAAGGAGGAAATTGACACTGAGGGAGTTGGTGGGGTGGTTTGCGTGAGCTTGGTTACAAGAGGAAGGGATTTACTGGTCAGTGGACTGCTTCCGCTGTCACCCAAAGTTTTTGAACTTGTCACTGACTTATTATGAATGCGCTGCAGGTGACGTATAAGGGAGGATGTTCCGAGGTGGTTAACGTCCTTACCCCTACTTATTACAGCTTGACAAAGGGAACACACGGCTTGACACCTGTTGTCCGCATTTCTGGTGAAATACCTCCACACCGAAGAGCTGATTTTTTTGGTATTTTCACCTGGCATGTCAACGGCCATATTCCTCCCACGGACAACAGGTGTCTCCCCGGGTGCCTGACTTAAACAAACCACCTCACCATCAGAATCCTCCTGGTCAATTTCCTCCCCAGCGCCAGCAACACCCATATCCTCCTCATCCTGGTGTACTTCAACACTGACATCTTCAATCTGACTATCAGGAACTGGACTGCGGGTGCTCCTTCCAGCACTTGCAGGGGGCGTGCAAATGGTGGAAGGCGCATGCTCTTCACGTCCAGTGTTGGGAAGGTCAGGCATCGCAACCGACACAATTGGACTCTCCTTGTGGATTTGGGATTTCGAAGAATGCACAGTTCTTTGCTGTGCTGCTTTTGCCAGCTTGAGTCTTTTCATTTTTCTAGCGAGAGGCTGAGTGCTTCCATCCTCATGTGAAGCTGAACCACTAGCCATGAACATAGGCCAGGGCCTCAGCCGTTCCTTGCCACTCCGTGTCGTAAATGGCATATTGGCAAGTTTACGCTTCTCCTCCGACAATTTTATTTTAGGTTTTGGAGTCCTTTTTTTTCTGATATTTGGTGTTTTGGATTTGACATGCTCTGTACTATGACATTGGGCATCGGCCTTGGCAGACGACGTTGCTGGCATTTCATCGTCTCGGCCATGACTAGTGGCAGCAGCTTCAGCACGAGGTGGAAGTGGATCTTGATCTTTCCCTAATTTTGGAACCTCAACATTTTTGTTCTCCATATTTTAATAGGCACAACTAAAAGGCACCTCAGGTAAACAATGGAGATGGATACTAGTATACAATTATGGACTGCCTGCCGAGTGCAGACACAGAGGTAGCCACAGCCGTGAACTACCGTACTGTACTGTGTCTGCTGCTAATATAGACTGGTTGATAAAGAGATAGTATACTCGTAACTAGTATGTATGTATAAAGAAAGAAAGAAAAACCACGGTTAGGTGGTATATACAATTATAGACGGGCTGCCGAGTGCCGACACAGAGGTAGCCACAGCCGTGAACTACCGCACTGTACTGTGTCTGCTGCTAATATATAGACTGGTTGATAAAGAGATAGTATACTCGTAACTAGTATGTATGTATAAAGAAAGAAAAAAAAACCACGGTTAGGTGGTATATACAATTATGGACGGGCTGCCGAGTGCCGACACAGAGGTAGCCACAGCCGTGAACTACCGCACTGTACTGTGTCTGCTGCTAATATAGACTGGTTGATAAAGAGATAGTATACTCGTAACTAGTATGTATGTATAAAGAAAGAAAAAAAAACCACGGTTAGGTTGTATATACAATTATGGACGGGCTGCCGAGTGCCGACACAGAGGTAGCCACAGCCGTGAACTACCGCACTGTACTGTGTCTGCTGCTAATATAGACTGGTTGATAAAGAGATAGTATACTCGTAACTAGTATGACTATAAAGAAAGAAAAAAAAACCACGGTTAGGTGGTATATACAATTATGGACGGGCTGCCGAGTGCCGACACAGAGGTAGCCACAGCCGTGAACTACCGCACTGTACTGTGTCTGCTGCTAATATATAGACTGGTTGATAAAGAGATAGTATACTCGTAACTAGTATGTATGTATAAAGAAAGAAAGAAAAACCACGGTTAGGTGGTATATACAATTATGGACGGGCTGCCGAGTGCCGACACAGAGGTAGCCACAGCCGTGAACTACCGCACTGTACTGTGTCTGCTGCTAATATAGACTGGTTGATAAAGAGATAGTATACTCGTAACTAGTATGTATGTATAAAGAAAGAAAAAAAAACCACGGTTAGGTGGTATATACAATTATGGACGGGCTGCCGAGTGCCGACACAGAGGTAGCCACAGCCGTGAACTACCGCACTGTACTGTGTCTGCTGCTAATATAGACTGGTTGATAAAGAGATAGTATACTCGTAACTAGTATGACTATAAAGAAAGAAAAAAAAACCACGGTTAGGTGGTATATACAATTATGGACGGGCTGCCGAGTGCCGACACAGAGGTAGCCACAGCCGTGAACTACCGCACTGTACTGTGTCTGCTGCTAATATATAGACTGGTTGATAAAGAGATAGTATACTCGTAACTAGTATGTATGTATAAAGAAAGAAAAAAAAACCACGGTTAGGTGGTATATACAATTATGGACGGGCTGCCGAGTGCCGACACAGAGGTAGCCACAGCCGTGAACTACCGCACTGTACTGTGTCTGCTGCTAATATATAGACTGGTTGATAAAGAGATAGTATACTCGTAACTAGTATGTATGTATAAAGAAAGAAAAAAAAACCACGGTTAGGTGGTATATACAATTATGGACGGGCTGCCGAGTGCCGACACAGAGGTAGCCACAGCCGTGAACTACCGCACTGTACTGTGTCTGCTGCTAATATATAGACTGGTTGATAAAGAGATAGTATACTCGTAACTAGTATGTATGTATAAAGAAAGAAAGAAAAACCACGGTTAGGTGGTATATACAATTATGGACGGGCTGCCGAGTGCCGACACAGAGGTAGCCACAGCCGTGAACTACCGCACTGTACTGTGTCTGCTGCTAATATAGACTGGTTGATAAAGAGATAGTATACTCGTAACTAGTATGTATGTATAAAGAAAGAAAAAAAAACCACGGTTAGGTGGTATATACAATTATGGACGGGCTGCCGAGTGCCGACACAGAGGTAGCCACAGCCGTGAACTACCGCACTGTACTGTGTCTGCTGCTAATATAGACTGGTTGATAAAGAGATAGTATACTCGTAACTAGTATGTATGTATAAAGAAAGAAAAAAAAACCACGGTTAGGTGGTATATACAATTATGGACGGGCTGCCGAGTGCCGACACAGAGGTAGCCACAGCCGTGAACTACCGCACTGTACTGTGTCTGCTGCTAATATAGACTGGTTGATAAAGAGATAGTATACTCGTAACTAGTATGACTATAAAGAAAGAAAAAAAAAAACACGGTTAGGTGGTATATACAATTATGGACGGGCTGCCGAGTGCCGACACAGAGGTAGCCACAGCCGTGAACTACCGCACTGTACTGTGTCTGCTGCTAATATAGACTGGTTGATAAAGAGATAGTATACTACTAATATTATATATACTGGTGGTCAGGTCACTGGTCACTAGTCACACTGGCAGTGGCACTCCTGCAGCAAAAGTGTGCACTGTTTAATTTTAATATAATATTATGTACTCCTGGCTCCTGCTATAACCTATAACTGGCACTGCAGTGCTCCCCAGTCTCCCCCACAATTATAAGCTGTGTGAGCTGAGCACAGTCAGATATATATATACATTGATGCAGCACACTGGGCTGAGCAGTGCACACAGATATGGTATGTGACTGAGTCACTGTGTGTATCGTTTTTTTCAGGCAGAGAACGGATATATTAAATAAAACAAACAACTGCACTGTCTGGTGGTCACTGTGGTCGTCAGTCACTAAACTCTGCACTCTCTTCTACAGTATCACAGCCTCAGGTCAATCTCTCTCTCTCTCTCTCAACCCTAATCTAAATGGAGAGGACGCCAGCCACGTCCTCTCCCTATCAATCTCAATGCACGTGTGAAAATGGCGGCGACGCGCGGCTCCTTATATAGAATCCGAGTCTCGCGAGAATCCGACAGCGTCATGATGACGTTCGGGCGCGCTCGGGTTAACCGAGCAAGGCGGGAGGATCCGAGTCTGCTCGGACCCGTGAAAAAAACATGAAGTTCGTGCGGGTTCGGATTCAGAGAAACCGAACCCGCTCATCTCTAGTAATAAGGAATTCAACTAACTGTGGCAAGGCTTAGCAACTAGATATTGTGGACCAGGCTTAAAGGCTTTACCTGACAGCAGGCATGAACCTCTAATGCTCTTATACCTTCCCTCTTCTTCCTGGAGTTCTCACTCTACGGTCACCTGAGCTCATGCTGGCCAAATATGGCAAGCCCTGATGGCTTGTTACATGAGCCACTAATTTGCCAACAGTGAGTCCAGCCAGTTTTACTGTTTCCATCACTAGAGAGATTAACTCTTCGCTATCAACTGACAGATCTTCCTCTTGGTGTCTTATACAATGTATATACTGTTCAGAGTCACTCCTCTGAATCCAGAGACAGCAATAATAGGACCATCCTCCCATCTATATATATATATGAGGTTGAGCAGTGCTAATAATTATGTAGGCACATTAGAATTAAGGGGTTACTGTATGCACTAAGCCTTGGAGAGACATACAGTGGACAGAGATAAAGTACAAACCAACCAGCTCCTGTCATTTTCCAAACACAGCCTGTAACATGGTAGTTAGGAGCTGATTGGCTGGTACTTTATCTCTGTACACTTCCATGCTCTCCAAGGCTTAGTACATAGACCCCTTTATGACAGTTGGTCTGAATTCTGAAGAGAAGGAGAAATAGAATGGGAAGCCAGGAAGAAGGGCAGGAGGAAAGAAAGAGACAGGAGGAATGAGAGAGAGAGAGAGAGAGAGAGAGAGAGAGAGAGAGAGAGAGAGAGAGAGACAATCCCAGGCAGCACTGGGGATGACATCTAGTAGGAAATAAGTGTATAGCAGCAGTGTACCAAGGACCAACGACTGACCAGTGACTTCCGGATAGGTAAATGTCTGAAGAGGCACTGGCTAGTACCAGAGGCAGATTTATACACGACTAGCTGAATACCCGTGCTTCACTACGGAATTTAAAGAATAATGCCAATCTGTGTCAGGCCGCACCACTGGGCTTCCCCGGATTGATGCTGTGAAAATGCTGGTGCTGAGGAGAATAATCTGCTTCCTTCTCTGCCCCATCCCACCTCTGATGCTGCCCTGCTCAGTGCTGAAAATGCTGGGGCGACAGGCCAAGCTCCGCACGCTGTATGTTAAATATGTTAGGTTTCTATATTAAAGGGCCCTAGGTCTCCTTGTTTAGCTTCGTAACTAAAGTATGCCTCTGCTCCCACCCGTGTGTGCCTGTGCCCCTACCTATGTGTGCATGTGCCCTTACCCATAGATGCCTCTGCTATTACCTGTATATCTATGCCCCTACCCATGGGTGCCTCTGCCCCTACCCATGTGTGTCTCTGCCCGTACCCGTGGGTGCCTTTTCCCCTACCCGTCGGTGCCTCTGCCCCTACCCATGGGTGCCTCTGCCCCTACCCATGGGTGCCTCTGCCCCTACCTGTGGGTGCCTCTGCCCCTACCTGTGGGTGCCTCTGCCCCTACTAGTGGGTGCTTCTGCCCCTACCCGTGGGTGCCTCTGCCCCTACCCGTGGATGCCTCTGGCCTGACACATGGGTGCCTCTGCCCCTACCCATGTGTGCCTCTGTGTAAATTGCTCCAGGCATTCTAGAGTTATACTCTAAAACTTTGGATTTTTACATGTCACCCCCTTCCCACCCCCACCCCTAGGGGTGCTATGGGTGTCTTACCCCCACCATATTTGTTTCCAGATTGTAAGTCATATGTGTACCAAGTTTGGTGTAAATCACTGGCCAGGAATGCCCATGGCTTTGTCACTCCCATTCTATTCCCATCTGAGGTACATGCAACAATGCCTTTATGAGTACACTCGGGGTAACACATGCGCCATAGGGGTTTTCAGAATTTTTTACGCATGCACAGTAACAAATAATCACTCAACTACATGAACATCAACACTGTGTGCTGTTTGTGTGGGCCTCTGAATCAGGACCTATGTCTACACACAGGGGGTAATTCCAAGTTGATCGCAGCAGGATTTTTGGGGGTCATTCCGAGTTGTTCGCTCGGTAAATTTCTTCGCATCGCAGCGTTTTTCCGCTTAGTGCGCATGCGCAATGTTCGCACTGCGACTGCGCCAAGTAAATTTGCTATGCAGTTAGGAATTTTACTCACGGCTTTTTCATCGTTCTGGTGATCGTAATGTGATTGACAGGAAGTGGGTGTTTCTGGGCGGAAACTGGCCGTTTTATGGGTGTGTGTGAAAAAACGCTACCGTTTCTGGGAAAAACGCGGGAGTGGCTGGAGAAACGGAGGAGTGTCTGGGCGAACGCTGGGTGTGTTTGTGACGTCAAACCAGGAACGACAAGCACTGAACTGATCGCAGATGCCGAGTAAGTCTGGAGCTACTCAGAAACTGCTAAGAGAGGTCTAATCGCAATATTGCGAATACGTCGTTCGCAATTTTAAGAAGCTAAGATTCACTCCCAGTAGGCGGCGACTTAGCGTGAGCAAATCTGCTAAAAGCAGCTTGCGAGCGAACAACTTGGAATGACCCCCTTTGTTAGCAATTGGGCAAACCAATGTGCAGTGCAGGGAGGCAGATATAACATGTGCAGAGAGAGTTAGATTTGGGTGTGGTGTGTTCAATCTGCAATCTAATTTGCAGTGTAAAAATAAAGCAGCCAGTTTTACCCTGCACAGAAACAAAATAACCCACCCAAATCTAACTCTTTCTGCACATGTTATATCTGCCTCCCCTGCAGTGCACATGGTTTTGCCCAATTGCTAAAAAAAATCCTGCTGCGATCAACTTGGAATTACCCCCATAGAACGGAACTAACTACCGCAAGATCATCACATAGCTTTCAGTTTGTCCTAGTAGAGTCTGGTAAAAGGGATACAGTGAATTACTTAGATGTATTCAGTATGAAACATGCATTAATGCCATTTGTATTGATATCATCCATAGCTACAGTATGTTCCATTTTTTAAAAAGTGAAAGACAACTTGTATAACAATATTTAATTGAGTGCAGAACTCTGCTTTTATGTAATTTATGTATACCTGTAATAACTATTAGCCTTAAGTGCTTCTTCGCTGAAATGTCATTTGATAAAAAATTAGCATTTTGTTTAATAAATCATCTTTGTCTGTGCCTTTTGCTGTCATAAGTATTTAGCTCATAGGTTAATAAGTAGTTTGTCACACAGTTGTTAAAATACGCCATCCTGAACATTGCAGCCTGACAAAATTGCATGATGTGACATATCTGTAATCATTGAGAAGGATCTCCAAATTAACACATTCAAAATGACAATCTGTTGTGCTGGCTGACTGCTCTGCTTTAAATAGGATTCTACAATACAATATATGATGCTGGGATTCGGTTTAACTCTTTTTATATTATTTTTTTAACTAACATTTACTTGTATAGAGCCAGCATATTCCATTGAACTTTAAAACTGGGTAAAATAACAGTAATAAACAAGACTGCGTAATAATAGACAGACAAAGAAGTAAGAAAGCCCTGCTCCCAAGCTTACAATCTATAGGGAGAGAGGCACTAATAGTGACACACAAGGATAAATACTACATATTGCATATTGGTCCAGCCAGATTGCAAAGGTTCTTGGTGAGCTTTATAATCCAGTCACAAAGCAATGTAGGCATTGGGTAATTGGGATGTGTGAGTGAAGAAATAGGAAATATGTAAAGTTACAGTATGTGAGGACTGTATAGAGCAAGCATTCCCAACCACGGTCCTCAAGGCACACTAACAGTGCAGGTTTTAGTGATAGCCAGGCTGCAGCACAGATGGTTAAATCAAAATAACTGAGCTACTAATTAAGTCACCTGTGCTGAAGCCTGGATATCACTAAAACCAGGACTGGTTGGGAATGCCTGGTATAGAGCGCAGTGGCGGAACTACCACCAGTGCAAGCAGTTCCTTGCACTGGGGCCCGCCGCTGTGAAGGGGCCCAAAGCCAGCGGCATGTAATGAATCAATCTGACTCATTACATGCCGCCTGCCTCTGTGTGCTGCGGGCTGCCGAGGGGGTGAAGAGGAGAGCACAGAGATGCAGCCACGGGGGAAAGAAGGAGGAGGGAGGGGAACATAGGAGCCGCAGCAGCGCTATGTAATTGGTGGAGGCGCCGCTGCAGCTGTCCCTCTCCTTCCACATAGGCTGGCCGCCGCCGCTGTGAAAGCTGGGATGCGCTTCCCTCATCACAGCGGCGGTGGCCAGCCAATGCGGAAGGAGAGGGACAGCTGCAGCAGCGCCTCTACCAATTACATAGCGCTGCTGTGGCTCCCAAGTCCCCCTCCTCCTCCTCCTTACCCCCTGCCCGGGATCTGCCAGAAGCTGCACCGAGGAGCCTGACCGGAGACGGTAAGTATCATCTGTTCTATCTATCTATCTATCTATCTATCTATCTATCTATCTATCTATCTATCTATCTATCTATCTATCGGTATGTAATTAGATCGAGAGCTTATGAATGTTATGTGGGGGTGTAATAGAAGCACTGGTAAAGTGATAAACGGGAGATATGTTTGTCCCAGGTTTTTGACCTATATGGTCAAAAACCTGGGACAAACCCTGGGCCAATTAGCTTTAGGGCTTACCAGGAAGATTACTGGTAGGCTGACTTGTCTGTGGGGCCTGTTTTGTGTGTTGTCATAAGGCCCCACACCCCACATGACAGGCTGCCCACTGCACTTAGTACACTGCATTGTCCCTATTAATTCTGTTATTCCATCTCTGCAGTACAGCAACTCTACCATCCAGTAATGCTGCCATGGCTACTTGGTATGTTATACCTCTTGTGCTGCTCGTGTCAAGCCACTTCCACTTTTAATTCCCAATCTGCCCCTGATCACAGGCACAACTGCAGCAAAAAACACATGGAAGGCTGCAACTGCATACAATCAGGCCATATGAGTAGGGATCCCACCCCCCTCATCAGATGGGAAATGGTTAACATACCACTAGTCGGGATCCCGACTAGTGATGAAATGCCGACGCCGGAATATGGGTGTCCATGACACCCATAGAGGGAGAATAATACCTGTGGTGAGCGCAGCAAGCTAGGGTGCCCACAGCATACCCACAAGGGTCTTTCTAGCACTAGCCTCGCTGCCGGATTACGGCAGACAGGGATTCCATCTGCCGGTATTTCATACTGATCCCCATTAGACCACACCCTCAGTGCCCAAATCGGGCTTGGATTTATTTTTATGTTTCGTGTTTTTATACTGCACAATAAAACTCACCACTGGTAGATTTCATGAAAACCCTGGACTGGTGTGCTGTTTTCCTGGCTGCTTGGTTTTCAGACATACTGGGTAAAACAAAAGTCATTAAACATGACATAATCACTGAAACAGAGGTTAAGGTTAACATAAAATAGAATACCAGAAGCCCAGCAGGAATCGGTGTCTAAAGGAATGTAAAAAATGTTGACATTGTATGTAATTGAAGATTCATATACTGAGTGTTCAAGTCCCATTGTGCTTATTCTAAAACCTAATGGGAGTTTGCAATGATTTCTGTAAATTGAATAATGTGTCAAAGTTTGATGTCTACCCAATGCCTTGGGTGTATGAACTTGTTGACAGATTAGGAACAGCAAAGTACTTGACCACTCTTGACTTAACCAAACTGTATAGGCAGGTGCTTTTAACCAAGAATGCCAGAGAAAAGACAGCTTCTTCTTGCCTTGGAAGATTTGTCCCAATACAAGATGTTGCCATTTGGGTTACATCAGAGCCGGCCTAAGGCATAGGCAAACTAGGCAAATGCCTAGGGCATTTGGAATGACATGGGGCACAAGCAGCTTCTTCTGATTAAAATGATATGCAGCATGCCTATATTCTGTGTGTGACTGCGGTTCTAACTGCATACGAAATGCATTACTAATGTGCGGCATTATGTGTATAAGGTGTACTACAGTACTTGATGGGCGAAACGTATAGAAAGAGCACTACTATGTGGTCTAATGTGAATAAAGAGCAATATGGCGTGGTGTAATGTGAATAAGGGGCACTACTGTGAGAAGTAATGTGGTACTACTGTGTGATGTAACGTGAATAAAAGACACTATTGCATGATATAATGTGAATAAAGTTGCAGTACTGTGTGACGTAATTTCAACTGGGGGTATTATTGTGTGGCCATGCCCCTTCCCAGCAAGAACATGCACCATTTTGGTATGAGCACTGAATGTGCACACTGTTCCTATTTATAGGGGGTAGAAGCACCAAAATGAGGAGTGCTATGGGTGAGGGGTGATGGTGCTGGGAAAGGGGTACAGGGTGAGAGGCGGAACTAGTGTCTGTACAAGGGGGCACCAGCCAAAATCTTGCCTAGGGCATCACATTGGTTAAGGCCGGCTCTGGGTTACATGGTGCAGAATTCTAAATCCCCTTAGACAATATGCTGCTGCTTATCTGGATAATGTAATTATCTATAGTCCGGATTGGCAAGATCACTTATCCAGAGTACAAAAGTGTTGGATTCTATACATAAGGCAGGATTGACAGCCATCCTACAAAAATATTGTTTAAGGATGGAAGAAACATAGGATTTGATGGCACTTAAGAACCCCTTGGCCCATCTAGTCTGCCTCTTTTTTTTTTACCATATTGTTACCCCAAACCCTATTTGATCTTTATTTCTGTGTAAGGATGTCCCATCTTATTGAAGACAATACACTAGGGGTTGCCTCCAAAACCTAGCTTTGCCCCACCATCCCAAGAAAGTAAGAAGAGGGTGGTGTGTTCATATACAAATGCCTGATTCAGAGGTGCATGCAGTTGCATGCACAGTTGCAATTTCACTTGAAGGATACTTGTGAAAATATGCTAATGGCTTAGCTGCTGTCTTATGTACAGAGACGCCCACTGCTGGTGTCTCACATCTGCTGCTCGCGTGGGAACATCAGATGCACATAAGTGGGAACATCAGATGCACATTGGTTGCACCATTGGACCTCTGAGATATGCTATGCTGTCTCAGATTGAGCAGTTCTACTAAGATGCCAGGTACTCTCCAGCTGCAAACGAATATGCAGTGGCTGACTATGGTAAGCCCATCAAATGGTCATGACATTCCTGCATTTTTCTAGCCACCCCCATTACCTTCCCCAAACGCTGACTACTTGTTACTCACTTTGTAAATAAATTCTATGTGCTTGCCCTATTGCTAATGAATCGCAGTGCATGCACAGTGGCAAAAAAATACTCCACTGTATCCGATAACGACATTGTGAGCACCCCTAAATCAGGCCTCAAGGCTTCAGCTTTAGCGCCTGATTCCTTATTAGTATATCTGTCAGTTAATCTGACTTTCTCCACAAATGATGCAGGATTGATCACCCATCATTAAATTTTACAGATTCCCAAAGCTGTTGACTTTTAAACCTCCATATCCACTGTTGGCGTGCTTCAGAGGTGATTACAAAAGGATCTCTCACTATTCTCTGCCCAAGTTTGTCACCATTAAGCTGTTGATCCAAAGCTGAGACTTTGTGAAAGCCAAGAAAAAACAAACAAAATTCCCCTTGCACACTGCAACAAGCCAGCAAAAAAGATTTGCATCCTACATAATAATAGAAATGCAGAGATTGTAATTGATCTTTACTTCTTTGTAAGGATATTCTTATATTTATCCCAAGCATGTTTAAATTGCTCTACTGACTTAGTTTCAACCACCTCTAGCAGGAGGCTGTTCCACTAATCCAGATTTCAGTTACATACATTTGCTAACATATGGTAAGCCACCAGCCAAACCAAGGCGTCTGTGCTTTGGTGGTCATACACTATAAGATAATAGTACCTACTTTGGGTCATATGTTGATGTATGTAACGAGCCGCTGCGCTAGTCCTGGCCATTGCTAGGCGACCGGGACTTCACAGCGGTTCCACCCAGCAGCGGGGGATTATGGAGTGCCTGTAGGGGAGTGCAGCTCTCCAGCTGCACAAAATTTGTAAATTGGAAGGGGCTTGTCCCAGCAGGCCTCCAGATTGGTTCTTCTCCCCTAAATCTCCCAGACATTCCTGCCTAGCCTTGCCAATTATGGTTCTCAGTTACCTCGGGGGCCCTTGTCACTCTTTTTACTACTTTGGATCTTCTTGGCATCCTTTGTCTGCTGAAACTGTTCCTGAAAATTTGGTCTGTCTGCTGATGTCCTGCAAGACCGAGCTTCAGTAAATCCTGCATTTCTGGCCAGTCAGTTAACATCCTGCAAGATCAAGCTTGGGTCAACCCTTCGCACCTGGCCTGTCAGTTAACATCCTGCAAAGCTACGTTTTGGTAAATCCTGCAAGCCTGGTCAGTCTGCTAACATCTTTCAAGGTAAGCTTTGGTCAACTGCATGTCAGGTCTGTCTGCTAACATCCTGCAAGGCCAAGCTCCGGTCAATCCTGCACACCTGGCCTATCCATTAACACCGAGCAAGGCCAAGCTTAGGTTAACTCTGCACACCTGGTCTACCAGCTAATATTCCACAAATTCAAGCCTATGACCAATCTTTCTTTTCCAGCCAGTTTGCTGACATTCTGTAAGGTCAAGCTTCAGCCGATCCTGCATACTTGATCTGCCTTCTGACTAGAGATGAGCGGGTTCAGTTCTCCGAAATCCAAACCCCCCGAACTTCACCTATTTTACACGGTTCCGAGGCAGCCTCGGATCTTCCAGCCTTGCTCGGATAACCCGAACGCGGACGAACGTCATCATCCCGCTGTCGGATTCTCGCGAGATTCGTATTCTATATAAAGAGCCGCATGTCGCCGCCATTTTCACTCGTGCATTGGAGATTGAACGGAGAGGACGTGGCTGCGTTCTCTCCCTGAAAAGCTCCGTAATCTGTGCTCAGTGTGCTGCAAATATCTGTGCTCAGTGTGCTGCAAATATCTGTGCTCAGTGCAGAGCCGGATTAAGGCCCCGGGAGGCCTGGGGTACTAAATTGCAGGGGGCCCCCATGGACTAAAAAACTAATAAAAAAAAAAAAAAAAATATATATATATATATATATATATATATATATATTTTTTTTTTTTTTATTAGTTTTTTAGTCCACTGAAGGAGGAGGGATATATATATATATATATATATATATATATATATAAATAATTTATCTAAGAATCCCTCCTCCTTCAGTTCAGCGTGCGGCGCGCCAATGACTGAGCCGCAGGCTTGCTGAGCCGGACAGCAATTGGACAGCTGAGCCGTCGCTCAGCTGCCCTGACTACAGCTGTTAGAGCACTCTTCTTAGAGCTGTAGTCAGCGCAGCTGAGCGACGGCTCAGTTGTCCAATTGCTGTCCGGCTCAGCAAGCCTGCGGCTCCGTCATTAGTGCGCCGCACGCAGGGCCGTTTCTAGACAATTTGGCTCCCAGTGCGAGATTTCAAAATGCGCCCCCCCCCCTTGCTATAAAATTTTTTTTGCGTGCCCCCCCAATATAGCCAGAAAAAGAAAAAGCATGCGCGCGCGCTCCCGACAAGGGTGTGTGGCCTGATTAAAATGGGCGTGGTCTCATTAAAGTGGGCGTGGCCTCGTCTGATATCATCACACCCACCACAGGGGGAAAAAATCAAAATAGTCCCCTTTTTACACATTACACCAGGCAAGTGTCCCCATATTACACAGTACGCAGGCAGGTGTTCCCATTTTACACAGTACGGTAGGCAGATATCCCCATTTTACACAGTACGGTAGGCAGATGTCCCCATTTTACACAGTACGCAGGCAGGTGTCCCCATTTTACACAGTACGCAGGCAGGTGTCCCCATTTTACACAGTACGCAGGCAGGTGTCCCCATTTTACACAGTACGCAGGCAGGTGTCCCCATTTTACACAGTACGCAGGCAGGTGTCCCCATTTTACACAGTACGCAGGCAGGTGTCCCCATTTTACACAGTGCGGCAGGTATCCCCATTTTACACAGTGCGGCAGGTGTCCCCATTTTACACAGTACGCAGGCAGGTGTCCCCATTTTACACAGTGCGGCAGGTGTCCCCATTTTACACAGTACGCAGGCAGGTGTCCCCATTTTACACAGTACGCAGGCAGGTGTCCCCATTTTACACAATGCGGCAGGTATCCCCATTTTACCCAGTGCGGCAGGTATCCCCATTTTACACAGTGCGGAAGGTATCCCCATTTTACACAGTGCGGAAGGTGCCCCCATTTTACACAGTGCGGCAGGTATCCCCATTTTACACAGTGCGGAAGGTATCCCCATTTTACACAGTGCGGCAGGTGCCCCCATTTTACACAGTGCGGCAGGTATCCCCATTTTACACAGTGCGGAAGGTTTCCCCATTTTACACAGTGCGGAAGGTGCCCCCATTTTACACAGTGCGGCAGGTATCCCCATTTTACACAGTGCGGCAGGTGCCCCCATTTTACACAGTGCGGCAGGTATCCCCATTTTACACAGTGCGGAAGGTATCCCCATTTTACACAGTGCGGCAGGTGCCCCCATTTTACACAGTGCGGCAGGTATCCCCATTTTACACAGTGCGGCAGGTATCCCCATTTTACACAGTGCGGAAGGTATCCCCATTTTACACAGTGCGGCAGGTGCCCCCATTTTACACAGTGCGGCAGGTATCCTCATTTTACATAGTGCGGCAGGTATCCTCATTTTACATAGTGCGGCAGGCAGGTGTCAAGTGGGGGGGAGGAAGGGAGGAAGAGAGAGAGAGAAAGAGAAAAAAAAAATACTTACATCTTCCCGCTCTTCGGGTCCCGCCGACTCACGTCCCTCGCGCCGGCCGCCTCCTCCTTCGATGCTTATCTCCTCTCCTCCCTCTCTCTCCCCCCGAGCGCTCCTGCTCGGGGGGGCGGGGCTTCGCGGAATGACGCGTTTGCGTCGTGACGTCACGACGCAAACGCGTCATTCCGCGAAGCCCCGCCCCCCCGAGCAGGAGCGCTCGGGGGGAGAGAGAGGGAGGAGATAAGTAGTCACAAAGTGCCGCGGCGGGCGCCCCGTGCTCGCCCGCCGCTAAACGGCACTGGCCGCACGCTGTACTGAAGGAGGAGGAGGGACAGGGCAGCGGGGAGCCGGGGCTCGTGAGCGCTGCACCGCAGATCGGATTGAAGAAAGATCCGATCAGTGGTGTGGCAGGGGGCCCTTTTGGAAAGGGGGGCCCGGGGTACGTATCCCCGGGACCCCCCCCTTAATCCGGCTCTGGCTCAGTGTGCTGAAAATATCAACGTTCTCTGCCTGAAAATGCTCCATATCTGTGCTCAGTGTGCTGCAAATATCCTTGCTCAGTGTGCTTTATTGTGGGGACCGGGGACCACCAGTATATAATTATACTTATAGTAGTACAGCACAGTAGGCCATTGCTGTATCTTGCAGCTCTGTGTCACTGATAGTATCCATTCCATATCTGTGCAGCATTTTTGAGAACAGTATATATAGTATTACAGTGCAGCATTTTTTTAACCAACAGTATATAGTAGTACAGTACAGTAGGCCATTGCTGTATCTTGCAGCTCTGTGTCACTGATAGTATCCACTATCCATTCCATATCTGTGCAGCATTTTTGTGAACAGTATATATAGTATTACAGTGCAGCATTTTTTTTAACCAACAGTATATAGTTGTGTACAGTAGGCCATTGCTGTATCTTGCAGCTCTGTGTCACTGCAAGTATCCATTCCATATCTGTGCTGCATTTTTGTGAGCAGTATATATAGTATTACAGTGCAGCATTTTGGTGACCCAACAGTATATAGTTGTGTACAGTAGGCTATTGCTGTATCTTGCAGCTCTGTGTCACTGCAAGTATCCATTCCATATCTGTGCTGCATTTTTGTGAGCAGTTTATATAGTATTACAGTGCAGCATTTTGGTGACCCAACAGTATATAGTTGTGTACAGTAGGCCATTGCTGTATCTTGCAGCTCTGTGTCACTTCTAGTATCCTGATCAGGGCTAAATATCTGCTGCATTGTTGTGACCAGTATGTATACTGTACTGTGCGACGTGTGTTATACACCTGGTGATTATACATCCTGTAATCTGTACTGAGCGATGTGAGAGATACACCTGGGGATTATACACCCTATATACTGTACTGTGTGATGTGTGAGATATACCTGGGGATTATACACCCTATATTATTATTATTATTATTATTATCCTTTATTTATATGGCGCCACAAAGGTTATGCAGCACCCAATTACAGAGTACATAAATAATCAAACAGGAAAACAGCAACTTACAGTTGATGACAGTATAGGACAAGTACAGGGTAAATACACAGTTACATCAGCAGATGACACTGGAATAAGTATCAGGTGGCAGAAGACTGCTGGATGTGGTACAGTTGAAGATTATTAAAGTAAGACAAAGGATAAGCACATGAGGGAAGAGGGCCCTGCTCGTGAGAGTTTACAATCTAAAGGGGAGGAGTAGACAGACATGGGTGACACAGATTGGGTACATAGAGAACGTGGAACAGAGGGTTAGGATGAGATTTGGCTGGGTTTGGTGAAGAAGTGGACCCCCAGAAGGCACAAGTCAATACTTAACATTGCAACATTTTACTGGGCTATGCAGGAGAAAATTAAAAATAGGGAAAAAAAAAAAAAGAATCGATAACTTCTACTGCTTTCAAAAAGGTCAATGGAAGCTGAAATAATGGACAACTACCTCATGGAAGCCAGATACAGTATAGCAAACAGTACTTAGCAGAGTTAGGAATGAGTGCTTATGAAATACAGTAACATTTTGTCATAATATTTCAGAAACTGCATGGCTGGTCTTTTGCACTCTTTTGCTCTAATACACCACCTGCTTTAGGATTTATATTCAAAAACATTGTCTCCATAATCCCAAAAACGGCAGTCTTCTTGGAAAGTGGTTTGTTCCTTTGTAAGGGAAAGAGAACATACGTTCTCAAACAACGGTTTCTCAATTTCTTTTTCCTCTGGGAAGGGATTGTGAATTCGCAGGAATATCTGAGCATTTCTGTAATCAGAAAGCAGCGACTTTCTACAAATGTTTAAGAATAATTCCAGTGATTTTGTCATTTTCTTACAGTGATTTGGACCAATAATACCATTGATTAGAATGAATAATTCCTGTGATATTGAGGTGTTTGTGTCGCTTAGCTTAGCCGTCCAGCGACCACAGTGCACCTCTTTTTCTCTTTTCTTTGCATCATGTGCTGTTTGGGGCCAATTTTTTTAAGTGCCATCCTGTCTGACACTGCAGTGCCACTCCTAGATGGGCCAGGTGTTTGTGCCGCCCTCTTGGGTCGCTTTGCTTAGTCATCCAGCGACCTCTGTGCAAATTTTAGGACTAAAAATAGTATTGTGAGATGTGAGGTGTTCAGAATAGACTGGAAATGAGTGGATATTGTGGTTATTGAGGTTAATAATACTATAGGATCAACATTACCCCCAAATTCTATGATTTAAGCTGGTTTTTGAGGGGTTTTTGAAAAAAAACACCCGAATCCAAAACACACCCGAATCCGACAAAACATTTTCAGGGAGGTTTTGCCAAAACGCGTCCGAATAGAAAACACGGCAGCGGAACCGAATCCAAAACCAAAACAAAAAACCCGAAAAATTTCCGGTGCACATCTCTACTTCTGACGTCCTGCAAGATCAAGCAACTACTTCTCTAATATATCTGGTCTGACCACTGTTCCCTTGCACGGCTGAGCTGCAGCCATTCCAGATATACTGGTCTGTCCGCATCTGCCTACATCTTACGCTACCTCTCTGTAAGCTCTGGCAGAGGTTGCTCAAGTAGGACCCAGTTGTACCAAAGTCGTATTAAGTTGTGTCCTAGTTACCAGGACACTGCCGTATCCTCTCTCTCCAGTCTTTATTCTGTGTTATCCGGGATCTCTGGTCTATTGGTTGAGCTCCTACTGCTGGAGGAATCAAGTCCATTGAGCCCCCTAAGTTCCAGTGTGCGCAAGAAGCACTAAGGGTACAGCTGCGGATTGCTAATGATGAAAAGCCTCTTGGGGGCTCTAGGAGTCTCACCCTTATGGAACTGGAGATTCCCATGACTTCAAGCAAGGCTGCTACGTTCCCAAATGGTACTGAAGTTCTTCACGGCATCTTGCAAGTCCAAGGATCTTACATTGGAGCTTTCCACGGCATCTTGCAAGTCCAAGGTTCTTGCCTTTCCCTAAAGGTGCATACACATGGTGAGATTCGGGCTAACCCCGATTCTCACTATGCGAAAGGGGCTAGGTTGGCATCGCAAGCACATAATGACTGTGCTTGCGATACTGGCTATGTGCGATTTTGGCTAAGGGGGTCATTCAGAGTTGATTGCACGTAGCAACTTTTTCCTGCCCATGCAATCAACTAGACGCTGCCTATGGGGGAGTGTATTTTAGCATAGCAGAGCTGCAATTGCTTGTGCAGCCCTGCTATGCTAAAAGAGATTTGTGTGAAACAAGACTAGCCCTGCAGTTACTTACCCTGTGCGATGGATCTAGCGATGAAGATCCTAGAATTGACATCAGACATCCGCCCTCCAAACGCCTTGACACGCCTGCGTTCTTTCTTTGTTATTCTTGTCATTGCCCAGCGACAGCCATTGCTGGGCAATGACGCATTGCAGCCAGCGCACATGTGCAGAACCAACCCATTCGCACCGCTGCGAAGAACTGCAGCATGCGAATGGGTCGGAATAACCCCCTAAGTGTAAATTTTGACTATCTTCTCTACGAGATAGTCAAAATTGACTTGCCTGCACAGTCTATCTAGGCTTGTGATGCCGACCGCGCATCGGGATCACATCAGGATCGCAAGATGAAAGTCACTAACTTTTCTTATGATTTTGACTATATAGTCAAAATCGTAAGAAAATATCTTCCCGTGTGTACACACCATAACAGTGTATTTTTTACCTGGAGGCCCCAAAGACTAAGAAGAACAGAAGAAAGAGAAAAAAATTGTAACCAAGGAAATATTAGAACAAAGTAGTAGACTGGTAAGCAAACAGATATAGCAAAGAAATAAAGGAATTGTAGTCAAGAGCACAGAACACACAGGATCTCTTAAATACTGTATGCAGCAATGCATTAAGTGTCTTAAAATTCCCGATAACATTTAAAACAGAATTTTAAGTTAATGCATTACAGGACAGTCATTGGTAAATCTGAAAGACATAGATTTCTATAACGTTAATACCTGGAAAAGATAAAAGAATAAGTAGTTATTATATGTCTATCTGTATATTGCTATTTTGTTTTATCAATTGTAATTATTTAATAACATACTTTGGCTGCAGATCGTTTCTTTTAGAGGCTGTTACTGTGGGCTGAAGCATTCCTAATTAGACCTGATGATCATCCAAGGGACAGCCAAGCTCAGCTCGCAGCAAGCAGCTGAAGGAGGATTTCTGCTGAAGATTTGGGGTCTGATTCAAAGAGTGAACGCAGAAGCACCTGCAGCTGCATCTATTGGCGGTTGCATAGCTGCAACTTTATGTAAATGCCAATACAAAGCCATTGCCTTGAGTACATTCATTTGTCCCAGTGTACATGGATTGAGACCCCCAGTGTCCATACACGCAGTAATACCAATCGGTGCATCCTTAGATGCCACTATAGAAACTTGCACCAGCGCTATGGCAGGTACAGTTTGTCTGTCAGGAATCGACTTACTGCAGCTGCATCTGTCCGCCGGTGCGGTCTCCGTCTGGGGCTCCCATGTCTTGCTGCCACTGGTCACCTTGTCGTCAGATGTCATCCTAGGCCTAAGGACACTCCTGTTGTCAGCAGGCGTGCATGCACGCCGCATTCCCGCCGGGCCGCGGCATGGGCGCCGCCATGACAGTTCCCATCAGCTCCTTCGCATCGGCCAATCTGGAGCTTGGCCGCACCTCTCCATTCACTCCCAGCCAATACATGCAGACCGGGGGGGTATATTAGGAGCAGCAGGGTGAGTCAGTCCTTGCCTTGGACTTCATGTCATTCCTCCGACCTGTGTCACTGGCTCCATGCTCCAGTTCCTCTGAGTTCCTACTCTGCCTTCCAGTCTGATCCTGCATTGCCGTGGAACCACAAGCACCAGCAACCTGGGTGCTTGTGATTAAGGCTCTTCAGTTCCTCCGTGAATCTACTCTACATTTCAGTCTGGTCCTGTACTGCTGTGGAACTACAAGCACCAGCAACCCGGGTATCTGTGATCAAGCTTCATACCTTTACCAGCTACAGTGTGCTCCAGCCCTCTGCAGTAGAGACTTTCCTCCAGGTGCATCTCGCTATCTTCACCTGTTCATCAGCCTGCAAGCTGCCAGTGTTATTCAACCTGCACTGAGGATCTTAATACTTGTCTCCTGCAACTATTACCTGGCTTGCTATTCTCACCATCATCCCTGCTGTGTTCCATGATCCAGGAACCATCAGTTTCCACACCGATACATCGATCCCCTGATCGATTGTTACATACCATACAGACTTTGCCATAAGACTTTCAACTTCTTTACTACTTACTCATTATTGCATATCCTCTGTTACCATCAAGTATTCCTGCTGCCATACTGCCTGTTAAAACTGTTTAATAAACAACTTAGCGCACATGCGCAGGAATCCTATCCGGTCTCCTCGTTTTCTCCATCCTATCTCCACTGACCCACTAGCGCCCCCTCCGGGAACACAAACTAGACAGAACCTGACAGTAAGTCCAAGGCCGATGGACTCGGATGGTGGTCAGAATGTGGGGTCAGGGGCCTTACAAAATCTGGTCTCCCGCTTGGATGGTCAAGAGGCTGCACAGCAGCAGATGTTTCAATTCCTGCAAGGAATGTCCTCCCGTCTCGATACACTACAACAATCTCTGCCCAGTGTTCTCGTTCCTTCAGTTCCAGTCACCCCTGAACCTGCAAGTTCAGGGGTTCAAGGGTTCTCCTTCACCGGCTGCATCAACTCCAGTGTCACGCTTGCACCTGCCCGTGCCCAGCAAATATGATGGCAGTCCCAAGTTATGTCGCGGGTTTCTTAATCAATGTGAAATTCAGTTTGAGTTGTTATCACACAATTTCCCCACGCCAAGATCCAAGGTTGCTTACATTATATCACTGCTCTCTGGACCAGCCTTGAGTTGGGTGTCTCCTCTGTGGGAGCGTGCTGACCCTCTTATGAATAACTATACCGAATTTGTGTCAACCTTCAGACGCATCTTTGATGAACCAGGTCGCGCAACATCAGCCTCTGCAGATCTTATCCAACTTCGTCAAGTTACCCGTAGCATGGGTCAATACGTCATCCAGTTCCAGATGTTGGCCGCAGAGATTCAATGGAATAACCAAGCGCTGGTAGCAGCCTTCTGGCATGGACTCTCTGATCGAATTAAAGATGAATTAGCCACTCGTGACATTCCTGAGCAATTATCAGATTTAATTTCTTTGTGTATCAAGTTGGACTCTCGCATTCGCGAACGCAACAGTGAGCGTGCTCGTAGTGAGCTCCGCAAGCCGAGAATGGTACCTCCGACACAATTTCAGCCTCCATCTTCTGATGAGCCTATGCAAATTAATAGGTCCCGCTTAACCCCTGAGGAGCGGTCAAGAAGACTTCGAGAGAGACTGTGTCTTTATTGTGCGACTACAGGTCACCAAATTAATTCTTGTACAGCGCGTTCGGGAAACGCCACATCCTGACTTGTAAAGGAGGCGTCAAGTTGGGATCTTCTAGACAAGCTCCTTTAAACCAAGACCTTATCCTTCCTGTGACTTTAGAGACTAGGGCTGGACTTCAGTCTGTATCCGCGTTAGTGGACTGTGGAGCTGCTGGTAACTTCATTACTCAAGCTGCAGTTGATAAGTTCCGTCTGCCTATCTGCGAACTCACATACCCAGTCTATATTACTGCAGTGGATGGTAGCCGAATTTCCAAGGGTTCCATCTCTCATCAAACCAAGCCAGTTGTTCTGGGAGTCGGGTTCCTGCATTCTGAATTAATTGAGTTCCTAGTCATCCCTATGGCAACCCAGGAGATCGTTTTGGGTATGCCCTGGCTCCAGCTACATAATCCGCAGATTGACTGGTCCACGTTACAACTGACTTCTTGGGGATCACATTGCCATCAGTCCTGTCTAGCCCAAGTTCGTCCTGTAAGGTCTTCAGAAGTTAAAATTCAGTCAAGTCTTCCTGTGGCCTACCAAGATTTCTCTGACGTCTTCAGCGAAAAGGCCGCCGATGTTCTGCCGCCCCATAGAGAGTGGGATTGTCCCATCGATCTCATTCCCGGCAAAAAGCCTCCTAGGGGGCGTACTTACCCGTTATCTGTACCTGAAACCGAGGCAATGACTGAGTACATCAGGGAGAATCTACAGAAAATTCATCCGCCCTTCGTCTTCGCCCGCCGGAGCGTGTTTTTTCTTTGTTAAAAAGAAAGATGGAGGATTACGTCCGTGCATCGATTACCGGGGGCTCAACGATATTACCATCAAAAACAGCTAACCACTACCTCTCATCACTGAATTATTTGACAGAGTCAAGGGAGCCCGCATTTTCACTAAGTTAGATCTCCACGGTGCCTACAATCTTATCTGGATTCGTAGTGGCGATGAATGGAAAACGGCCTTTAACACTCGGGATGGTCATTACGAGTACCTTGTTATGCCGTTCGGGTTGGGTAATGCCCCAGCAGTGTTCCAGCACTTTGTTAACGAAATTTTCTGTGATGTCTTGTATAAATATCTTGTAGTCTATTTGGATGATATCCTTATCTTCTCTCAAGATCTCTCCTCGCATCGCCTACAAGTTCGTGAGGTCCTCCGACGTCTTCGTGAGAACCGTCTCTACGGCAAGTTGTCTAAATGTACCTTCGAAGTTCCTTCCATACCCTTCCTGGGGTATGTAATTTCCGGATCGGATCTCCAGATGGACCCGACAAAATTAGAAGCTATTGCTAATTGGTCCACTCCGAGTACTCTCAAGTCCATTCAGCGATTCTTGGGGTTCGCTAATTATTATAGGAAGTTCATCAGAGGATTCTCAACTCTCATTGCTCCTATTACCAGCTTAACTCGAAAAGGGGCAGATCATTCCAACTGGTCAGAGGATGCCTTGGCTGCATTTCAGAGAATTAAGCAGGCTTTCATGTCCGCCCCAGTTCTGTCACAACCAGATATTAACAAACCGTTCGAGTTGGAGGTAGATGCTTCTACAGTGGGAATTGAAGCTGTTCTCTCCCAAGTAGGAGTTGATGGAAAGATTCATCCTTGTGGATTCTTCTCTCGCAAATTCCTTCCTGCGGAAGCTAATTACTCCATCGGTGACCAAGAATTACTGGTGATCAAGCTGGCCCTTGAGGAGTGGAGGTATCTCCTGGAAGGGGCAAAGTATCCATTTAACATCTGCACGGATCACAAGAACCTGCTCTACTTAAAGGTGCCCAGTGTCTTAATCCTCGCCAGGCCCGGTGGGCAATGTTCTTCTCTCGTTTCAACTTTAAGCTTCATTTCCATCCAGGTTCTCAGAATACCAAAGCTGATGCTCTGTCCCGTTCTATGGGAACCGAAGTGGAGATTCCCGATCCAGTTCCTCATTCTGTTTTGAATCCAGTTGTGTTTGCCTCATCTCAAGTTACTCCTGTTCCGCCTACTGGCAAGATTTTTGTTTCCCATGAGCTTTGTTCTAAGTTGTTGTCTTGGGTTCATCAGTCTAAGTTCACAGGGCATCCTGGTGTCCTAAAGACATTTAAGTTCCTGTCTGAAACCTACTGGTGGCCTAAAATGAATGTCGACATCAAGGACTTTGTGGCATCCTGCCCCAAATATGCCCAGCATAAGACTCCCCGTCAGTCTCCGGCGGGTCAGTTACAGCCATTATCAATACCCAGCCGTCCCTGGTCTCACCTGTCCATGGACTTCATCTCCGATCTACCCTCCTCTCAAGGATTCAATACCTTCTGGGTAGTTGTCGACAGGTTTACCAAAATGGCCCACTTAGTTCCACTCGAGGGCCTTCCCTCGGCTCCAAAACTTGCTCAAGTCTTCCTACGGGAGATCTTTCGTTTACATGGACTGCCTACTGAAATTATATCTGACCGTGGAGTTCAGTTCGTAGCAAGGTTTTGGAGAGCCCTCTGTTCTGCCCTACAAGTTAAACTTAAGTTTTCGTCAGCCTACCACCCTCAGACGAATGGACAGACAGAAAGAAAGGGTGAATCAAGAATTAGAGACCTTCTTGAGACTTTATATTTCCTCTTCCCAAGATGACTGGGTAGACCTGCTTCCCTGGGCTGAATTTGCTCACAACTTTCGCTATCATACTGCCACGGAGACCACCCCGTTCTTTGCTGTATATGGGCAACATCCTCGTGTTCCAGATTTCCAAGATCTACCAAATAACGATGTTCCCTCAGCCACTTCTGTTCTAAATAAGTTTTCGTCTACTTGGAGGAAAATTCATGTTTCCCTTAAAAAGGCCTCAAGCCGTTACAAGTTCTTTGCTGACCGCAAAAGACGTGCAGTTCCCAGCCTAAAACCTAATGATAAGGTTTGGCATTCCACCCGGAACCTTCGTCTCAGAGTGCCATCAATGAAGTTTGCACCACGCTTTATTGGTACTTTTTCCATTGATAAAGTCATCAGTCCTGTAGCGTACAAGCTCAGATTGCCTCCTTATTTGCGAATACCTAATGCCTTTCATGTCTCTCTCCTTAGACCCTTGATCCTGAATCGTTTCCAAAAAGCTCTTCCCGTTGGCCCCAAAGTACGAACTCAAAGGGGCATTGAGTTTGAAATAGAGAAGATTCTGGATTCTCGTTGCCGGTACGGTCATCTGCAATACCTTATCGACTGGTCCGGCTATGGTCCTGAGGAGAAGAGTTGGGTAAATGCTACAGATGTCCATGCTCCAAGGTTGATCCATGTTTTCCACAGAACTCATCCTTCCAAGCCACGTGGGTGTTCGGTGCCCACCCGTAAAGGAGGGGGTACTGTCAGGAATCGACTTACTGCAGCTGCATCTGTCCACCGGTGCGGTCTCCGTCTGGGGCTCCCATGTCTTGCTGCCACTGGTCACCTTGTCGCCAGATGTCATCCTGGGCCTAAGGACACTCCTGTTGTCAGCAGGCGTGCATGCACGCCGCATTCCCGCCGGGCCGCGGCATGGGCGCCGCCATGACAGTTCCCATCAGCTCCTTCGCATCGGCCAATCTGGAGCTTGGCCGCACCTCTCCATTCACTCCCAGCCAATACCTGCAGACCGGGGGGGTATATTAGGAGCAGCAGGGTGAGTCAGTCCTTGCCTTGGACTTCATGTCATTCCTCCGACCTGTGTCACTGGCTCCGTTCTCCAGTTCCTCTGAGTTCCTACTCTGCCTTCCAGTCTGATCCTGCATTGCCGTGGAACCACAAGCACCAGCAACCTGGGTGCTTGTGATTAAGGCTCTTCCTCCGTGAATCTACTCTACATTCCAGTCTGGTCCTGTACTGCTGTGGAACTACAAGCACCAGCAACCCGGGTATCTGTGATCAAGCTTCATACCTTTACCAGCTACAGTGTGCTCCAGCCCTCTGCAGTAGACTTTCCTCCAGGTGCATCTCGCTATCTTCACCTGTTCATCAGCCTGCAAGCTGCCAGTGTTATTCAACCTGCACTGAGGATCTTAACACTTGTCTCCTGCAACTATTACCTGGCTTGCTATTCTCACCATCATCCCTGCTGTGTTCCATGATCCAGGAACCATCGGTTTCCACACCGATACATCGACCCTCTGATCAATTGTTACATACCATACAGACTTTGCCATAAGACTTTCAACTTCTTTACTACTTACTCATTATTGCATATGCTCTGTAACCATCAAGTATTCCTGCTGCCATACTGCCTGTTAAAACTGTTTAATAAACAACTTAGTGCACATGCGCAGGAATCCTATCCGGCCTCCTCGTTTTCTCCATCCTATCTCCACTGACCCACTAGCGCCCCCTCCGGGAACACAAACTAGACAGAACCTGACATTGTCTGAGCGAGTATGACCTTCCATGTGAGTGGTGGAGCATCTGTGTACGCAAGCACTTTCATGACACGCCTGTGACATTATAAGTCGGGCCATCTCCGTGTGGGGTGTGTGCGCTCAGACACTTCCCTGTCACTGCCTTGGAATTCCCACTATATTTTCAAAACACCTTTTCTTGCGTGCTCCTGTTTAGATGTTTTATAAGTTATAGAACTATTATTCTGGAAAGCTCTTTCTTTTTGGCTATTATTATTCCTACTCCTTCAGTAATTTAAGCCCACAAAAATATTATGAGCGGAGTTAGAGGAAACTACTTTGGCATTCCTTCATATTTTATCTTTATTGAAATGTAAGCTACTGTATAATATATAGACTTTGTTCAAAGTAGTCTTGTTGATTTAAACATTGTTTATTAAGAGTTTAATGTTTTATATAAGTGTAATTAATAGTTTAAGATGACTGACGATGGACCAAAAAATTACATAACTGGTGCAAGATAATCTGTGTGTTCAGCCACTGAGGGGGTGATTCAGAGGTGTATGCAGGGAAGTTATCAGGCGCAAGTGGCCAATGTTTTCCCTCCATGCATGCATCCAGGTATGCACCGCAATAGTTACTGCGCAGAGGGGCTGATCCAGGGATGGATGTAATTTTTATTCTAATCTGTGCATGTACAAAAGCTTCACAGCACTTGTGCAGATTAGATGTAGCAATGTCTGATGCAGTGCGGATGCAGACATCAGCTGCATTGTTTTCTGGTCACAGCTTCACTGGCCCCAACTGCGTGGTCTGGCCATACATCCTGAGTAACCTGATGCTTACTCTTATGTCTGATGATGCCCTCTTATGGCACACTGCCAGAGTCTACTTTACTGCCAGAGAGTAGGGGGCCCACTTATAAACCGCACATGGGTTTCCACCAAACCATTGGGAATGGGGCAAGTATAAGTCAGGAAAGAGCAGGGGAGTGGGTGGGAAAGAGCAGCAGAGAGCAGCGCAGTCGAGAGCTAAAGAAAGACTTATCCTTTCTTGCAATGCCCTTTCTGCATTTCTTTGTGTCTGGCTGGGACAGTCTCGCCTCTCTGCTGAGCAGGGTACAGTGAAGAGCTGCTGCAGGAGGACAGCCATTACCATCACCAAGGTAACTCTGGCCTGAACCCGCATCAGCACACCTGGGTACCGCAACCTCTTTTGTCTTCCACCTATAAATTCAGTGGGATGAAAAAGGTCTACATGGACACTGAAAAGCTGCTGATGGGAGCCCTGATACAAATGACAGGTGTGATCTGGTTAGAGTTTGGAAAAATACTTAGTACTGGTTAACAGTGCTGAGACTCCAAGTAGAATTTAAATGTAACTGGAATGGGGCTATGAAGCTATGAGTATTGGTGATCCATGTTGTTGATCATCATCAGCATGGATATTGGCACCAGCCCTCAGGCATACAGTTTGATACTCATACATGCCTTGGCATCCAGGGTCCTTTGGGACCTTTAGTACACCCTTTACAAACATACAGTGAGATGACCACACACACACCAACATTTTTTTAAATGTATCCCCATCACAGACCCTCTTTTACACATTTAGTGTTAGTTGAGATATATTTTCTTGAACTCACCCTTACTGCTTGATAACCAATGTGATATTAATATGCAAGGTTCTGTTGACTAAACAAATATGCCCCAATGTATCTGAACAGGATGATATTTATAAAGTGGAGCTTAGACCAAAGCCAGGATATTTGTGGACTAGGGGAGGAAACTGGGGTACACGGAGGAAACAGGAGTACACGGAGGAAACCAATTTAAACATGGGAGAACATACAAACTCTACACACATAACGCCTTATTTGGAATAGATAGCATTCTCAACAATGCTAATCACTGTGCCATCATGCCACCCACAAATAGAAATTCTTTGTCTAGTAATTACAGACCATTTTTAAGTTAGCCAAATGGTGCTTTTGAATACTTGCCCGTTGTTGTGTTTATCATACAGTTCATGTCTAACCATGCTGAGCTGCCATTGTAGTAATAGTGGGTATATAGTGTGGCACAGTCTGTCACAGTCTTATTTTGGTAGTTGGCAGACCATTCTGAATAGCTTGCTGCATTTGTATATTTTACCTGTACCAATAAAGCATTTGGATCTTTAAGTAGCATCACAGATTATCAAGACATCTTTGACAATAAAATGCCTTGTAAAGCTCCAACAATGTTCCCAAGATACTTGTACAACAAATGATAGAAGCAGGTTCAAGCTGAAAAAAAGAGCAGGTAGTCGTTTACTAATCTTTCACTAACGACAATGATGTTTCGGAGTACCATGGGACCTTTTAAAAAGAATAGCTGCAGAAAGCACACTATTTCCTTAGTGAACCACTAATACTTTAATTGATTAATGACTTGCATGTTACCATAGCAACTCGGTACCTAAAATACAGAAAAATTCTACACAGACTTTGAACTGCTAAAAGAATATAAAGTATGTGTCAATGTGTCATGTAAAACTTAAAATGGATTGTAGATGTTTGCACTGGAGAAAATCTTTTTTTAAGACTTTAAATCATTTGAAATAAATACTCAAAAGTATGGTATAATTAATTGACATTAGTCAACACAAAATGAATATATGCCACATTTTGACCCTCTATTTCCTTTAGCAACACATCTTCACTCCTCCTGCAGCAACGCCTCCTGTCACTCTTCCCCCTGTTGTAACACATTCTTCCTTCTCACTAATCTAGCAACACTTCCCCCTTTTATCCCACTGCCTCCTGTTGCATCATATCCTCTCTCTTCCTGTAGCAGCACATTACACTCCCAACCCCTCCATTGCAACACAGTCTGCCTCTTCCCCTGACAACACCACATTGTTCCCTCACCATCACATATTCCCCTCTCTAATCATTGTAGTAGCATACAGTTGGGCCTGATTTGATTTGAAATAAAAAACCAAACAAGCAACTGGGAATAACCATGTTGCACCGCAGGTGGGGCAGATGTACATTTGTGGGCTTACATTCAAAAGCAGCCAGTATTTACCCTGCACAGAAAAAATATAAATGTGTTTGAAATGCTTAAATTGCAACATGGTTTGTTCCAGACACAAAGTTACTTTTTTTTTTTTTTGCTTTACTTACAAATCTGAATGAGACCCGTACTGTATTCTGCCCTCTCCTCTCCATATAGCAGCAAATTGTCTATTCTCACTTCCCTGTGGGAGCACATTCTTCCTTCTCACTTGCCCATAACAGCACAATCTCCCCTCTCCCCTCCCTATAGGAGAACATTCTCACCTCTCCTCTCCCAGGTGGAAATTTACTAAAGTTCCGATTCCATTCGATTCCATTCGCATTTGTTATTTGTTACTAAGTGGCATCTCGGTAATTTACTAAACATTAAAATCGGCAGTGTTTGTCCCATTCGTATTTTTTTTCAGTACCGTCTACACAAATACGAATGAAAAGACCATCGGGCAAATATGGTTGTTATTTCATTCAACACGGTAATTTACCAAGGATTCCTATTTATGAATGTGGTCAGAAATACCTTCAATTCGGCTGCAGAAGGCCTCAATTCGTAAAAATGAAGATATTTCAAATAGAACTGCTTTTGGCTGGCGTGTTTGACATTTCTCACTACAGTCAAATTGCCAAGGTGTTATAATATCCCTGTATGGTTTTTGAAGATAGGGGGTAATTCTGAGTTGATCGCAGCAGGAACTTTGTTAGCAGTTGGGCAAAACCATGTGCAGTGCAGGGGGGCAGATATAACATGTGCAGAGAGAGTTAGATTTGGGTGGGTTATTTTGTTTCTGTGCAGGGTAAATACTGCCTGCTTTATTTTTACACTGCAATTTAGATTGCAGATTGAACACACCCCACCCAAATCTAACTCTCTCTGCACATGTTATATCTGCCTCCCTGCAGTGCACATGGTTTTGCCCAACTGCTAACAAAGTTCCTACTGCGATCAACTCAGAATTACCCCCATAGTTTTTAAGTTTTAATGTGTTATTGTTCATTTTTTAACAACATAAAACTTTTAACTGTATACATTATACATTTAAATATATAATAAATGCCAGTACATTTTTTTAAAATATTATAGTAGCACAGTATTCTATGTGGAATTGTGTTAGCTTAGTGTATGTTTGCCCATTCTTTCACATCTCCCTAAGCCTAAGGTATTTTTTAAAAATACAATAAACTGTTATTAAGACCATGCTTCTCTATATCAATACTTTACCACTGCTGCATGTGTAATCTATGTTGCTTGAATGTCACCATGCATATTATATACCTAAACAACTGTACTCTAATTAATCTAGAAATAATTGACAGACAACTTTTTTCTTTTTTGCC
This sequence comes from Pseudophryne corroboree, assembly GCF_028390025.1. Classification (NCBI taxonomy): domain Eukaryota; kingdom Metazoa; phylum Chordata; class Amphibia; order Anura; family Myobatrachidae; genus Pseudophryne; species Pseudophryne corroboree. The sequence continues at coordinate 946,483,256 of NC_086444.1, read as the reverse complement.
TTGGTTTTAGTTTTGGATATGTTAATTTCTAACATTTGTTTACAAAAAATAAACCATGACCTTAATTTTGACCAGAACATGAAAAATGCTAATTGCATACAATTACCAATGTACATTTCAATCACATGATTAAAATCAATTATTTTGCAGGCCGCCCTCTGGAGCTGGATGGGCCTTTCCCATTTGTGTCTGGTCGTGTTCGACCAGAACATCTTGGTGGTGAAGTTACAGGTGACACTAGGGGGGTTGTGGCTGTAGAACTGGTACTTGTTTGCTCAGATTGAGGACTGAGATGCTGGGTTAGGGTAGTTAGAGGTACATTAAAGTCTCTGCAGGTAGGCTTAATGGAGCCTGTGATTCTCATGCATGATTCTTTGGTATGTGTCTAGCATCCCATTATTGTCTGTCCTCTTGAATTCCAGGGTGTTAGCCATTCTGGTGAGTTCTGTGGTTTGTCTGGTTTTGCTTCTGCATAATCTGGGGACGTGATGGGCCAGACTAGCAATAAATTGGGTTTGCCTATGCAAACAATTTAAGTTATTGGCTTGCTGGGTGGACCAGCTGTCCCAAAAAGCCTGTTCCTGAGACTGTGGTAGTGGTGTGGTAGGGCTTATGTCCTGTTGTGGTGTCCTTTGAGTGGGCGGAGTAGACAAATGTGTAGTTGTTGGGTCTGGTGGTGGTATTGCTGTGAGATTTAAGGTGAATGTATCTTCATTGTTAGGTTCCTGCACTTGGCCTGGCTGAGCTGGGTGAAGAATGGGAACCCCTGAAATGAGAGACCAGTTGTGTGTAAGTATAAGCTTATTAACCAATGAAGAATGTCAAATGTGTTATGTTTCCTAGGGCTACAAATGTTAAGTTACATTAATTAGTGGATGTTGTACTTATCCACATTTTGTATATTTGTTGATTTGTTTGGGTCAATAACTTGCAAAATGATATTTATATTTTGTTTGCTGGCTATGGACAACATATGTACATCAATTATTTTAGTAATTTAAGACCATAATGATAAGTTTGTTAGTGGTGCATTATTTACATCGCCACTTTGTTACTAAGCTGCTGCCTTAAACTGTGAAACCACAATGTGATAATTTTTCTAAGATGGGTGTTCTTTTTAAGGTGAGATGTTGCACTTACCAACCAATCACATTCCAAGATGTTTCTACTATAAGGTGTAACATAAATTAATCTGATTGGTTGCTATGGGCAACATTCCATCTTAAATAAAAATTCCATCTTTGAAATTTTAGCCCAATGTTTGACTTCTGGTAAAGTGTGTGTGTGAAAGTATGTGTCGTTTTTGTTTTTTGTTCTTTTACTCACCAGGCAGGTGTGGAGAATGTGGTGACAATGGCTGCGGGCTGTCGAGGAGTTGCATTGGTGGGACGACTGACACCTCTGACATGCATTGGTGTGGTGTTGTGAGTAGAGATGTGCACTTGAAATTTTTCGGGTTTTGTGTTTTGGTTTTGGGTTCGGTTCCGCGGCCGTGTTTTGGGTTCGACCGCGTTTTGGCAAAACCTCACCGAATTTTTTTTGTCGGATTCGGGTGTGTTTTGGATTCGGGTGTTTTTTTCAAAAAACACTAAAAAACAGCTTAAATCATAGAATTTGGGGGTCATTTTGATCCCAAAGTATTATTAACCTCAAAAACCATAATTTCCACTCATTTTCAGTTTATTCTGAACACCTCACACCTCACAATATTATTTTTAGTCCTAAAATTTGCACCGAGGTCGCTGGATGGCTAAGCTAAGCGACCCAAGTGGCCGACACAAACACCTGGCCCATCTAGGAGTGGCACTGCAGTGTCACGCAGGATGGCCCTTCCAAAAAACACTCCCCAAACAGCACATGACGCAAAGAAAAAAAGAGGCGCAATGAGGTAGCTGTGTGAGTAAGCTAAGCGACCCTAGTGGCCGACACAAACACCTGGCCCATCTAGGAGTGGCACTGCAGTGTCACGCAGGATGGCCCTTCCAAAAAACACTCCCCAAACAGCACATGACGCAAAGAAGAAAAAAAAGAGGCGCAATGAGGTAGCTGTGTGAGTAAGCTAAGCGACCCTAGTGGCCGACACAAACACCTGGCCCATCTAGGAGTGGCACTGCAGTGTCACGCAGGATGGCCCTTCCAAAAAACACTCCCCAAACAGCACATGACGCAAAGAAGAAAAAAAGAGGCGCAATGAGGTAGCTGTGTGAGTAAGATAAGCGACCCTAGTGGCCGACACAAACACCTGGCCCATCTAGGAGTGGCACTGCAGTGTCACGCAGGATGGCCCTTCCAAAAAACACTCCCCAAACAGCACATGACGCAAAGAAAAAAAAAAGAGGCGCAATGAGGTAGCTGTGTGAGTAAGCTAAGCGACCCTAGTGGCCGACACAAACACCTGGCCCATCTAGTAGTGGCACTGCAGTGTCACGCAGGATGGCCCTTCCAAAAAACACTCCCCAAACAGCACATGACGCAAAGAAGAAAAAAAGAGGCGCAATGAGGTAGCTGTCTGAGTAAGATAAGCGACCATAGTGGCCGACACAAACACCTGGCCCATCTAGGAGTGGCACTGCAGTGTCACGCAGGATGGCCCTTCCAAAAAACACTCCCCAAACAGCACATGACGCAAAGAAGAAAAAAAGAGGCGCAATGAGGTAGCTGTGTGAGTAAGATAAGCGACCCTAGTGGCCGACACAAACACCTGGCCCATCTAGGAGTGGCACTGCAGTGTCACGCAGGATGGCCCTTCCAAAAAACACTCCCCAAACAGCACATGACGCAAATAAAAATGAAAGAAAAAAGAGGTGCAAGATGGAATTGTCCCTGGGCCCTCCCACCCACCCTTATGTTGTATAAACAGGACATGCACACTTTAACCAACCCATCATTTCAGTGACAGGGTCTGCCACACAATATTCCTTTGAGAAAGTCACGGGTCACGTGACGAAACTAATTAGGCCACGCCTCCTGTCTGCACACCTGCCGAGGTATCCGATTTGAAAGCATTAGCGGGTTTGTTCTCCCCGCAAGCCGTCCTTCATCTCCACAGAGATCCCAGAATAGCCGCGGATCTGAATTCTCGAGCCGCCCGTATCAACATACGGCTCCCCGTCAGCCGGATAAACCAGCACACGGCATACACTTTACAGTGAATCCACGGCTCCCTCTCCCCTGCGGCATTCGCACAGTGGGCATTGCAGGACACATCGCCGAGGACGCTCGGCTTTGGACCAGCCCACCTAAGGAGAGGTAATTGAACAATAAATAACACTGGATCACTCCCCCAATTTATTATTATGGGATGTCTACTGCACTGATCATTCACTTCCAGTATTAACATTACGGCTATTACCATCTATTGCTTTCCAACAAACAGCTGGACTTTATTTCCTTTTGTGGACTTCCATATAGAGAACCGACACAATTTGGTGTCTGTTTAAACGGATAAACTTAGTCAAGGTGTGCCTTTTTATATCCAACAATTTTATGTCATCTTTTACTGCTATTTTATGCTTTTTCATTAATAAATCAATTTATATACATACATCGGTTCTCCTAAAATTGTACTGTCCTTTCCCTGATACTTTGCGCAGCTGATTTTGTCTGTTTCTATATTCTCCAACCAAACACCCACATAGTGTTTTTCAGCCGCGCATGTATCAGGGTAATTTGATTATTAGCCTCCTGCAATTGAGGCGCTGTAGAAGCAGTCTTCTGTTTTTTCTCTCTTAGGGTCTGCCACACGACTGTGACTGAAATGACGGGTTGGTTTGGACCCCCACCGAAAAAGAAGCAATTAATCTCTCCTTGCACAAACTGGCTCTACAGAGGCAAGATGTCCACCTCATCATCATCCTCCGATATATCACCGTGTACATCCCGCTCCTCACAGATTATCAATTCGTCCCCACTGGAATCCACCATCTCAGCTCCCTGTGTACTTTGTGGAGGCAAATGCTGCTGGTCAATGTCTCCACGGAGGAATTGATTATAATTCATTTTAATGAACATCATCTTCTCCACATTTTCTGGAAGTAACCTCGTACGCCGATTGCTGACAAGGTGAGCGGCGGCACTAAACACTCTTTAGGAGTACACACTTGTGGGAGGGCAACTTAGGTAGAATAAAGCCAGTTTGTGCAAGGGCCTCCAAATTGCCTCTTTTTCCTGCCAGTATAAGTACGGACTGTCTGACGTGCCTACTTGGATGCGGTCACTCATATAATCCTCCACCATTCTTTCAATGGTGAGAGAATCATATGCAGTGACAGTAGACGACATGTCCATAATCGTTGTCACTTCCTTCAGTCCGGACCAGATGTCAGCATCAGCAGTCGCTCCAGGCTGCCCTGCATCACCGCCAGCGGGTGGGCTCGGAATTCTGAGCCTTTTCCTCGCACCCCCAGTTGCGGGAGAATGTGAAGGAGGAGATGTTGACAGGTCGCGTTCCGCTTGACTTGACAATTTTGTCACCAGCAGGTCTTTGAACCCCAGCAGACTTGTGTCTGCCGGAAAGAGAGATCCAAGGTAGGTTTTAAATCTAGGATCGAGCACGGTGGCCAAAATGTAGTGCTCTGATTTCAACAGATTGACCACCCGTGAATCCTTGTTAAGCGAATTAAGGGCTCTATCCACAAGTCCCACATGCCTAGCGGAATCGCTCCCTTTTAGCTCCTCCTTTAACGCCTCCAGCTTCTTCTGCAAAAGCCTGATGAGGGGAATGACCTGACTCAGGCTGGCAGTGTCTGAACTGACTTCACGTGTGGCAAGTTCAAAAGGTTGCAGAACCTTGCACAACGTTGAAATCATTCTCCACTGCGCTTGAGACAGGTACATTCCACCTCCTATATCGTGCTCAATTGTATAGGCTTGAATGGCCTTTTGCTGCTCCTCCAACCTCTGAAGAATATAGAGGGTTGAATTCCACCTCGTTACCACTTCTTGCTTCAGATGATGGCAGGGCAGGTTCAGGCGTTTTTGGTGGTGCTCCAGTCTTCTGTACGTGGTGCCTGTACGCCGAAAGTGTCCCGCAATTCTTCTGGCCACCGACAGCATCTCTTGCACGCCCCTGTCGTTTTTTAAAAAATTCTGCACCACCAAATTCAAGGTATGTGCAAAACATGGGACGTGCTGGAATTTGCCCATATTTAATGCACACACAATATTGCTGGCGTTGTCCGATGCCACAAATCCACAGGAGAGTCCAATTGGGGTAAGCCATTCCGCGATGATCTTCCTCAGTTGCCGTAAGAGGTTTTTAGCTGTGTGCGTATTCTGGAAACCGGTGATACAAAGCGTAGCCTGCCTAGGAAAGAGTTGGCGTTTGCGAGATGCTGCTACTGGTGCCGCCGCTGCTGTTCTTGCGGCGGGAGTCCATACATCTACCCAGTGGGCTGTCACAGTCATATAGTCCTGACCCTGCCCTGCTCCACTTGTCCACATGTCCGTGGTTAAGTGGACATTGGGTACAACTGCATTTTTTAGGACACTGGTGAGTCTTTTTCTGACGTCCGTGTACATTCTCGGTATCGCCTGCCTAGAGAAGTGGAACCTAGATGGTATTTGGTAACGGGGGCACACTACCTCAAGAAATTGTCTAGTTCCCTGTGAACTAACGGCGGATACCGGACGCACGTCTAACACCAACATAGTTGTCAAGGCCTCAGTTATCCGCTTTGCAACAGGATGACTGCTGTGATATTTCATCTTCCTCGCAAAGGACTGTTGGACAGTCAATTGCTTGGTGGAAGTAGTAAAAGTGGGCTTACGACTTCCCATCTGGGATGACCATCGACTCCCAGCAGCAACAACAGCAGCGCCAGCAGCAGTAGGCGTTACACGCAAGGATGCATCGGAGGAATCCCAGGCAGGAGAGGACTCGTCAGAATTGCCAGTGACATGGCCTGCAGGACTATTGGCATTCCTGGGGAAGGAGGAAATTGACACTGAGGGAGTTGGTGGGGTGGTTTGCGTGAGCTTGGTTACAAGAGGAAGGGATTTACTGGTCAGTGGACTGCTTCCGCTGTCGCCCAAAGTTTTTGAACTTGTCACTGACTTATTATGAATGCGCTGCAGGTGACGTATAAGGGAGGATGTTCCGAGGTGGTTAACGTCCTTACCCCTACTTATTACAGATTGACAAAGGCAACACACGGCTTGACAAATGTTGTCCGCATTTCTGTTGAAATACTTCCACACCGAAGAGCTGATTTTTTTGGTATTTTCACCAGGCATGTCAACGGCCCTATTCCTCCCACGGACAACAGGTGTCTCCCCGGGTGCCTGACTTAAACAAACCACCTCACCATCAGAATCCTCCTTGTCAATTTCCTCCCCAGCGCCAGCAACACCCATATCCTCCTCATCCTGGTGTACTTCAACACTGACATCTTCAATCTGACTATCAGGAACTGGACTGCGGGTGCTCCTTCCAGCACTTGCAGGGGGCGTGCAAATGGTGGAAGGCGCATGCTCTTCACGTCCAGTGTTGGGAAGGTCAGGCATCGCAACCGACACAATTGGACTCTCCTTGTGGATTTGGGATTTCGAAGAACACACAGTTCTTTGCGGTGCTTTTGCCAGCTTGAGTCTTTTCATTTTTCTAGCGAGAGGCTGAGTGGTTCCATCCTCATGTGAAGCTGAACCACTAGCCATGAACATAGGCCAGGGCCTCAGCCGTTCCTTGCCACTCCGTGTGGTAAATGGCATATTGGCAAGTTTACGCTTCTCCTCCGACAATTTTATTTTAGATTTTGGAGTCCTTTTTTTACTGATATTTGGTGTTTTGGATTTTACATGCTCTGTACTATGACATTGGGCATCGGCCTTGGCAGACGACGTTGCTGGCATTTCATCGTCTCGGCCATGACTAGTGGCAGCAGCTTCAGCACGAGGTGGAAGTGGATCTTGATCTTTCCCTAATTTTGGAACCTCAACATTTTTGTTCTCCATATTTTAATAGGCACAACTAAAAGGCACCTCAGGTAAACAATGGAGATGGATGGATACTAGTATACTTATGGATGGACGAGCGACTGCCGACACAGAGGTAGCTACAGCCGTGGACTACCGTACTGTGTCTGCTGCTAATATAGACTGGATGATAATGAGATGAAATTAATATATATATATATATATATATATATATAATATCACTAGTACTGCAGCCGGACAGGTATATATATTTATTATGTAATGCCTGATGACGGAACTGCTGGACAGTGTCAGCTCAGCAGCACCGCAGACTGCTACAGTAAGCTACTATAGTAGTATGTATCAAGAAGAAAGAGAAAAAAAAAAAACACAGGTAGGTGGTATACAATTATGGATGGACCAGCGACTGCCGACACAGAGGTAGCTACAGCCGTGGACTACCGTACTGTGTCTGCTGCTAATATAGACTGGATGATAATGAGATGAAATTAATATATATATATATATAAAACCGAAAGTAGAGGAAGAAACAGCAGAGCGCCTATAGTGTAGTATCCCTTGAATTAATTCTCGTCACATGCAAGAATAAATATTGTGTACCGGATTACGGCTTGACTTAATGCCTATCGGTCCCCAGGTCTTCTAGTCCACTTTTCTGTCGGAATCAGATAAAACAATTATTGGAAACCTTTGGATAATATAGTAAGGCTCCAATCAATAGTTCTTATAGAAAATTACAAATTTATTGAGTATACAGAAATTATAAAAAAAGTTTAAATAGCTTAGCTTTTGAATTACATGAATGTCAGCAGTGGTCAGTCGGCAAGTCGCTAGTTCAGTGTCTCAACGCGTTTCGCCCAGCTCAGGGCTTCATCAGGAGATATCAACATGCTGTAGTGGGGTCCCATTTATACCCACAGCAATTATTGCTTAATTATGCAAATTACTTCCGGTTCGCGTCATCGGCGAAACCGGAAGTAGTAGTCCGTTTAGTAAATCAAACTAAATAATGCCTTAGTAGAGGTTTGATCACTATATAGTGACCATAAGCCTCCTCCTGTTTTCATTTGGGCTGTAGATCCCCTGTAAAACAGACACCGTGGTCTGTTTACTATTGCGCCACTCGGCGCCTGACTTCCGGCGGGTGTACGTCACTTCCGGCCGGAAGTCAGGCGCCGAGTGTCATTCAAAAGCTAAGCTATTTAAACTTTTTTATAATTTCTGTATACTCAATAAATTTGTAATTTTCTATAAGAACTATTGATTGGAGCCTTACTATATTATCCAAAGGTTTCCAGATGACTGCTACCATCTGATGAGGACCAGTACTGAAGTATTTATACTGACCTGCATAAATAATTGTTTTATCTGATTCCGACAGAAAAGTGGACTAGAAGACCTGGGGACCGATAGGCATTAAGTCAAGCCGTAATCCGGTACGCAATATTTATTCTTGCATGTGACGAGAATTAATTCAAGGGATACTACAATATAGGCGCTCTGCTGTTTCTTCCTCTACTTTCAGATTTCCCTTTGGGCTACGTATACCTAGTGGCACTATTTGAAGAATTGAGCAGCCACCCGTTAAAACGGGGAAAGTGTGGACTATTTGAAAAATTCAATCAAACTTAAGTTTCACTGGACTGGTTATTTGACCAAATTTATGTATGACTTTTTATATATATCTTAACAGTAAGGAATTCTGCACAATTTGGATAAGCGCACTGATCAACTCTTTGTTCATAAATTTCTATTGTTCTTGGTATTTGTGATTAGAGCTGCTATCTGATTCTTTACTAATCCTACTGTATATAAGAAAAATGTTACGTCTTTGTGGGCTAAATAAGAAAAGGTCCGACTTATGCCAACAGGTATTTAATGAGGAAAAGTCTATAAACAGAATAATGGTAACTGATAACATAGATTCCCTTTTCTGGGACATAGAAAAAACGTTGATAAAGGAAATTAAAATATGGTGGGATATAAAAGGGTTGGAACATTACCTTAAAGTAGATAGAATCCCAAGAGGCCTCAGACTTATTAAGAATCCTACATTTGGTACTGATAGGCCTATATTTATGGAAGAATGGGATAAGATCCTCCATGACTGCTCAATTAATCTGATGAAGTTAATCGTGAAGGAAAAGAAGGCTGAATTTTCAGATATAGAGGATTTATTGAAAAATAAAGATACCAACTTGAACAAACATAAAGATAGTGAAGAATTCAAAATCAATGAGAAAGTCCTTAATAAAAAACTGGAAAAAAATTGAGGAAGAGGTAATTAAGAATAAGGAACATAAATTTCTAAGGGATAAAAAAGACTATGAGAATGATAAAGTGAAGAAATGGACCAGAAACACGACCCAGGACAGAGGGAGGGGCAGACTACCAAGTAGATCCAATGACCAAAGCTGGAATAGGACGAAACAAAGACAGAGATCCACTTCATTCAAAGAATCAAGACCGAGACAAAATTCATATAGAGGGAACAATCGATATACAGCCCTTGACCGCCCCTCAACAAGTACAGCACAAGAAGTACAGGAGGGGGGTTTTTTAGGCCACAGACAAGTAAAACCACACAGAGACAAGGAATATCAAGAAAAAATCAAAGAAAATGTTTATCATGCCTCTCCACTAAAAAGAAGATTACAAGACGGGGAAAGAGAGGAGGAAGAAGAAAACCCCAGAAAAAGAAACTCCCGATAACTGACCCCAAAGACAAAGGCATCTTTAATCTTTCTTCTCATAATTTAACACAACCACAGATCTCCCTACTCAGCAAAGGAGTCACATTTGCACCTACTCATAAACCGGATAAATTCCAAATGTTCATTGATCTGAATAAATATGTGAGGAATCTAACCCTAAAAAGGCACTTTGCAAAGAAAGACAATGCGATCCTCACAAACTACAACTCCTCCAAATCAGGCCTCAAACTACCTTCTAAATTTTACCCTTTGGAGTCTAAGGGGTCACACATCAACATCTTTTTTGATCTAGTAAAGAAGGACCTTATCGATGGAGAAGACTTCAAAATAAAGAAACACAACTTCACTAACCACGAGAAGCATGCACTTAAAGAACTGAAGGAGAAGGAAACTATTGTACTAAGACCGGCAGACAAAGGGGGTGGACTGGTAATACAGGATAAAGAAATATACATCAAAGAAGCACAACGACTACTAAGCGACACATCCTCGTATAAACCACAAGCAAAAGATCCCACGGAAGAATTTCTTGAGGAACTAAGAAAACTATTGACTCCAGCATTCTATAAGAATATTATATCGAAGGATGAATACCAATACCTCCTGAACAATAATCCAACTATCCCCATCATGTACCACCTTCCAAAGATCCACAAGAGCTTGATATCACCTCCTGGTAGGCCTATCATAGCAGGAATAGATTCGCTAACAGCACACTTATCTGAATACGTAGATGTGTTTTTAAAACCACATGTCCAGAATTTACCCTCCTTTTTAAAGGACACAACGAGTGTTCTAAACCTTTTAAAAGATTTTAAATGGGAAGAAAAATATCTGTGGACTACAATTGACGTACAAGCACTTTATACCAGCATCACCCACGAAAAAGGTCTTGCAGCTTGTCGTGAGATTCTTGATACGGATGCGAATATAACAAAAGAACACTGTGATTTCATTTGTTCACTCATAGAATTCATTTTAACACATAATTATTTCAAGTTTATGGACACATTTTATATCCAGACATGCGGCACCGCTATGGGTACAGTTTTCGCACCAAGTTATGTGAATATCTTAATGGGGATGTGGGAGAAGGAATTCATTTACCAGAATTGTCAGTTGAAGAACAATATATGTTTCTACAAACGTTACATCGATGACATTATTCTAATCTGGAATGGAGAAGTGGAGAATTTTAATGATTTTATGAATTATATTCAAAACAATGATTTTAATTTGAAATTCACCTGTACTACAAGCAAAACCGAAGTAGAATTTCTGGATCTGGTTCTATCACATAATGGGGACAAAGTGATTACGAAGAATTTCATTAAAACAGTTGACACTAATAGCTATTTACACTATAGAAGTGGTCATACTCAAAATTGGAAAAACAACATCCTCTTTTCACAGATGCATAGGATTAAAAGAAATTGCAGTACTACAGAAACCTTCACAGAACAATCTCGGATTTATGCTGAACGCTTTAAAGAAAGGGGATATCCGGATCACATCATCAAGGAAGCAGTAAGAAGAGGTGGTGATCTAAACAGAGAAGAAATACTCAAACCTAAAGACAAACAGGAGAGAGATAGGAAGAAATTATGTGCTCCATTTATTACACAATATAACAGTGAGGAAATAAAAATTAGGAAGGTGCTCTCTAAACATTGGCACATTCTCAAGATGGACCCTATCCTTACAGAACTGCTTCCTGAACGTCCAGAAATTATATTCAGGAAGGCACAAAATCTAAAAGAAATTCTAGCACCAAGCATGTTAAGATGCTCACGAAATATTCCTACAGGTCTCCCGAAGTGTACTGGTATGTACAAATGTGGACACTGCAATATGTGCAAATTTGTTCATCCAAATCGAAGAATGTTTCACAACACTGATAATACGAAAGAATACAAAATCAAAGACTTTATCAACTGCAACACAACGTCAGTAATATATATGATCGAGTGTGGGTGTCATTTGAAATATATAGGGAAGACAAAGAGACCATTAAAATTGCGGATCCAAGAGCACGTGAGGAATGTCAAAAACAAAATAGAGAGCCATCCACTCTCCAGACACTTTGCGACGACCCACAGCTCAAACACGGACACTCTAACATTCAAAGCAATCGAACATGTCAAATTGGGCCCAAGAGGTGGTGACCTCTTGAAAAAACTTTCTCAACGTGAAATGTATTGGATTTTTACTTTGAATACTATGTCTCCCCATGGTCATAATGAGGGCTATGAAATAGCACCATTTCTATAAGCACCACCCCACCTGCAAGCACTTGATTTCTTAAACTCCCCCGCCCTTTTTTACTTAGAACGATCTATAAATCCAGGTATAACATTAGTTGTGTAACCTTCCTATCTCAATCTGGTTTAAATATCATTATGAATTCCTGAGCATGCACACTGTGATAGAGGGTTTACAGAATTTTTAAAGAAAGCAACTCCCCCCCTCGACTGCAGAACATATATATATATATATATACTTCCTTTTTATGTTTATTTTTATTTTATTACTATCATTTTTTTATGCATACAATTTTAAAATATGCCCTCATTACTAATACTTTGCTCGTGACACTTAACTATATTAACATATAGCTGCTACATATTATTATTTATCTCTATGTTCTGTGTGTTTTTAAAAAAGGTCCAATATTTTTATTATTTATTATTTATCAGTTATTTTTTATGATATAATGTTTTAACAAATATGCATATAGAAAATTTTTTTTTTTTTACTGTCTCTAAAAACTGTGTGTTTTTTCTATATACACACGTTTTAAATATCTATATGAATGTACATATGTTTATATATATTATATATTTATAGATATATATGGGTCTGCACTGTTGACAAATCCTATTACTCGCCCTGCACCTCATCAGCCATTGATAAAGAACGGACCCGCTTTGTTTACCTATGCTAATTAGCCATGTGGCTAGTGTTTCCTCTCCCTCACACATACTGGCAAAGACGCAATCGTGGGAGCTACGTCACTTCCGGCGGTGACGTACACCCGCCGGAAGTCAGGCGCCGAGTGGCGCAATAGTAAACAGACCACGGTGTCTGTTTTACAGGGGATCTACAGCCCAAATGAAAACAGGAGGAGGCTTATGGTCACTATATAGTGATCAAACCTCTACTAAGGCATTATTTAGTTTGATTTACTAAACGGACTACTACTTCCGGTTTCGCCGATGACGCAAACCGGAAGTAATTTGCATAATTAAGCAATAATTGCTGTGGGTATAAATGGGACCCCACTACAGCATGTTGATATCTCCTGATGAAGCCCTGAGCTGGGCGAAACGCGTTGAGACACTGAACTATCGACTTGCCGACTGACCACTGCTGACATTCATGTCATTCAAAAGCTAAGCTATTTAAACTTTTTTATAATTTCTGTATACTCAATAAATTTGTAATTTTCTATAAGAACTATTGATTGGAGCCTTACTATATTATCCAAAGGTTTCCAGATGACTGCTACCATCTGATGAGGACCAGTACTGAAGTATTTATACTGACCTGCATAAATAATTGTTTTATCTGATTCCGACAGAAAAGTGGACTAGAAGACCTGGGGACCGATAGGCATTAAGTCAAGCCGTAATCCGGTACGCAATATTTATTCTTGCATGTGACGAGAATTAATTCAAGGGATACTACAATATAGGCGCTCTGCTGTTTCTTCCTCTACTTTCAGATTTCCCTTTGGGCTACGTATACCTAGTGGCACTATTTGAAGAATTGAGCAGCCACCCGTTAAAACGGGGAAAGTGTGGACTATTTGAAAAATTCAATCAAACTTAAGTTTCACTGGACTGGTTATTTGACCAAATTTATGTATGACTTTTTATATATATCTTAACAGTAAGGAATTCTGCACAATTTGGATAAGCGCACTGATCAACTCTTTGTTCATAAATATATATATATGATATCACTAGTACTGCAGCCGGACAGGTATATATATTTATTATGTAATGACTGATGACGGACCTGCTGGACACTGTCAGCTCAGCAGCACCGCAGACTGCTACAGTAAGCTACTATAGTAGTATGTATCAAGAAGAGAAAAAAAAAAAAACACGGGTAGTTGGTATACAATTATGGATGGACCAGCGACTGCCGACACAGAGGTAGCTACAGCCATGGACTACCGTACTGTGTCTGCTGCTAATATAGACTGGATGATAATGAGATGAAATTAATATATATATATATATATAATATCACTAGTACTGCAGCCGGACAGGTATATATATTTATTATGTAATGACTGATGACGGACCTGCTGGACACTGTCAGCTCAGCAGCACCGCAGACTGCTACAGTAAGCTACTATAGTAGTATGTATCAAAAAGAAAGAGAAAAAAAAAACCACGGGTAGGTGGTATACAATTATGGATGGACCAGCGACTGCCGACACAGAGGTAGCTACAGCCGTGGACTACCGTACTGTGTCTGCTGCTAATATAGACTGGATGATAATGAGATGAAATTAATATATATATATATATATATATATATATATATAATATCACTAGTACTGCAGCCGGACAGGTATATATATTTATTATGTAATGACTGATGACGGACCTGCTGGACACTGTCAGCTCAGCAGCACCGCAGACTGCTACAGTAAGCTACTATAGTAGTATGTATCAAGAAGAAAGAAAAAAAAAAAAACACGGGTAGGTGGTATACATATACAATTAATTATATATATATTATATACAATTATATATATATATATATATATATATATATTAAACTGGTGGTGATTAATTAAACTGGTGGTCAGGTCACTGGTCACACTATCAGCAACTTGCAAGTAGTACTCCTAAGCAGACAATCACAATATATACTGGTGGTCAGTGTGGTCACAATGGCAGTGTGGCACTCTGGCAGCAGAGTGCCAGCAAAAGTGTGCACTGTACGTTAAAATATGTACTCCTGCTCTCAGACTCTAACTGCTCCCCACTGTCTCCCCCACAAGTCAGATATACAGTCACACTATCACTTCAGCAAGTAGTAGTACTCCTCCTAATGCTCCCCAAAATTACTAAAGTAAATATAATACTGTGTCTCTCTCTACTCTAGTCTCACTCTCTATAAACGGAGAGGACGCCAGCCACGTCCTCTCCCTATCAATCTCAATGCACGTGTGAAAATGGCGGCGACGCGCGGCTCCTTATATAGAATCCGAGCCTCGCGAGAATCCGACAGCGGGATGATGACGTTCGGGCGCGCTCGGGTTAACCGAGCAAGGCGGGAAGATCCGAGTCGCTCGGACCCGTGTAAAAAAACCTGAAGTTCGGGCGGGTTCGGATTCCGAGGAACCGAACCCGCTCATCTCTAGTTGTGAGGTGTACTGGCCATGAAGACACACCCAGACTGCGTTTCCGTGGTGGCAACACGTGTGTGGATGGACCTAAAAAAAATATAATTTAATTTTGTATCCAAATTGATGTGAAAACACACCCAACGTTATGTACTTACCAACATCATCAGCATCCTCAGCATCAGTAGGAGTGGAGACTGGCCCAGAGGCTCTTTGTGACATTTTGGAAACTGTAGATGTTTATGAAGCATTTCATTTTTATCCAAACAATTTAATCCACACACATATGTTGCTACTCATGAATTCAAAATTTGTATATCAAAATTTCCAAATAATGTATATTAAAAAAATACATTATCAAAAATGTTTTCATTCTTTCTAAACAACTATAACACATAATGTGACTAACCATATATTCATAAAGCACCACCTCTCTTTCATTTGGAAAACATACAATGCAGATGAAAACACAGTATGGTTAGAATAATTTTTATGCACAATACCCCCCCCCCCAAAAAAAAAAAAAAAATGATCTGCATGATTCTACCACAAAATCCATGAAAAATAATTCACACTCTCACTACAACATACATAAAAAATACAATCCACAAAAAAAACATTCATAACATACATTTCATTGTTATCAGCATACACAATGAGAAAATGTCTATTAAAAAATATGCTTCATTATTACCGACCAATAAATTTCTATAAAAAAAACAGTACAAAGCATACTAAAAACTATTTTAAAATTAGTGCATCTTCAGAATGATTACATTAAAAAACACAACTTACCAGCCTGCTTGGGCCGATCTTGTCCCGCACATATGTCTCCCTCACTACTTCCGGAGGAATCAAGTTCTGCAGGGACTCCTCATACTCTAATTAAGAGGCTACAAAAGCACGCCCACCTCCTGTTTGGCGTGCAGACCTCCTTGGACATTTTGGCTTTCACATCGTAGAACCTCTTTCTACACGTCTCCTCGGTTCACATCACCAAGCCCTCACTATTAACGCATCAACCACCGTCTTCCAGATGCCTGTTTTCTTACGGGATGAGACCTTAACAGCCTCTAGGCCAAAAAGCTGCTGATGGTACTGTACCTCATAATCACCTGCACCAGGGCCATATTTTCATCAAAAGTGAACTTAACATTGCACTCTGTCTTGGTCCTGGTGCGTGGCTGCGGAGCCACATCACTCTCACTAACCTCCTCTGCTTCACCCCCCTCAATAACCTCCCCCACCTTACCTCCCTCAATAACCTCCTCCACCTCACGTCCCTCACTAACCTCCTCCACCTCACTAATCTCTGCATGTGACATACGAGTGGTATTCAATATGCCGGCTGTTGGGATCTTGGCGCTCAGTATACCAGCGCCGGAATCCTGACACCCGGCATACCGACAACTATTCTCCCGTTTGGGGGTCCATGACTCCCCTGGAGGGAGATTAATAGCGTGGCGTGCAGAGCGTGCCACTGTTCTCACAGCATGGTGAGCGCAGCGAGCGTGCAAGGGTCTAATTTGTGCTTGCCCAGCAGCCGGCATGCTGGTGGTTCGGATCCCGGCGCCAGTTTGCTGGGTGTCGGGATCCCAGCTACCGGCATAACACACTACACAAGTGACATACTTAAGACAAACAACACAGAACACTAAAAAATAAAGACAAACAAAACACACTCCTCCTCTGCCTCTACACACCACACACACACACACACACACACACACACACACACACACACACACACACACACACACGAGACTAAATGAAAAAAAACACTGACAGAAAATATGACAAACTAATAACTAACAATACAACAATAAAGACAAGACAACTTTCAAACACAATGCAGCAATCAGAATTCGTAAAATATAAAAGCACTACACTCACCAACTCCTCAGACCACTATCTCTCACCTCTCCATTAAATAAACCCACGAGGTGCACAGTTTGAGATGTATTTATATGGCTGTGCTTTGACACTCCCACGTATTCTATACAACCAATCACGCATCACCTTCAAAATCGAAAGTAAATGTAAAAATGCAGCCGCACGGTCCACAAAACACCGCCTCACTTGAAAATTGCGAATCATGCATCCAAATATCCATGTTCGGCCGGACACAAGCACATACGACCAGAAAACACACACCAGAAATATGAATGACATCGACATTGGAAAATATGAGAAACACGGTAGCTTAGTAAATTACAAATTACAAAAGCAATAAGTTGCAATTTTGCACGGCCGATTGTCAGTCGACTTCTATTTCGACTGAAATCAGCCAAAATACGAATCTTAGTAAATATACTCCCCTGTATCTGTTTTTCTTCTACAAGTCTGCAAAAATGGCTTTGCCACATTCGGACCATCAGTCCCTTGTTGTATACCACTTCCCTAATCAGTGACCTCAGCATCTACATTACATTCACAAGTTATATCCGAGACTGATGTTCAGTTGCAAACTTGAAATTTTGAAAAGCCAGAAAACCCACCAAAATGACAAATTTTGCTCACTTAATGATTAACTGTTCTTTTAATGATCATGAAGTGGGCTGCTCAAATAGATCAGTAGATCCTTGTCTCAATTTTTATTTGTTTATTCTGGGAAAAACTGGTCCTATACCTGAGACATCACTTTGCATTATCATTTAATTTGAAATCCTGTGTAAACAGCACTGGATGTGTGTACATAAAGCCACTTTAAATCCTGAAAAGACATTTCTGCATTATTAGGACTTTAAGTGGTATAGGAGTCTAGTGGGAAAAAACGGCTCCTTGAGATTCTGCTGGGCACTTGATAGGATGTCTCCAGATTAGACTGCTGTTTTAGGAGGTGTTATCTTCTTACAGTGAGAGGCTTGTTCACATTGATTTCTCCTTCATCTTTATGAATACTGACATTGGCCCACATGTAGCTTGGATCGCAAGTGAGAAGGATGCGATTGTACTGTGATTGACAGGGGCGGGCGCCAGGGGGTGCAGCGACACAGCATTACGTTGGAGTGGTCCGGACGACACAGGTGTGTCCGGACCATTTTAGGGGCTGCCGCGTGACATCACACACCCTTTGCAAAGGAAAAGATGACTGTGATGCGCATGTCGTCTTAGCCAGGATGCACAGGCAGGGGTCGACCCTTACTGCTGTGATCGCGATCTAATTGGATTGTGATTGCAGCACAGGCCAGCGCTTCCATTGTTGGGTGGCCTGGACCTGTGCAGGGCGGCCCCAGCATGAGATTTAGCAGAATCTGCTACTGATGCTGAATAAGGTCCACTGTCAGCAGCACCTTACATGGGCCCTCATTCCGAGTTGATCGCTCGCTAGCAACTTTTTGCTGCGCTGCGATCAGATAGTCGCCGCCTATGGGGGAGTGTATTTTTGCAAGTGTGCGAACGCTTTTGCAGCAGACGGCACAAAAAAGTTTTCTGTAGTTTCTGAGTAGCTCTGGACTTACTCAGCTGCTGTGATCACTTCAGTCTTTTTGGTCACGGAATTGACGTCAGATATCCGCCCTGCAAACGCTTGGACACGCCTGCATTTTTTCAAACACTCCCAGAAAACGTTCAGTTGACACCCACAAACTCCCTCTTTCTGTCAATCACCTTGCAATTGGCTGTGCGAATGGATTCTCCGTTAAATCCATTGCCCAGCACCGATCCTCTTTGTACCCGTACGACGTGCCTGCACATTGCGATGCATACGCATGCAGAGTTTTGCTGAGATTTAAGCTGATTGCAGCGCTGCAAAAAGTTGCTAGCGAGCGATCAACTCGGAATGGCCCCCATGGTACCTTCCATTGATCTTGTATGGAAGCAGAACAAAAAAACAAATTCTTCTCATTAGCATGTTCTGCTTTTTAGTAGAATAGGAAGGCAGGTTTGGTTGTGGTGTCTCATTCTTAAATGTAACTTAATATTTACAAAAGTATGTTAGAAATAACAAAATAATAAAAGAAAGTAGCTACCTACTTAGTAACCTGGCTCATTTTAAGAACCCAACTGAGATACCTACGTTCCCTTATTGTGGAAAATACATGTAAAATCGCAGTGTATGAAAAGGAAGGGGCTTTAGCCATAGGTCTTTCCAAATGTACTATGAATTTAACTATGATGATAGGAACGACAATCAACAGATTTCGGAAAGATCAAAATCAAGATGATCACACAATATGAGCATATTTTAAAATACAGTAAGATACAGATACAAGGGTTGTTTAAAAACAGAATGGGAAGTATGATTTAAATAACTCCCGAGTGTGACTATTGCTGTATTATGCTCCCTATTGTGGAGACAACAAACTCCATTTCTCCTGTCTAGGTACAATTATTGAATCAAAGGGGGTAATTCCAAGTTGATCGCAGCAGGAAATTTTTTAGCAGTTGGGCAAAACCATGTGCACTGCAGGGGTGGGGTGGGGGCAGATATAACATTTGCAGAGAGAATTAGATTTGGGTGGGTTATTTTGTTTCTGTGCAGGGTAAATACTGGCTGCTTTATTTTTACACTGCAATTTAGATTGCAGATTGAACTCACCACACCAAAATCTAACTCTCTCTGCACATGTTATATCTGCCTCCCCTGCAGTGCACATGGTTTTGCCCAACTGCTAAAAAAATTCCTGCTGCGATCAACTTGGAATTACCCCCAAAACCCCTTATTTTATTTGGAAATATATTAAATGATGGTGGATATATGAGAGAGGGGGAACTATGTCATGGGAACTAATTATATAACTATACGATAGTATACTAGGCATTGACCCTAAGATTGACAGGATAAATATCAACCTGGGATCGTAGTGAATGTTAATAGAGGTATGGCAAGGCTACCCGTTATATTACGTACAAAACATATTTAAAAATCAAGAGAGAAAGAACAAGCTAGATGGACGAATGGGCTGCGGTGGGGTGTGGGGGGGGGAGAGAGGATAATTGGATGTGTGTCTCCCTGTCCGCCCCTCTCTCTCCACCGCTCTAACTGTTGCTCAATAATGTCTCTCATTATAAAAATCCCCCTTTCTCTTCCACTGATCTGAGAGAGATTTGGATCAATATGCGATGGGAAATAAAGTTTTGATGTATGATGTAAGGATAGTATTTACTTCTATGTATGACTGATGTAATTTATGTCAGTCCGGGACTTAGGTGTTGGCCAATAAAAGAGATGAGAAGACGGTTCGTTACACTATATAAACCTGAATGTAATGACAACACCTACCCATGAGATGGATTGTCTATCATGGATAGAATGGATCATGATTGGTTCCCAGACTGAATTAAAAGGACGACCTAGGTACACCCACTCCAGGCTGTGAACAAAACCGATTGGGTGAAACGCGCGTCAGACTTCCGGTACACTTCTGGCTTTCGGTTGTCCGTGGTGCGCACACGATCACCGGTCCAGGACACCCAAGGGAATATTCAATCCCGCATCTTTAAACGGGCACACAAGCACAGGTATCCCTTACTCACCTCTCCGTTCTCTCATCAGCACGGAGCGGCCAAGTGACTCTACAATGTCGTCCAATAACAGGGCATGGAAACTGCACTGCTAGCTGACAGCAGAAACGGCTCTTATCTCCTTCACGCTGTGCTTACCCTTCAACCCTCTCATCTCCCATTCACTGCAGTATGCTGCACATGGGGGATAGTAGAAGTTGATGGGAATTTAAGCACAGTTTTTTTAATCCTTTATCTCACTCTGTGCACAAAGCCACAAAATATTATTGTTGCATGGGCTATGTCTGTCATGATACAGTGTCACAGTTAAGTGACACATTATATAAACATCTCCACAGAATAAGTTATTTTTACATGCACAATGCCTACTCTTGAACAGTGAAATGATACAATATAAACAGTGTTGCAGACTAAGTTAAAGGCTACAGCTTAAATCAGAGTAACAATTGATACAGAATATTATATATGCATGCAGTAGAAAGCAGTACTAATGTGATTGATTGAAGTTAGAAATTGCTTCAAGTGGTGAAAGATAAATTGGGAATAGGTGTGCATAAGGCACAATATTATATAAAAAATCAACTGTGACATGCTCTGCCTGTATATAATGCGAGATGGGAAGCATTATTACAAAATAGTCTGAGGCCATGAATATATGGAATACTATGTCTATATAGAGTATATTAGAGGAATCGGAGGAATATCCCAATTACAAGCTATTGTGTATATATAAATTGTTCTTAAAGGGATACCTACCGCATATAGACAATAAATATATAAACCTCAGTCTATCCTCTCTGAAAATTCTAATGAATGAAGTACATGTGTGGAAACTATGCACTTGCAATTGATTCCATTACAGGAAATATTGGGGAGAGCCCACGGGTGCCTGGAAGTGTTACAGATGAAAGAGTATTATACAAAATAATGTTATATTTATTTCAATAAAATATTCTTCACCCTGACTGATACACAATACTGATAGTAAGAAAATTCAATCAACAGTAATTGTTACATATGTATATATATTTTGTCTCTTTCTTTTTTTTGAGAAATTAAATAGGATCTGCTTATATGAATTTTTATTGAATATTTATTAAAGGTTATATTTTAACTGCAATAAAGTTAATAAGAGTCCACCCAAAAAGGAGGTTTACTTCTTTCTTTCCCGACTGCTCTTCTTTGCAGAAGGGAATTATTTTCTACTGGGAGATCTTGCAAGACCAGGTACCCGGAAGTCTCGTAGCACCCGGTGGTCCCCCAGGTTACCGACCAGGTGTAAAATCCTGCACTCACCAATCCACGCAGGTACCTAGCCCGGGATAGTGAAGAAGGGTGGACTGCCTTACATAGCAACATAGTCACTTCCGCACACCAGGAGGAGCGCCAACACACACCGGAGAGGGTAAGTTGGGGGCTACGGAAGGCCGGCCCTCCAGATCATAGGGCCTAATTCAGCATTAGTTGTAGTTTTGCGAGAAATCGCAATACTACAACTTATGTTTCTAGCATGCGGGGTCCCCCCCAGGCCCACACTAACATGCGAATGCTTCACTAAGCAGCAAAGCGCTCGCATGAGAAGGTTGGCCTCCTGTCTACGCAGCTTAGGCAGACGGTGAGCCACCATGCTGTTGGTCGCAGCCGCTGCAGCTCGCCCCATAAATGGTCCAGATACGCCTCCGTTATCCAGACCACTCCACCCCGGAAGACGTGTGTAAATGCCTACAAAATGCTGCATTGCCACCTCAGCCGGGACTTGGACTATGTTTGGATGCAAAAGCAGTTTAGGACCTCACGTGTGCGCAGAAGTGCTAAAATCAGCAAATAGTGATTTTAGCACTTCTCCATATCATGCTGAATCGGCCCCGTAGCACCCAAGAAGATATACAAAGAAGGCACCATGCGAGACCCATAACCATTTGCACTAAGCTGTTCATATAGCTGTACATAGACACTGATACCTGTAGGTACTGTAAAGACTGAGCTTTCACGTCAGCGGTCACCAGCAAAAACTGTTTGTGATCACATGCTGGGGCCACCCAGCACAGGGCAAGGCCACCCAGCATGCTAATGGTGGGCAGTGATGTGATCGCAATTCAGTTGTGATTGCATCGCTAAATAAGGGAAGCCGCCCTGCCTGCGCAGCCTGGCTGCGAAGGCAGTCGCCCCGAACCCACCTCCATTTCCAGAACCACACCCCCACGATGCCTCACCATAATGCTGTGTCACCGCCCTGCGAACGCCTCTGCCTGTCAATCAGGCAGAGGCTTTTGCATCAATGCAATCGCATGCACAGATTGAGACCTGGACGTGCGCTCTGGGCCTAAACAAGGGCATAACGTGATCGCAACGCATTAGCGGTCCTTGCTAATTATGGTCCTGTGTCTCAATAAAGGACACATCATTCAATTTACATTGTATTTTCATATGTATAGCGCCATACCATTATAAGGTGAGTGCAAGGACTCCTCACTTTATAGTGAATGCCTGCCAGCAGTGAGGACCTGAAGGGAGGGGGCAATTGCTGGCCCAAGAATTAAAGGGTTAAGGATACCAACGTGGGCACTCACCAATAGTTGTGCTGCAGCAGCAGATAATGAGCCTAGTGTAGAATTAGCCACTGATGAGAACTGGTGCCAGGTGTATTGTGGCATTAGGCTCCGCCCCCGTGTGACGCAAATTGCAGATCTTTAAAGGGATGTGGCCAAATGTGAGCTGGGCTTAATACGAGAAGGCTCCAATAAAGAAAATCCATAAATAAAAGTTGATCTGGCAGTGGGTGTTTCTGAGGGAAAGTAGGTGGGTGTTGCAGATGCTGTGGGCCTATTTTAGAGGGTGGGCCTGGGCATCTGCAAGCTGGGATTCTGGCACTGGTATGGTCACCACGCATTTCCAATTCATCAAAGGTACCTTCAACTCCTTCAGATAATTAGTAATTTTTATGAAATATTTCATTGTTAGGTCTATCGCAGTAGTAGAAGTCAATATGAGAACAAGTTAGGTCAATACTACCCCTTTTCCACTTACGAGCACGGGTCGCAGCCGGGAGCCTGACACGGGAGCTGCCCCCTGCTGCGACCCGTGCTCGGCCCCTTTCCCATCAGCAGTCACAACCCGGCATATGCCGGGTTGGTGACGCTTCTAGTGACGCGGCCGGGGCGGCGCAGGGAGATCACATGATCTCCCAGCGCCGCCCTTCCATACAGTGTAAATGGGAGCCGTGTCACATCGACACAGCTCCCGTTTACACTACAACCCTACCCGGATCAGTCCCGTGTCCTACCCAGGTAAATAGCCGGGTAGGATTCACGGGTCACTTGATTCGGGTTTACCCTTTTCCACTTGCAAAAAACACGGGTAAATGCGCCCCCCCGTGCATTTACCCGTGTTTTTTGAGCTAGTGGAAAAGGGGTATAAGTGAGAGAGTGGTTTGCGAAGAGCAAGCAGACTAATTAGTCTATCTAGGGCACACTTTTTGATATTATGTACCTGTATTCATGTGTAAAGTGATTTATTTATTTATTAACAGTTTCTTATATAGCAAAGCATATTCCGTTGCGCTTTACAACAGTAATAGAACAAAACTGGGTAAAAACAGACAGACATAGAGGGGGTCATTCCGAGTTGATCGCTCGCTAGCAGTTTTTAGCAGCCGTGCAAACGCTATGCCGCCGCCCACTGGGAGTTTATTTTAGCTTAGCAGAAGTGCAAACGAATGTATCGCAGAGCGCATGCAAAAACAATTTGTGTAGTTTCAGAGTAGCTCAAAACCTACTCAGCGCTTGTGATCACTTCAGCCTATTCAGTTCCGGATTTTACGTCACACACCCGCCCAGCGTTCGCCCAGCCATTCCTGCATTTTTTCTGGCATGCCTGCGTTTTCCCAAACACTCCCTTAAAACGGTCAGTTGCCACCCAGAAACGCCCACTTCATGCCAATCACTCTGCGGCAACCAGTGCGACTGAAATGTATCGCTTGACCCTGTGCAAAACTACATCATTCGTTTTGCCCATACATCACGCGTGCACATTGCGCTGCATACACATGCGCAGAACTGCTGTTTTTTAGCCTGATCGCTGCGCTGCGAACAAATGCAAGCAGCGATCAACTCGGAATGACCCCCAGAGGCCCTCGCAAGCTTACAATCTGTGGGATTTGTTAAACCATTACCTTTAATGGTGTACACTTAAGAGATCAAGACAACATTTAGTACAAAAGTTAAAATGTTATTAAATTATAAATCCAACATTCATGCTAACAGGATTTTGAATACAACACAGTTTGTGCATGATACATATTTTGAATTGCATAAAGTAATATTTGGTTGAACTGTTGGGAATAAGTGCTTTCTGTGTGGGTGTTTAGAGAGATACAGCCCTCTGTTTTTCTCCATAACATTTTGGATATAACTTCATCCCCCAGACTGAACAAAATGAGAGTTAAACAGAACATATTTTTGCACTGATAACATCACAATTCAGAATTTCTTACTTGAAATTCCTCCATTTCTTATACATTATTCTTCTAGTGTTATATCTTACAAGAGAATTGAATCTCACTGAAGTAACACTAACTACAAGGTTTTTTTTTTCTTGTTCTATTTAATAACATTTTAACTTTTGTACTAAATGTCTTGATCTCATGTACATAATAACAAAAAGTGTACCCCAGATAGACTAATCAGTCTGCTCGCTCTTTGCACCTCTCTTTGAATACAGTTTCCCTGAACTATTATCTGGGAGCACCACCAACCCAGTGCTATTAAAATCTCACAAAATAGCCATACGTTGGTATAACATATTTGTATATAAATCTTGGGTGTACATAGACATATCACTGTTGACCCCCTCCTGTGCAGATTCTAACCCTAAAGCAGTTACTGAAGTCAATAGGTGAGCCTAATATCAGATTAGGTATGTTCAAAAATAAAAACTCATAAATGTTCAAAGGATGCCATGCCATGTTCTAACAGCATGTGATGCTAGGGATACGGCCTCAGACTGCAGTCAGGCAGGCAGTTTTCTGAATTTGGCAACTTTGTTTTTGAATGTCAACCTTTCCACTAGCTTGTTGGTGGTAAGGCATGCTACTGTTACTTGATATCCAATAGGGTACACATTCTTTTAAACATACAGCAAGACGAGTAAAGTGGGATATGCCATAATTACACAAAATACCTGTATCAATTTATTTGCTATTTTGCTAGCAGTTTTTGTAGCTGTTGGATAGGCTTCTACTTTGAAACAAGTCTACACTGCATCTTATACAATTACATTGTAACCTTAGGGAGTTTGTAGTAAATCACACTTTTACTAACATTTAAAAATTTATATAAGAAATTGCCTATTAGTAAATGTATGTTTTAATCCCTGAAACTCATAATTTCATATTGTTTGCAAATTGCTTAAAATAACCTTAAGTAAATTTACCCTTCGGAGAGATATGCCAGAAATGTTGCAGCTTTCCTATTCCGTTCCCATTCCACTCTCCAATTAGGTGAGCATGTGACAGGAGCCAAGAGTTCACATCTACAGTGATGACAATGAGGAAGCACAAGCCACATGCAATGCCACTGTTCACATACCGTATTTGAGTGATTTTTTGCAACTGTACATGCACCAAAATTTCTAAAAACACATACGGTGCCTGCATTACACAGAGTGTATGCATAAAAGTACTATAGGAGTGTCATGGATGTATTAATGAAAGTGGCTGAATACCCAGATGCACTCACAGCTGCAGACATAGGAATCCATTTTCAGATGGCAAAATTGAACCTGTCATAGGGATAATGCAGATTTTTATGGTGCAACCAATGGTGGCATATATAGACACAGCAATTGGTGTTACTGCATGTCCTGATGCTAAAAGTGGGCGTCTCGGTCTTTACACATTTGGTTGCACAGATGTACAGTACACAAGGGAAGGAGTTTGTAGCAGCATTTGTTTAGACTGCCCCAATAAACGCTGCTGCATGTGCTTCTGCATCAGGCCCTGTGGGTGTAGTAGGGGCATGATTAATATGTACCACAGAATTTTAATATCTCAGACATAATTATTCTGAGCATGTAAATGACAGATCTATCAAAACATAAAGTTGTGGGATTGTTTTCTTGGCAGACTCTTCTCTTATCAAACAGACACACAATGATAGGAGCTATTCAGCAGGATCATATGCAACAGGAAGATAGTTTAAAGACAAGCTATAAACATGATAATTGAGCACATCAAATTGTTTGGTACAGTATTTACCAATCTTTATCTATAAAAATATTATGACATACAGTACCAGAGGATTTTCAATTTAAAAACTTATCAGATTCAATATAAGGCTTATTTCACTGACATTTTAATTACTTGCAATTTACTGATGATTTTTATTTTTTATTTTTTTTATTTTGTTTTCATATTCACATTTTTTAAAACTTCTGATAAAGTGAAGGTTGGCAGATACAGGCTCATTGTATATTTGTTCACAAATCAGCAAATATGATCCCTCCATTTCACATGCATACCCTTAATACCCCTTACACACCCCCACATCGATCCATGTTATTGTCTGGTTAACCCAGGTTATGGCTTGGTGTGAAATGGTCCTGGTAAACAAAATCTGGGCCCAGTGACCCTGGAATCCAATCCAGATAGATTGCAGGGTTTGACATGGAAAGGACCCAGGTTAGAGACAGTGTGAACAGGTCACACTTGAGTCCTGTTTATAACATAGGGAGAGCTGGATTCCCAGTCCTTGGAAATTACGTCACCTACAAGTGCTGGCCGATCAGTTCTATTGCACCCATGTGAAGCCTAAATGGCGCCAACCTAGGAATAACCCAGGTCTGAGCCGGTTTGTGAACAGGGTCTGTCCCGGGTCTGGCCTGGAATGGAACTATTTTCCAAATCTCAGATCATACCCGGGATTTTGGTGTGAAAGGGGCATTACAGAACCATTCCAGTATTCACATCTTTGCCCAGAAAATACATGTCAAAAGAGCATCTACAGAATTAAACCCTTTTTCCTATACTGTAAGTAACATGGGAATTCTTTTGCACGCACCAGTTGTATAAATAAATGAACAATTGTTTTTTAAACTGTTTTTTTGCAAATGACTGACAACTCACTGCGAACACTGCGCTTAATTTAATTATGTTGTGAACAAAGGCAGTGTGGTACAGTGTACATACCAGTGGATTCCTGAAGGTCGAGTAGGTTCACTTTTCCGGAAACCAATTCAGCTCATCTGTAGTCTGCACTACTCATAACTGCATATGTGTCTAATGGGTTGAGACCAGGGGGTCTTTAAGAGAGGAGGAGGCCCATGTGCAGCCTCCTCCTCCAGGCCTCCTTTTCTCTGCTGGTAGCGCTGTAGAGTCTGAGCACTAGAGGGTTCAAACACTAATGCGCATGCGCAGATCTCTGGGAAAATGGCGTGGCGGCTATTTTCCCAGTGATTTCTTTACTGCACATGCAAAATTCAGTGAAAGTGTCTGCTGCACCATTTTCACGGTGCGGGACTCCAGAGGGGTGAGTATGCAAGAAATAGTTGCAGCATGTGCGGTGTGGCCCCCCCTGGACTCAGGTGCTTGTGTGCACCGCACATAGGCCCTCATTCTGAGTTGTTCGCTCACTAGCTGCTTTTAGCAGCATTGCAAATGCTAGGCCGCCGCCCTCTGGGAGTGTATCTTAGCTTAGCAGAATAGCGAATGAAAGATTAGCAGAATTGCTACTAAATATTTTCTTGCAGTTTCTGAGTAGCTCCAGACCTACTCCTAGATTGCGATCAGCTCGGTCCGTTTAGTTCCTGGTTTGACGTCACAAACACGCCCTGCGTTCGGCCAGCCACTCACCCGTTTCTCCAGACACTCCCGCGATTTTCCCTGACACGCCTGCGTTTTTTAGCACACTCCCGGGAAACACTCAGTTACCACCCAGAAACGCCCCTTTCCTGTCAATCACTCACCGATTAGAAATGCGACTGAAAAGCGCCGCACAGACAACAGCAAGACTGCTAAGTTTTTAGTTAAATAACTAAGCGCATGCATGCTGCGTACCATGCGCATTTTGCAACAAATCGCAGCATAGCGAAAATCGGCAACGAGCGAACAACTCGGAATGACCACCATACTGCACCCATTATAAATACACCAGTGGCAGAGACCTTCAAGTTCAATTAAAATAGGATTTTAATTACCTACCAGTAAATCCTTTTCTCTTAGTCCGTAGGGGATACTGGGAGTCCATTTAGTACCATGGGGTATAGACGGGTCCATTTGGAACTTTGGGCACTTTAATAATTTCATAGTGTGCGCTAGCTCCTCCCTCTATGTCCCTCCTACAAGACTCAGTCTAGGAAACTGTGCCCGAGTAGATGGACATACTTTGATAGAAGGATATAGACAAAGGAAAGTGGTGAGATTCCGAACCAGCACACACAAAACAAGAGGAAAGCCATACTAACCAAACTTGAAACCAGGAACAGCAACAGGTGAACCAAACAACATTACTGAACTAAGTAACAGTGCAGGAAGAACAAAGCACCGGGCAGGCACCCAGTATCCCCTATGGACTACGAGAAAAGGATTTACTGGTAAGTAATTAAAATCCTATTTTCTCTTACATCCTAGGGGATACTGGGAATCCATTTAGTACCATGGGGAAGTACCAAAGCTCCCAAACCGAGTCGGAGAGTGCTGAGGTTCCTGCAGAACTGATTGACCAAACTGAAGGTCCTCAGAGGCCAAAGTATTAAACTTGTAAAACTTAGCAAACATGTTTGAACCTGATCAAGTAGCTGCTCGGCAGAGCTGTAAAACCGAGACACCCAGGGCAGCCACCAAAGAGCCCACCAACCTAGTAGAGTGGGCCTGTACAGATTTTGGAACCAGCAAGCCTGACGTGGAATAAGCATGCTGAATAGTACAGCCGGCCTTAGCTATAGGCATGCTAGGCATTTGCCTAGGGCATCCAAGCATGTCTATGGACATCCAAGCATGTCCCTGCAATATCTCATGTTGGGGGGGACAGTATACAAACTAACTGTTATTTTCCAAATGTATTCAATCAGTGCTTTTATACAATACTGTTTACATTTGTCAAATAGAATGCACACTGTCCCTTAAAGTTTGTTAAACTCCGTCCGACATGCTTGAATGCCCCTGACTTATGAGAGGACAGCAGAAGCCTGGTAACTGCAATTCCTGGACATGTGACATTTTCACTGACTATATAAGGTTATCACTGGATGGCTCCTTATGATACCACATGTGTATTTTTGAACACTGCTTCACATAAATCTGACATCACCTATACTGCTTGTGCACATGGAGGAGGGTAACTCTGCCATCCTGTGTGTGTCCTTTATCCCTGTGCAAACCCCAAGTGTCTGCAGGGACATAACATGGGCAGTATTCTCCCCACACTATTTCCTAGTCAGTCCATGCCGTAAAACTCCCCTGCCATCCAGTACTCTAACGTGGTCAGTAAGTTGTGTTGCACTATTTCTATATGAAACATCAGTGCAGCATGACTTTCAGACATGTCAGACTGGAGAGCAGAGCATATCGCTCCCACAGTATTAAATAAAGGGCATGCAGTTGCCAGGAGTAACAGATACCAGCAAATACACTGAACAGTGAAGAGAATGTACAGTTGCTACATGTTTGATACTAGTCTTTTTGTATAACCAGCAAGTGTGGCAGTATCTGGACATTGCTGCTCTCTGTTTCCAATGAGCAAGAAAAAATAATGGGTGAGGCTTGCGAAGGATGGCATACCTGTGAGGTCACATCCCTTGTACAGGTGCCCCTTTAATGGGTGCGAGCGGAAGCACGCATGCACCCATCCTGCCACCCCGTCTCACAAAATGCAGTCATAAGTTTTATTTAAAAAAAGCTACTAGCATTACTGATGTGGAGCATATGTGTCATGTGCATTATTGTGTGGAATTATGTGTATTATGGGCATTACTAATGCGGGGCATATGTGTAAGGTGCATTACTGTGTGGCATTATGTGCATTATGAGCATTTCTAATGTGGGGCATGTGTGTCAGGTGCATTATTGTGTGGAATTATGTGTATTATGGGCATTACTAATGCGGAGCATATGTGTAAGGTGCATTACTGTGTGGCATTATGTGTATTATGAGCATTACTAATGTGGGGCATATGTGTCAGGTGCATTATTGTGTGGAATTATGTGTATTATGGACATTACTAATGTAGGGCATATGTGTAAGGTGGATTACATTGTGGAATTATGTGTATTATGGGCATTACTAATGTGGGGCACATGTGTAAGGTGCATTACTGTGTGGAATTATGTGTATTATGGGTATTACTGTGTTGCATTTTGCAGGGTTGAACTGGCCCACAGGGTAACAACCCGGTGGGCCCCACTGCCTGAGTGTTGCTGGGTCAGATGCAGAACTAGTGACGGAGCTAGGGTGCACCAGACAAAATTTTGCCTAGGGCATCAAATTGGCTAGGGCCAGCTCTGGAAGCAGGACACCCAATTTTATTGGGATCATAAAGAAGGAACAGTAAGTCCGATTTCCTGTGAAGAGCTGTACTTTTTACATACACCTTCAAAGCCCTCAAAACATTCAAAGACTTTGAAGTAGCAGAGGTGTCCGTAACAACCGGAACCACAATAGGTTGCTTGATGTGAAATGGAGACACCACCTTAGTAAAAAATTGCTGACGAGTCTTGAGTTCAGCTCTGTCCTCATGCAAAATTAAGTAGGAGATCTTGTAAGAAAATGCCCCCAGCTCCAACACGCATCTTGCTGAAGCCAATGCAAGCAGTGTGACGGTCTTCCACGTAAGGTACTTTACGTCCACCTCCGGTAACGGTTCAAACCAGTCCTATTGTAGGAAGTGTAGAACCAAATTGAGATCCCAATGTGCTGTGGGAGGCATAAAGGGAGGTTGGATGTGCAAAACATCCTTCAAGAACGTCTGGACCTCAGGGATAGAAGCCAATTCTTTCTGACAGTAAATAGACAAGGCCAAAATCTGGACTTTAATGGAGCCTAGATGTAGGCCCACATCCACTCTGCAGAAAAAGCAAGAAATGTTCCAGGTGAAATTCCACCACAGAATATTGTCTGCTTTCACACCAAGAGACATACTTCTTCCATATTCGGTGGTAATGTTTAGACGTTACCCCCTTCCTGGCTTGTATCATAGTTGGGATGACCTTGTCAGGAATCCTTCTCCTGGCTAGAATCAGCTGTTCAACATCCATGCCATTAAACATAGCCATGGTAAGTCTTGATAGACGAACAGGCCCTGTTGTAGAAGTTCCTCACGAAGAGGTAGAGGCCACGGATCTTCGATCAGCATCTCAAGAAGATCCACATACCAGGCCCTTCACGGCCAGTCTGGAGCAATGAGTATTACTTGATCCTTTTCCCTTTTTATTCTCTTTGGAATTCTTGGGATCAGAGGAAGTGGAGGAAACACATACACCAGCTTGTAAACGCACAGAGTTGTCAGAGCGTCTACCGCCACTGCTTGTGGGTCTCTCGACCTGGAACAAATACTGCTTGAGCTTCTTGTTCAGTTGAGAGGCCATCATGTCGATCTGTGGATATCCCCACTGATGTGTCAACCACTGGAACACCTCCGGGTGAAGGCCCCTCTCCCCTGGGTGCAGGTCATGTCTGCTGAGGAAGCCTACTTCCCAGTTGTCTACTCTTGGAATGAAGACTGCCGACAATGCCACAGCGTGTTTTTCCACCAGGAGAATTCTTGACACCTCTGACATTGCTGCTCTGCTTTTCGTTCCACCCTGTCGGTTTATGTACATTACCGCCGTTACATTGTCCGACTGGACTTGAATGGCCTGATTCCAAAGTAGAGATGAGGCCTGCAGAACGGCATTGTAGATAGCCCTGAGGATGTTTATTGGTAGGATGACTTCCTGACTTGACCATCTTCCTTGAAACTGCACCCCCTGGGTGACTGCTCCCCAACCTCTGAGGCTTGAGCCTGTGGTTAGCAGAATCTAATTCTGAATCCCGAACCTCCGGCCCTCGATGAGGTGAGAAGTCTGTAGCCACCACAGAAAGGAGATCATGGCTCTTGGTGACAGACGGATCCTCTGGTGCATGTGAAGATGCGATCCGGACCATTTGTCCAATAGATCTAGCTGGAAAGGCCTCGCATGAAACCTTCCGTACTGAAGCGCCTCGTAAGAGGCCACCATTTTCCCCAGAAGGCAAATGCACAGATGCACCGAGTTCCGGGTTGGCTTCAGGACAGCCTGAACCATCGACTGGATTACCATAGCCTTCTCCAAGGGAAGGAACACTCTCTGAGACTCTGTGTCCAGTATCATTCCCAGGAAAAGAAGCCTCTGTGTCGGTTCCAGGTAAGATTTTGGTAAGTTCAGAATCCACCAGTGATCCAGGAATAGTCTGGTTGAGAGGCCAATGCTGTCCAACAACCGCTCCCTGGACAGTGCCTTTATCAGAGGATCGTCCAAGTACAGAATTATGTTCACTCCCTGTTTGCGGAGTAGAAACATCATCTCTGCCATCACTTTGGTGAACTCTCGGTGCCGTGGAGAGACCAAATGGTAGGGCCTGGAACTGGTAGTGACAGTCCTGCAGTGCAAACCGTAGATAAGCCTGATGAGGTGGCCAGATGGGAATGTGAAGGTATGCATCCTTGATATCCAGGGACACTAGGAATTCCCTCTCCTCCGGACCTGAGATCACAGCTCTCAGAGACTTAATCTTGAATTTGAACACTCGTAAGTATGGGTTCAAAGACTTAAGGTTCAGAATCGGTCTTTCCGAACCATCCAGTTTTGGTACTTCAAACAAGTTGGAATAATACCCCTTGTTTTGCAGGTGAGGTGGAACTGGAACATTGACCTGACTCTGTACCAGTTTTTGAATGGCGTCCTGTAAAGTTATACTTGACTCTTTGTAAGCCTGATTTGAAGAATCTGTGAGGTGGGAGCTCCTGTTAATCCAGTCTGTAGCCCTGGGAAATAAGATCTATGACCCAGGGATCCTGGCACAAACTTATCCAAATGTGACTGAAGAATTTTAGCCGGGCTCCCACCTGCCAGTCTTTCAGGCATTGCTGCCCACTGTCTTGCTGAAGGTTTTGAGGAAGCAGAGCCTGAGCTCTGTTCCTGTGAACTAGCAATTGCTGGTTTGTGTGGTTTACCTCTAGTGCCTCTGGTGGCTGTAGAAGAACCTCTGGGTTTGCCCCTAAACTTGGCTGTCTGAAAGTACTGTCAAATTGGACCTGAGTAAGCCTTCTTAGCTGGGGGATCTGCAGAAGGAAGATATGTGGACTTACCCGCAGTAGCTTTGGAGATCCATTTGTCTAATTCATTTCCAAATAAGGCCTCTCCTGTGAAGGGTAGGCCTTCCACGCCTTTCCTGGAGTCCATGTAAGCAGTCCACTGGCGTAGCCATAAGCACCTGCGTGCTGACACTGCCATAGCAGTGGTGCGTGCATTAAGTAAGCCTATTTCTTTTATGGCTTCCACCATAAAGTCCTGTATATGTTGCAGGAGTAAAATAATGTCCCCTTGAGGTAAGGTATCTAACCTCTTAATTAGGTTACCCGACCATTTAGCAATGGCTCTTGTAATCCACCCACATGCTATATTGGGTCTTTGGGCCATCCCAGCAGCTGTATACAAGGATTTGAGTTTGGTCTCAATTTTACGGTCAGCCGCATCTTTCAGGGTGGCTGCACCCAGGACAGGAAATACAATTTTTCGTGACAGCCTGTATACTGATGCATCCACTATCGGTGGATTTTCCCATTTTTTCCTATCCTCCGGAGTAAAAGGAAAAGACGATAGCAACCTTTTAGGGATTTGAAATTTCCTATCAGGATTAACCCACGGTTATTCAAACAGGGTATTTAGTTCCTTTGACACAGAAAAAGTGGCTGAGGATTTATTTTTTATATTAAAATAAGATTCCTCACTCTCCTCTGTCACCTTATCAGGGATATGCAGAACTTCTCTGATAGCCTCCATGAGAGCCTCTATTCCCTGTGACAGAGTACCCTCCCACACCTCTGAGTCCACCTCCCCCTCCTCCATGTCTGACTGCTCATAATCAAAGTCAGACTGCAGGATAAGGGCCGAAGTATGTTTTTACAGACAAATGGCAGGGGACTAGATACTGGTTTGGGTACTGACTCTCTTTTCATAAACTCAGTCATAGATTGTCTTACATATTGCATCTCTTTCTCATTGCGGGACAATTTAGTAGAAATGTTGGAAATCATTCCCCTAATGGAATCCAGCCATGCTGGCTCTGCCTCGCTAGCCTGGGAAGGTACACTACACTGCGTACACACTAGTGAACCCCCTGGAGAAGAGGAACACTGTGCCTTACATGAAACACACTCTTAGCCTGACATACTGTAACAGTAATTGCACACACACACACAGGAAAAGGTTAAATGCAGAGTATGGAGCCAGCACACAGGGCCCTTACCGCTAATGCCAAGCTTAGTCGGGTCGCAAACTAAGTACCTAGATTAGCTACTTAGTACACTAATAACTAGAGATGAGCGCCTGAAATTTTTCGGGTTTTGTGTTTTGGTTTTGGGTTCGGTTCCGCGGCCGTGTTTTGGGTTCGAACGCGTTTTGGCAAAACCTCACCGAATTTTTTTTGTCGGATTCGGGTGTGTTTTGGATTCGGGTGTTTTTTTCAAAAAACCCTAAAAAACAGCTTAAATCATAGAATTTGGGGGTAATTTTGATCCCAAAGTATTATTAACCTCAAAAAACATAATTTACACTCATTTTCAGCCTATTCTGAACACATCACACCTCACAATATTATTTTTAGTCCTAAAATTTGCACCGAGGTCGCTGTGTGAGTAAGATAAGCGACCCTAGTGGCCGACACAAACACCGGGCCCATCTAGGAGTGGCACTGCAGTATCACGCAGGATGTCCCTTCCAAAAAACCCTCCCCAAACAGCACATGACGCAAAGAAAAAAAGAGGCGCAATGAGGTAGCTGTGTGAGTAAGATTAGCGACCCTAGTGGCCGACACAAACACCGGGCCCATCTAGGAGTGGCACTGCAGTGTCACGCAGGATGGCCCTTCCAAAAAACCCTCCCCAAACAGCACATGACGCAAAGAAAAAAAGAGGTGCAATGAGGCGCAATAAAAAAACCACGGTTAGGTGGTATATATTATAATAATAATACAATTATGGATGGACGGACTGCCTGCCGAGTTCCGACACAGAGGTAGCCACAGCCGTGAACTACCGCACTGTACACTGGTTGATAAAGAGATAGTAGTATACTCGTAACAACTAGTATGACACTATGACGGTATAAAGAAAGAAAAAAAAATACCACGGTTAGGTGGTATATATTATAATAATAATACAATTATGGATGGACGGACTGCCTGCCGACTGCCGACACAGAGGTAGCCACAGCCGTGAACTACCGCACTGTACACTGGTTGATAAAGAGATAGTAGTATACTCGTAACAACTAGTATGACACTATGACGACGGTATAAAGAATGAAAAAAAAAACCACGGTTAGGTGGTATATATTATAATAATAATACAATTATGGATGGACGGACTGCCTGCCGACTGCCGACACAGAGGTAGCCACAGCCGTGAACTACCGCACTGTACACTGGTTGATAAAGAGATAGTAGTATACTCGTAACAACTAGTATGACACTATGACGACGGTATAAAGAATGAAAAAAAAACCACGGTTAGGTGGTATATATTATAATAATAATACAATTATGGATGGACGGACTGCCTGCCGACTGCCGACACAGAGGTAGCCACAGCCGTGAACTACCGCACTGTACACTGGTTGATAAAGAGATAGTAGTATACTCGTAACAACTAGTATGACACTATGACGACGGTATAAAGAATGAAAAAAAAACCACGGTTAGGTGGTATATATTATAATAATAATACAATTATGGATGGACGGACTGCCTGCCGACTGCCGACACAGAGGTAGCCACAGCCGTGAACTACCGCACTGTACACTGGTTGATAAAGAGATAGTAGTATACTCGTAACAACTAGTATGACACTATGACGGTATAAAGAATGAAAAAAAAACCACGGTTAGGTGGTATATATTATAATAATAATACAATTATGGATGGACGGACTGCCTGCCGACTGCCGACACAGAGGTAGCCACAGCCGTGAACTACCGCACTGTACACTGGTTGATAAAGAGATAGTAGTATACTCGTAACAATTAGGATGACACTATGACGGTATAAAGAATGAAAAAAAAACCACGGTTAGGTGGTAGGTATATAATAATAAATAATACAATTCTGGTCGGACGGACTGCCTGCCGTGTGCCGACACAGAGGTAGCCACAGCCGTGAACTACCGCACTGTACACTGGTTGATAAAGAGATAGTAGTATACTCGTAACAATTAGGATGACACTATGACGGTATAAAGAATGAAAAAAAAACCACGGTTAGGTGGTAGGTATATAATAATAAATAATACAATTCTGGTCGGACGGACTGCCTGCCGTGTGCCGACACAGAGGTAGCCACAGCCGTGAACTACCGCACTGTACACTGGTTGATAAAGAGATAGTAGTATACTCGTAACAATTAGGATGACACTATGACGGTATAAAGAATGAAAAAAAAACCACGGTTAGGTGGTAGGTATATAATAATAAATAATACAATTCTGGTCGGACGGACTGCCTGCCGTGTGCCGACACAGAGGTAGCCACAGCCGTGAACTACCGCACTGTACACTGGTTGATAAAGAGATAGTAGTATACTCGTAACAATTAGGATGACACTATGACGGTATAAAGAATGAAAAAAAAACCACGGTTAGGTGGTAGGTATATAATAATAAATAATACAATTCTGGTCGGACGGACTGCCTGCCGTGTGCCGACACAGAGGTAGCCACAGCCGTGAACTACCGCACTGTACACTGGTTGATAAAGAGATAGTAGTATACTCGTAACAATTAGGATGACACTATGACGGTATAAAGAATGAAAAAAAAACCACGGTTAGGTGGTAGGTATATAATAATAAATAATACAATTCTGGTCGGACGGACTGCCTGCCGTGTGCCGACACAGAGGTAGCCACAGCCGTGAACTACCGCACTGTACTGTGTCTGCTGCTAATATAGACTGGTTGATATTTAAAGAGATATTAGTAGTATACAACAATACTATACTGGTGGTCAGGCACTGGTCACCACTCCTGCAGCAAAAGTGTGCACTGTTAATTAATATAATTGTACTCCTGGCTCCTGCTAACAACCTGCAGTGCTCCCCAGTCTCCCCCACAATTAATTATAAGCTTTTAATTTATACATTGATGACTGTGCAGCACACTGGGCTGAGCTGAGTGCACACAGACTGAGTCACACTGTGTGACTGACTGTGCTGTGTATCGTTTTTTTTTTCAGGCAGAGAACGGATATAGCAGAGAGAAGTGAACGGATATATTATATTAAATAAAAGTTAACTAGCAACTGCACTGGTCACTGACTGTGGTAAACTAACTCTGTCTGCGACTCTGCACAATCTCTCTCTATCTAATCTATCTATCTCTATTCTAATGGAGAGGACGCCAGACACGTCCTCTCCCTATCAATCTCAATGCACGAGTGAAAATGGCGGCGACGCGCGGCTCCTTATATAGAATCCGAGTCTCGCGATAGAATCCGAGCCTCGCGAGAATCCGACAGCGTCATGATGACGTTCGGGCGCGCTCGGGTTAACCGAGCAAGGCGGGAAGATCCGAGTCGCTCGGACCCGTGGAAAAAAAAGTGAAGTTCGTGCGGGTTCGGATTCAAAGAAACCGAACCCGCTCATCTCTACTAATAACCACTCCTTCCCCCTGCTATGACCCCCTGGTACTGCTGAGGTAATCTGGAGGCTCTCCAGAGGAGCTGCGTGTCCCTGTCAGTCAGCGTCTGTGTCAGCTGCAGAGGGAAAATGGTGCTGGTTAGCTGCTGAATCCTCTCATAGTGAAGCCCCGTCCCTCCAATGGCGCGCATCTTCCCGCTCTTTTTTTATACTGGCTGTTTGTGTCTGAGTGCATAAAATGAAGACAGACTCCTTTTATGGCTTTGTTGCCAGTCTGGGTACTGTGTCCGCTGTTCAGCATCTGTGTCCTTACACAGCGGGAGACGCAGTACGCCCCGTTCAGAAGCCGTGCATCTCTGTACCCTCATGCCGCCACAATGGCCAGCGACCTGCTAACCGGAACGTCTGCTTAGTACTCACCACTCTTCTTTCTTCTGGCTCTGTTAGGGGTGGAGGTGTGTTGCGGGAATGTACGCTCGCCGTGGTGGGGCTTGCGAATAGTTCTTCAGGAGCTAGTGTCCTGTCAGCGGGGAATGGAACCATTAAGCCTTCAAGAGGTTGGGCTGCCCCGCCACCCCCCCCCCCCCCCCCCCTAAGTCTCACGAAGCAGGCAGGCTGGTGGCATCCAGTCCTGCCTGAAAATAACAAACATCTAAAATAAATGCAGAAAACTCTTCAGGAGCTTCCAGAGACATGACCGGCTCATTTTCTAAACTGAGTCTTGTAGGGGGGGGGGGGCATAGAGGGAGGAGCCAGCGCACTATGAAATTCTAAAAGTGCCCAAGGCTCCTAGTGGACCAGTCTATACCCCATGGTACTAAATGGATTCCAGTATCTCCTAGGACGTAAGAGAAAAAGGCAGTAGTTTCTTTATGGTGTGAAGAAGTTTGTTGTATGCAAGGGATTAAATAGGCATCTAAGTATGTAGAAATTGGTTGGTAGAGTGTCCCCCTGTCAGAAATAATTGGTCTGCCAGATGGGTCACTCAACCTATTATGCACATTCAGTACCGTTTAAAAGATAGGTTCAATAGGATAATCAACACATAGGGCTTTCCTTAATTAGAATGAAAAAAAAAAATAAGATTTTACTTACCGATAAATCTATTTCTCGTAGTCCGTAGTGGATGCTGGGACTCCGTAAGGACCATGGGGAATAGCGGCTCCGCAGGAGACAGGGCACAATAATAAAAGCTTAAGGATCAGGTGGTGTGCACTGGCTCCTCCCCCTATGACCCTCCTCCAAGCCTCAGTTAGGATACTGTGCCCGGACGAGCGTACATAATAAGGAAGGATATTGAATCCCGGGTAAGACTCATACCAGCCACACCAATCACACCGTACAACTCGTGATCTGAACCCAGTTAACAGTATGATAAACGCAAAGGAGCCTCTGAAAAGATGGCTCACAACAATAATAACCCGAATTTTTGTAACAATAACTATATACAAGTATTGCAGACAATCCGCACTAGGGATGGGCGCCCAGCATCCACTACGGACTACGAGAAATAGATTTATCGGTAAGTAAAATCTTATTTTCTCTGACGTCCTAGTGGATGCTGGGACTCCGTAAGGACCATGGGGATTATACCAAAGCTCCCAAACGGGCGGGAGAGTGCGGATGACTCTGCAGCACCGAATGAGAGAACTCCAGGTCCTCCTCAGCCAGGGTATCAAATTTGTAGAATTTAGCAAACGTGTTTGCCCCTGACCAAGTAGCTGCTCGGCAAAGTTGTAAAGCCGAGACCCCTCGGGCAGCCGCCCAAGATGAGCCCACTTTCCTTGTGGAATGGGCTTTTACTGATTTTGGCTGTGGCAATCCTGCCACAGAATGTGCAAGCTGAATTGTACTACAAATCCAACGAGCAATAGTCTGCTTAGAAGCAGGAGCACCCAGCTTGTTGGGTGCATACAGGATAAACAGCGAGTCAGATTTTCTGACTCCAGCCGTCCTGGAAACATATATTTTCAAGGCCCTGACAACGTCAAGCAACTTAGAATCCTCTAAGTCCCTAGTAGCAGCAGGTACCACAATAGGTTGGTTCATGTGAAATGCAGAAACCACCTTAGGTAGAAATTGAGGACGAGTCCTCAATTCCGCCCTGTCAGAATGAAAAATTAAGTAAGGGCTTTTATATGATAAAGCCGCCAATTCTGACACACGCCTGGCTGAAGCCAAGGCTAACAGCATCGACACCTTCCATGTGAGATATTTTAAGTCCACAGTGGAAAGTGGTTCAAACCAATGTGACTTTAGAAAACTCAACACAACATTGAGATCCCAAGGTGCCACTGGAGGCACAAAAGGAGGCTGTATGTGCAGCACCCCTTTTACAAATGTCTGAACTTCAGGTACTGAAGCCAGTTCTTTCTGGAAGAAAATCGACAGGGCCGAAATTTGAACCTTAATGGATCCTAATTTTAGGCCCATAGACAGTCCTGTTTGCAGGAAATGAAGGAAACGACCCAGTTGAAATTCCTCTGTAGGGGCCTTCTTGGCCTCACACCACGCAACATATTTACGCCAAATGCGGTGATAATGTTTTGCGGTTACGTCCTTCCTGGCTTTGACCAGAGTAGGGATGACTTCTTCTGGAATGCCTTTTTCCTTCAGGATCCGGCGTTCAACCGCCATGCCGTCAAACGCAGCCGCGGTAAGTCTTGGAACAGACAAGGCCCCTGCAGTAGCAGGTCCTTTCTTAGAGGTAGAGGCCACGGTTCGTCCGTGAGCATCTCTTGAAGTTCCGGGTACCAAGTCCTTCTTGGCCAATCCGGAACCACGAGTATAGTTCTTACTCCTCTCCTTCTTATGATTCTCAGTACTTTTGGTATGAGAGGCAGAGGAGGGAACACATACACTGACTGGTACACCCACGGCGTTACCAGAGCGTCCACCGCTATTGCCTGAGGGTCCCTTGACCTGGCGCAATATCTGTCCAGTTTTTTGTTTAGACGTGACGCCATCATGTCCACCTTTGGTTTTTCCCAACGGTTTACAATCAGGTGGAAGACTTCTGGGTGAAGTCCCCACTCTCCCGGGTGAAGGTCGTGTCTGCTGAGGAAGTCTGCTTCCCAGTTGTCCACTCCCGGAATGAACACTGCTGACAGTGCTATCACATGATTTTCCGCCCAGCGAAGAATCCTTGCAGCTTCTGCCATTGCCCTCCTGCTTCTCGTGCCGCCCTGTCTGTTTACGTGGGCGACTGACGTGATGTTGTCCGATTGGATCAACACCGCCTGACCCTGAAGCAGAGGTTTTGCTTGACTTAGGGCATTGTAAATGGCCCTTAGTTCCAGAATGTTTATATGAAGAGATGTTTCCATGCTTGACCACAAGCCCTGGAAATTCCTTCCCTGTGTGACTGCTCCCCAGCCTCTCAGGCTGGCATCCGTGGTTACCAGGATCCAATCCTGAATGCCAAATCTGCGGCCCTCTAGTAGATGAGCACTCTGCAGCCACCACAGGAGAGACACCCTTGTCCTTGGCGACAGGGTTATCCGCTGATGCATCTGAAGATGTGATCCGGACCATTTGTCCAGTAGATCCCACTGAAACGTTCTTGCATGGAATCTTCCGAATGGAATCGCTTCGTAAGAAGCCACCATTTTTCCCAGGACCCTCGTGCACTGATGCACTGAGACCTGGCCCGGTTTTAGGAGGTTCCTGACTAGCTCGGATAACTCCCTGGCCTTCTCCTCCGGGAGAAACACCTTCTTCTGGACTGTGTCCAGAATCATTCCTAGGAACAGTAGACGTGTCGTTGGAATCAGCTGTGATTTTGGAATATTTAGAATCCACCCGTGCTGACGTAACACTACCTGAGATAGTGCCACTCCGACTTCTAACTGTTCCCTGGACCTTGCCCTTATCAGGAGATCGTCCAAGTAAGGGATAATTAAGATGCCTTTTCTTCGTAGAAGAATCATCATTTCGGCCATTAGCTTGGTAAAGACCCGAGGTGCCGTGGACAATCCAAACGGCAGCGTCTGAAACTGATAATGACAGTTTTGTACTACAAACCTGAGGTACCCTTGGTGAGAAGGGTATATTGGGACGTGGAGATAAGCTTCTTTGATGTCCAGAGACACCATATAGTCCCCTTCTTCCAGGTTCGCTATCACTGCTCTGAGTGAC
The DNA here is from genome assembly GCF_028390025.1 of Pseudophryne corroboree. Lineage (NCBI taxonomy): Eukaryota > Metazoa > Chordata > Amphibia > Anura > Myobatrachidae > Pseudophryne > Pseudophryne corroboree. The sequence continues at coordinate 946,440,784 of NC_086444.1, read as the reverse complement.
TCCATCTTGAATTTGAACCTTTTTATGTAAGTGTTCAAGGATTTCAGATTTAAAATTGGTCTCACCGAGCCGTCTGGCTTCGGTACCACAAACAGCGTGGAATAATACCCCTTTCCCTGTTGTAGGAGGGGTACCTTGATTATCACCTGCTGGGAATACAGCTTGTGAATGGCTTCCAAAACTGCCTCCCTGTCGGAGGGAGACTTTGGTAAAGCAGACTTCAGGAACCGACGAGGGGGAAACGCCTCGAATTCCAGTTTGTACCCCTGCGATACTACCTGTAGAATCCAGGGATCCACTTGCGAGTGAGCCCACTGCGCGTTGAAATTCTTGAGACGGGCCCCCACCATGTCTGAGTCTGCTTGTAAAGCCCCAGCGTCATGCTGAAGACTTGGCAGAAGCAGGGGAGGGCTTCTGCTCCTGGGAAGCGGCTGCATGGTGCAGTCTTTTTCCTCTTCCTCTGCCCCGGGGCAGAAAAGAGTGGCCTTTTGCTCGCTTGTACTTATGGGAACGAAAGGACTGAGTTTGAAAAGACGGTGTCTTTTTCTGCTGATGTGAAGTGACCTGGGGTAAAAAGGTGGATTTTCCAGCCGTTGCCGTGGCCACCAGGTCCGATAGACCAGCCCCAAATAACTCCTCCCCTTTATACGGCAATACTTCCATGTGCCGTTTGGAATCCGCATCCCCTGACCACTGTCGCGTCCATAATGCTCTTCTGGCAGAGATGGACATAGCACTTACTCTTGATGCCAGGGTGCAAATATCCCTCTGTGCATCACGCATATATAGCAATGCATCCTTTAAATGTTCTATAGTTAACAAAATATTGTCCCTATCCAGGGTATCAATATTCTCAGTCAGGGAATCCGACCATGCGACTCCAGCACTGCACATCCAGGCTGAGGCGATTGCTGGTAGCAGTATAACACCAGTATGTGTGTATATACTTTTTAGGATATTTTCCAGCCTTCTATCAGCTGGTTCTTTGAGGGTGGCCGTATCAGGAGACGGTAACGCTACTTGTTTAGATAAACGTGTGAGCGCCTTGTCTACCCTAGGGGGTGTTTCCCAACGCGCCCTAACCTCTGGCGGGAAAGGATATAGTGCTAATAATTTATTAGAAATTAGCAGTTTTTTATCGGGGGAAACCCACGCTTTATCACACACCTCATTTAATTCATCTGACTCAGGAAAAACTATTGGTAGTTTTTTCACACCCCACATAATACCCTTTTTTGTGGTATTTGTAGTGTCAGAAATGTTCAATGCCTCCTTCATTGCCGTGATCATGTAACGTGTGGCCCTACTGGACATTACGTTTGTCTCGTCACCGTCGACACTAGACTCAGTATCTGTGTCTGGGTCTGTGTCGACCCACTGAGGTAACGGGCGTTTTAGGGCCCCTGACGGTGTCTGAGACGCCTGGACAGGCACTAATTGATTTGCCGGCTGTCTCATGTCGTCAACAGTTTTTTGCAAAGTGCTGACATTATCACTTAATTGTTTCAATACAATCATCCAGTCAGGTGTCGACTCCCTAGGGGGTGACATCACTAACACAGGCAACTGCTCCGCCTCCACATCATTTTCCTCCTCATACATGTCGACACACGTGTACCGACACACAGCACACACACCGGGAATGCTCTGATAGTGGACAGGACCCCACTTAGCCCTTTGGAGAGACAGAGGGAGAGTCTGCCAGCACACACCCAGCGCTATATATATATACAGGGATAACCTTATATAAGTGTTACTCCCTTATAGCTGCTGTTTATATCGTTATTTGCTGCCAAAAGTGCCCCCCCTTCTCTTTTTTACCCTGATTCTGAAGCAGGACTGCAGGGGAGAGTCAGGGAGCCGTCCTTCCAGCGGAGCTGTGAGGGAAAATGGCGCTTGTGTGCTGAGGAGATAGGCTCCGCCCCTTCACGACGTCCTTATCTCCCGCTTTTTTGTGTAAAAATGGCAGGGGTTAAAATACATCCATATAGCCCAGGAGCTATATGTGATGTATTCTTTTTGCCACCTAAGGTATATTCTGTTATATTGCGTCTCAGGGCGCTCCCCCCCCAGCGCCCTGCACCCTCAGTGACCGGAGTGTGAAGTGTGCTGAGAGCAATGGCGCACAGCTGCGGTGCTGTGCGCTACCTTAGTCTGAAGACAGGATGTCTTCTGCCGCCGATTTCACCGGACCTCTTCGTCTTTTCTGGCTCTGTAAGGGGGACGGCGGCGCGGCTCCGGTGACCCATCCAGGCTGTACCTGTGATCGTCCCTCTGGAGCTAATGTCCAGTAGCCTAAGAAGCCCAATCCACTCTGCACGCAGGTGAGTTCGCTTCTTCTCCCCTTAGTCCCACGATGCAGTGAGCCTGTTGCCAGCAGGACTCACTGAAAATAAAAAACCTAAACTAAACTTTTATTCTAAGCAGCTCAGGAGAGCCACCTAGATTGCACCCTTCTCGGCCGTGCACAAAAATCTAACTGAGGCTTGGAGGAGGGTCATAGGGGGAGGAGCCAGTGCACACCACCTGATCCTTAAGCTTTTATTATTGTGCCCTGTCTCCTGCGGAGCCGCTATTCCCCATGGTCCTTACGGAGTCCCAGCATCCACTAGGACGTCAGAGAAAAAAGGAAAAAGGAATCAGGAATCCTTCCTAAGGCGCTGCACAAGAGCAGCAAATAGACAGTACCAGATAGGACACCAACCTATAAATACAATACGTAGCAAAGAAAAGGTACAATCTCACTTTTTGCGCTCCGTTTGTCCCTTCACTTGAGTTGTCCTCACACAGATATCAGGGTTTACATGGACTACATACGGCTGTTTGTTTAGCGTGTAGCCACGGAGATGGTTATGTGATTATCGGGTGTGACGCATGCTAGATTAGGGGAGGTAGCGTGTGTCACGTGATCCTGACTTGGGAAGTTCCGGCCAGGTTGCTATGACAGCGGTACGCGCTGTCGGATAGTGGACGTAAGACACATGACCTGTTCTCATTACGCACGCTAGATTAGGGTAGGTAGCGTGTGTCACGTGATCCTGACTCGGGAAGTTCCGGCCAGGTTGCTATGACAGCGGGACGCGCTGTCAGATAGTGGACGGAGGACATGTGACCTGTTCTCATTAATAGTCCGGATATGTTACCATGGCGATAGGCCGCAGGAGTATATAGTTAGGAGAATTTAAGCACGGAGTTGGTGCCAATTATGTAAATAAACCCCAAATGGTTTACATCTTATTGGTGCATTTAAATGTCCATCAAGTGAGATTCTAATCCATTGGTTAAAAACACATTAGTTCTCTGCTACTGTCAAAGTCAAAAATATTACATAGAGAGAACATACAAACTGCACACATTTAAGTCGCTATACTTGCAAATATGCGCAGCGAGCACAGCAATATATGGTAACACACGCATTTACACGGACATGGCACAGAGATGGATTCGACACTTATTTCATACAGTACATAATTATAATAATATCAAGCACCAGACATCATGGAGATTTAAAATTACCTAATTAATTAATGTCATGAATGTGTATTATTTGAACAGAACCAGATACACCCGTCATGTTTACTATTGAAACAAGCAGATTGGTGTGTAGATTAATTTGATACTTGTTGTGAAGTTGTGGGACATTGCAGCGGATAGTTAAGATTATATGTATAAAAGCTAAAATCACTTTGTTAGAACAATGAATGATACAGTGAACAGGAACTCAAGCCAACCCTTTTGGCAGTTTTCAGGGCTGAACCTGATCAGCATATACAAAGAGAATAGTGACTCAATCATGAAGGAGAGAGAGAGACCCCTCCCCCAGGAACTAGTCACAGGAAAGTAGTTCCTGGCTAGAGAAGAGGTCAGGGTTCAGTTGCTTGTGTTCTCAGAGGACAGATGTACTGTAGCTACACACAGCTACAAAGCTCTCAAAAGCATGGCTGGATCATCACCAGGACTGACCACCTTACGAAGGCTAAGTATTGAATCCACATGGCTTAATGGCATAGAATAGTTTAAATATGTGTTTGAGGTAAAGTAGTTGTGAAATGATTGGTATAGAATAGTTGGTTTGGAGATACAAATGGCTTAAGGTTAATGATGCTTGTGCAGTTGTGTGATTGTTGGGTGTTTGTGTTGATACTCTATGAAATCTGTAATGAATTGGAACAGTAGACAATCTGTAGCATAGCATTTCCTGGTATACATTTATGGATGGTGATTTATAACAGATTATAGTAGTTTTACATGATGCATCTTGCTGAAGGTTTGAAGTCAAAACATACTTCCTTTTGTTACAGTAGTCACGTGCTTGTAGCAATGGCAGGCTGATACTTGTGGTTACCTGGTGATCTGGTGTTGTGATGGTTCATATAACATGGACTGTATGCAATAAACTGAGGTTGTTTGGTATGTGAAATTGAATAAGATGGTTCTAGGAAGTTGGATTGGAATGTGGAATATAATTAGTTGGTTTGTAGAAGATGGCTGCTGCTGGGTGTTTTCTCCTCCCCCTTTGAACCATGTGTTGCAGTCTTTGGAATCATGGGAGTTTTTCCCAAAATGGAGTCTAGCTTCTGTCCCATGCGGTATTGTAGGGACCATTGTGTTGTTGCTGGGTGTTGTGTATATAGGGACAGCCAGCCTGGGTAAGCTCAAGTATTCTCTCCACAAAGATTCTCAGCATGGACTAACTGCGCAGCGATTGTTTCTCACATGTGTAAGTTTCTCTGCAACCATATTGTCTTTATTGTTATTATAAGCCATTCTTTCTCTCTCTCTCTTTCCCCTTAAATGTAATTGTGCAGCTATTGTATTTTATGTGTAGTGATTCGGTTAGGTATTCTATGTTATTTTGGTAGTGTATAACTTGTATTGTTTATTCTTTTGCAATTGAGCGTTCATTCTCTTCCTTAAAGGCGTTAGAACCTTAGAACGGTATTTGATTGATTATTATATTGCTAAAGGGTTCTCAGAGCATCACAGCCGCTCATACAGCTTTTAAGCTAACAAGGTTACACTGCATTACATCTACACATTATCACTGCACAAAGGTTTACAGTATAAGTACATTCCTTAAGGTATAGTTATTCTAGTTTAATTCTGTAAGTATCTGCAACGCCTGTGTTCACACCCTGTGCACAGCGTCTGCTACGCTAAGGGCGTACCCTTGCGGTACTTTTTGCGCCAATTGCGTACTGTGTCTCCTAATCTTTTAGAGTGTTTTAAATAGGATAAATATATAGGCTTTGTCAATTGAGGGCTCCTCCGGTCTTCACATATCTGCACTAGGTAATTTTAGCAGACATTATCGGTCAGCAAAGGGCGGAAAAGGTAGTATCCCTCGTTAAACCGTTTGGAGGTCGGGGATACTGCAGTGCTGACCAGTTAATTGTCTGCTTCACTTGGTAAGGAGTGCTGAGGGAATTCGGGAACTGGAAGGTAGGAACAGTACGTTATTGTCTTTGTAAATCTGGTTTTTATTTCTATTTGGTGCCAACTACACACGCAGATTGGATGGTTTGTCTGTTTAAATAGGTTTAAAATTATTTTTAATCGCTCTGCATAGCGTGATAACTAAAAGGAGCTGGCATGATGATTTTCTTTGTGACAAATGGTCTGTCCACCATTTTGTGTAAACCTCATGGGAGGTGAAAGGGGGAGGAGCAGCGGCCATTTTGGGAAGGTCAATTTTTTATTTTTTTCCCCTAAGCGGCTGATTTTCAGTTGACTCAGGAAATAATCAGCCATCCATTGTCAAAAAGAAATCATCATTTAATGAGGGTTTTTTTTTTATGCATTTATTTAATCTATATCATAGTCAATCATAAGTAATAGTGATTGGTACTTATATGTAATATCTATATGCGTGTGCTTACATCAATGTATGTTATTAGATTAAATTTAGAATTGCATGTTCATTTGTGTAATTTTCACATCTCACCTTCCTTTTTGCCATTTGCATTGATAACGTGCTAAGAAAGATTTGTTGCTATTGGTAGTTAAAAAGAGTAAAAGTAATACATTAAGGGGTAATTTGTAAAGCACGCACACAGCTTAGCCTAAGATACAAGGAAAGACCTGTGTGGTGCTCGGTAGATGATTACAATTAAAGATCATCTACATTGATAAACGTGTTAATTGTATTTCTGTGGACATATCTGGCTGGCATACACGTGTTTCAAACAAAAGGGTGAGACAAGTGTACGCAACACAAAGGCCGACGCACGTAGCGTATATTACGCAACGGAGCGTCCGGGTACGCCCACATAATTCAAATCACACGATAGTATTATTTTTAACAGGCGAAAAGGAGGCAACGCGATAAATAGCGCAAGACAATTTTAGTGTCCAAAATTTTAAGCTAATAGATCCTTCTCCAATTTGCGACTCATCTGGTCTAGACTGTTACTGAATGAAAGGAATTTCTGCGCAGAAATAAAATTAAAGTGTATATGTGGTGAGTGTTTGTATATATAAGTTTCTACAATTTTTGGGTTAAACCACAAGAAGTCGAGTTCTCGTGAGGTACATACATGTAAGTGACGTGCATGGTGGCTTGGGAGGCATCCCTTGTTAAACATAAATTTGAGCATTAGAGTATAGCAGACCAGGAGGTCTACTGTAGCACAGACCAGGAGGTCCGGAACAGACCAGGAGGTCTAGGTACAGCAGACTAGGAAGTCCGCTATAGAGAAAAGTAGCACAACACCAGGAAGGGTTGGTGCGGAACCCATATAGGCCATTAAAGCTCTGGCTGAAGGAATTCGCAGCCGAAATTTTCAATTCCACTGGTCGCTCCGCACATAAGATTAGTTGCTTATGTGCAGAACGATTGTACCGCACGTAATTGTGTGCATTAGTTAGTAACCTGACCAGTACCATTTGCGTACGAAAGGGGTCATAAACGCTATTTGTACACTCTAACGTGATTTGTGTAATTTTTTATTTTATTTTAAGGGAGGTTCGCTGGTCACTCAGGAACTATCCAGCAACCAATAGTTACTGGAAAGGGTTAAGTGCTCTGCGGATCACACTCGCATGTTCCAGTAAGTAGCGGTTCAGGTCGCAGGGGCCCTAGGTCGAGTACGCCAGCGCTAAGGCAGTGTGTGGGCGTATTGGTCGGCGTGGGCGAGTGAGTGGAGTACTCGGTAAACTGCCACCGTCGGCCTACCCCGAACATCTTGGTTTTGTAAGGGTTCGCTGAAGACCCTGATTTGAAGATCAGAGGTAGTGAAAGCAACACCTGCAAGTATGGGGGCCAGTTGTTCAGGTAGGGGGCGATCAACCTCGGTTCGGGTTGATTCAGTAAACCGGCCAATCGGGTCGGCAAGGTACGTAATGTGTGAAAAATACGGTTCACACACAGAGGTTTTATGTGATGAATGGGAAAGAATGACTGTGCATGACGGGGAGAAGTTTCCCCGGGTAGGTAGCTTTAGCCCAGATGTGTTACAAAATCTAAGGAGAAGGATATGTCTCATTAAATCTGCAAAGAGACGGATCAAACATTATGATTATTTAATATTGTGGCAACAGGAAAGTGAAATGCAAAGAGAGACATGGCAATGGAGAGGATTATGGTTGCAGAGAATGGCGCGATGGTGTACGATAAAAATGCACTTAGTAACTGTATTAAGAATGAAAGTAACAAATGTAATAATGTTTATAAAAATTAAAGTGTCAAAATTACAAATGTTAACCTGTGCAAGTCGCACCCCATGTTAAACTCCCCTCAGGATTACCAGCGAGAAGGTGAAACCAACACGATGTCAACACTCTACCCAGCAGTCATCATACGAGACACCCAGAGGGACACGGCCAAGTTGGTAAAGGCAATAGCAGAACCCCCTAACGGAGGGTCAGGTGAGGTCGTGTCAACAGGTAAGTACGGTATTGTATGTTACTCACAGACAAATGCATCTTACACCAAAGAGTTAACACAAAATAGCATAATGGAACAAAATCCTGTCAGGGTGAACACAATATATTAAAACAAATGTACACTACAGGAAAGTAGCAGTTTAGGTGTTAATAAATGGTTTAAAGGAAGTATTAAGAACGAGTATACAAGGCTCTCTACCTAACTGGAGAAATAACTCAGTAACTGCATTAAGGAACTCTGCTGTTGGGCATGAGCAAAACATCATCAAGCACAGGGAAACAAAGAAGCCCCAGATCCCTGTGGGTAAGTCAAAGGTGAAAAGGTGTTATAATTGCCAGAAGGAAGGTCATTTTGCAAGAGATTGTAGATCAAGAAGTAGACCAAATTCATATAAACCCCCTAGACAAAGATATGAGCAAAGTTATGACACACCAAATTGTAATCAGGGACCACATAGGAAGGAGTTGGGGCCGTACCTGTAACATGCAATCAGGAAAGGTGATCATTAGGACTGATAGTAAGCCTGAGGTTACAGTTAATGAAATGGGAGGTCAGTTCCTTGCAGGCACAAGGACGGCCGGGTAGACGTTGTAATTTATCTGTAAATGTTCTTTTCCCCATCTCTGACGTTCACCACAACCGCTCCAACATCACCTGACTACTTGGTCTTTGCAGAAGTCTACCAAACCCCAGCATGACCTACCCGCATCAATGTATCCTGGCCAGATACAAAGGGTGGAGTATGGAGGTGCTGGTGGGAGGGACTGCGCAAGGATACCATTGGACATGTAGATATGACAGCCTGATGATGAACGGCAGATCTGACAATGTTTTTTTTTCTCTCCTGAAAAAAAAAAATGTTTGAAAAATGTTTTTTTCTGTTGTTGTTTATTGTTGATTTATGTGATGCATATATATATGAACGGTTCTCTCTCTCTCGTTGTTTTTTTCTCTCTCTCTTCTTTCTCATGTTCTCATGTTTTAAAGATGGTATGTCACACATCAGTTAGATAAATGGTAATGCAAGATTTATTCTCCTTACAGAAAGAGCACTGAGCTAGAAGAAATATTGTATCACCAGAATGTTTAGAAGACTGAGAGACAGCACCTTTGAGATGACAGCAGAACAAGAAGAACAACAAGACTAGAGAACTAATTATCGTAACAAGTTTCTCTCCCCCTCAAACTGTTTTCCTGTACCCCCATTACAAATTTCTCCTTTTCTCCTCCTGTAAGATGGACTCGCCTCAAGAGACTGTGATCCGTGTTTTCATGTTGACCCTGATGTTGACCAGAGCAGTCTGTTTCGGTGAGAGTACCAGTGAGGTCGAGAAAGGATCCAGAATGGGTTTCTGATGACTGAGACGGAGGTGTAAATTTCCAATAGCAACACAATCACCAAGCAAAGGCGAGTACCGGAAACGATCTAGCAGCCATGTTATTTGTAAACATTGTGAAGGATTGTTAGCTGAAAAGAGAACTGTATCTGTAGACTCTGTGACAGCGTAGTAGAGGATGGGTGCATCAAGAAATGTCAGTCCAGTTTTAACATTAACATGGACCGGCACCCATAGAGTGACTATCACTCCTTAGTGGGTAAAGTGTTAAATCAGACAGATTGCTGGGTATGCTCTCAAGTACCTCAAGGCCATAGTAAATCAGGTTTAGTACCATTCCCTTTAACGATAGGGGAGGTACTTGAGTTAAGTGGTGGGAGACCGGTGGACAAGAGGTTTAATATCTCTAGTCCTCCTAGTTTGAAGCTCCACCAATACCATGTGGATAGGTCCTTAGTGTGTTTTAACATTTCCAATCCCCGAAAGCCGGGAAATTGGGAAGTGTCATGGAATAACAAAACCATGACCTTTTCATATAGAGCCGATAGAATGCCTACAGATATAGAGCTTATACGCCTCATAGCCGGTAGTGGAAAATCTTTCCGATATAGGTACACCTTGGGAAATAGGATCATGAGAGTTGGAGAGGTATCACCAGGATACTGTGCACATATCATACAAACGAATACGTGTACTAGACAGATGGGAGAGTTAGGGTTAGGAGATTTCATATGGAAAATGTGTAATATGGTTATGTCCTACTCGGTCCCATATGTCCTCCCCGATGATGCATATTTCATATGCGGGAGGAAGGCGTATAAGTGGCTGGCCCCAAACTCAGAAGGATTGTGTTATATTGGAAAAGTACTGCCTGAGGTAATGACTGTATCGCATACCAAAATGAAAGATATTCACCGTGGTGCCCAAGCTCTTTACACTCACACTCATTACGAGCACGTAGTTAAAAGGCAACTGACAGTAAGGGCAGAGCATCCGGCCTCTGACCTGATCCATGAATCCACCGGGATTCAGGTTCTACTCGCGTTAGACATCACTCGCACCGCCAGAGGAGTGTTGAATTATAGATATATATCAGCGCTTGCAAATTTATTAGACAATATCACTGAAATGTATGACGACACTTTTAGGTATACCGGAAGGGAGCTCCAAGCTTATAAAACAGAACTGGTTCAGCATAGGATGGTTCTTAATTATCTCACAGCAGTGACAGGCGGATATTGTGTCACACTGGCAACGCAGTACGGCGTAAAATGCTGCACTTTATATTACGAATAGCACCGAGGACCCGGTCGAGGTCATAGACCAAAAGATGGACGACATTCTCCAATTAAAGTGGGAATTCCGCAGGAGACACAATCTCACCCTTGCTGCTGTGGGTAATGAGCTGACCGGTTGGGTGTCATGGTTGAACCCGCGAAATTGGTTCTCTGGTTTAGGAGAATGGGCTCAAGGAATTATAATGGATGTAGGGAAATTTCTTCTGTGTATCTTGGGTGTTGTCATATCGATTGGTTTGATATTTAGATGCGTTCAGGCTTTAACGAAGTGTAAACGAAGTACTAAGGTGATGAGTCTAAGGAGTGAGGATATTGTAATTCCAATGGATTTGATTTATGACCCAACGATAGAGACAATGTTGTGATGAAAATGTGATTCCACGGTCCGTTTCTTTCACCCGTTTCTCCTTTGTTTCTTTCCAAGGTGAAAAGACATCCGCTTGAAAGAAGAATTTGACATCCGCTTGAAAGAAGAATTTGACAACCTTGTACACAGACAACAGATGGACTATGCCATAGACCCCCTTATCCCTAGTCACGTTAATTTTACGCTAGCCCAACATTTTTTGTAAGTCTATGGACATTGACAAAGCTTTTGCTCGCACTTTTGACAAAAGCCCAAAGAGACTACAGTCAACATGTACATCAAGACAAGACATCAGACAAGACTCCAATCAACGAATGTATATTAACCTCACATAGAATACCACTGCATTTACCATAATTATTTCTTATCTTCATCTCTACAACCTTCAGGTAATAACACACATAGTCGATAGGGAATACAGGCACAGATATCAGCACTCACATATCCCCCCATTCATGTATCATCAACTAAAATGTGCTCCCCCATTTTGTTGCAACCAAAAGCCGAAAAGAGCTCGGTAAAGTTTGACAGCCCATCCACAGACCCTTAATACGGGATAAGAAGGAATTCAAATGTATACTTTGCAATACCTCGAAGCTTGATTTAAAACACGTACGGCACGATGATACATGACCCCCCAAACATGGATTCATACACACATGCTTCTGCTATCTCACTAGGTCATACCCTTTTCCCACCTTCTTCTCTCCTCCCTTACCCAATCATAGAAATGTATTTACATATGACATATATTTTTCTCTTTTTGAAATGTTTTAGGAAGTGGCAGTTATTGGTGACTGCCAAAGGGTGGACTGTCAAAGTCAAAAATATTACATAGAGAGAACATACAAACTGCACACATTTAAGTCGCTATACTTGCAAATATGCGCAGCGAGCACAGCAATATATGGTAACACACGCATTTACACGGACATGGCACAGAGATGGATTCGACACTTATTTCATACAGTACATAATTATAATAATATCAAGCACCAGACATCATGGAGATTTAAAATTACCTAATTAATTAATGTCATGAATGTGTATTATTTGAACAGAACCAGATACACCCGTCATGTTTACTATTGAAACAAGCAGATTGGTGTGTAGATTAATTTGATACTTGTTGTGAAGTTGTGGGACATTGCAGCGGATAGTTAAGATTATATGTATAAAAGCTAAAATCACTTTGTTAGAACAATGAATGATACAGTGAACAGGGAACTCAAGCCAACCCTTTTGGCAGTTTTCAGGGCTGAACCTGATCAGCATATACAAAGAGAATAGTGACTCAATCATGAAGGAGAGAGAGAGACCCCTCCCCCAGGAACTAGTCACAGGAAAGTAGTTCCTGGCTAGAGAAGAGGTCAGGGTTCAGTTGCTTGTGTTCTCAGAGGACAGATGTACTGTAGCTACACACAGCTACAAAGCTCTCAAAAGCATGGCTGGATCATCACCAGGACTGACCACCTTGCGAAGGCTAAGTATTGAATCCACATGGCTTAATGGCATAGAATAGTTTAAATATGTGTTTGAGGTAAAGTAGTTGTGAAATGATTGGTATAGAATAGTTGGTTTGGAGATACAAATGGCTTAAGGTTAATGATGCTTGTGCAGTTGTGTGATTGTTGGATGTTTGTGTTGATACTCTATGAAATCTGTAATGAATTGGAACAGTAGACAATCTGTAGCATAGCATTTCCAGGTATACATTTATGGATGGTGATTTATAACAGATTATAGTAGTTTTACATGATGCATCTTGCTGAAGGTTTGAAGTCAAAACATACTTCCTTTTGTTACTGTAGTCATGTGCTTGTAGCAATGGCAGGCTGATACTTGTGGTTACCTGGTGATCTGGTGTTGTGATGGTTCATATAACATGGACTGTATGCAATAAACTGAGTTTGTTTGGTATGTGAAATTGAATAAGATGGTTCTAGGAAGTTGGATTGGAATGTGGAATATAATTAGTTGGTTTGTAGAAGATGGCTGCTGCTGGGTGTTTTCTCCTCCCCCTTTGAACCATGTGTTGCAGTCTTTGGAATCATGGGAGTTTTTCCCAAAATGGAGTCTAGCTTCTGTCCCATGCGGTATTGTAGGGACCATTGTGTTGTTGCTGGGTGTTGTGTATATAGGGACAGCCAGCCTGGGTAAGCTCAAGTATTCTCTCCACAAAGATTCTCAGCATGGACTAACTGCGCAGCGATTGTTTCTCACATGTGTAAGTTTCTCTGCAACCATATTGTCTTTATTGTTATTATAAGCCATTCTTTCTCTCTCTCTCTCTCTTTCCCCTTAAATGTAATTGTGCAGCTATTGTATTTTATGTGTAGTGATTCGGTTAGGTATTCTATGTTATTTTGGTAGTGTATAACTTGTATTGTTTATTCTTTTGCAATTGAGCGTTCATTCTCTTCCTTAAAGGCGTTAGAACCTTAGAACGGTATTTGATTGATTATTATATTGCTAAAGGGTTCTCAGAGCATCACAGCCGCTCATACAGCTTTTAAGCTAACAAGGTTACACTGCATTACATCTACACATTATCACTGCACAAAGGTTTACAGTATAAGTACATTCCTTAAGGTATAGTTATTCTAGTTTAATTCTGTAAGTATCTGCAACGCCTGTGTTCACACCCTGTGCACAGCGTCTGCTACGCTAAGGGCGTACCCTTGCGGTACTTTTTGCGCCAATTGCGTACTGTGTCTCCTAATCTTTTAGAGTGTTTTAAATAGGATAAATATATAGGCTTTGTCACTACTTAAGGTAGGTCAGTTTGGGATTCATTTCATCCAGCTGACCCTATGTGAGAGGCTGCACGCCAGTGGTATGTTCTATGTCATGTTTTTATGGGAATTTTATATATATGGAAAAGTCTCTTATTGATGTCTTTTGTATTATAGTTAAACACACTGTCTAATCTTGATAAAGACGCCACCGTGCGTTGATACAGTGTTACATTGATGTCTTAAAACCTACATATCCACTGAGGGGAACATATGACATTGTAATTTCCGGATTTTACTCTGTCAGCTGAAGTCCATCTCTGTTTCCCAATTTGGGTATGACTGTTTGTCTGTTTGTATTTTTTAAGAAATAAAAAGGGTTTGGTTTGCCCTAATTGGCCTCCCTTTTTTAATTTTCACATAATACTGCATGAGTGGTATTCATCTGCATCATATGGTTTAAGAAGAACATCATCTTCATTAAAGAAACCTTTATGGGTGTTCTACTACATTGATACAAGTAAGCATACATGTAAGAAATCTGTCAAGTCCCCATCACATCACTTTGGTGACCCTATAAGAAGGACGTCTGATCTCTTCTGGGACTATTCTCCATCACTTTTATTCCTCGTCAACACAGTGGAAAGAACTTTGTACATATACAGTATTACACTATGATATGTTTAATTCTTTGTTCCATGTAAACCCTGATATCGGTGTGAGGACAACTCAAGTGAAGGGACAAACGGAGCGCAAAATGTGAGATTGTACCTTTTCTTTGCTTTCCTTAATTAGGCCTTAGGGCTTTCCTTAGCTGTGATCCACCTAATATAAAAAAGTGCATTAAATCTAAAACTGTATCAAAACATTAAAAGCAAGCAATGGAAAGTATTTGTATCTGTATAGTTATACAATAAATGTATAATATCATTACTATTAGAGGCATGTCCAACACTGTGATCATCCTCTCAATCATTATAATCACATGATTATTCAGTTATTATAAATATATTTGATACATAAAACATAATTAAAGTTAGAAATTGGGGAGCTATACTGTAGTTACAGAAAGCACTGTATCCCCAGGGTTTCATTCAGTTCTCTGGGGACCAGTGTGTCCAATGTAAATATACATTTGCTTTATAACTGGTAATCACGATTACCGCCCCCAATAGTAGGTGCATTGTGGTCAATCATTTTTAATCTTAATCTTATGCGAATACATGACCTGCTTCTATTCAATGCCTGCTTACCAGCTGATCACTTGCTCTAGTTTCCAAGGCTGCTCTAATTGCAGAGCACTGGTTCGATAGTTAGCCATAGTGAGCAGAGGTTGGTCAATGGCAGTTGGTCTTAGGAAAGTGTGAGGTGAAGAACAGCTGAGGTGGCCATCTTGAGAGGTGGTGATATGAGGGCTGAGTGATATCAGTCTGTGCAGAAAACTAGTGACAGATGTTCAGCAAAGCCACTGGGGTGTGGGAATCAGGACTGAGAGAATATGAATAAACAGAATTTAGAGAGACTCACCCTGAAGAACTGATTATTTCGGTGAAAACACTTCAGCTGTTTAATACACTGGGGCCTATTTATCAATGAATTATAAAACTTGTTGCATATGATAAATTGTGCTCCAGCCAATCAACTCCCAACTATCATTTTTCAAACACATGAAATTTAGGAGCTGAACACATGACAGTTAGGAGCTGATTGGCTGGAGCACTATTTATCACATGCAATGAGTTTATTATTCACAACAAGTTTTGTCACTCATTGGTAAATGAGCCCCACTGTCTGTATTCACATGCCAAGTGTTATACTACTGCGTGATATGCTGACAAATTTGCAGTAACTGTATTGCTGTGACAGACTAGTACAGTAAGACTCCAAAATCTTAGAAAAAAATGATCTACTGAAAGAAAGTTTTTTGCAATGAAAGAGCCCTGTATTTCTATGCTAGCCAACGTACACAGGCCTCATCTTGCACCCAGCCACCGCAACCTCTGATTATAAAGAGCTAAGCTATAACCCTATTATTTTGCAACATCCCTGTATACTGTTATTACAGCTCAGTGTTACCTAAAGACTTTCCTCTCAAAGTAAGTGTGTGCTGTGAGCCTCTCTGTTAATAAGTGATCATTTTGAGATGCTATTAGTCCTATAGTTTTTGGCGATGGAAAGACATTGCATTTATTTTAATACTTTACTGTTAATGTTATGGAACCCTAGAGCTGGTGGGCAGGTCTTCTGCCAATAACAGCTCCCCACTGTTCCCTACATGCACTCCAGTACTTAGGTTACTGCCTGGACTTAAACCTCAAGCAGTAGGGGCTCACACAATAGGCTAGAGACCACAGGTAATAAACTGGAGTTTCACACACAAGAGCACAGAGGGTTAAGGTCAGGAGTGGGTCAGGATATCAGCCTGAATAGAGGAGGGACTATGAGGTGGAACACATGCACATTGCAGGTGACTTGTAGACAAGGTGCGGATGGTGTGTGGACACTGTGCAGTTGACACACTCTGAAAGCTGAGAGCAGGAATACTGGAATGGCAGGCAGAGGGTTAACACACTGGGACTTGAAGTGGACACAGGCAGGGCAAAGACTAGGATACAAATGGGAAATAAATCTAGCAGAGTATCCACAGGACAGGCAAGGTCTGCAGACAAGGACCAGAAGCTTATACAGACAGGCACAAGCTATTAGCGGCGGGTGTGGATCATCAAATCAACAGTATCTAGGTCGACAATGTTTAGGTTGACCACTATAGGTCGACAGTCACTAGGCCGACAGGGTTGGAAGGTCGACAGGGTTTCTAGGTCAACATGTGCTAGGTCGGCAGGTCAAAAGGTCGACATGAGGTTTTGTTTTGTGTTGTTTTCATAAAGTGACCGGGAACCCCAATTAGTGTACCGTGTTCGCTCGCCATGCTTCAGGCAACAGAAAACAAATAAGCGTTCCAATCGTAGTCCACGTGGATCGATAAGTGTGAAAAAGTAAAAAAAAATAAAAAAAATTGAAAAACTCTTGTTGACCTTTTGACCTGTCGACCTAGCACATGTTGACCTAGAAACCCTGTCGACCTAGTGACTGTCGACCTATGGTGGTTGACCTAAACATTGTCGACCTAGACAGTGTCGACCTTCAGATCGGATCCCATTAGCGGCACAGAGAGCTGAGCTGACTGGCTTATAACAGTAATGAGGAACACCATTGAGGAAAGCCATCCTTGGAGTGCTCAGTTGATTACACATACACAGTACACCGACAGAGAGCAGCTACTTTGCTAGGCACCCAGGGATGCAGTAGCTGAGCGTGCCCTGGTTGCCCAGCGACAGACGTGGACCAGCGGCCCTTGTGGCTGGAAGACGTGATGTTCAGGTGGCCACGCAACAACAGCGGCTTGTGACAGGTATTTGTCTTTTTAAATAATGTATATAGTATCTCTAGCCTTAAATAATTAGGCAACACTGGGCATACAGTACTGAATCATTCTTTTTGTGTCTGTTCTGGGTATTGTCCTTACCTTTGGGGTGTGGTACAGGAAGAGACTATCTCAGATGGTATGTAGCTAATTTTCCGACTATCAGGATCCTGGTGGTCAAATTCCTGACACCAGAATCCCAACAGTGTAAACAATGCTGGCTGTTGAAATCCCAACAGATGCCCAGTTTTCCCACTAGGTTGGTGGTCCACGCCACCACCCGAGGGGGAATAGAAGAGTGTGGCGAGCTAAGCTCACCACTGAGCCCGAATCATGTGCGAGTGGGTTCCACTGAGTGGACACGTTGCGCTCGATGACGAGATTTTGACTGTCGGGATTCTGGCATCGGTCTCCTGACCGTCAGGATCCCGACAGTCGGGAATTCACACTGAATCCTCTCAGATAAGAAACTGACCAAGATACTTTCATATTCGAAATAATAAAATACAGCAAGATTGGATATGGAAAACAACGCATGCCTGTAAGATTTATGAACAGAGGTTGGGCTAGAAAGAGTTTTAGGCAATCTACTACATCTCTGCCCATTCCCATCGCTTGTAATGGTTGCCAAGGCTTCACTTAACTTGCCTAATACCTAGTGGCTTAATATTGCTAAACAGCACTGTGATGGCCTGGTTTAGTGAATTATTTGGGATGGTTCCATGTGACTTTTTTAAGGATGTCTACAGCATACTCTCCTTGCCAGATATAGCATTAGCTTGCTGTAATACTGTGCATTTGATCTGTTTGGTTGCCTGTTTGATATTTTACTTGTATTTAACCATCCTTGTCTGCTGTATGTACTGTATATGGATCTGTGCATCTGCCCTAATCATGGCTACTGACCCTCTAGTCAGTGGCGTAACTAGACATTTTTCTCCCCCAAGCCAAAAAATTCTTCGGCGCCCCCCCCCCCCCTTCATGCTCCATAATTAGGAGCAAGAAAGGGATAAATATGCGCGCCGAAGGCGCGCGCACCAAAAAGGGGCGTGGTTTCATTGGAATGGGTGTGGTTTCGCATAAAGGGGCGTGGCATTGCAGGAAAAGACTACCTTATACCCCAGTTTTGCAACCTGCACGCCCATACGTTGGCCACCACAGGAAAGAAAAATAATCCTGATTCATGCCCCTTACATTATTTGTCATTTTTCCTCCTTATAGTAATGCCCAGTATACATTATGCCACATACTGCAATGGCCCTTAGACATTATGCAGCACACAATAATGCACATGACACAATATGCACACACTGTAATGCCCCCGACACATTATGCCACACAACGTAATGCCTGTGACACATTATGCCACACACCGTAATGCCTGTGACACATTATGACAGGAATCGCAATGCCCGTTATACATTATGCTACACACTGCAATGCCCCTGATACATTATAGCACATATAAAGTCTGTGACACATTATGACACACACCGCAATGTCCGTGATACATTATGCCACACACTGCAATGACCCTGAGACATTATACCACATATCACAATGCCCGCGATATAGTATACCATACACCGTAATGCCTGTGACACATTATGACACACACCGCAATGTCCGTGATACGTTATGCCACACACCGTAATGCCCATTACACATTAAGTCCTACAGTAAGGCTTCTAATTACTTTTCAATTACCTGCTCGTTGTCAGGGGTTTCATGCACTGGGTGTCATGCTCGTTGCCAGGGGTTTCATGCTCTTGGTTCCATGCACGGTGCCAGGGGTTTTCATGCTCAGGGTGTCATGCTCGTTGCCAGGGGTTTCATGCACTGGGTGCCATGCTCGTTGCCAGGTGTTTCATGCACTGGGTGTCATGCTCGTTGCTAGGAGGTAGTCCTTGTTGCTAGGGCTGTGCTCCCAGTGCCACATATGTCCCCAGTGCCAGATATTCCCCCACGGTGCCAGGTACTCACATGCCCCAGTGCCAAATATAGCCCCCCCATGTGCCAGGTACACATATACCTCCCCAGTGCCACATATGCCCCCAGTGCCAGATATTCCCCCCCCAGTGCCACATATGCCCCCAGTGCCAGATATGCCCCCAGTGCCATATATTCCCCCCCAGTGCCATATATGCCCCCAGTGCCAGATATTCCCCCCCAGTGCCATATATGCCCCCAGTGCCATATATGCCCCCAGTGCCAGATATTCCCCCCGTGCCATATATGCCCCCAGTGCCATATATGCCCCCAGTGCCAGATATTCCCCCCCAGTGCCACATATGCCCCCCAGTGCCACATATGCCCACAGTGCCATATATTCCCCCCCAGTGCCAAATATGCCCCCAGTGCCACATATGCCCCCAGTGCCAGATATGCCCCCAGTGCCATATATTCCCCCCCAGTGCCATATATGCCCCCAGTGCCAGATATTCCCCCCCAGTGCCATATATGCCCCCAGTGCCAGATATTCCCCCCGTGCCATATATGCCCCCAGTGCCATATATGCCCCCAGTGCCAGATATTCCCCCCCAGTGCCACATATGCCCCCCAGTGCCACATATGCCCACAGTGCCATATATTCCCCCCCAGTGCCAAATATGCCCCCAGTGCCACATATGCCCCCAGTGCCAGATATTCCCCCCCAGTGCCATATATGCCCCCAGTGCCAGATATTCCCCCCGTGCCATATATGCCCCCAGTGCCAGATATTCCCCCCCAGTGCCATATATTCCCCCAGTGCCAGATATTCCCCCCCAGTGCCATATATGCCCCAGTGCCAGATATTCCCCCCAGTGCCAGATATTCCCCTCCCAGTGCCATATATGCCCCCAGTGCCAGATATTCCCCAGATATTCCCCCCCAGTGCCATATATGCCCCAGTGCCAGATATTCCCCCCCAGTGCCATATATGCCCCAGTGCCAGATATTCCCCCCAGTGCCAGATATCCCCCCCCCAGTGCCATATATGCCCCCAGTGCCAGATATTCCCCCCCAGTGCCATATATGCCCCAGTGCCAGATATTCCCCCCAGTGCCATATATGCCCCAGTGCCAGATATTCCCCCCAGTGCCATATATGCCCCAGTGCCAGATATCCCCCCCCCCCTCTTTTTGGAGGGACACGGAGGGCACAGCTCACCTCTCATGTGTCCGTCCTGCTGCATCATCGCTGGCGGCCGCGGGTCTAATAGGGGGAAGTGCCGGTTCGTGAGCCAATTAGAGCTCACGGACGGCACTTTCCCCTATTAGACCCGCGGCCGCCGGAGATGATGCAGCAGGAGGGACACAGGGAGGCGCGCTGTGACCTCTGTGTCCCTCCAAAAAGTGGCGGAGGGAAGGAGACTGCAGACTGACATGCGGACGCTCGTCCGCATGTCAGTCTGCTGTAAATCAGTGGCGCCCCCGCAGCCCCTCGCCCCCAAGCCACCGCGAGGACTGCGGGGGCAGTAGTTACGCCACTGCCTCTAGTATTTTGATTGCTGCATGCTATTACAGATGAGTCCACATAAAATTTATTCTCAAATCGTGCTAAATAGTCCAATTTTTACCATGAAAAATGCAACTAAGCTGCACTCTGTGGGGTAAATTTACTAACATTCGTAATTTTCCGTTTGAGGTCAAAGTTCCATCACGAATGACATTGAAAGTGTAAATATGCAACTTTTTGAATTTATTACGACTAATTTACTAAGCTGCCGTATTCTGCATTTTCGTTTTTTCCGATGTCGATGTCATTCGTTTTTTTAGGCAGTGTTTTACGTGACTGACTTGTAAAACACTGCCGACTTTAATACAATGAATCTCGGCCGGATCTGAGAGATCCGTGCTGGGCTTCATTGTGCACCTAAAAAAAAATAAAAAAAATGTTTAAACTTAAAAAAAAATTGCGTGGGTTCCCCTCGCCTAAGCCAAACCAGCCTCGGGCTCTTTGAGCCGGTCCTGGTTGCAAAATTATGGGAAAATAATTGACAGAGGTTCCCCCATATTTAAACAACCAGCACCGGGCTCTGCGCCTGGTCCTGGTTCCAAAAATACGGGGGGGAAAAAGCGTAGGGGTCCCCCGTATTTTTGAAACCAGCACCGGGCTCCACTAGCTGGACAGATAATGCCACAGCCGGGGGTCACTTTTATACAGCGCCCTGCGGCCGTGGCATTAAATATCCAACTAGTCACCCCTGGCCGGGGTACCCTGGAGGAGTGGGAACCCCTTAAATCAAGGGGTCCCCCCCTCCAGCCACCCAAGGGCCAGGGGTGAAGCCCGAGGCTGTCCCCCCATCCAATGGGCTGCGGATGGGGGGCTGATAGCCTTTGTTGAAAGTTATGAATATTGTTTTTAGTAGCAGTACTACAAGTCCCAGCAAGCCTCCCCCGCATGCTGGTACTTGGAGAACCACAAGTACCAGCATGCGGCGGAAAACTGGGCCCGCTGGTACCTGTAGTACTACTACTAAAAAAATACCCCAATAAAGACATAACACACACACCTTGAAAGTATAATTTTAATGCATACATACACACCACCATATACACATACTTACCTTATGTTCACACGAGGGTCGGTCCTCTTCTCCATGTAGAATCCATGGTGTACCTGTTGAAAAAATTCTACTCACCAAATCCAGTGTAGAGGGCTCCTCGGGTAATCCATTTGTAATCCACGTACTTGTAAAAATAAAAAAACGGACACCCGACCACGAACTGAAAGGGGCCCCATGTTTTCACATGGGACCCCTTTCCATGAATGCCAGAAACCCCCTCTGACTTATGTCTAAGAGGGTTTCTTCAGCCAATCAGGGAGCGCCAGGTTGTGGCACCCTCCTGATCGGCTGTGTGCTCCAAGTACCGCATGCTGGTACTTGTGGTTCTCCAAGTACCAGCTTGCGGGGGAGGCTTGCTGGGACTTGTAGTACTGCTACTAAAAACAATATTCATAACTTTCAACAAAGGCTATCAGCCCCCCATCCGCAGCCCATTGGATGGGGGGGACAGCCTCGGGCTTCACCCCTGGCCCTTGGGTGGCTGGAGGGGGGGACCCCTTGATTTAAGGGGTTCCCACTCCTCCAGGGTACCCCGGCCAGGGGTGACTAGTTGGATATTTAATGCCACGGCCGCAGGGCGCTGTATAAAAGTGACCCCCGGCTGCGGCATTATCTGTCCAGCTAGTGGAGCCGGGTGCTGGTTTCAAAAATACGGGGGACCCCTACGCTTTTTGTCCCCCATATTTTTGGAACCAGGACCAGGCGCAGAGCCCGGTGCTGGTTGTTTAAATATGGGGGAACCCCTGACAATTTTTATCCCATATTTTTGCAACCAGGACCGGCTCAAAGAGCCCGAGGCTGGTTTGGTTTAGGAGGGGGGACCCCACGCATTTTTTTTTATAAAAAATTAAAACATTTCCCACCCCTTCCCACTGAAAAACATGCACGGATCTCATGGATCCGTGCATGCCTATACAAACACGGGATAAAAAAGCAGGTCTGTTTTTTTTTTTAGCACTTTTTCACGATTTGTATTTCATCACGGCAGTGTTTGGCTATTGTCGGCAGTGTTTGTGTTTTGCACTTTTTAGTAAATTCCCGATTTCTACCAAATTGCAGGCGTATTTGACCGATGGTGTATTGATTCGTGATTTTTTACTAGGACTTCCAAAATATTACGAATGCCCTCATCACTGCCGTGATTTTTGCTTAGTAAATTACCGAGATGACACTTTGAAGAAAAAACGGCATCTCGGTCAAAATCGGGACCTTAGTAAATATACCCCTGTGTCTTTTTGCTCCGAAATGTTCTTAATTTGCATCTCTTTTGCACTGCTTACTACACAATGTATGCATACCATTTCCACCACTAGAGAATTTTCATGCTATAGGTATGCAAATAAAGATTCTAATCTTTGAAAAATGGCAAAAGACCTGGAATATGTCTCACGATGCATCCCGCCATACACTACAAGTCTGTTGGTGAGCAGCTGCTATGTGAAAAATAAAATTACCAGGATGAAATGGGAGCCAAGTTTAGTATCCGGGAGAAATACCTATAAAGTCGGACATTGTAATGTGCAACGTTTTCCCGGAATTTGCGCAATGTAATAGTGTGTATCACGTTCTGGGAAATTTGTGGATCCGGATTTGGTACGGGAGACTCTGAAGTCTCAGGATCTTTGAACAAAAGATGTGCTGGATGAATAATAGACTTTCGCATGGATATATTTAGTTGTGGAGCATGGACAAGTGTTCTGAATCTGAAGTATAGTCCGAACACAATATGAAGAATCCAGTATTGCTGACTGGTGACTGGGTAAGGTCTGGTTTACAGTAATCAGATGCTGACGGAGACACTCCAGGGTTTTTGGTAACTGGTGAGGCTCGGAGACTGGAAAGGCTGTTGAGAACCAGGAGACATGGAGGCAGGTGCTCAAAGAGTTAACGAGACTGACTCTGGAGGCAGGCACTCAGAGGGTTAATGAGACTGACTCTGGATCAGATGCAGGTAGGAGCTGGAAACAGATTGCTAGACAAGTGTTGCATGGATGCTGCTGCTGAGCACAGAGAACTGTGGCCACAGCCTAGGCTGCAGAAGATGTTGCACTGGCAGATTCTACTTCCTGGTCTACCAGATTTATACCTGTGGCATGGATCCCATTGGTTGCTGCAGCCAGACCCTCTTCCTGTGAGAAGGAAGGGCAAAACTCACCTTTGCCAAAATCCAAGATGGTGTCACTAGGAACCGGTGTTGATGACATCATGCCCAGCCTGCCTCTCTCCTGCTTTACCACACAGGCCCCAGCATGCCTGCTTGTGCACCTCACCCAGCACCAGCTGCCTGCACCCCTGCCAGAGGGACCTTGCCAGAGCACCCGGGCCAGTAAGTCCCGGGCCTCCCGCACCTGTCTCTGCAAGATCGTGACATAACCCCCCATTTTTAGTGTGGCCCCTGGACAAAATTTAGGCTTGCCGGGATATTCAGATTGAAACTTCTGGACCAAGGCAGGAGCATGAACATACACAGCATATTTCCAGGACCATTCCTCAAGTCCATAACCTTTCCAATCCGTGAGATATTGCAGACAGCCATAACGAACACGAGAGTCAAGTATTTTCTTAACTTCAAATTCCTCACCCCTCTCGGTAAGCTTTTTTGAAGGTTCTGGTAAAGTTTTATGGAATCAGTTAAGAACCAATGGTTTCAGCAACAAAATGTGGAATGAAGAAGGAATTTTGAGATATGGAGGCAACTTGAGTCTATATGTCTATATGCCACTGGGTTAATTATATCTTCAATTGGAAAAAGCCCAATAAAATGAGGTGCAAACTTCATTTTGGGAACATGTACTTTATTCCAAATTCTAGTAAAATGTTCCAACGAGTTCACCGCTGCAGGGAAATCCAATATAGATAGCTCTTGGAATTCTGTAATTCTAGGATGAGTTCCGTATACAATGAAGAAAGGTGTATGTCCGGTGGATGAATGATAAGTATTGTTATGGGCAAATGCTTCCCAAGGCAAATGCTCCACCCAGTCATCTTGAGAGGAGGACAGATGAATGTGCAGGAACATATCCAGATCCTGATTGACTCGTTCTGTAGATCCATTAGTCTGTGGATGATATGCTGTGGAATATTGTAGTTTAACCTGCAATGCGGAAGAGAGAGCTCTCCAGAATTTTGCTACAAACTGTATTCTTCGATCAGAAATTATTTCAGAAGGGAGTCCATGTAATCTGAACATTTCTGAAATGAAATGTTGTCATAACTCGGATACTGAAGGTAACTTTTTTAATGGAATGAAGTGGACCATTTTGGAAAAGCAATCAACAATAACCCAGATGGTGGTAAAGCCTTGCGAAGATGGTAGATCAGTTATAAAGTCCATCGACAAATGGGTTCACGGTCGTTGAGTAATGGAAAGAGGCATTAATTCCCCTGCTGGAGGTTGCCAGGAAACTTTATGTTGAGCGCACTTGGTAAAGAGGAAATCAAAGCTGAAACATCCATCTTTAACATTGGTAAGCAATAGGACCTTTGTAGAAATTCCACTGTCTAATGAACTCCGGTGTGTCCAGCAAATTGAGAGGCATGTGCCCAGGTAATGAGTTTTTTCTGAAGATGAGGAGATAGGTAGAACTTGCCCAAAGGAGGTTGCAAACGAGTGGATGAAAAAACCTTAGGTTCAAGAACTGGTTGAACTTGAAGAGTATCTTCTGATTCCATGGTGGAAAGTGAATGGGACAAAGCATCTGCCTTTTGATTTTGAGAGCCTGGTCGAAAAGTCAAACTGAAATTATAATGGATGAAGATTACGGCCCAGCGGGCTAAACAAGGACTGAGACACTGAAAATTTTTCATAAAGATCAAATTTCAAAGATCTGTATATAATGTAATGGAAAATTAGCTCCCTCCAAGAGATAGCACCACTCTTCCAAAGCTAATTTAACAGCTAAGAGTTCTTGTTCCCTAATAGTATCATTTTTCTCAGTGGGAAAACATTTTTTAGAAAAATATCCACATGGATGAAGTCTGAGATCTTCATGTTTCTAAAAGAGAACGGCACCTACGGCTTAGGAGGAATCATCTGCTTCGAGGAAGAATAGCTTATTGATATCAGGTTGTTTTAACACTGGAGCTGAAATAAAAGCTTGCTTCAACAAGTGAAAAGCGAATTCCGCTTTAGGGGACCATTGAGTTGGGTTGGCTCCTTTCCAGGCAAGAGCAGTAATAGGAGAAACTAAGGTGGAGATACCCTTAATAAATTTTCAGTAATAGTTGGAAAAGCCCAAGAATTGCTGTATTGCTTTAAGTGACATGGGCCTAGACCAGTTTAACACAGCCTGCACTTTTTCAGGATCCATCTCTAACTCGGAGCCAGAAATCACAAATTCCAGGAATGGCATTGATGCTTGCTCGAAAACACATTTTTCTATTTTGCCATACAGATGGTTCTTTCGTAGCCTTCGTAACACCTCCAGGACATGTTGCCGGTGGGTCTTCAGGTTGGATGAAAAGATCAGGATATTATCCAGGTAGACAACGACTAAGTTATAAAGGAAGTCTCGAAAAATTTAATTAACTAAGTTCTGAAATACAGCAGGAGCATTACTGAGCTCGAAAGGCATGACCAGATATTCAAAATGTCCATCTATAGTGTTAAATGCGGTTTTCCACTCGTCACCGGCATGGATTCAAATCAAATTATAAGCTCCCCTCAGATCCAATTTTGTATATACAGGTGTGTCCACATACACCTTTCCTTTATCCTGCCATGTATGGCACTGCTTGGAATGCTATAGACCATGAGATTTAGACATGCTTTGTGATTTTCTTAATTTACTTCTTTAATATGCTACTTTATACATAGTCTATTATGGCAAACACATTTTTTAAAATTCATTCACTCACTGCTCATAAAAAAAATCTTAGCCATGTTATGCATGGCGTGCCAAATTGATCAAAATAGAAAAATGTATGGGACACTCGGATGCTATTTTATTGTCCAGGTTGGCAAAATGTCCAACTTTTGCAGCAAAACTAGACATTTGTCAAACTCGGCTCCTATTACATCCTGGCCAATATGTAGTGTGATAGTAAGAAATTTTCTATCTGTAGTGCTGCATCTAATTCACACAAAACATCTTGCATCATATGGTGAAAAAATTCTAGGTGAATGAGGACCCATCTTAGTTTCTATCACAACTGATTTTTAAGTTTTGTCAACATTTGTCATGTTGTATTTGCTCTGATTCTGCATTCTAGTCTTCAGTATATCCTCTGTATGCACCATCTTAGTAATATAACATTATACTTTTGCACAAGATCTTTTGCACAAGACTTGGGAGCAATTGAGTACTGATGAGCCTTTATTAGCAGAGGCTCACCGAGAGAATGTTTTAGTGCCCAGAAACCCCCTGGGAGCTGACAATGATTGTATAGCATAACCTGGAATATTACTGTCCCAATTTTTCCACATACTGTACATAGTTCTACTACAGACTCCATCACTCACATTTAAATCATTTGAAGTACATTCTACTGGGATTTTCACTCCTTTCTAACCCAAACTATTTCTGGAACATTTTTCTGCCTGGCTCCCTCACTTCCTATTCTCTGACATCCCCACTTTATTATGGGTGATTTCAATATCTCAATTGACAGTGCACAATCTTGTCATGCCTCCAAACTACTCACTCTAATCTCCTCTTTCTGGCTCTCCCAGTTGACCTCTACTCATCATTGCCTTGATCTTGTATTTACCAGAATATGCTCAGTTTCTAAAGTCACAAATTCTCCTTTCCCTCTCTTAGATCACAATCTCGTCACCTGTATTCTCTCCTCCATTACTTCAAATGCAATGCCACTGAAGTCCTCCAATTCTCCTCAAACCCACAAAAATTTTAACACTATTAATTTTCAAGAGCATTCCACTTCTTTGCAACACATTTTCTCACCAATTTCTACATTCACTTTTCCTGAGAATGCTATAGCACACCTGAACCAGACTCTAGAAACAGCCCTTGAAGAACTGTCTCCAGATACAATTCACACTCCATGTAGACTTAGGTGTCAACTGTGACAAATTAACAAGACACCTACATAAACTCTCACATAAAGTAGAATGCCAGTGGCATAATTCTCGTACTGCAAGCAATTTTCTCTCATATAAGACTATATACCAATCCTATCATAATGCCCTGGACACTGCCAAACAAACATATTTTCAATCTTTTATCTCTGCTCAAGCCTCTAACTCCAAGTGACTTTTCAATACATTAAAATAATTTATTTACCCGTCCTCACACAACCCACCAGCTAATTTCAATGCACATGATCTTGCTTCCTACTTCAAGGACAAGATTGAGAAGATCCGAAATGAAATGGTATGCTCTTTCTCAACTAAGTGACATGCTAAATTCCTTACCTAAACCCATTGGCACCTTCTCTACATTTGATCCCACAAATGAAGATTAAGTATAAACACTCTTCTCATCCTCCTACTCTATTACCTCTCCTCGTGACCCTATGCCCTCACAAATCAGTAAAGCTCTGTCTCCTGTGCTCATCCCACCCTTAACTAAAATCTGTAATCTCTCTCTAATGGTATCTTTCCATCACTGATTAAGCATGCAGTGATTACTCCCATTCTGAAAAAACAAAATTCTGACTGTAGCTTTCTCTCAAACTTCCGTCCCATCTCTCAGCTCCCGTAGCCCCTCCAGGCTACTTAAGAGAATTGTCTACACTTGCCTCACACACTTTCTTAGCTCACACAACTTATTGGACCCACTTCAGTCAGGATGCAATTTTCAACACTCCACAGAGACAACACTGACTAAAGTAACGAATGATCTGGTCACCGCAAAGTCTAAAGGCCATTACTCACTTCTTATTTATCTAGATCTCTCTGCTGCTTTTGACACAATGACCACTCTATTCTCATACAAGCACTGCAATACCTAGGTCTACAGGACACATCCCTTTTTTTCTTATCCTAGCTATCTATTTGCTCTTTCAGTGTCTGTTTCTCTGAATCCACCTCCTCTTCACTACCTCTATCAGTCGGAGTACCGCAAGGCTCAGTCTTAGGCCCTCTGCTTTTTCTCAATCTAAAGGCATACTGTACTACATCTCTTGGCAATATAATCAGCTCATTTGGATTTCAGTATTATCTGTATGCAGATGATACTCAAATCTACTTCCCCAAATTTGTCACCATGTATATTGGTCCACGTCACTGAATGCCTTTCTGCTGTTTCATCTTGGATGTAATCTCACCACCTCAAACATAATATTTTCAAAACAGAATTAATCATATTTCCACCAGTAAATAGTAGCTACTGTACAATCCTGATATATCTATCATTGTTGATTTCTCGACAATCAACTTTACCCCACAAGCTTGCTGCCTAGGTGTCATCTTGACTCTAAACTGTCCTTTGTTCCCCACATTCAATCTCTCAAAATCATGTTAAATACAGCTCAAAAAACATATCCAAGATATGACCATATCTTTCACAAGGCACTGCAAAAACTGTAATGCATGCACTCATTATCTCCAGCATTGATTATTACAATTGTCTCCTTTCTGGTCTCATCAAAAACTGACTCTCCACACTACAATCCATTTTGAATGCAGCTGCAAGGCTAGTCTTCCTCGCTAAAAGTTCATCATCTGGTGCTAGACTCTGTCAATCCCTCCATCGGTTACCTGTTGTCTACCGCACTTAATATACAATACTTTTACTTACACACAAGGCTTTTAACCAAACTACACCAACATACATTTCTTTGCTTATCTTAAACTTACTCCCAACCTCGCCTCTCCACTCTGCACAGCATCTGTGTCTCTCATCCCCACTCATTACTTCAAATTGCAGATCCTGACCCAGTTAGAACAGGGCATATCTATTAAAGTTCCAACTCTTGGGTATTTGCCCACTATCACTGACCTGGTTGGGAAGTGTTGTGGACTCGGGGCTTCTTCCGGTGACCGGGAAGAGGAACCGCTACTGGGTCGCAGTAGAGATGGCCGGATGTAGGTCTTCCTCATACAGGATTAAGACGGTAGGCAGGAGGCACAGGTGAATGCTTGAAGGTCTCCTGAAAGACAAGACTTGTAAAGGGGTTGATGAATTGGTGGAGAGTACCAAAAGCTTACAGTGAATGATGTTGGGGTGCTGGAGGCACTGAGGTACTAGAGGCACCGAAATGCTAAAGGTACTGAGGTGTTTTTGAAGGCGCTGAGGCGCTTAGAGACGTTGTGATGCTTGAAGACTCAGTGGTGCTGGAGGCACAAAGGTGCTGGATGCACGGAGGTATTGAGGCACGGAGGTATTGAGGCACGGAGGTGCCGGAGACACAGCGATGCTGAGTGCTGAGGCACAGAGGTGCTGGAGGCACTGAGGTATTGAGGCACGGTGGTGCTGAGGGCACGGAGGTGCTGAGGCACGGAGATGCTGAGGCACGGAGGTGCTGGAAGCACGGAGACGCTGAGGCACGGAGACACTGGAGACACTGAGGTGCTGAGGCACGGAGGTGCTGGAAGCACGGAGACACTGAGATGCTGAGGCACGGTGGTGCTGAGGCACGGAGGTGCTGGAAGCACGGAGACACTGGAGACACTGAGATGCGGAGGCACGGTGGTGCTGAGGCACGGAGGTGCTGGAAGCACGGAGACGCTGAGGCACGGAGGTGCTGAGGCACGGAGGTGCTGAGGCATGGAGACACTGGAGACACTGAGGTGCTGAGGCACGGAGGTGCTGGAAGCACGGAGACACTGGAGACACTGAGGTGCTGAGGCACGGAGGTGCTGGAAGCACGGGACACACTGGAGACACTGAGGTGCAGAGGCACGGAGGTGCTGGAAGCACGGGAGCTCAGGAGATCACAGGTACAGTAGCAATGATGATACTCAGGCGCCGGAGCACTGCCCGGCATCTGAATTTGAACTTCCCGCCAGGGCCTGATTGGAGGAAGCACTGATGACGTCACCCGCACCTCCCGTGGACGCCGGGCGCACACGCCGGCCGGAGCGCCGGACGCCGGGACCCGCCAGCGAGGACGGCCGCACGGAGACCCAGCGCGCCCCTGGACACTTTCCCGGCTTTGTAGGATGTCTAGCATGGAAAATCCGGACTAGTCGAGGAGCCGAGACCTCAGAAGCCTTTATCCAACTTCTCTCCTCAGGACCATATCCTTTCCATACCACCAGATATTGCAGATTCTTGTGAAGGTAACGAGAGTGTAGAATAGTTTTGATCTCGAAGTCTGTTCCTGTTTCAGTCTCCACTGAGGTGGGGCCAGAGGCCTTTGAATGAAAATGATTAAGGATGAGAGGACGAAGAAGAGAAACATGGAAGGCATTAGGTATACGTAGGTGCGAAGGTAAACCCAGCTTGCAGACCACAGGATTCAGGACTTGTAGCACAGGGTAAGGACCGATGAATCTTGGAGCAAACTTCATGGTGGGCACCTTCAACCGGAGATTACGTGTGGACAGCCATACCCTGTCACCAACCTTGTATTGTGGAGCGGCTCGCCGTTTCTTATCTGCAAAGAACTTGTACTGGACTGAAACCTTCTTAAGATTAGCATGAATCTTACTCCAAATTTGTCCGAAGTGTTGTAGAGTGGACGTTACAGCTGGAACCTCTTCTATCGGAAGGCTTGGAAATTCTGGAACATGTGGATGGAACCCATAGTTGACGAAGAATGGAGATTCACCAGTGGAAGAATGAAACAAATGATTATGGGCAAACTCCGCCCAAGGTAACAACTCCAACCAGTTGTCCTGTGAAGGAGAGAGATAAAGACGAAGGAAAATCTCTAGATCTTGATTGACTCGTTCCATTTGTCCATTCGTTTGGGGATGATAAGCGGATGCAAACTTAAGTTTAATCTGTAGAGTCGAACAGAGGGCTTTCCAAAACCTTGCGGTGAACTGTACCCCACGATCAGAGACTATTTCCTGTGGCAACCCATGCAACCGAAAATGTTCTTGGGTGAACAGTAGAGCTAGTTTCGGAGCTGTCAGTAGACCAGTCAAAGGAACGTAGTGTGCCATCTTCGAAAAACGGTCGACGATTACCCAAACGGTGTTGCAACCCTTGGAACTGGGCAAGTCAGTGATGAAGTCCATGGAAATGTGAGTCCAGGGTCTCACAGGAATAGGCAAAGGACGAAGCAACCCAGCAGGAGGCAGGCGAGGAGATTTATGTTGTGTACACTGTGGACAAGAATTAACGTAATCCTGTACATCCTTCCTCATGATGTTCCACCAGTAAGACCTTTGCAGAAACTTGTACATCTTCTGGGCACCGGAATGACCGGAAAACTTGGAATTATGGGCCCACTGTAATATTCTTGGCCGGATTCTAGCTGTTACGGACATTCTTCCAAGAGGAGGAGCTGGAGTAGTTAAAGCAGCGGAGACAGAAACTGGATTTAGAATTAAACTCTGCTCAAAAGATTCATCCTCGTCTGTGGAAACTTGTGAACGGGACAGCGCATCCGCTTTAATATTGAGAGTCCCGGCCCGGTACTTGATAACAAAAGAAAATCGGGTAAAGAAAAGTGCCCATCTCGCTTGGCGAGGATTCAAGCATTGTGTGGATTTGATGTACAACAATTTTTTGTGATCCGTGTAAATGGTAAACACATGTTTAGCCCCTTCTAAGAGATATCTACACTCTTCCAAAGCGGATTTAATTGCCAAAAGTTCCTGGTCTCCAATGGTGTAATTTCGTTCGGCCGGAAAGAATTTACGAGAGTGGAAGCCACATGGATGTAATTTCTTATCAGAGGAGTACTGAGAGAGAACGGCCCCAACCCCGACTGAAGATGCGTCAACCTCTAGGAAAAAAGGTTTAATCGAAATTTGGTTGTTGGAGAACTGGAGCGGACATGAAAGCGAACTTCAAGTGGGAAAAGGCCTCAATGGCTTCGGGAGGCCACAAACTCGGATTAGAGCCCTTTCTAGTCAGGGCAGTAATGGGCGCGACAATGGTGGAGAAACCTCTAACGAATTTCCTGTAGTAATTCGCAAAGCCCAGGAATCTTTGTATTGCTTTCAAAGAGAGAGGCTGAGTCCAGTCACGAATGGCAGAGAGCTTTTCCGGATCCATGCGAAGCTCCGTCCCCGAGATGATATAACCAAGGAACGGAATTGATGTTACCTCAAAGGTACATTTGGAGAACTTAGCATAGAGATGATTCTCGCGTAAACGGTGGAGCACTTCTTTGACTTGAGTCCTGTGTTCAACAAGATTTTTGGAAAAAATCAGTATGTCGTCCAAATATACCACAACACTCTGATATAACATGTCTCGGAAGATTTCGTTGACGAATCCCTGGAAAACAGCAGGCGCATTACTAAGACCGAACGGCATCACCAAGTATTGGTAATGCCCATCCCGGGTATTGAAGGCAGTCTTCCATTCATCCCCTTCTCGGATGCGTATGAGATTATAAGCTCCCCTCAGGTCGAGTTTGGAGAAAACGTGGGCACCACGAACCCTATCAAATAACTCTGTGATTAGTGGCAAGGGGTAGTTATTCTTGATAGTGATATCGTTTAAGCCGCGGTAGTCGATACATGGTCTCAACCCTCGTCTTCCTCCTTCTTAACGAAAAAGAAGCCCGCTCCAGCAGGGGAGGAAGAGGGGCGAATAAATCCCTTGAGCAGATTGGACTTAATATATTCCGACATAGCTTGAGTCTCGGGAAGTGACAGGGGATATGTGCGACCACGAGGTGGCGTCTTCCCTGGGACAAGGTCAATAGGGCAGTTCCAAGGCCTATGAGGTGGTAACAGATCAGCTGCTTGTTCCGAAAACACATCCTTGTACCCTTGATACGCCTCTGGAATATACTCTTCATTCGTCTTGGAAGAGACACGGAGTGGACAAACAGGAGTGAGACAATTAGCATGACAAAAGGAACTCCAAGACAGAATTTGTGAAGACTTCCAGCCAATGTGGGGATTATGAATTTTTAGCCAAGGCATTCCAAGGACCAGATCGTGGTGCATTTCTGGAATCACCAAGAATTCCAGACTTTCTTGATGTAGAGCCCCGACCTGCAGATTAACTGGCTCCGTGCTCCATATTATGAGACCCTTGGAAATTCTAGTCCCGTTGATAGCCGTCAACGAAATAGACCGCTCGATAGGCCGTAACTTTAAACCCATGCTTTGGACACAGGAGGAAGAAACGAAGTCCCCCGCAGCTCCGGAATCCAATAGGGCTTCACAAGACCTGGAGGCTGAACCGGTGACTAAAATTACAGGAAGCAAACAGTCCAAAATTGGAGAAGATTTTGTCGTAACCCCCAGCTTGACTCCTCCGGAACAAGCTAGGCCTGCCCGTTTCCCGGACGGGATTTACAAAACTTGAGAAAATGATCTGTGGCTCCACAGTAAAGGCAAAGTTTACCATCACGACGACGCTGTCGTTCTTCCGGAGACAGTCGGGATCGGTTAATTTGCATGGGCTCGTCCGAGCTAGGCATAGCCACCGGTCTAGGAGTAGGATTCCGGAACCTGGAACGATCTGAACGGCTACGTTCTCTTCCACGCTCCTGCATCCGAAGATCCACTTTGACGCAAAGGGAAATCAACTCTTCTAATGGATCCGGCAGATCCCTTGTGACCAACTCATCTTTCAGCCGGTCGGAAAGACCGTTCCAGAAGGCAGCTCTCAGGGCATCATTATTCCAGCGTAATTCAGAGGCAATGGTCTGGAAATGAACCACGTACTGACCTACGGAACGGGAGCCCTGACGAACACGGAGCAAGTCGGAAGAAGCAGTGGTCATCCTGCCGGGTTCGTTGAAGATTCTTCGAAAGGACGTGATGAAGTTGGTGTAGTTGGAAACCACGGGTTCAGATCGTTCCCACAAGGGAGACACCCAATCCAACGCTGATCCTTCAAGCAGGGAAATGATATACGCTACCTTAGAGCAATCCGTAGGGAAGTTATGAGAGAGCAGCTCGAAGTGCACCTCGCACTGATTTAAAAAACCACGGCAATTCTTTGGGTTCCCATTATAGCGGGAAGGAGTAGGAAGCTGAAGACGTGACCTGGTACCGGTCGGAGGTTGGACATTACTGGAAACAGCAACTGGAGCAGTTACGGGAGCTGGAGCCGGAATTGCGGAGGCTAAGGATGCTTGGATTTGATCCAATCGGCCGGACAGTTCCTGGAGGTATTGCATCACTTGACCCTGTGTCGCCTCTTGAGACTGAACTCGGGAAGCCAAACTTTGGATGGCGCTCGACTCTGTGTTCCGATTCCCCGGGTCCATGGGGCCTGAGTATACTATCACTGACCTGGTTGGGAAGTGTTGTGGACTCGGGGCTTCTTCCGGTGACCGGGAAGAGGAACCGCTACTGGGTCGCAGTAGAGATGGCCGGATGTAGGTCTTCCTCATACAGGATTAAGATGGTAGGCAGGAGGCACGGGTGAATGCTTGAAGGTCTCCTGAAAGACAAGACTTGTAAAGGGGTTGATGAATTGGTGGAGAGTACCAAAAGCTTACAGTGAGCGATGTTACATAGAAACATAGAAACATAGAATTTGTCGGCAGATAAGAACCACTTGGCCTATCTAGTCTGCCCCTTTTTTTTTTACATTATTTTTTATCTCTAACCTTATTTGATCCTTATTTCTTTGTAAGGATATCCTTATATCTATCCCATGCATGTTTAAATTGCTCTACTGTCTTAGCCTCTACCACCACTGATGGGAGGCTATTCCACTTGTCCACTACCCTTTCTGTGAAATAATTTTTCCGCAAATTTCCCCTGAACCTCCCCCCCTCCAGCCTCAGTGCATGTCCTCGTGTCCTATTGCTTCTCTTCATTTGGAGAATGTTTCCCTCCTGGACTTTGTTAAAACCCTTGATATATTTGAAAGTTTCTATCATGTCCCCCCTTTCCCTTCTCTGCTCCAAACTATACATATTGAAATTTCTTAGTCTTTCTGGGTATGTTTTGTGATGTAGGCCATGCACCATTTTAGTTACCCTCCTTTGTACAGTTTCTAATGTATTAATATCCTTTTGAAGATATGGCCTCCAGAACTGAATACAGTATTCTAGATGAGGCCGTACCAATGACCTATACAGTGGCATTATTACTTCTTTCTTTCTGCTGCTGATTCCTCTCCACAGTAAATGTTGGGGTGCTGAGGCACTGAGGTACTAGAGGCACCGAAATGCTAAAGGTAATGAGGTGTTTTTGAAGGCGCTGAGGCGCTTAGAGACGTTGTGATGCTTGAAGACTCAGTGGTGCGGAGGCACAAAGGTGCTGGAGGCACGGAGGTATTGAGGCACGGAGGTGCCTGAGACACAGCGATGCTGAGTGCTGAGGTACAGAGGTGCTGGAGGCACAGAGGTGCTGGAGGCACTGAGGTTTTGAGGCACGGTGGTGCTGATGGCACGAAGGTGCTTAGGCACGGAGGTGCTGAGGCACGGAGACGCTGAGGCACGGAGGTGCTGGAAGCACGGAGACGCTGAGGC
The DNA here is from genome assembly GCF_028390025.1 of Pseudophryne corroboree. Taxonomy (NCBI): domain Eukaryota; kingdom Metazoa; phylum Chordata; class Amphibia; order Anura; family Myobatrachidae; genus Pseudophryne; species Pseudophryne corroboree. Next base: position 946,404,720 of record NC_086444.1, on the reverse strand, counting down.
ACAGAGACACTTTCGACTTATTTTCAAACTATGTCATTTGCTCATAGGCGCATAGGAATGTACAGTTATATATACCATTATTTTGCATTATCCGTACACTCTAGTATTCATGAAATCACATTATACTTTGTTTTGTTTCCCCCCCCCCCCCCCTCAAATATAACTCTTACGGACAATCCGTCCGAGTAAAACCCTTTAAAAGAGAAGAAAACAATCAGAAACCAAACACAGAGAACCCCAGAAATAAAAAAATTAAAAAAACAAAGAGACAAAAAACATTATGGGGAAGAGGACGCATTGGGGGATACTAGCACTCTAAATCCTATCCTGTCCAGATGGGCACAGAGCCACTCTCTCATTCACAACCCATTGGGTGAGAGGGAAGCCTATGGCCCTAGAAGATCATAACTTGGCAAATCCAGGACCTGTTAGTAACCCTATCACCATTAAGTTGTAGGGTCTGGGACGGAGTATATGGATTCCAGCCATGGAGACCAAATTCTTTCAAATTTAGCGGAGGCATTGTGTTTCATATAAATGTATCGTTCCTTAAAAACAGTGTCGTTTATTAGTGCCTTAAGAGCGGGGAGTGTAGGGCCCTTAGGGGCCATCCATAGCCTCGCAATGCTCACCTTTGCCATTGCACATATGTTGCGAGCATATAGGCCCTCTGGACCAGACACAAAGTCAGAGCTACCCATTCCCAGGATGCAAAATTGCGGAGTAAGCATGGCCTCTTCCACCCCTGTGTTCCCCAGAATCGATCCGACCCCCGCCCAGAAAGCCCGCAGCACCGGACAATCCCAAATGAGGTGCCAAAAAGTACCTGCAGTCATCCCACACTTAGGGCAGTCACCCACACGACCCGTCCCGAATTTGGCCAGTCTGGCCGGGGTCATATATATTCTATGCAAAAGGAAGTATTGTATCTGTTGATACCTGATGGATTTGGTAACCGTGCACGGAGTTTCCAAAGCAAGGGCCCAGTTCTCTTCATCTATGGGGCCCAGATCCTGCTCCCATTTGACACGGAGACGTGTCAAAGGATCTATATGGAGTTTGGCGAGTAGATAACCATAAGCATGGGAAATCATCTTAACTCGACCCAGCATACTTACAAGGGTCTTAATGGGAAATGGTATAATTTTAGGGGGGGAATTGGCGAATTGGGACTGCAAGGCATGTCTGAGCTGGAGGTATCTAAAAAAATAGGAGTTAGGCAAATTAAACTCATCTTTTAGTTGTTGGAAGGATTTGAGCGTATTATCCGTATAAAGGTGATTTATGGAAATCACTGATTTAGGGGCCCAAACTTCCCTCCCCTCGAGCGCATACAGTTCAGGGAGCCATTTAGAATACCAGAGGGGGGTGTCCGGGTCCAATCCATCAAATTTCAAAAGAATTTTTAGTGCCTGCCACACCTTCATGGCTTGGTATATAAGAGGAGGGAGGAACCGGGCCAAGCTCCCACTCAGCAACACCTGCAGGGGGGATAAGTCGGGGAAGTAGCATTGGACAAATACCCAGTGTAGAGAAGTGACGCCAGTATCCTGTACCCATGCACTAATATGAGACAGCTGAGCGGCATAGTAGTACATCTGAAAGTTTGGCAAGGCCAGACCTCCGTCGCTGCGCAGCCTGGTGAGAGTATTCAGTTGTATTCTAGGACGTTTGCTAGCCCATATTAAAGAAGACAGGACACTATTCAATTTTCTAAAGAAGGATGGATGAATATATACAGGGGATTGCAGAACCACATATAGAATCTTAGGTAGTATTATCATTTTTACGAGGCTGACCCTGCCAGATACAGTCAATGGAAGCTTACACCAAGTCTTGGATTTACGAGTAATTTGTTGCATGATCGGATCAAGGTTCAAAGGTGTAAAGTCAGAGGGGTCATTGGTAACCTGAATCCCAAGATATTTAAATTTCGCCGTCCAACATAGCGGTAGGGAGATTTTAGGAGCAGCAGAGGGGGGGGCAATCACAGGCATAATAGAGGACTTAGACCAGTTAATATGAAGGCCTGAATATACACCGAACTCCTCAATCAATTGCAACACTGTAGGCATAGACCTGGTATAATCCTGCAGAAACAACAGCATGTCGTCAGCGTAAAGGGCAATCCTATCCTCACGAGGGCCGGTATGAATGCCCACCACGCCTGGGTGGGACCTTATTAGACAGGCCAAGGGTTCGATGGCCAGGGCAAACAAGGTTGGGGACAGAGGACATCCCTGCCTGGTCCCGCGAAACAGGCGGAACGAGGGAGAGATATAGCCATTCACTGAGATCCTGGCAGTCGGGTGCTGATAAAGCAATTTAATCCATTTTATAAAATTAGGCCCGAAACCCATAGCTGTCATGACCTCCCATAGATAGGACCACTCAATACTGTCAAATGCCTTGGCGGCATCCAGTGAGACCACTACCGAGTCAGAGGGGAAGTCATATGGGATTTGTAAGATGGTATATAATCTACGTAGGTTAATAGAAGTGGACATCCCTGGCATAAATCCGGTCTGGTCGGAGTGGATAATGGAAGTAATTACGGTGTTGAGTCGAACTGCTAAAATCTTTGCCAGGATCTTAGCGTCAGTGGGAATCAATGATATCGGTCTATAGGATTCTGGGGATCTAGGGTCTTTTCCGGGCTTCGGGATCACTATAATAATCGCCTCCGCCATAGAGGGGGGAAGTTGATCATTAACAAAAATATCAGAATACAGGGCGTGAAGCCTAGGACCGAAGAAATCAATGTGGGTCTTGTATACCTCTGAGGGGATGCCGTCATAGCCCGGTGCCTTGCCGCTGGGAGACAAGCCAATAGCTGCCGTTACCTCTTCCAGAGTTAAGGGTGCCTCCAGCATCTCAGAGGCCTCCGGGGGGAGTGTGGGTAGGGGAATATTACTTAAATAAGCGGAGAGGTCTGATGTCGAGTCTACCAGCTGTGAACTGTAGACCTCAGCATAGTAGGAGCGGAATAGCTGCGCAATTTCCGGCGTGGTGTTCACAAGGGCGCCATCGCTACCGGTCATCTGAGCAATTGTAGAACCTGGGCGGTCACTGTGCACCAATCGAGCCAACAGGCCACCTGGCCTATCGCCCTGCATGTAAATATTAGTAGCCTGAAATAGAAGCGAGCGCGAGTTTTTATCAGACAGATGAGCCACCCATGCCGACTGGACCGCCAGCCAGCGTACCTTCAGCGCAGGGGTGCCATCCACCAAGTATCTAGATTCCAAATCCCTGGCGTCACTCTCAAGGGCTCTCTCTCTCTCTCCCTGCAGGACATTTTGAGGGCAGAAATACGTCTAATATAAGTTCCCCTTAGGAATGCCTTAAATGAATCCCAAACCACTGTTCCGGGGGCCGAGCCTACATTGTCAGCAAAATATCCCTCCCACTGAGTCACCTGGTCAGAGCAGTCACCTATTTGCAGCAGCCAGGAAGGATGCAGTTTCCAATAAGATTGACCCCTCTGGCTCACCATAGCGAGAGTCAACACCATAGGGGAGTGATCAGATATACCCCAGGCCTCGTATTGGACGTCAACCACCCTAGGGAGAAGAACGGGGGAGAGTAGGGTCAGATCGATCCTGGAGAACGAACCATGCGTGCCAGAGAAGCATGAAAACTGTCTAGTCGTAGGGTGCCGAGCTCTCCACACATCCACCCACTGCAAATTATTCAGAAAATCAGCAAATTTAGTAGGACTAGAGCGGACCCCAGCAGCCTGCGGAGAGCGCCATCTGTCTAAAGCTAAATTCATGACATTGTTAAAGTCACCCAAGCAGATTACCGGGGTGTCCGGAGAGGAGGCTATGAATGAAGCGGCTTGCTGTAGTACATCGTACGAGAATGGGGGGGGGATATAAACCGCCAGTATGTAGTAGGGTTGGGAACTTAGTCTACATTCAAGGAACACAAATCGACCGTATTTGTCAGTCTTCACCGATACCAGCTCAAATTGGACCGATTTCTTTATCAGGATTGACACACCCCTGGAGGAAGAGGAGTGAGAAGCGTGATAGGCCCAGCCCACCCAGGGTCTTCTAAGTGACAGTAACCTATTTCCCTCCAAGTGAGTCTCGCAGAGACATGCAACATCCGGGCCATATTTCCGAAGTGTAGTTAATACTAAGGAACGCTTTATCTTATTATTTAAACCTCGAACATTCCATGTCAGAAATTTCAAATTAGCCATAGATCTGGTAATATTCTATGTAGTAACCTAAAGATACAGTCCAGCGAATATTCCTGGAAATTGTTAGTGAGGGTAATAACAGTGCTATACTACTCAATCCCTGATTCTTAATCGACAGTATCCAATGCATCAGACATACTTCCCACATCAAAATGAATGTACTCCAAAACAAATTTAAGCATGAGAAAAATAACAAACTATAGAAAGAAAAAAACTTGTGTAAGGCACAGCAACAAGCTGTTCGCTGAACTCTCCCCCCCTCCCCGTATACCACCCCTAACTTCGGCATACTTAAATCCCAAACTATCGTTTCTATCTCTCAAGGGCTAAATACTAAACAAAACCCTTAACCAAAGTCAAGCGATCAAGAGAAAGAAAAGAAAAGTCCTGAGCCACCAACGCCAAGGGGGGGCTCCCTGGACAATGGGTAGATGCCTCTGGTGGTCCCAACCGATCATTAGACAGTGCAGGGCCTCAATCCGGGGCCATCTGGCGCGCTCCCGGAGCATATCTGTCCAGCCATTGGGCCGCCTCTCTAGGGGAATTGAAGAATTTGGTTTCCCCGTCCGCTACCACCCGGAGTCGGGTGGGGAATAGCATAGAGTAGGAGACGTTCAGGTCTCTGAGGCGCCTCTTGATAGGCATAAACTGGGCTCGATCCTTCTGGACTTCCGCGGCAAAATCAGGAAAAGCAGACACGGTAACCCCGTTTCTGGTAAGGGGGCCTTTTGTGCGTCCCAACGGGAGGACCGAGTCACGGTCCTTATAATGCAGAAATTTGGCGATGAAGGTGCGCGGAGGGGCGCCAGGAGGTAGAGGACGAGATGGTATCCGGTGTGCACGCTCCACCGTAAACTGTGCCGTGAAGGATTCAGCGCCGTACAGTTCCTTAAGCCATGACTCCAGGAAGACCTCAGGCTGGGAGCCCTCCTCCTTCTCCGGCAGGCCCACAAATCGCACATTATTTCTACGCAGCCGACCCTCCATGTCTAGTAATTTGGATTGAAGGGATGTTACTTGCTGGGTTACCGTGGAAATAGATTGTTTCATAGGACCGCACATATCCTCCAGATTCGAGACACGGGTTTCTGCCTCTCCCACTCTCTCTCGTATGCGCTGGACGTCCTGCCGAAGCAGTGAGAGATCACACTGCACTTTCTCCATCTTATCTGAAAGACGCTGTTCCGATCCAGCTATTGCCTCCAGCACTTGTTGAAGAGATGGAGCTGCGGGTGTGTTAGGGGATTCAGCAGCTGTTGCAGATGGGGAGTAGGAGTGGGACGGAGAGGCCCCCTGCGAAGCGGCCTGCGAGGCCCGTTGGTTTAGTGGGTTAGGTTGTCTGGCAAATTTCTCCAGCTTCGCCGCAGCCGTGCGCTGGCCGTCCCGAACCATGACGGACAATAGGTAGTAACAGACACTCCGGTATAATCTCAGGTCAAAAGCGTAGAAGGAGACTTCAGCAATGAGTGAATTTTAGGGTTGTAATAAGCAGAAACACATCCGCAGCTGGTCTCCAAAGTAGTAGGCAAATGTAAAAGAAAGTACTGGCAGCGTCCCAGAATATAGAATAGAGCAGGAGCGATGCGGTTATTTAGTATGTAAAATAAGACAGCAACTGAAGTCAAAGTGTAATTTGATCCCAGGAGGTAGAAGTCACTCACCAGTTACATATCAGTCAGCCTTTAAGTGAGAGTGTTCCCTCTATGACTGGAAGCAGCAGTCCAGAGCAGTGGGGCCGGGAATCTCCAAAATTGAGGCCGGGGATCCGGAGGAGGTATAGGCCGCAAATCCGTAAGTATGTCTCCTCGGCCGTACAGACCCCGGGGAGAGCGGGGAAATCGCCTGCCGGTGCCCTGCAGCGTAGGGAAGAAAAGCAGGGTATTCAGGCACACCAAAGGGGCCAGGATATTACAGGAGGATGTTTAATCCAGGGAGCTCCCGGGATCTGCTTCCTACTCCTGTGCTGCCGTGGCCACGCCCCCCGGTTGTAGACTCTTTTTTTAAACTTTTAAGATTATTTGATTAATGGCCAAGAGCAAGTTACCACTGTGGAGTATAATCTTTGTCACTTACGATGACAAGGGCACATACTGTACTTGTTGAGGATTACTGTTCTGAATTCAGACAAGGGTTTGCTGAATGTGGTTTGAATGACCCAGCACTTTAAAACCAATTTCAGCTTCATATATAAGAGCAGATGAAATATTTCATGATATACTGTAGCATCCAGCTCCTGAGAATTTGAAGACCATAATGCAGTTAAACTATCAACGTTGATAGATGCGTAACAGACAGGAGACCTAAGACCTAAACTGTGAAACTGAAGTTGATTTTATATGCAATGCTGTTTTGCTATACTTTATTAAATAATTAACTTTAAGATTCTGTTTTTTTTTTGTAATTGGAGTGCAGCCATTACGGTTTACATTTAGTTGCGGGATCACACAATCTCCAATTGTCAGCTGCTAATTTCTAAACAATTTAATTTGCACCTAAAGGCATTACTTTTCTTTCTTTCTTTCTCTTTTTTTTTTTGCTTAACAACTTTTAAGCAAATTGGTTATATAGGTCTGCCTTCTTTTAGTGATAGATTATTGAGAATAAATGAATATACTGTAGTTGTAAACTTTATTTAAATTTAAAAAATGTGCCCGCATCGTGGCGAGCACAGTGAGCCCGCAAGGGGCTTTCTAGTAGTTGTCCAACTGCCGGCATACTGGTGTCCAGGATCCCGCTGTTGGAATCATGACAGCCGGGATCCCGGCCACCGGTAAAAAGTATGAATTCCTGCATTAGTGTGGCAGAGGTCGCACAGACATCTTTAAATTCTTAGTCCTTTCCCAGTTTTGAAAAAAAATACTCTATATTTGTTTTCTTAGAAGGTGCACCCGGAACATAAATTGAACATATAGTTAACCAAAAGAGAAGAATTCCTTTGTTGAGGCACTCGTGTACTATTTTATGTTTCTTAATGTTACCACTTTAAGTCACATACCATTTAGATAAGTGACCACTAATAATAAAATATTACTTTTAATATTTCTTTCGAAAAGACAGCTAATTATTACCTGTCGTTGTCAGAAGGATATCAGCATATTACCATTCTAATTATTAATGTGATCTAACACTGTATTCTACATAAAGGGTAAATCATATTATGTTGACTCTATATTAAAAACCTAAACAGTAACTGGAGGAATTGTACTCCTTTATATTTTGAACGTAACAAATATTTTTATTTAATATTGTTTTTATATATGCATCGCCAAGTAATTTTTAAGGTATAAAGGGAATAAAAGTAATGACATAAATTATACACAATTACATAAAGCGTGCCCCACAAATAATTTTATGTTTTCTGCAGTTATGCAATTAAGCAACTTATTACTTAGAGACTCTGGAGTACGAGGAAAGGTTTACTAGGTTAAATATGTATACACTAGAAAAGAGGTGTCTAAGAGGAGACATTAATATCTTCAAATATGTAAAGAGTCACTTTAAGGAGTTAGCAGGAGATTTGTTTATTAAAATTACTCTGAATAGTACACGTGGGCAATCGTTGAGGCTAGAGGAGAAAAAATTCTGTAGACAACGTAGGAAAGGGTTCTTCACGGTAAGGGCAATAAAGATTTGGAACTGCCTACCGGAACAGGTAATAATGGTGGGCTCTGTAAATGCATTTAAAAACAAATTGGACAAATTTCTAACTGGAAAAAGTATCCAGGGCTATAGCTCTTAACATAGTGACATTATATATCTCGTAGTGGTAAGAACCATAGTTGTCAATTGATACTAAACCATTACTTCAGCAGGTGCATTATAATATGCACAGCTTAACACAGAATACAGGTTGAACCCGATGGGCATTTTGCCTCTTTTAAACCTCACTAACTGAGGCGTGGCCACGACGGCTGAGGAGTAGGCAGCAGGTCTCGGGAGCTCCCCGGCTACCAAACTCCTGATACCCATCCTGACTCCCTCTGGTGCTTCTACCCGGCCGAAATACTCACCCCGTACTGCTGGGCACTGACGGGCGTCCCTCTCCGTAGTCTCCGGGTCCCGTGGAGGCGGCACTCACCGACGTCCGGCTCTGCGGCCTACAACTCCTCCGGATCCCCGGCCTCGATTTTGGCGGCCCCAGCCGCGGGACACCCGGAGCTCGAGCGGCGGGCTGCTGCCGGACGCCGCGGAAAGACTGTGGGGGGGAGATAGCCTCTCCTCTGCCTCTCGGGCTGTGACCTGGGACCCAAAAGATAGGAGGATAAGCAGGTACTCCTGGGGAAGGGGAAGGGACACTGCGGCCATTTTGGGAGTGGATTATAAAGGCTGCTGCCCATGCCTGCACATCTGATGGGCTGCCTGATGGGATTCTCCTGTGACCAGTGAACTGTTTTTGATCTCTGAGACCTTACTGTCAGTTGCTCTCATTCATTCTCAGCCTCTCAATATCTATATTATCTATATTAATTCAACATACCGTTGGAAGCACAGTCAGGTGTTCCCACTGCGCAGCTCTCCCATTCTGCCACATAGGAGCTGCATATAGATTGGAACTGACTACGCTGCTGTACTGCACTAATATCCTTCAGTGTACTACACACCAACATCCTGCCCCTGCCTCCCAAAATTGCTGCAGGATATTCCCTCTCCAATATTCCTGTCCGTATTGCTGCTGCTTCTACACAAGCCTGTATTTTCTATCCATTGATACTTTGACACAAAGACCGGGCACGGTTGCTTCCCGCCACTAATTGTATACGTCCTTGCTGCTACCACCTTCTAATTACACTTCTATACAGAAAACCCTGCCCTAGGGTGGATGTGACTGCTCCTGTCCAATATGGTTAAGGGAGGCCAGAGTGCGGCCGCGGCCAAACTAGAAAGATATGCCAGGCAATCCATTCCCAAGGTGTCATCGGCTCCTTCTCAGGGAGCTTCTCCGACCCACTCGGATTCTCCCTCTGTGTCTGCGGCCGGCTCCCCGGGGGTGGCGGAGGCGCCGTCTATTCAGCAGGTGCTGGAGGCTATAGCTGGCAGTGAGCAGCGTCTCTCCGATAAGATTGAAAAGGTGCAGTGCGACCTCTCCTTACTCCGACAAGATGTTCAGCGTATCCGTGAGAGAGTGGGTGAGGCGGAAACACGGGTCTCCAACCTGGAAGATATGTGTGGCCCCCTGAAGCAGTCCGTATCCACGGTGACCCAGCAGGTTTCCTCCCTTCAGACCAAGCTCTTAGACATGGAGGGATGGCTGTGCAGGAACAATGTAAGATTTGTAGGCCTGCCTGAAAGAGAAGAGGGCTCGCAGCCGGAGGACTTCCTCGAATCTTGGCTTAAGGAGATGTATGGCGCTGAGTCCTTAACGGCTCAATTCACGGTGGAGCGTGCACATAGGATACCATCTCGGCCGCTACCTCCTGGTGCCCCTCCTCGCACCTTCATCGCCAAATTCCTGCATTATAAGGACCGGGACTCAGTTCTCCGCCTAGGTCGTACGAAGGGCCCGTTGGTCCGTAATGGAGTCAAGGTATCGGCCTTCCCGGATTTTGCCGCAGACGTCCAGAAGGACTGAGCCCAATTTATGCCCATTAAACGGCGTCTGCGAGACCTCAACATCTCATATTCCATGCTGTTTCCTTCAAGGCTCCGAGTTGTGGCGGATGGGGAGACCAAGTTTTTTTAATTCCCCCAGAGAAGCGGCACAATGGCTGGACAGATTTGCACCGGGTGCTCGGCAGCTGGCTCCGGACTGATCTCCTGCGTTGCAGAAGCTGGGGACTAGACTGCCGGAGGGAACGATCATAGATCGGGGAGCCCCCCTCCTTTGTATTGGTGGCTCAAGACTTTTACGTCCAAGTGGTGTTGATTAGAGAAGGGTTGGAGGTTTAGTTGAGAATCTAGGCTTTCTTAACACTTGGAAGTTTGGGTTGTTGGTTTGGGATATAAGTATGCCGATGTTCGGTGGGGGTGTACAGGGAGGGGAGGGATAATTGGGAAACTGCTGGTTGCGGCTTCCTTTGTTGCTGTTTTTGGTTTTCTTTCTTTAGTTCGTTATTTTTCTTACCTAATTTTTTCTGAAGCAAGGATGTTTAATGATTCAGACGCTATGGCTTATAGCGCGGGGCTTATATACGTCATGTGTTGCTGGTATTAATACTGTTGATTCTCAGTTATATTTTGGGAAATGTCTATCCGGGAGACACATAGAATCTACATGGGGTTATGATTAACCTGAAAATTCTGGCATGGAATGTCCGAGGTCTGAATAACAAAATCAAACGCTCTTTGGTTCTAAATATGATTAAGAAATATGACCCGGATATTGCATGCCTCAGTGAGACCCACTTAGAGGGAAATAGGTTATTGTCTTTACGACGGGCCTGGGTGGGATGGGCATACCATGCCTCTCATTCTTCCTTTTCTAGGGGTGTCTCGGTTCTGATTAAAAAATCAGTGCAATTTGAATTGTTGTCGATCAAAACTGACCCGTATGGAAGATTTATATTTATGGAATGTAAACTGAGTTCCCAGCCCTATTACATTTTAGCGGTGTATGTCCCCCCTCCTTTTTCATATGCTGTGCTGCAGCAGGCTGCCTCTTTTATTGCTCCTTCTCCTACCACCCCAGTGATATGCCTGGGCGATTTTAATAATATCCTAGATTTATCCTTGGACCGATGGCACTCCCCGAATGTTGCGCTAGCGGGTGGTGGCCCTACCAAATTTGCTGACTTCTTGAATAGTTTGCAGTGGGTAGATGCGTGGAGACTCCGTCACCCTGCGGCCCGTCAGTTCTCCTGTTTTTCCAGTACTCATGGCTCCTTCTCCAGGATTGACCTGATGCTGGTGTCCCCTGCCCTTGTCCCTGGGATCATTGACATCCACTATGAGGCTCGAGGGGTCTCTGATCACTCCCCTCTGTTGATGACTATTGCTGTAGAAAGTCAGAAGGGGCACTCTTATTGGAAGCTGCACCCCTCTTGGCTGACCCAACTAGGTGACTGTAGTGACCTGGAGACTCAGTGGGGGGGGGGGGTACTTTAACGATAATGTAGGGTCAGCCCCGGGTACGGTAGTTTGGGATTCATTTAAGGCGTTTTTGAGAGGTTCCTATATTGGACGCATAGCGGCTCATAAAATGTCCTCAAGGGAGAGAGAACAGGCCCTTGAAAGTGACGCCAGGGAACTAGAGTCCCAATACTTGCTAGATGGTGCCCCCGCGATGAAGGTACGCTGGCTGGTGGCTCAGTCGGCTTGGATGGCCCACCTGTCCGATAAAAACTCACGTTCCCTCCTTTTTAAAGCTACTAATATTTATATGCAGGCTGATAGGATGGGGGGACACCTGGCCCGTCTGATTCATTATGATCGTCCTAGGTCTATGATCACCCAGATGTCTGATGGGGATGGCTCCTTTGTTGACACCACGCCGGATATTGCGCAACTATTCAGATCTTATTACTCTGAGATATATAGCTCACAATTGACGTGCTCTACTCTAGATCTCTCATATTACCTGAGGGGTATTGCGTTGCCCGCACTTTCCTCTGGAGCCTGTGAGCTGCTGGAGGCGCCCTTGACGCTCGAGGAGGTGACTGCGGCCATTGGTATGTCCCCTAATGGCAAGGCTCCGGGGTGTGGCGGGATTCCCTCCGAGGTCTATAAGAATCATATCGATTTTTTTGGGCCCAGACTCCATGCCCTATACTTAGATATATTTGCCAATAACGAACTTCCCCTCTCTATGTCAGAGGCAATTATAATAGTGATTCCAAAGACCGGTAAGGACCCTGGGTCTCCAGACTCCTATAGGCCGATTTCCCTGATTCCCACCGACGCTAAGGTCCTGGCAAAGATATTGGCTGTACGGCTTAACACAGTAATCACCTCCCTCGTTCACTCGGACCAGACTGGCTTCATGCCAGGGAAGTCCACTTCTATTAATCTACGTAGATTATATACCATTTTGCAACTCCCACATGACTCCCCTTCTGATTCGGCTGTGGTCTCGTTAGACGCGGCCAAGGCCTTTGACAGCATTGAATGGGCTTATTTATGGGAGGTGATGGCTTGTATGGGCTTTGGACCCAACTGTATCAGATGGACTAAATTACTGTATCAACATCCGAGTGCCAGGATCTTGGTGAACGGCTATGTATCCCCCTCTTTTCAACTGTCCCGTGGTACTAGGCAGGGCTGCCCCCTATCCCCCGCACTGTTTGCCCTGGCCATCGAGCCCCTGGCCTGTTTGATAAGATCGCACCCAGATATTGTGGGAATCGGTATGGGTTCACGTGAGGATAGAATAGCTCTTTATGCCGACGACATGTTGTTGTTTTTACAGGATTATACCAAGTCAATGCCCACTCTGCTCCGTGTGATTGAGTGCTTTGGTAATTACTCGGGTCTTAGAATTAACTGGTCTAAATCATACATTATGCCAGTCATAGCCCCCCCCCCCCCTACTATTCCCAAAATCCCCCTGCCATTATGTTGGACGATACAATTTAAATACCTCGGGATTCAAATAACTAATGACCCTTCTGATTTTGTCCCTTTGAACCTGGACCCAGTTATGCGGTGGGTCGTGGGTAAATCCAAAGCCTGGTGTAAGCTTCCACTGACGGTGTCTGGCAGGGTTAATCTCATTAAAATGATTATACTGCCTAAACTTTTATACATTATTCTCCAGTCCCCGGTATATATTTATCCGCCATTCTTTAGGAAATTGAATAGTGTTCTATCCTCTCTGATATGGGCTAACAAGCGACCTAGGATACAACTAAATACCCTTACCAGGCAGCGCTCTGACGGTGGCCTGGCTCTGCCTAATTTTCAGATATATTACTACGCTGCTCAGTTGACTCATATTAGTGTGTGGGCGCAGGATTCTGAGGTTAACTCTTTACATTGTGAGTTCATTCGCTGTTACTTCCCCCACCTCTCTCCTATGCAGGTGCTGCTGAGTGGGAGCATAGCTCGGTTTCTTCCCCCTTATTTTCCAGGCCTTAAAGATATGGCGGGCCCTGAGAGTCCTTTTGAGATACGATGGTATGGACCCAGATACCCCCCTTTGGTACTCTGACTGGCTCCCAGAATTGCATGCGCTTGAGGGGCGGGAGGTATGGGCCCCTAGATTGGTGGTTTCTATTTCTCAACTCTACCTAGATAATGTACTCAAATCCTTTCAACAACTGAAAGATGAGTTTGACTTACCCAATTCCTATTTTTTTCAGATATCTCCAGCTCCGTCACGCCCTCCGGTCCCAGTTTGCTGAGTCCCCCACACGAATCCTCCCATTTCCCATCAAGACCTTTGTGGCTACTTTGGGTCGAGCTAAGATGGTCTCCCTGGCGTATGGATATTTGCTTACTAAGCTCCATGCGGACCCTCTGACACGTCTCCGTGGAAGGTGGGAGGAGGATATGGGTTTAATAGCTGAGGAGGACTGGGCCCTTGCTCTGGAATACCCTGCCAAAGTTACCAAATCTCTAAGATATCAGCAAATTCAATTCTTCATTTTACACAGAACATATATGACTCCAGCTAGACTGGCTACTTTTGGTACAGGCGGATCTGGCCTTTGTCCTAAGTGCGAGGGGGCGGTGGGAACATTTTGGCATCTACTGTGGGATTGCCCGAGGTTGAGGGTGTTCTGGTTGGGGGTTAGGTCAATTCTGGAGAGTACGGGAGTGACTGGCGGACTGCTTACCCCTCAATTCTGTATTCTGGGGATGGGATGCTCTACTTCTATGTCTGTTTCGATGGGTCTTTATGCTCACAGTGTATGTGCCTTGGCTAAGGTTTGCGAGGCTATGGATGGCCCCTAGAGCCCCTTTGGTTTCTGCGCTTCAGACCTTAATCAATGATACAATAATTAAAGAAAGATATGTATATATGAAACAAAACGCATCAGCCAAATTCGAGAGGGTCTGGTCTCCATGGCTTGACTCCCCCCATTCTCACCCGATCCCACAACTATAGAGGGCACTGAAGTGCTAATTTTCCAAAATTTACTGTTTCATGATGTATTTGAGACGCTTGGCGGCTGAGCCCTGCGTGGTTGTCTATTCAACTGCACGATTAATGTGGTCCTGAGTCAGGATATTCCTTCTCACTTTGCTTCTGTTTTTTGTTTTTATTTTTGTTTCCTATTGGTTAGTTTAAGGGCGTTAATAAAAAAGTTAAATGTGGATTTATATATATATGGCTACTGATTTTGCAGACCTAACTGATCTGAACAACAGGAAATTTTCTGTACTATACCCTCATAGACATGTCCTGTTACTCCACAGTTGTGAAATTACTTCAAAAATGGGGTTCTGATTCAAGTTAAATGATTTATTTTTTGTGATGTGCTAATGCTCTGCAATGTCTGTACCTTATTCTCCAGACTGCTGAATAAAAATTACTTTATTAAAAAAAAAAAACCTCACTAACTATGTAACTATGTAACTTGTACTCAATTATGGGAGCACCACCAACTACAACTTCAAAGATGAACTCTTTCATTTCTTCAAATAATTCTGACATATTAAGAAAAAAGGTCAGAGCTTGTAAACCCTTATCAGACTTAATAATGGTGTATAATGTGCTCACATCAGCATTGACTAAAAGGCAATTATCATCCCACTCCATTTCTTCTGAATTGATTAAAATATCTCATATCCTTGAGATAAGCTTTGGTATTTTTAACCAATGGTTGGAGATAAAAATCTAACACTGCGGACAAATTTCAAGTTATGCTGTTTGTATTTGCGCCAGATATTATTGGCCTCCCAGTGAGTGTGAGGGATCCTTGTGTATTTTTGGAAAAACAAAAATGTGGGGACTGATGGGTGTTTAACTCCACAAGGGCTTGCATAACTTCACTAACTGGATCTGATTTTCATTTTTGTATAGGTATCCATTAATTATCTATACATTTTGGACACATAGTCACACTAGTCCAACAGAACCACACCGCCACACTTATCTGCAAGTTTTTTTCTCACAATTTCTTTTTTATTAAGAAATGAAGAATACATGAATAAAGTGTGACATTGATCTCAAAAGAAAATTAGAACAATCCGGATTGGTTTTTGCAAAAAAATAAAAAGACAATAGATTCATTATCAATTACAACTAAAAACCAGTCTGATATATGTCAAAGCTATGGAGCCATCTAGAGATATCAGCAAGATAGGTACAGTATAAGTAACAATAACAATGTGTCACAATCCTGACTGTAGGTTTCATATTTGGTGACTTACCCCTGCAATCTGTCCCGGATTCTGTGTCTTTTTACTCACTGAGTTAAACAGCTTGTCAGCACTATGAGTTTTCCTGAGTTCTCTGCCTGAAAGGTAATAGTTAATTAGCTCCACCTGTGGTGAGCTCCTGTGTGAGGCTGAATTCAGTAATCTGAAGTTTAGGCCTAAAAGCCAGCATCCTATGTTTTGCAGAAGTTCAGGCTTCAGTGTTCTCTCGGCCTGCTAGGCCTCATTCTACATCACAGCCTAGTCTAGAGTAGTCACATGACAGTGACTGTTTACCTGACCCAGAGTTGTCCAATCCTCTGCCAGCCTGAGACTCTCTGCATCACCTAATCCTGCTCACCAATCACCAAGGACCAGGAAGTATAAGTTGGGAGGCTGAGTTAGAAACTGGGCCAGTTCCTTGTGTCACACTCACAGCTATGTGTGAGTCTTCAAGCTGAGCTCCCTAAAGGTAACCTTTATACTCTAGTTCCTGTGAAAACTCTGTTCCTTGTTACCCTGTTTGGTTTACTTTTGTGTTGCCACTGATGATCACTATTTCCACGAGTCTCAAAGTAAAGGCACAGCTGCAGTGGTTCATCTTAAAGGCACAGTATTATATTCCATAGTCTCAACTGAAAACCACAGCTGCCGTGGTTCATCTTTACTGCTGTTGTAGTTGTGATCTCCAGAGCTCCCGTATCCCTGCAGCATCTCCGTGCCTCAGCATCTCCGTACCTCCGTGCCTCAGTACCTCCGTGCCTCAGTATCTCCGTGCATCAGTATCTCCGTGCCTCAGTATCTCCGTGCCTCAGTATCTCCGTGCCTCAGTACCTCCGTGCCTCAGCACCTCGTGCCTCCAGCATCTCCGTGCCTCCAGCATCTCCGTGCTTCCAGCATCTCCGTGCTTCCAGCATCTCCGTGTCTCGGATCCTCGTGCCTCAGCACCTCCGTGCCTCAGCGCCTCTGTACTTCCAGCACCCCAGTGCCTCAGTACCTCAGTGCCTCAGTACCTCAGTGCCTCAGTATCTCCATGCCTCAGTATCTCTGTGCCTCAGCACCTCCGTGCCTCAGTACCTCCATGCCTCCCAGCACCTCCGTGCCTCAGCACCTCGTGCCTCCAGCATCTCCGTGCTTCCAGCATCTCCGTGTCTCGGATCCTCGTGCCTCCGGCGCCTCCATGCCCCAGCATCTCCGTGTCTCAGTACCTCCGTGCCTCAGCGCCTCCGTGCTTCCAGCACCCCCGTGCCTCAGCACCTCGTGCCTCCAGCGTCTCCGTGCTTCAGCATCTCCGTGCTTCCGGCATCTCAGTGCCTCCAAGCACCTCAGTGCCTCCAAGCACCCCAGTGTCTCTACGCACCCCAGTGTCTCTACGCACCCCAGTGTCTCTACGCACCCCAGTGTCTCTACGCACCCCAGTGTCTCCAAGCACTTCCGTGCCTCCTAGCACCTCAGTGTCTCCAAGCATTCAGTGCACTTTAGCGCAGTTGTACCTGGAATTCTTCCCTGATTTATCAGCGCCTTTCCAGTTCTGTCTTTCAGGAGACCTTCAGCGTTCACACGTGCCTCCTGTCTGCCGACCTAATCCTGCATGGGGAGAACCTAGATTCGGCCATCTCTGCTGCGGTTCCTCTTCCCAGTCACCGGAAGAAGCCCCGAGTCCACAACACTCCCAAACCAGGTCAGTGGTAGTATTCATATAATTCTCCAGTCGCCCGCACAGACTTCACTAACACCGGGTTCACAAAACCTCAGTCATGACACAATGAAAAGGAGAAAAAGAGAAATATGTCATGTAAGTACAGAGGGAAGACAACTTGACAATCGGAAAGGAAAGCGATTACAATAGTAGAGATGAAGAGAAGAGAGAGAGGGAGAAGAAAAGAGAGAGCATTGTCATTACCTTAAAGCATCAGGGTGGAAGAGGGTTACCATACAGACATGAAATTCAGAAGTTTATTTGTAGCGCAACCATCCAGACCAGGTAGGGGTAAATTTAGAGGAGGGTATTCTCAAAGAGGAAGTAACATCCTCCATGTCCATATAAAATTGATCATTTGAAACCATGTGGAAATGGGTGGTTGAACAGTGGATCTCCAATAACAGGGGATAGTCTCCCTGCCAGCATTCACCAGATGTCGTAGTAAAGATTTCAATGAATTATCAAGAGATAGTCTGGACTTGGTGCTAGAAGCCAGCCAATCCATGACTTTGCCACATATGTGGAGAGGGGTGACTTGCAATTGGCCACACCAGTAGAGGGTGGATATGTTCGGAACATCTGGTGAACATTATCAGGGCAATGATACCATCTGGACATGATTTTATATTGTGTTTCCAGGACCTGGACTGAAGGAGAGCTGGCAAATGTGTAACAAAATATATATATATATATATATATATATATATATATATATGAGACCAGTGGTCTGCAGAGAGTTCCCTTTGGAAGTCCCTGTGCCAGCCTGTCACAAACGAGGGAGCTCAAGAAGGGAGGCTTAAGAGACATTTTTGATATAACTGAGAAATCAGGTGTCATGGCAGTCTCAGCCAAGCATATGGATTCAAAAGCTGTTGGAATCCACCCATTGACACGGACAGGTAGGGAGGCAACATAGTGCCAGAGGTGTAAATAAGCTCAGAAATAGCTAGATAGGAGGCCGAAAATCTGCGCTAAGTATGAACAGAGACCAGTTGAGCCAGTTAAATGGGACAGGCAGGAAATACCAGCCCTAGACCAAGCAGAAAGGGGGGATTATGTGAAGGAGTTCAGAGGTAAATCTGGGTGATGTAATAATGGCATAGGCATTGGATTGAAAGCTGGCAAGCTGGCCTGTATAGAAAGCTGGCAAGTGTTGCATGTCTTCCAACAGTTAGGGGTGGCATCTAAAGAATGGTATCTTTAACAAGGGGGGTTTCCTGATCCATGGGAGAATATGTGCAGGCATGCCAGTGGCAGCCCCTACAATGAGTGGCCATTGTTTATCAGCAGGAAATCGGACATCTCAATTATCCTAGCTAAATGAACAGAATGGTATTAGCTAATGGAGTGGGGGAGCTGAAGACCCCCTACAGTACGGCTACGTATCAGAACTGACTGAGCTAACCGATGGCTCATCTTGCCCCAAAAAAAGTGGCCTACTACCTCTTGCAATTCTTTAAAGAAAGGCGCTGGTATTAGATGGGCAGAGTTTGCAGAAGGGAAAGGATTTTTGGTAAAATATTCATTTTCACTGTGTTAATCCTACCCAACAAAGATAATTTAAGGGACGACCATTTGTTAAAACCTGTTTTAAATTTGTGTAATAAGGGGAAAAATTAAGTCAATACAGGTCTGAGTTGTTACGAGACAAGAGAACTTCTAAATATGTAAGTTGAGAAGGGTGCCATTGGAATGGAAATGATTCTCAGAGGCCCTCGATCACCCACATGGGAGTCAAAACATTCAGGGCAACTTACTTAGTATAATTTATCTTAATGTTAGATAAAAGATTAAACCTACTAATTCAGTCATGAAGACTGGGAGAGAGGTCACTGTGTCAAAGATAGTGGAAAGGAGAACATCTGCGTATAGGGATAATTTGTACTCACCACCACCTGCCCGTAAACCATAAATATTTGGATTGGCATGGATTGCTCTTGCCAGTACTTCCTTATCTGCGTGTTTTATTACTAACTCTTTATAAAGTATTTTTTAAAGACTTAATCACCATAAATTCCCTTTTAGTTAAGTTATATTTCTTATTTCTTTATTGCAAAGATTTTTCTGGTTCTTCAGTTACAATTTTACTGAAACATTCTATAAAACTTCCCTTTTCATATGAAGGGTAGAAAGAGGATTTTGGTTTAAATAAAGAGCTGGAGGGACCTCCAGCATACTTAATTATGTCTACATTGTTCTTACCTTTATTTATGAAAAAACTTTTCAATAGTTTATTTCCAAATATATTTCTGTCTGTCTTTATATAATTCAAAAGGACTGAGTGACTGACTCATCAGGAGAGTGGGTGGATTCCAGCAGCTTTTGAATCCATATGCTTGGCCGAGACTGTGCCACAACACCTGATTTCTGTAGGGGAGGCAGTGTATCATTGTGTTAGCCATGTTTCTGTTATTGACGGAAGGTTGAGGTTGTAAATTATATATCTACTAGGACTCTACTGGCAGCATGTAAGAGAAAGAATGAATAAATTAGTGCAATTTGCAGGCTGGTGTGATTAGATGGCTAGTATTGGGGAGTTGTGGAGCTACCATTTAAGATCCATCTTGCATGGGGGTTTCTAAGAAACTAAATAACTACTTACATGCTTGCCTGAAATTTACCTCCAGGATTTTAGCAGATCCATTTCCTTCTTCATCTATTGTTCTTGCTCTGTACATCTGCTCCCACCCTATAACACAAAGATTCCCATTGAATAAGACCAAATCATTTGTTCGGTTGACAGAAGGAATTGCTCCACGAAGACTTACATCTTCAATGAACCATATCTTACACTGATGAGTTAGTCAGTATTTGAAAAGTGAAACAGGGGGTTTATGTAATAGCCTGCGAGATGGAGGCTGGGGTAAGATTCTGATTAATCTGGACATATTTTTAAGGTGGCAATCATTGAAAAGGAAAAAGCAGGTTAATTATTATTTTTACAAAGTTTACAAGACTTGCCGGAATCTCGCCCCTGTCTGCATCTGACATTCTATTACATAAATGCCAGGTGCTGGCAGCATATCACCAGCATTATTTTTTCCAATCCTGCTCTAAGTGTTTACTTGTCTTGGCACTCTGCAGAGTAAAGCCATGGCCGTAACTAGGGTGTGTGGCTAGAGGATCATGTGACCCGGGCGCGAGATTGGATAGGGTGCTGGGATCAGCTGTGTCTGACACAGCAGAGAAGACAGTGGAGAAAAATTGGATTTTTAGTCATGTGTGCTACTGCTTAGACTTTATGCATTAACAGAGAGACTACAAATCCCATGAGGCATTGCACCCTGCAGAAAGATGGCCACTGCTGTAGCTATAGTAGTCAGGGTAGCATCTAGTTTCCCTTCCTCAGCGGCAAGCCTAAAAAGTATACCAGACGCCCGCCCTAGCTATGAATGTGGTCATGCTGCTGACCTTTCTCTGGCCCCACACAGCACTGCATTCAGCGCTGAGTCGCTGACAGCAAAGCGATGGATGGAAGCAGGACGGTATCCTTCACCTCCACCTTAGTAAAGAGCGAAAGGACTGGAGGTAAAACACACAAACACATATTCACTGTGACTTGTGTTAACCCCTGCAGCTCATTTAAACTAGTTTTCTTAAGCTTATATACAGTATATTGCCCTAATCTATAATGTGGAGACTGCTTATTTTCACCACTGTGACAGCTACAGATTGTATATGTGTATATATATATATATATATATATATATACAATTTATTTTGTGTATGTGGGTGTATGTATATGTATATATATATATATATATATATATATATATACACACACCATGTGTGTATTACTGGGGTCTGCTGGTCTGAGGGATATTACTCTTCCAGTGAAACAGAGACTAGTGACCTCCTGCCACCCGGTGGACAGTATTTTTTAGGGGACCCCCAGGAACCAACAGGGGTAGGTGGCAACAAAGGCCAAAAGGCCGCACGAGGAGGGGGCAAGGTAAGAAGGGGAAGACGGAAGTAGTCTCAGTTAATAACATATTTAACTTATCTACATACAGATTAACCCCAGCTGAAGAATCAGTATTAGCATTGGGACTTTCCTTTGTACCAACATTTAAAAGGGAAGAGTATGAACACCAAATCGATATGTATAAAATAGGTCGTAAATTATGCCTAAGAGAGTTTTTTGGTGAAACAGCTGAACCCCAGAATAGTAAGAAAGGATTTGATATTAAGAAGCCGAGTGAGTTTGAATCTCCTTCAACAAACCCAAGTCTAAAAATTTTCTTGAGGATGGTGGAGGAGGATTGTAAACAATCTTTTAGAGCTTGTCAAAATTATCAAAACATTAGTTCTGAACAGAGAATGGCAATTAGGGCCCTTCGGGCCAATGATAGGATTGTAATACGGATAGCCGATAAGGGAGGTGGTGTAGTGGAACTTGACTATAAATACTACAATGAGGATGTCAAATTACAGCTGAGCGATACAGCCACTTACACCTAAAAAACATATAATCCTATGTATGAAATAAAAAACAAGGTGGACTCATTGTTGACATGTGGCCTATCTAATGGCTGGTTGGATGAACAATTGGTAAAAGTATTGACAGTTGACCATCCAATTTGTCCTATATTATACTGTATTCCAAAAATCCACAAGTCATTGGATAGGCCTACAGTACGGCTACGTATCAGGACTGACTGAGCTAACCGATGGCTCATCTTGCCCCAAAAAAAGTGGCCTACTACCTCTTGCAATTCTTTAAAGAAAGGCGCTGGTATTAGATGGGCAGAGTTTGCAGAAGGGAAAGGATTTTTGGTAAAATATTCATTTTCACTGTGTTAATCCTACCCAACAAAGATAATTTAAGGGACGACCATTTGTTAAAACCTGTTTTAAATTTGTGTAATAAGGGGAAAAAATTAAGTCAATACAGGTCTGAGTTGTTACGAGACAAGAGAACTTCTAAATATGTAAGTTGAGAAGGGTGCCATTGGAATGGAAATGATTCTCAGAGGCCCTCGATCACCCGCATGGGAGTCAAAACATTCAGGGCAACTTACTTAGTATAATTTATCTTAATGTTAGATAAAAGATTAAACCTACTAATTCAGTCATGAAGACTGGGAGAGAGGTCACTGTGTCAAAGATAGTGGAAAGGAGAACATCTGCGTATAGGGATAATTTGTACTCACCACCACCTGCCCGTAAACCATAAATATTTGGATTGGCATGAATTGCTCTTGCCAGTACTTCCTTATCTGCGTGTTTTATTACTAACTCTTTATAAAGTATTTTTTAAAGACTTAATCACCATAAATTCCCTTTTAGTTAAGTTATATTTCTTATTTCTTTATTGCAAAGATTTTTCTGGTTCTTCAGTTACAATTTTACTGAAACATTCTATAAAACTTCCCTTTTCATATGAAGGGTAGAAAGAGGATTTTGGTTTAAATAAAGAGCTGGAGGGACCTCCAGCATACTTAATTATGTCTACATTGTTCTTACCTTTATTTATGAAAAAACTTTTCAATAGTTTATTTCCAAATATAGTTCTGTCTGTCCTTATATAATTCAAAAGGACTGAGTGACTGACTCATCAGGAGAGTGGGTGGATTCCAGCAGCTTTTGAATCCATATGCTTGGCCGAGACTGTGCCACAACACCTGATTTCTGTAGGGGAGGCAGTGTATCATTGTGTTAGCCATGTTTCTGTTATTGACGGAAGGTTGAGGTTGTAAATTATATATCTACTAGGACTCTACTGGCAGCATGTAAGAGAAAGAATGAATAAATTAGTGCAATTTGCAGGCTGATGTGATTAGATGGCTAGTATTGGGGAGTTGTGGAGCTACCATTTAAGATCCATCTTGCATGGGGGTTTCTGGGAAACTAAATAACTACATACATGCTTGCCTGAAATTTACCTCCAGGATTTTAGCAGATCCATTTCCTTCTTCATCTATTGTTCTTGCTCTGTACATCTGCTCCCACCCTATAACACAAAGATTCCCATTGAATAAGACCAAATCATTTGTTCAGTTGACAGAAGTGTAGAACAAGGAATTGCTCCACGAAGACTTACATCTTCAATGAACCATATCTTACACTGATGAGTTAGTCAGTATTCGAAAAGTGAAACAGGGGGTTTATGTAATAGCCTGCGAGATGGAGGCTGGGGTAAGATTCTGATTAATCTGGACATATTTTTAAGGTGGCAATCATTGAAAAGGAAAAAGCAGGTTAATTATTATTTTTACAAAGTTTACAAGACTTGCCGGAATCTCGCCCCTGTCTGCATCTGACATTCTATTACATAAATGCCAGGTGCTGGCAGCATATCACCAGCATTATTTTTTCCAATCCTGCTCTAAGTGTTTACTTGTCTTGGCACTCTGCAGAGTAAAGCCATGGCCGTAACTAGGGTGTGTGGCTAGAGGATCATGTGACCCGGGCGCGGGATTGGATAGGGTGCTGGGATCAGCTGCGTCTGACACAGCCGAGAAGACAGTGGAGAAAATTGGATTTTTAGTCATGTGTGCTACTGCTTAGACTTTATGCATTAACAGAGAGACTACAAATCCCATGAGGCATTGCACCCTGCAGAAAGATGGCCACTGCTGTAGCTATAGTAGTCAGGGTAGCGCCTAGTTTCCCTTCCTCAGCGGCAAGCCTAAAAAGTATACCAGACGCCCGCCCTAGCTATGAATGTGGTCATGCTGCTGACCTTTCTCTGGCCCCACACAGCATTCAGCGCTGAGTCACTGACAGCAAAGCGATGGATGGAAGCAGGATGGTATCCTTCACCTCCACCTTAGTAAAGAGCGAAAGGACTGGAGGTAAAACACACACACACACACACACACACACACACACACACACACACACACACACACACACACACACATTCACTGTGACTTGTGTAAACCCCTGCAGCTCATTTAAACTAGTTTTCTTAAGCTTATATACAGTATATTGCCCTAATCTATAATGTGGAGACTGCTTATTTTCACCACTGTGACAGCTACAGATTATATATATATATATATATATTTTTTTTTTTTTGTGTATATATATATATATATATATATATATATACACCATGTGTGTATTACTGGGGTCTGCTGGTCTGAGGGATATTACTCTTCCAGTGAAACAGAGACTAGTGACCTCCTGCCACCCAGTGGACAGTAGGTGGCAACAAAGGCCAAAAGGCCGCACGAGGAGGGGGCAAGGTAAGAAGGGGAAGAAGGAAGTAGTTTCAGTTAATAACATATTTAACTTATCTACATACAGATTAACCCCAGCTGAAGAATCAGTATTAGCATTGGGACTTTCCTTTGTACCAACATTTAAAAGGGAAGAGTATGAACACCAAATCGATATGTATAAAATAGGTCGTAAATTATGCCTAAGAGAGTTTTTTGGTGAAACAGCTGAACCCCAGACTAGTAAGAAAGGATTTGCTATTAAGAAGCCGAGTGAGTTTGAATCTTCTTCAACAAACCAAAGTCTAAAAATTTTCTTGAGGATGGTGGAGGAGGATTGTAAACAATCTTTTAGAGCTTGTCAAAATTATCAAAACATTAGTTCTGAACAGAGAATGGCAATTAGGGCCCTTCGGGCCAATGATAGGATTGTAATACGGATAGCCGATAAGGGAGGTGGTGTAGTGGTACTTGACTATAAATACTACAATGAGGATGTCAAATTACAGCTGAGCGATACAGCCACTTACAACAAAAAAACATATAATCCTATGTATGAAATAAAAAACAAGGTGGACTCATTGTTGACATGTGGCCTATCTAATGGCTGGTTGGATGAACAATTGGTAAAAGTATTGACAGTTGACCATCCAATTTGTCCTATATTATACTGTATTCCAAAAATCCACAAGTCATTGGATAGGCCACCAGGTCGCCCGATAGTATCGGCAGCAAACTCGGTTTTACAACCTTTAGCACAATACATTGATTTTTTGTTACAGCCTATAGTGGTATGCAGCAGAAGCTACATACGAGATACTGGAGATTTTTTTTTCTAAACTCACACAGATTGGTGATTTACCAATTGATTTTCTGTTTGCTACAACGGATGTTTCATCCCTATATACCGTCATACCCCATTATCAAGGGGTATCAGCAGTAAGGGAAGCTGTGATTAATTTCGATTTCTGTGGTCCACCTGTCGATTTTGTTTGTGAGATGATTCATGATATTTTAACTCTGAACCACTTCCAATATGCTGATTTTTTTTATGTGCAGAATGATGGGACTGCAATGGGGTCGAATTTGGCACCAGGGGTGTAGTACGGGTGACCGGCGGTCTCCTGACCGCCGGTCACCTTACCGACGCCGGGATCCCGGCAGCATACCGACGCCAGGATCCCGGCGGGGAGGGGCGAGTGCAGCAAGCCCCTTGCGGGCTCGCTGCGCTCGCCACGCTGCGGGCTCGGTGGCGACCTGCGGTCGCCACGGGTTCTGTTCCCACTCTATGGGTGTCGTGGACACCCACGAGTGGAAATAGTCCCTGTTGGTCGGCATGCCGACCATCGGGATAGTGAGCAGTCGGGCTCACGGAGGAGGTCATGTGACTGTCGGTCAGCCGACTGGCGGTCACATGACTACCACCCGGCACTAGAGTATGCAAATATTTACATGATGCAATATGAGAGCACTCACATCTACCCCAAATATGGTCCCAGAATTCTTCACTACTATAGGTTCATTGATGACATATTTCTATTGTGGGGAGATTCCAGTGAGAGTTTTTTAGAGATAGTCCAGGACCTCAATGGACTTGATAGTCCAATTCGTTTTACAAGCAACATTCTGACCAGCCAAATCGAGTTCCTCGATGTTTCTGTGTACAAGAAAGACGGGTCTTTGGGGACTACTCTGTACCACAAGGATACGGATAGAAACATACTTTTATACTCCACCAGTCATCACCCGAAATCACTCAAAAATGGATTGCCCATTTCGCAATTTTTACGAGTCATGTGTAACAACACACAGAGTGACATGATGGAGAAGCAACTAGCCGAGATGGCAACTAGATTTTAGGAGAGAGGCTATACATTGGGTATAGTGAAGAAAGCTCTTAAGAGAGCAAGACATATCTTCACAAGTGGACAGACCAAAACCAATTTACCAGCATCCGATAGAATCAGTGACGTGCGGTGAGGTCAGGGGCTGGGGAGGCACTGCAGCTAAACACCCCCCCCTGAAAAAAAAGTGCAGTCCCCCCACACCGCTAAAACCAGCACCAGGCAGAACCAGCCAGGGGGGATAATGCCATAGCAGGAGAGACACTCAGTGTGGGGTCCCCCTGCCATGCCATTAAACACCCCCCAAACTAGTGATGAGCTGGTTCGGTTTCTCGGAAACGGAACCCCCCCAAACTTCACCCTTTTTACACGGGTCCGAGCCGTACTCGGATTCTCCCGTATGGCTCGGTTAACCCGAGCGCGCCCGAACGTCATCATCCCGCTGTTGGATTCTCGCGAGATTCGGATTCTATATAAGCAGCCGGGCGTCGCCGCCATTTTCACTCGTGCATAGGAAATGTTAGGGAGAGGACATGGCTGGCGTCCTCTCCATTATTGTTGAACTTGATTGAGCATTATTGCTTAATTGTGGGGAGGGCTGGGGAGCAGCTGTATAATATAGGAGGAGTACAGTGCAGAGTTTTGCTGATCAGTGACCACCAGTTATCCGTTCTCTGCCTGAAAAAAACGCTCCATATCTGTGCTCAGTGTGCTGCTTTATTGTGGGGACTGGGGACCACCAGTATAATATTATATAGAAGGAGTACAGTGCAGAGTTTTGCTGACCAGTGACCACCAGTATATAATATATAGCATTACGGTACAGTAGGCCACTGCTGTACCTACCTCTGTGTCGTCATTAAGTATACTATCCATCTAGATTCTATACCTGTGGTGCATTTCAGTTGTGCAGTTTGCTGACACAGTGACCACCAGTATTTATAGCAGTACGGTACGGAAGGCCACTGCTGTACCTACCTTTGTGTCGTCATTAAGTATACTATCCATCTACATTCTATACCTGTGGTGCATTTTAGTTTTGCAGTTTGCTGACACAGTGACCACCAGTATACTATATATAGCAGTACGGTACGGAAGGCCACTGCTGTACCTACCTCTGTGTCGTCATTAAGTATACTATCCATCTACATTCTATACCTGTGGTGCATTTTAGTTTTGCAGTTTGCTGACACAGTGACCACCAGTATACTATTTATAGCAGTACGGTACGGAAGGCCACTGCTGTACCTACCTCTGTGTCGTCATTAAGTATACTATCCATCTACATTCTATACCTGTGGTGCATTTTAGTTTTGCAGTTTGCTGACACAGTGACCACCAGTATACTATATATAGCAGTACGGTACGGAAGGCCACTGCTGTACCTACCTCTGTGTCATCATTAAGTATACTATCCATTTACATTCTATACCTGTGGTGAATTTTAGTTTTGCAGTTTGCTGACACAGTGACCACCAGTATACTATATATAGCAGTACGGTACGGAAGGCCACTGCTGTACCTACCTCTGTGTCATCATTAAGTATACTATCCATCTACATTTTATACCTGTGGTGTATTTTAGTTTTGCAGTTTGCTGACACAGTGACCACCAGTATACTATATATAGCAGTACGGTACGGAAGGCCACTGCTGTACCTACCTCTGTGTCGTCATTAAGTATACTATCCATCTACATTTTATACCTGTGGTGCATTTTAGTTTTGCAGTTTGCTGACACAGTGACCACCAGTATACTATATATATAGGTAGGTACAGCAGTGGCCATTCTGGTGCATTTTAGTTTTGCAGTTTGCTGACACAGTGACCACCAGTATACTATATATAGCAGTACAGTACGGAAGGCAACTGCTGTACCTACCTCTGTGTCGTCATTAAGTATACTATCCATCTACAGTCTATACCTGTGGTGCATTTTAGTTTTGCAGTTTGCTGACACAGTGACCACCAGTATACTATATATAGCAGTACGGTACGGTAGGCCACTTCTGTACCTACCTCTGTGTCGTCATTAAGTATACTATCCATCTACATTCTATACCTGTGGTGCATTTAAGTTTTGCAGTTTGCTGACACAGTGACCACCAGTATACTATATATAGCAGTACGGTACGGAAGGCCACTGCTGTACCTACCTCTGTGTCGTCATTAAGTATCCCATCCATCTACATTCTATACCTGTGGTGCATTTTAGTTTTGCAGTTTGCTGACACAGTGACCACCAGTATACTATATATAGCAGTACGGTACGGAAGGCCACTGCTGTACCTACCTCTGTGTCGTCATTAAGTATACTATCCATCTACATTCTATACCTGTGGTGCATTTTAGTTTTGCAGTTTGCTGACACAGTGACCACCAGTATATATAGCAGTACGGTACGGAAGGCCACTGCTCTACCTACCTCTGTGTCGTCAAGTATACTATCCATCCATACCTGTGGTGCATTTCAGTTGTGCGCAGTATATATAGTAGTAGGCCATTGCTATTGATACTGGCATATAATTCCACACATTAAAAATGGAGAACAAAAATGTGGAGGTTAAAATAGGGAAAGATCAAGATCCACTTCCACCTCGTGCTGAAGCTGCTGCCACTAGTCATGGCCGAGACGTTGAAATGCCATCAACGTCGTCTGCCAAGGCCAATGCCCAATGTCATAGTAGAGAGCATGTAAAGTCCAAAAAACAAAAGTTCAGTAAAATAACCCAAAAATCAAAATTGAAAGCATCCGATGAGAAGCGTAAACTTGCCAATATGCCATTTACGACACGGAGTGGCGAGGAACGGCTGAGGCCCTGGCCTATGTTCATGGCTAGTGGTTCAGATTCGCATGGGGATTGAAGCACTCATCCTCTCGCTAGAAAAATGAAAAGACTTAAGCTGGCAAAAGCACAGCAAAGAACTGTGCGTTCTTCTAAATCACAAATCCCCAAGGAGAGTCCAATTGTGTCGGTTGCGATGCCTGACCTTCCCAACACTGGACGGGAAGAGCTTGCACCTTCCACCATTTGCACGACCCCTGCAAGTGCTGAAAGGAGCACCCGCAGTCCAGTTCCTGAGAGTCAAATTGAAGATGTCACTGTTGAAGTACACCAGGATGAGGATATGGGTGTTGCTGGCGCTGGGGAGGAAATTGACAAGGAGGATTCTGATGGTGAGGTGGTTTGTTTAAGTCAGGCACC
The DNA here is from genome assembly GCF_028390025.1 of Pseudophryne corroboree. Taxonomy (NCBI): domain Eukaryota; kingdom Metazoa; phylum Chordata; class Amphibia; order Anura; family Myobatrachidae; genus Pseudophryne; species Pseudophryne corroboree. The sequence goes on along the minus strand of NC_086444.1, from coordinate 946,375,357 downwards.
CGGGGAGACACCTGTTGTCCGTGGGACGAATATGGCCATTGACATGCCTGGTCAAAATACAATAAAAATCAGCTCTTCGGTGTGGAATTATTTCAACACAAATGCGGACAACAGGTGTCAAGCCGTGTGTTGCCTTTGTCAAGCTGTAATAAGTAGGGGTAAGGACGTTACCACCTCGGAACATCCTCCCTTATACATCACCTGCAGCGCATTCATCATTAGTCAGTGACAAGTTCAAAAACTTTGGGTGACAGCGGAAGCAGTCCACTGACCAGTAAATCCCTTCCTCTTGTAACCAAGCTCCTGCAAACCACACCACCAACTCCCTCAGTGTCAATTTCCTCCTTACCCAGGAAAGCCAATAGTCCTGCAGGCCATGTCACTGGCAAGTCTGACGAGTCCTCTCCTGCCTGGGATTTCTCCGATGCATCCTTGAGTGTAACGCCTACTGCTGCTGGCACTGCTGTTGTAGCTGCTGGGAGTCGATCGTCATCCCAGAGGGGAAGTCGGAAGACCACTTGTACTACTTCCAGTAAGCAATTGACTGTCCAACAGTCCTTTGCGAGGAAGATGAAATATCACAGCAGTCATCCTGCTGCAAAGCAGATAACTCAGGCCTTGGCAGCCTGGGCGGTGAGAAACGTGGTTCCGGTATCCACCGTTAATTCAGAAGCAACTAGAGACTTGATTGAGGTACTGTGTCCCCGGTACCAAATACCATCTAGGTTCCATTTCTCTAGGCAGGCGATACCGAAAATGTACACAAACCTCAGAAAAAGAGTCACCAGTGTCCTAAAAAATGCTGTTGTACCCAATGTCCACTTAACCACGGACATGTGGACAAGTGGAGCAGGGCAGACTCAGGACTATATGACTGTGACAGCCCACTGGGTAGATGTATTGCCTCCCGCAGCAAGAACAGCAGCGGCGGCACCAGTAGCAGCATCTCGCAAACGCCAACTCGTTCCTAGGCAGGCTACGCTTTGTATCACCGCTTTCCAGAAGAGGCACACAGCTGACAACTTCTTACGGAAACTGAGGAACATCATCGCAGAATGGCTTACCCCAATTGGACTCTCCTGGGGATTTGTGACATTGGACAACGCCACCAATATTGTGCGTGCATTACATCTGGGCAAATTCCAGCACGTCCCATGTTTTGCACATACATTGAATTTGGTGGTGCAGAATTATTTAAAAAACGACAGGGGCGTGCAAGAGATTCTGTCGGTGGCCCGAAGAATTGCGGGCCACTTTCGGCATTCAGCCACCGCGTACAGAAGACTGGAGCACCACCAAACAGTCCTGAACCTGCCCTGCCATCATCTGAAGCAAGAGGTGGTAACGAGGTGGAATTCAACCCTCTATATGCTTCAGAGGATGGAGGAGCAGCAAAAGGCCATTCAAGCCTATACATCTGCCCACGATATAGGCAAAGGAGGGGGAATGCACCTGACTCAAGCACAGTGGAGAATGATTTCAACGTTGTGCAAGGTTCTGCAACCCTTTGAACTTGCCACACGTGAAGTCAGTTCAGACACTGCCAGCCTGAGTCAGGTCATTCCCCTCATCAGGCTTTTGCTGAAGAAGCTGGAGACATTGAAGGAGGAGCTAAAACAGAGCGATTCCGCTAGGCATGTGGGACTTGTGGATGGAGCCCTTAATTCGCTTAACCAGGATTCACGGATGGTCAATCTGTTGAAATCAGAGCACTACATTTTGGCCACCGTGCTCGATCCTAGATTTAAAACCTACGTTGTATCTCTCTTTCTGGAAGACACAAGTCTGCAGAGGTTCAAAGACCTGCTGGTGAGAAAATTGTCAAGTCAAGCGGAACGTGACCCGTCAACATCTCCTACTTCACATTCTCCCGCAACTGGGGGTGCGAGGAAAAGGCTAAGAATTCTGAGCCCACCCGCTGGCGGTGATGCAGGGCAGTCTGGAGCGAGTGCTGACATCTGGTCCGGACTGAGGGACCTGCCAACGATTACTGACATGTCGTCTACTGTCACTTCATATGATTCTCTAACCATTGAAAGAATGGTGGAGGATTATATGAGTGACCGCATCCAAGTCAGACAGTCCGTACGTATATTGGCAGGAAAAAGAGGCAATTTGGAGGCCCTTGCACAAACTGGCTTTATTCTACCCAAGTTGCTCTCCCTCCAGTGTGTACTCCGAAAGAGTGTTTAGTGCAGCCGCTCACCTTGTCAGCAATCGGCGTACGAGGTTACTTCCAGAAAATGTGGAGAAGATTATGTTCATCAAAATGAATTATAATCAATTCCTCCGTGGAGACATTCACCAGCAGCAATTGCCTCCACAAAGTACACAGGGACCTGAGATGGTGGATTCCAGTGGGGACGAATTAATAATCTGTGAGGAGGGGGATGTACACAGTGAAAGGGGTTAGGAATCGGAGGATGATTATGAGGTGGACATCTTGCCTCTGTAGAGCCAGTTTGTGCAAGGAGAGAGTGATTGCTTCTTTTTTTGGTGGGGGCCCAAACCAACCAGTCATTTCAGTCACAGTCGTGTGGCAGACCCTGTCGCTGAAATGATGGGTTCGTTAAAGTGTGCATGTCCTGTTTATACAACATAAGGGTGGGTGGGAGGGCCCAAGGACAATTCCATCTTGCACCTCTTTTTTCTTTAATTTTTCTTTGCATCATGTGCTGTTTGGGGACAATTTTTTTAAGTGCCATCCTGCCTGACACTGCAGTGCCACTCCTAGATGGGCCAGGTGTTTGTGTCGGCCACTTGTGTCGCTTAGCTTAGTCACACAGCGACCTTGGTGCACCTCTTTTTTTCTTTGCATCATGTGCTGTTTGGGGACAATTTTTTTGAGGTGCCATCCTGCCTGACACTGCAGTGCCACTCCTAGATGGGCCAGGTGTTTGTGTCGGCCACTTGTGTCGCTTAGCTTAGTCACACAGCGACCTTGGTGCGCCTCTTTTTTTCTTTGCATCATGTGCTGTTTGGGGACTATTTTTTTGAAGTGCCATCCTGCCTGACACTGCAGTGCCACTCCTAGATGGGCCAGGTGTTTGCGTCGGCCACTTGTGTCGCTTAGCTTAGCCATCCAGTGACCTCGGTGCAAATTTTAGGACTAAAAATAATATTGTGAGGTGCGAGGTGTTTAGAATAGACTGGAAATGAGTGGAAATTATGGTTATTGAGGTTAATAATACTATGGGATCAAAATGACCCCCAAATTCTATGATTTAAGCTGTTTTTTAGGGTTTTTTGTAAAAAACACCCGAATCCAAAACACACCCGAATCCGACAAAAAATTTTCGGTGAGGTTTTGCCAAAACGCGTCCGAATCCAAAACACGGTCGCGGAACCGAATCCAAAACCAAAACACAAAACCCGAAAAATGTCCGGTGCACATCACTACCCCAAACTAGTCAACCCAGGGCTGGAATTCCTCGGAAAGTGGGGCCCCCAAAAAATCAAAATGGGGTCCCCCCTCCCGAGCAACAACCAGCACTGGGCTGATAGCCCAGTGCTATGCCCCGCACCCCTGGTGGCGGTGGGTGCGGGGTTCATTGTATGCTAATACTGTTCTTTACAGGTGGCCTACAGGTCCCAGCTAGCCTGCCCCAGCATGCTGGCACTTGAAGAACCACAAGTGCCAGCATGCCCGGACATAAATGGCCAACTGGCACCTGTAGTCCACCTGCAAATAATAGTAATATTGTTCTTTACAGGTGGCCTACAGGTCTTAGCAAGCCTGCCCCAGCATGCTGTCACTTGGAGAACCACAAGTGCCAGCATGCCCGGACATAAAGGTCCCGCTGGCACCTGTAGTCCACCTGTAAAGAAAATATAAAAAAACCACTACACGTTCTTTAAAAAACCTTTATTCCAGAGTCTTCACCTGGTGGGCGGCGGCTGCTAAGCTCTTTTGCATAGACGCCGCCCATGCAGGACTTCCAGGGCGTCTTCGGTCTTCAGGAGCTCTTCTCTGCTCCTCCTCCGCCGTCAGACTGACAGCCGCTGCCTCGCGCTGACTTATATAAGTCAGCGTGAGGGGGCGGGGTGATGACGCGGCAAGCCATAATTGGCTCGCTGCGGCCATCTTGAAATTAAAAAATTACGCTGAGGCGCCATTTTTGAAATGGGTACCGCTTCTGCTGCCAAACTCTGCACAATGGCCCTGAATGCCGCATCCCGCCGCCGCTACCGCCGCCCGCATCTCCGCCGCCAGCACCTCCGCCGCCCGGCCCGCTGCATCCAGCACCTCCGCCGCCACCGACTCCCACACAGTGATTGACAGCGGATCCAGTAATGGATCCGCTGGCCAATCACTGTGGCCTCACTCACAGGGGCGTGCTTTCATAGGTTGAAAGCACGTTTCTGTACGAAAGCAGCACCTCTAATGGTGCCGCTTTCCCATGTTATTTCAATGGGACTTTCCTGCCCAATGCTAGGCCTCGCCCGCCCCCGCCCCCCGCTCCCATATCTTTTCCCAATCACTACGGGAGGCACCACGATCGGTGCCTCCCAAACTAATTATTCACACTTTAATGATAAGTAAAATAATAAAGAAGATACTTATGTGTCATAAGTATCTTCTTTGTATTATTTTACTCATTAATGACAGGGGAGGCACTGCCTCCCCTGCCTCCCCTGACTGCACGTCCCTGGATAGAATGGTCATCACCACCCGATTCGATATCAACGCACCAGCCTTTGCACGATCAGTCAATAAACATTGGTCAATAATTGCTACAGACAAGATGTTTAAAAGTATAGAGAAAAAGCCCCTACTATCTTTTGCTCAGGGTCCAAATATTAAACAATTATTGATTCAACCAACTAAGAACTTTGAAGCTAAATCCAATTCGACTTGGTTGAACCCCCCCAAAAATAGGGTGCTTCCCTGTATCGGCTGCACAACATGTAAAAACATGCTGACTGGAAAGATTTTCTCTCACCCACACATGGGCAGGAAACTTGCCATTAGACAACATGTGACATGCACGACTGACCATGTTGTATACATATTGATGTGCCCATGTGGCCTCTATTATGTCGTCAAGACTGTCACCTCATTTCGCGAAAGATGGCAAACCACCGCTTGTCCATAAGACAAGCCATGATAAATAAGAGTAGTGACAAACCTGTGGCGCGCCATTTCTTGACGAATGAACACCAACTAGCATCCCTTAAGAGTATGATAACTGACCATATTCCTAAGAAAATAAGGGGAGGTGACAGAAGCCGTATGTTGCTTCAAAGGGAGGCAAAATGGATTTTTAAATTAGATACTAAGTCACCTGAAAGTATAAAATTACCGTTGCTTCTTGTGATGTTAGCAGCACAGTACAGAGCACTAATTTGGTTAGCATTGGACTAAATAAGTTTTTTTCTTTTTCATTTTAGTTTTGAGTATTAATCTTGTGATGTAAGTCATTAATGTTTATTTTCTTTGATTATTAGGTGACTATAGGATGGTTCGGGTCTGCATATACAGCTTGAAATTACACGTCCAGATGGGTCATTGTTTAATATCTGAGTATTGCTTTTGGGCACTCCAAGGGATAGGCTGGGATAGAATAGGAGCTGGACATGAATGGTTATACCTGATTCCCATATAGAGAAGAGACAGAATATAAGTATAATAAGTCATTTTTAGTCTATGGTACAGCAGGTGGCTGATTATTGTATGCTATAAACTCTGAGCGTGTTAAAAGGATCACTCCTGATTGGCGCCCCCCAAATGAAATATTAATGAGCAGTTGAGATAGTGGCCTTGCGCTGTGGGGACAGAGGGGTGGTGTTACATGGGTTGAGACCTGTGTTTCGCTGTGCCCAGTAACCATAACAAAGGCCACAACACTGGGTTAGCTGCTAAGAGCCATCACAGGAAGTGACGTGCACCAGGTGGAAAGCACAACCTGGAAGTGCGGGAGCCCGTGGAACGCACAACGCTTCCTGCTCAGTGGGAGTTGTGCTGCAATTTGGTAACAGGAAATGCCTCTGCGGGTGAGCGCATGCGCAGTGAGGTGACACGCACGCCGGAGGGATGGGAGCAACAAGTCAGCACACCTGTAAGTATTTTTATAATGAAGCTGTATTATTTAAGTAAGGGTTCAGGTAACTTACTTTCTCAGATGGCTCCTGACTATTTGGGTGGTGATGACTGGATGTATTGGTCTCTAATGCTCATTTACTGACCGAAGTTGACAGACGGATAAGTGATATTTTTGATCTTGCTATCATTATGTTTCAAGCTGGATATGCAGGCACAGTGATTGCCATGGTGTTTGTTTATATAACTTTTGAGGACATTTGAAACTGAGCCACCTGTATGATATGCCTTGGAGTGCCCTGTCTGGGTGAAAATAAAAACGAGATGATTGAGTGCCCTTTTTAAACATTTATATATATATATATATATATATATAGATGAAGCATGAAAAAAGCGGCACTCAAAGTCTGGTGAAGAAGTTAAATATATTTCACACGTAGTGGTGAACCGACGTTTCGGGGACCAAGCGCCCCTTTTTCAAGGTGAACAACAGTGTATACAAGAAAAACATACCTTTTAAAGAAGAAGAAATGCCCGCCAAGTGCTCCTGATCACGCCCGCCCGGCCGCTCGTGGTTCGTCTTCCGCTCCGGCACATCTAGATGACGTCATGTTCAGCGCGCCCTACGTGCGCGTCATTGCCATGGTTACCCGATGTAATCTTCGGCCGGGCTGCGGCGCTGATTGGAAAAATATGTACAGTTTGTGACATCAAAAATTACAGAACCAGCCACCACTAAATAAAATTATTGCAATAAGGTGATACTTGAGCAAATGGGTGTTATATGCAAACCTATTGGGAAATGAAAATGAACAGGAAGTACACTCAAAACAATGGTCCACATGGCTGACTGGGTGGTAATTCTATTTAGACAGACTGGTGTGGAATGGATGTGAGGTGAAAATTCCATTGCTATATATATAACAGTGGGATTGTAACCATGAGCAACCCTAAACACCGAAAGGTTTTTTTAAAAAGTGTCTTTTTTGGAAATAATGAGCTTTCATATATTAATTAAGAAGTTTGAGTGCCCTTTGACTACAAAGTTTATATATATATATATATATATATATTGATGGGGGAAAGCTTATCGGCGCTTAACCGCGATACCAAATTGTACTAGAATGTAGTCCAGGATATTTATGAATGAGCAAAAAAAGTCTCCTTTTTCTAGACACTCCCTTTGTAATATTCGGGCGTCAGCTACACCTTAAAGAGAGAAGCATTGGTAAGGTGCTTCATGTATAGTGTAAAAGAAAAAGAGGATAAGGTGGTTTTAAGCGACCAGTGGTGTCTAATACTAAGAGGAGACTCAAATTTAAAAGAAAATATTTTTAATAAATCTAATAGGCACCGATAAAAGCAAATAAAATAGTAGCCCTATTACAAGGAGCCAAAAAAGTTACTAAAACTGTATTTAAGACATAAGTTAGTATAAAATTAATAATACGAACTTAAATAAGACAGGAGGAAAAAACGTCCTAATAGTAAAAAATTGGACATAAGATCAGCATAAAAAAGTATATAAATAAGGTTCTTAGCTTTTTGAGAGGGTATGTATCATAGCACCCAACGCGTTTCGTCCTATCTGGACTTCATCAAGGGGTGACAAACAACTGGGACAGCTCATCTATGTATACCTGTATTAGTAAGGAAGTGATAGCTACATCACTTCCTGTCAATTAACAGGTGTCAGATTTCATATACTGTTTAAACATTTAAAACGTAATGACAATACTCCTACAGCATAGTATCACTATGCTGTGTAAAACCGCTTTGAAGATAACTGTTTTCTGTGTGTTAGAGTTTATGAAACACACTGGTAAAGTTTAAAGTCCCGGACTTCCTGTCCGGATCGCGGGTGACGTCACGTCCGCCCCACTTCCGGCGTCCGGCATTCTTCATTGCGCATGCGCCGAGTGCGGGTTGTGGAGAGTTCCTGTCCGACATTAAATGCGCATGCGCCTGTTCTCCCATCTAGTAACAGTGGTTGGAAACGTGTATATAGTAGCGGCGGCCATTTTCTTGGAGTGCATTCCCCCAGGCATCTAGTTGTACAGTCATGTGGTCGCGGCGGCCATTTTGGATGCGATTGTTCATAATGGAAATGAGTTCATAGCCGAGAATAAAGAAAAAACATGATTCAGAAAAAATGTTTATGCGAATATTGCGTATTTCTATTCAATTCTACTGGTATCTCTGGTCCCAGGTACAGGAATACTTTAAACAGCCAGTGCAATTAGATGTCTAGCTGATAATTAGAATAACAGCATAAAGGGCAAAAAGACATCGATTATTTCATAATGTAGTCAGGTGAGGTTTAATAGTGCTTATAATTTCTAGTCATATACTAGTATAGCTTAGGCCAAAAAGTGAGTATGAATATAATCATTCTCAAGTGTAAGATAGTATAGCAGCAGACACACTGATTCACAACGAGCAAAGTGCAGGTATTAGCATGGTATATGTGTATTAAAAGCATTAAAAGCATTAAAAGCATATTTGCACCGAAGCTCCCATGGGAGGGTGATAGAGGGTATATTAGTTAATACAATAGCCTCTTAGCCCTTGCTCAAGAGAATTACAGCACCCAGTCTTCCATGATGGTTCCCCATCTATGTACTAGTTGGGCCCAGCACTGCTTGGCTTCCAAGATCGAGCCCTTGCTCAAGAGAATTACAGCACCCAGTCTTCCATGATGGTTCCCCATCTATGTACTAGTTGGGCCCAGCACTGCTTGGCTTCCAAGATCGAACGGAGTTGGGCATCTCCAGTGTGGTATGGCTGTAGTATTGGCGTGGTTTACGGAGGTATCATAATAACGGCGTGGTAGAAGTAGTGAACGTAGTGGCAATAGCAGAAAGTAAGGAAGAGACAGGTTGCCCAAATCAGAAAAATAAGTGCGGTCAGCTTACGTTACAGAAAGGGTGCTATTTCATAGCCTTCATTGAAGCCATCTGGATGCAAGGTGTTGAGTTCAAAGATACAGAGCATTTCCCTTTTCGATAAAAGATTGGAGAGATCACCGCCTCTCTCGCCCAATGAGACTAGCTCAATGCCCTTGAAGGTTAGTTCGTCAGGATCCGAGTCGTGGCAAGCATGGAAGTGTTTCGGTACTGCGTGTGTTAGTACTTTGTTTTTAATGTTTCTTATATGTTCCTGTATACGGATTTTTAAAGGTCTTTTCGTTTTCCCTATGTACTTCATCCCACATGAGCACTCCAGCATGTAAATCACTGACACCGTATTACAGTTGATAAACTGCTTGATCTTGTACTCTTTTGATCCATTGGTATTTTTGAAGGTTTTCCTAGTAGGGTGTACGTACCGGCATATATTGCAGCAGCCGCATTTATAACATCCAACGCATTTGGGCATGTTTGGTCGTACTTCCGGGTTCCTCAGCATGCTTGGTGCCACCAGATCTTTGAGGTTTTGCGACTTCCTAAATACCACTAGGGGATCCTTGGGGAGATAGTCCTTTAAAATAGGATCCATAAAGGAGGATGTTCCAGTGTTTCTTAAGGGTTTTCTTAATAATATTCTCATGTCTGCTGTATGTGGTGATAAAACGCACTGTGTCATCTCCTTTTTCCTTTGTTTTATATTTCAGAAGTTGTTTCCTCTCCAAATTCTTGGCCTTCAGATTTGCTTCTTCCAGGAGATGGTTCGGATAGCCTTTTTCCCTGAATCTTTCAGTGTATACCTGTAGTTGCTGATCTCGGTCTTCAGTATCCTTACAGTTCCGAGCAATTCTGTTGAACTGTGAAAAGGGGATATTATTCTTCCATTGTTGACTGTGATTGCTTCGGTAATGTACATAGCTGTTCATATCCACTTCCTTAACGTAGTTCTATGTGATCACTTCATTGCCTGTGTGTGTCAGAACCAGATCAAGGAATTCTATCTTCTCTGTGCTTTCCTTCGCAGTGAATTGAAGATTCATGGAATTGTTAGATAAATACGTAAAAAATTCCTTAAAACTCATAACATCACCGTCCCAAACAAGTAAAATGTCATCTATGTAGCGTTTATAAAATGCGATATTTTGTTGGAACGGGTGGTCCTTAAACATGTACTCGTTTTCCCAATTCCCCATAAAAAGATTAGCGAAACTGGGTGCGAAAATAGTCCCCATGGCGGTTCCACAGATTTGTAAAAAGTAAGTATCTAAAAATTTAAAATAATTCCTTTTCAGAATAAAATTCATCAGTTCACATAGAAAGATTCTGTGCTCCTCTGTAATCTCGGCATCTTTCTTCAGAAATCCATTGCAGGCCTCTACACCCATGTTGTGTTCTATGCAGGTGTAGAGCGACTGGACATCTATGGTGATCCACCGATAGGTGTCTTTCCATTCAAATGAATCCATCAGGTTGAGAACAGATGTTGTGTCTTTTAAAAAGGCTGGCAGATTTACCACGTTTCCTTAGAAATATATCCACGTATTCGGACAAATGTGATGTCAGTGAATCTATCCCGGCCACAATGGGTCTCCCTGGGGGATTCGTCATGGATTTATGCACCTTTGGTAGAAAGTAGAATATGGGGGTGGTGGGGTTGGAGTTGAGCAGGTACTGGTACTCTTCTTTGGTTAAGATCTCGCATCTGAATGCTTTCAAAAGTATGGTTCTTAATTCCTCCACGAAACCATCTTTTGGATCTCCCGGGAGTGGGGTGTACGAAGTTCTATCCCCCAAAAGTCTGTTCGCTTCTGCAACGTATGCCTCCCGGTCCATGATGACCAACCCCCCCCCCCTTTATCAGCAGATTTTATAACATTGTTTTTGTTGTCCTGGAGTTCCTTGATCGCCTTTGTTTCTCTGTTCATGAGATTCTTCTCCTTAATAGTCTCCATTTCAGTTTCACATAGATCTTTTTTCACTAGATCATAAAAAATGCCCACATTGTGGCCCTTTGATTCCAGCGGGTAGAACTTTGAAGTGGGTTTCAGTCCTGATTTGGATTGATCATAGTTTCGAATGGCCGCGTTTTCCTTTTTAAGAAAGTGCCTCTTGAGTGTTAACTTCCTTACGAATTTATTTAAATCTATGAAGACGTCAAACTTGTTCATGCCTTTCGTAGGTGCGTAGGAGAGTCCTTTATTCAATAGTGAACTTTCATATTCTGTTAATGTGTGGCTTGATAAGTTGAATATACCTTTATTTGTCGGATGTCCTAGTGGAGGTGTCTTCTTTTGCTGTTGTACAGATTTGTTCCTCCTGCCCCCTCGACATCCTCTTCTTCTACTAATCTTCTTTTTAGGGGTGTTGTGCTCGTAACTTTTTCTTTCGGAATATTTCTTGTCATGGTTTTGAACCGTGCGTTCTTGCCTGGTGATAAAAAATCCTCCTCATTAGCCGAATTCATTCTTTGTAATGCGGAAAACCTGTTGGTAGTTTGTATAATCTGTCTCCTCTGTGTATGGTTTCTTCCATTCTCCATAACTCTTCTTGGTACAGATTGCCAGTATTCCCTCTTTGCTCTTAGGTCAGTCTTGTCATTTCCATCAAATCTACTCCAATTCTTAATTTTGTTATTCTCATAATCTTGCTTGTCCCGTATGAATTTCTTTCCTTTATTCCTTACAACCTCATCTTCAACTTGCTCAAGTTTCCTATTCAGTACTTTTTTGTTGATCTTAAAATCCTCTTTGTCCTTGAATACTTCCAATTTAGTTTCAGTCTCTTTAATTTCTGTTTCCAGGGTGGAGATGATGCGTTTCTTTTCCGTCACCAAGATTTTCATTAATTTTATTGAACAGCTGTGGAGTGCGTTGTCCCATTCTTTCATGAATTCAGGGTTCTCCGCTCCAAATGTGGGTTGTTTGGTGATTCTGAGGCCCCTGGGAATTCGGTCCACGCTTATGCAGTGCTCCAACTCTTTCACGTCCCGTATACAGGAACATATAAGAAACATTAAAATCAAAGTACTAACACACTCAGTACCGAAACACTTCCATGTTTGCCACGACACGGATCCTGACGAACTAACCTTCAAGGGCATTGAGCTAGTCTCATTGGGCGAGAGAGGCGGTGATCTCTCCAATCTTTTATCGAAAAGGGAAATGTTCTGGATCTTTGAACTCAACACCTTGCATCCAGATGGCTTCAATGAAGGCTATGAAATAGCCCCCTTTCTGTAACGTAAGCTGACCGCACTTATTCTTCCGATTTGGGCAACCTGTCTCTTCCTTACTTTCTGCTATTGCCACTACGTTCACTACTTCTACCACGCCGTTATTATGATACCTCCGTAAACCACGCCAATACTACAGCCATACCACACTGGAGATGCCCAACTCCGTTCGATCTTGGAAGCCAAGCAGTGCTGGGCCAAACTAGTACATAGATGGGGAACCATCATGGAAGACTGGGTGCTGTAATTCTCTTGAGCAAGGGCTAAGAGGCTATTGTATTAACTAATATACCCTCTATCACCCTCCCATGGGAGCTTCGGTGCAAATATGCTTTTAATGCTTTTAATGCTTTTAATACACATATACCATGCTAATACCTGCACTTTGCTCATTGTGAATCAGTGTGTCTGCTGCTATACTATCTTCCACTTGAGAATGATTATATTCATACTCACTTTTTGGCCTAAGCTATACTAGTATATGACTAGAAATTACCAGCACTATTAAACCTCACCTGACTACATTATGAAATAATCGATGTCTTCTTGCCCTTTATGCTGTTATTCTAATTATCAGCTAGACATCTAATTGCACTGGCTGTTTAAAGTATTCCTGTACCTGGGACCAGAGATACCAGTAGAATTGAATAGAAATATGCAATATTCGCATAAACATTTTTTCTGAATCACGTTTTTTCTTTATTCTCGGCTATGAACTCATTTCCATTATGAACAATCGCATCCAAAATGGCCGCCGCGACCACTTGACTGTACAACTAGATGCCTGGGGGAATGCACTCCAAGAAAATGGCCGCCGCTACTATATACACGTTTCCAACCACTGTTACTAGATGGGAGAACAGGCGCATGCGCGTTTAATGTCGGACAGGAGCTCTCCACAACCCGCACTCGGCGCATGCGCAATGAAGAATGCCGGATGCCGGAAGTGGGGCGGACGTGACGTCACTCGCGATCCGGACAGGAAGTACGGGACTTTAAACTTTACCAGTGTGTTTCATAAACTCTAACACACAGAAAACAGTTATCTACAAAGCGGTTTTACACAGCATAGTGATACTATGCTGTAGGAGTATTGTCATTACGTTTTAAATGTTTAAACAGTATATTAAATCTGACACCTGTTAATTGACAGGAAGTGATGTAGCTATCACTTCCTTACTAATACAGGTATATATAGATGAGCTGTCCCAGTTGTTTGTCACCCCTTGATGAAGTCCAGATAGGATGAAACGTGTTGGGTGCTATGATACATACCCTCTCAAAAAGCTAAGAACCTTATTTATATACTTTTTATGCTGATCTTATGTCCAATTTTTTACTATTAGGACATTTTTCCTCCTGTCTTATTTAAGTTCGTATTATTAATTTTATACTAACTTATGTCTTATATACAGTTTTAGTAACTTTTTTGGCTCCTTGTAATAGGGCTACTATTTTATTTGCTTTTATTGGTGCCTATTAGATTTATTAAAAATATTTTCTTTTAAATTTGAGTCTCCTCTTAGTATTAGACACCACTGGTCGCTTAAAACCACCTTATCCTCTTTTTCTTTTACACTATACATGAAGCACCTTACCAATGCTTCTTTCTTTAAGGTGTAGCTGACGCCCGAATATTACAAAGGGAGTGTCTAGAAAAAGGAGACTTTTTTGCTCATTCATAAATATCCTGGACTACATTCTAGTACAATTTGGTATCGCGGTTAAGCGCCGATAAGCTTTCCCCCATCAATCTACTATCACGGTAATCTTTGCCCACGGCTGCCTTTCATAAGTCGATACCACACATACAGTATGTTCAGAACTGGGGAACGCACCAACAAAAGAAATAATGCATGCCATAAAATCTTTAATGAAACTAATACTATTGAGAATGTGCCCAATACTGACACACTTGATGAGATCTTTTGGAGTATGGAAAGACTATTAATTAAAGAAGTGAAGGCATGGTGGGACGTGAAAGGGTTGGAGCACTACATAAGCGTGGACCGAATTCCCAGGGGCCTCAGAATCACCAAAAAACCCATGTTTGGAGCAGAGAACCCTGAATTCATGAAAGAATGAGACAACGCACTCCACAGCTGTTCAATAAAATTAATGAAAATCTTGGTGATGGAAAAGAAACGCATCATCTCCACCCTGGAAACAGAAATTAAAGAGACTGAAACAAAATTGGAAGTATTCAAGGACAAAGAGGATTTTAAGATCAACGAAAAAGTACTGAATAGGAAACTTGAGCAAGTTGAAGATGAGGTTATAAGGAATAAAGGAAAGAAATTCATACGGGACAAGCAAGATTATGAGAATAACAAAATTAAGAATTGGAGTAGATTTGATGGAAATGACAAGACTGACCTAAGAGCAAAGAGGGAATACTGGCAATCTGTACCAAGAAAAGGTATGGAGAATGGAAGAAACCATACACAGAGGAGACAGATTATACAAACTACCAACAGGTTTTCCGCATTACAAAGAATGAATTCGGCTAACGAGGAGGATTTTTTATCACCAGGCAAGAACGCACGGTTCAAAACCATGACAAGAAATATTCCGAAAGAAAAAGTTACGAGCACAACACCCCTAAAAAGAAGATTAGCAGAAGAAGAGGATGTCGAGGGGGCAGGAGGAACAAATCTGTACAACAGCAAAAGAAGACACCTCCACTAGGATATCCGACAAATAAAGGTATATTCAACTTATCAAGCCACACGTTAACAGAATATGAAAGTTCACTATTGAATAAAGGACTCTCCTACGCACCTACGAAAGGCATGAACAAGTTTGACGTCTTCATAGATTTAAATAAATTCGTAAGGAAGTTAACACTCAAGAGGCACTTTCTTAAAAAGGAAAACGCGGCCATTCGAAACTATGATCAATCCAAATCAGGACTGAAACCCACTTCAAAGTTCTACCCGCTGGAATCAAAGGGCCACAATGTGGGCATTTTTTATGATCTAGTGAAAAAAGATCTATGTGAAACTGAAATGGAGACTATTAAGGAGAAGAATCTCACGAACAGAGAAACAAAGGCGATCAAAGAACTCCAGGACAACAAAAACATCGTTATAAAATCTGCTGATAAAGGGGGGGTTGGTCATCATGGACCGGGAGGCATACGTTGCAGAAGCGAACAGACTTTTGGGGGATAGAACTTCGTACACCCCACTCCCGGGAGATCCAAAAGATGGTTTCGTGGAGGAATTAAGAACCATACTTTTGAAAGCATTCAGATGCGAGATCTTAACCAAAGAAGAGTACCAGTACCTGCTCAACTCCAACCCCACCACCCCCATATTCTACTTTCTACCAAAGGTGCATAAATCCATGACGAATACCCCAGGGAGACCCATTGTGGCCAGGATAGATTCACTGACATCACATTTGTCCGAATACGTGGATATATTTCTAAGGAAACATGTGGTAAATCTGCCAGCCTATTTAAAAGACACAACATCTGTTCTCAACCTGATGGATTCATTTGAATGGAAAGACACCTATCGGTGGATCACCATAGATGTCCAGTCGCTCTACACCTGCATAGAACACAACATGGGTGTAGAGGCCTGCAATGGATTCCTGAAGAAAGATGCCGAGATTACAGAGGAGCACAGAATCTTTCTATGTGAACTGATGAATTTTATTCTGAAAAGGAATTATTTTAAATTTTTAGATACTTACTTTTTACAAATCTGTGGAACCGCCATGGGGACTATTTTCGCACCCAGTTTCGCTAATCTTTTTATGGGGATTTGGGAAAACGAGTACATTTTTAAGGACCACCCGTTCCAACAAAATATCGCATTTTATAAACGCTACATAGATGACATTTTACTTGTGTGGGACGGTGATGATATGAGTTTTAAGAAATTTTTTTACGTATTTATCTAACAATTCCATGAATCTTCAATTCACTGCGAAGGAAAGCACAGAGAAGATAGAATTCCTTGATCTGGTTCTGACACACACAGGCAATGAAGTGATCACATAGAACTACGTTAAGGAAGTGGATATGAACAGCTATGTACATTACCGAAGCAATCACAGTCAACAATGGAAGAATAATATCCCCTTTTCACAGTTCAACAGAATTGCTCGGAACTGTAAGGATACTGAAGACCGAGATCAGCAACTACAGGTATACACTGAAAGATTCAGGGAAAAAGGCTATCCGAACCATCTCCTGGAAGAAGCAAATCTGAAGGCCAAGAATTTGGAGAGGAAACAACTTCTGAAATATAAAACAAAGGAAAAAAGGAGATGACACAGTGCGTTTTATCACCACATACAGCAGACATGAGAATATTATTAAGAAAACCCTTAAGAAACACTGGAACATCCTCCTTATGGATCCTATTTTAAAGGACTATCTCCCCAAGGATCCCCTAGTGGTATTTAGGAAGTCGCAAAACCTCAAAGATCTGGTGGCACCAAGCATGCTGAGGAACCCGGAAGTACGACCAAACATGCCCAAATGCTTTGGATGTTATAAATGCAGCCGCTGCAATATATGCCGGTATGTACACCCTACTAGGAAAACCTTCAAAAATACCAATGGATCAAAAGAGTACAAGATCAAGCAGTTTATCAACTGTAATACGGTGTCAGTGATTTACATGCTGGAGTGCTCATGTGGGATGAAGTACATAGGGAAAACGAAAAGACCTTTAAAAATCCGTATACAGGAACATATAAGAAACATTAAAAACAAAGTACTAACACATGCAGTACCGAAACACTTCCATGCTTGCCACGACTCGGATCCTGACGAACTAACCTTCAAGGGCATTGAGCTAGTCTCATTGGGCGAGAGAGGCGGTGATCTCTCCAATCTTTTATCGAAAAGGGAAATGTTCTGGATCTTTGAACTCAACACCTTGCATCCAGATGGCTTCAATGAAGGCTATGAAATAGCACCCTTTCTGTAACGTAAGCTGACCGCACTTATTCTTCCGATTTGGGCAACCTGTCTCTTCCTTACTTTCTGCTATTGCCACTACGTTCACTACTTCTACCACGCCGTTATTATGATACCTCCATAAACCACGCCAATACTACAGCCATACCACACTGGAGATGCCCAACTCCGTTCGATCTTGGAAGCCAAGCAGTGCTGGGCCCAACTAGTACATAGATGGGGAACCATCATGGAAGACTGGGTGCTGTAATTCTCTTGAGCAAGGGCTAAGAGGCTATTGTATTAACTAATATACCCTCTATCACCCTCCCATGGGAGCTTTGGTGCAAATATGCTTTTAATGCTTTTAATGCTTTTAATACACATATACCATGCTAATACCTGCAATTTGCTCGTTGTGAATCAGTGTATCTGCTGCTATACTATCTTCCACTTGAGAATGATTATATTCATACTCACTTTTTGGCTTAAGCTATACTAGTATATGACTAGAAATTACCAGCACTATTAAACCTCACCTGACTACATTATGAAATAATCGATGTCTTCTTGCCCTTTATGCTGTTATTCTAATTATCAGCTAGACATCTAATTGCACTGGCTGTTTAAAGTATTCCTGTACCTGGGACCAGAGATACCAGTAGAATTGAATAGAAATACGCAATATTCGCATAAACATTTTTTCTGAATCAAGTTTTTTCTTTATTCTCGGCTATGAACTCATTTCCATTATGAGCAATCGCATCCAAAATGGCTGCCGCGACCACATGACTGTACAACTAGATGCCTGGGGGAATGCACTCCAAGAAAATGGCCGCCGCTACTATATACACGTTTCCAACCACTGTTACTAGATGGGAGAACAGGCGCATGCGCGTTTAATGTCGGACAGGAACTCTCCACAACCCGCACTCGGCGCATGCGCAATGAAGAATGCCGGACGCCGGAAGTGGGGCGGACGTGACGTCACCCGCGATCCGGACAGGAAGTCAGGGACTTTAAACTTTACCAGTGTGTTTCATAAACTCTAACACACAGAAAACAGTTATCTACAAAGCGGTTTTACACAGAATAGTGATACTATGCTGTAGGAGTATTGTCATTACGTTTTAAATGTTTAAACAGTATATGAAATCTGACACCTGTTAATTGACAGGAAGTGATGTAGCTATCACTTCCTTACTAATACAGGTATATATAGATGAGCTGTCCCAGTTGTTTGTCACCCCTTGATGAAGTCCAGATAGGACGAAACGCGTTGGGTGCTATGATACATACCCTCTCAAAAAGCTAAGAACCTTATTTATATACTTTTTATGCTGATCTTATGTCCAATTTTTTACTATTAGGACGTTTTTTCCTCCTGTCTTATTTAAGTTCGTATTATTAATTTTATACTAACTTATGTCTTATATACAGTTTTAGTAACTTTTTTGGCTCCTTGTAATAGGGCTACTATTTTATTTGCTTTTATTGGTGCCTATTAGATTTATTAAAAGTATTTTCTTTTAAATTTGAGTCTCCTCTTAGTATTAGACACCACTGGTCGCTTAAAACCACCTTATCCTCTTTTTCTTTTACTATATATATATATATATATATATATATAAATTGTGTATGTGGGTGTGTACATATATACATTCGTATATGGGCGGGCGCTAAATTAATGTCTTGCCCCAGGTGCCGTTAGTCCTAGTTTCGGCCCTGGTAAAGCACTGCCTATTAAGCAAAGTTACTACTTTCTTTCCAAATTGTAAAGCAGAGCACAGCCTTGTTACTCTTCTTGTTTATATTGTGCTGTTATATGATGAATGTGTGCATTTTATCTATTCTACAGAGCTGAGAGAAATATTAATTGTTTGTAAGCACTAATAACCGATAGTAGTAATAATAATAATAATAATAATAATAATAATAAAAATAATAGCAGCAGCAGCAGCAGCAGCAATGTAGCTAATAATTGACCAGTTAATCAGTATATTAAACAGTGATACCCATTCAGGTTGAGTTTTACAGAGTGACAAATCATTTGAAACCAATTAGTAGTACAAGACTTGTTTTTCTGCAAAGTTTAGACTACAAAGTAACTTATATTGTTTAAATGTCCTTGAAAATGGCAATAGTTCCAATTATCGAGTTCTACTTTGCACATACTGTAGGTTAAAAATGTTCCAGTTCAATACCGAGAGCTATTACATAATTAATATATAACAATAATTCAAGACTATTCAATGTGGATGGGCAAAACCAATAATTAAATTGTTTATTTTTGCATCAGCTGTATTCCTTTTAATTTCTTTAAAAAACAAAAAAAAGCCCTGAGGTTTACAAGTTGGTCACTAATTTATTAAATGTCCATCATAAGATTAGGCAGCATGTCCTTGGGGCTGCAGTCACAGAAACAGCAGAAGGTTTGTATATAAATTGGGATATATCCTGCTTGAAACCTTTTCTGCAAATTAGGAATGTCTGCTTCCTCATTAACATGCTCAGTCAATGTGCAGTTTGCATCATTGCATAATATTTCATTGAGAAGGGGTACCCATACAAGTTATGTGTGATACAGTCTCGGTGGACCTCTCAATACTATAATGCTTATACCGTAGTTTGCAGAATTAAATAAAAATATTTTTTTTTTTAAATCATTTAAAATAAATGTTGCAAATTTTAAAGAATAAGACCATGATATGTAGGAAGAACTGTATCAAAAATCCAGATTGGGGTTAAATGATGTTGTACAGTCAGTCCAACTAAAAAAAGGGGTATTTTCATGGACAACTATTTGAAGGGACATATTTTTCAAAGCTAGAAATATGGGACATTGCGTTGTTGCTCTGCAGGTCCAGTGACAGGGGGGGCACGGTTGTATTGGGGCTTGAGGTTCCAAGGAGTCCCAGAGTTTACTGCAGCAGTGCAGACAGCAGTTATAGATGGATCTACAGTATCTGTCAGGTCTGGGGTTCCGCTGCGGCTTGATCTTCCATCACGTCCAGCTGCCGGTGCAATAAAGTGTTTTCTTTATTGCAATGCCAAACACATGGGTGTAACAGGCCACAGGTTTTCTATTGCATAAACTGTAGCATTTGCACCAGACGTTCAAGTGTGTATACTTATACCCATAATACCACAAGGATAGTGTACATATATGATGTGATGGTTTTAGTAGTTAATACTTATGTTGCATTACTCTATTTATATGCAATACAGTAATAGCTTGATATATTAATGAATGTGAGTAGTGTTTTTAATATTAAATCTAATTTTAAACTACAATTTAAATACATGCATGAAATGGTATATTTCATTCTTGCAGTATATAAGAAATGTCAAGAAAGTAATTAGACTAGATGATCATGAATTTATATATTATAACTTCAAAGCTAATGATTTAAGCTGGAGAGGTTAATACAATATGTAGATAGTACTTCTTATAGTCATCATCATTATAATCATCATCATTACATATCATTATACCAGCCCTCTAGTGCACACAAGTGATCCGGAGACGGCATACTATATATGAATGTGTCTATGTCTAAGTGTTTAGCAATCATTTTAATTCCATCACTGTGCTTAGCCTATGCTTGCCCATATCTGCCTGCCACATTCCACCTCTATGTACAAAAGGCGACTCCACTAAAAAAGAAAGCAATAGGCTGATTTACTGTAGATGTGGTTGGAGTAGCTTTTGCTTCTGCTTTCATAGAATATGCAGCAAAACCTCTAATATGGTAATGCAGCAGGAGACGTCACACCTCCTGCTGCATTACTGATCCAAGGATGCAGTGCTGGATCTTCCCCGGCACCATTGGCCAGCTGTGTGACCCCTGGGGTCGCGCAAAGTGCCTGCCACAAGTCCTACCTAGAGGCCAGGAAAGTTTTATCCTATGATGGCGATCCTGGCCTCATACCTCCCCTGTAATGCGACATGCCTCTGCTTGGAGAAATAGAGACCGTCGCCATACCCTCCCCATCTGGCCCCCAAAACATACAGATATACCTGATATACAGATATACCTGTACAGTGCAAAGTCCAGTTAGCAAAAAAAGGTCAGGACAGGTAGCAAATTAGAGAAGGTCCAGTAACAATCAAAGGTCAGGTGCAGTCAGCAGCCTGTGAAATGTCAAAATAAAAATCTGAGGACAGGGCAGGCAGCAGTTAAGAGTACTGTAAGTCTAATATAATGATGCGTTTATTCAAAAGACAGAATCAGAATCTAATTTCCATAAGGTTAAATCAGTCAGTTAATAAATAAATCTTTGTATTGGTCCAAATGGCTTGCACTCCTCCCATAAGGTATATTAACTGAATACGTAATGCCTGGTCTTGTATCCATAAAAATAAAATTGCCACCAAATACTAGAATCTCCTGGTGAATGGATAATTGAATAATTGTAGCTTAACTTGTTTTATTGCTTGTTTGTAATTTCCTCAGAAGTATATACAGTACACAGAAAATGAGTGTAAGACTATTAAGTAATTAGCAATGTATAGCTTGAAATAAAGAAAATTAGTTTATCAAGAGAAAAAATTATAAATTGTTGTCATATGAAAGCAATGTTTATATTAGTAATAAAACATAAATGTCACAACTGAGGGCTGATGAAGGTAGCTGGAAGCCTCAGTTATAGGGGCTGACGGCTACCGGAATTTAGGAGGAGTGAGTGGACTCCTAGTCATACATCAGACAGTAGCAGTAAGTGCCCAAAGGCGTGACCACGACAACTGGAATATATTTGAGGATATTTATTAAATAAAAAGTCATATAAGGTGCAATGAAATAAACAAAAGTCACAGGTGAGTATAATACAGCTGGTTAGGACCAGTAATCCGGAATGAGTGTGAAAGTTCAGTATAATACTTGGGAGCCCAGGTGAGGTGTAACGTGAAGTTGGGAGTAGCAGGAGAGCTGTAGAAGAAGCTGGGGTTCGCAGGAGCACAAAGGGTAACTTGAGTGTGGCTACTGGAAAGCCGGAGCATAACCCTTTAGTTAGCACTGGGTGCGGGAGCAAAGATGACAGGCTGCACCACAGGGCTTAACACTGGAGAGCTTGAACAACACCGCAAGGGGGGACCACCAGGGAGTCAGGCTGAACTGCAGGAGAAGTCCACAGTGAACTGCACACTGTATACACAGGGATAGACAATGGAAGCACTGACAACCTTCTGGGTGTGGAGACAGGATATTTATACCAGATGAACAACAGGGATTGGCTGACCATAATACCTGGGCTCCAGCAGCACGGAGGATAGGTGGAATAATGACATGTGACTAGAGTCCATCATGGCTGCGCCCATAGACGGGAATTGAAGGTGAAAGTGGTGTCTCAGTACCTGGATCATGACAGCACCCCCCCCTTTAGGAGTGGCCCCAGGACACTTCTGTGGTTTACGTGGGAACCTAGAATGAAATTTTTGGCCAAATTTAGGACCGTAAATGTCAGAAGCATTCGTCCAAGAACGTTCCTCGGGACCATAGCCCTTCCAATCTATCAGATACTGGAGATGACCATACCTGATACGAGAATCCAGTATCTGGGCAACATCATACTCAACACCTCGTTGAGTTTGGACCTTGGGACCATAGGGTAACACGGAATGAAAACAATTCAAAATCACTGGTTTGAGGAGAGAAACATGGAACGTTTTAGGGACTTTCAAGAATGGAGGAAGTTTGTAAGCCACTGGGTTGACAACTTGTTCAGTTAAGAAAGGACCGATGTAGCGGGGGGGCGAATTTCATACTCGGAACCCTCAGTCGTAGATTCTTCGTGGAAAGCCAAACATGATCACCAACTTTTAGGGCAGGGATTGCCCTGCGCTTCCTATCTGCAAATCTCTTGTACCTGGAGGATGCTTTCAACAGAGCCGCATGAACATTCTTCCAGTTGTTTTAAAACTGTTGAATCGTAATGTCAGATGCAGGCATGGATGTTGCTGGAAGCGGCTGCAACTCAGGCACTTTTGGATGGAACCCATAATTGGTGAGGAATGGCGTGGAGGAAGATGAAGAATGGTACTGATTGTTGTGACAGAATTCGGCCCACGGAAGCAGTTGAACCCAATCATACCTAGAGGAGGATACATAGAGAAGGAGGAAGGCCTCCAAGTCTTGATTCACCCTCTCAGTCTGCCCATTGGTTTGAGGATGATAGGCTGTAGAAAACTTCAGCTTGACTTGGAGTGCTTGACAAAGGCTTTGCCAGAACTTGGCTACAAACTTGACACCTCTATCGGAAATTATCTCCTCAGGGAAACCATGTAATCTGAAGATCTCTTGAATAAAGACTTGTGCCAACTTGGGAGCTGACGGAAGACCGGTGAGCGGGATGAAATGTGCAATCTTGGTGAACCGGTCAACTACCACCCAGATGGAATTGAATTTATTACACATAGAGAGATCCGTGACAAAGTCCATCGAGAGATGAGTCCACGGATGATGAGGAATAGACAAAGGAACCAGTTGCCCAGCGGGTGACTGGTGGGGTACTTTGTGTTGGGCACATTTTGGGCAGGAGGCCACAAATTCAGTAATGTCCTTCTTTAGGGTCGGCCACCAGTATGATCTGGAAACAAATTCTAAGGTCTTGCGTAGGCCCGCGTGCCCGGCCAAGCGAGAGGAATGTGCCCAATGCAAGTGCTTCCTTCTGAGAGCCGGCTTCATGAAACGTTTCCCTGGTGGAGGCATAGAGTCCATCCTTACTGCGGAGAACACCACTGGATCAATGATATAATGCTTGTCAGTAGATTCAGACTCAATTTCTTGCTCCAAGGAGCGGGAAAGGGCATTGGCCTTACGATTTTGTGACCCTGGACAAAACTGCAACTTGAAATTAAATCTGTAAAAGAAAAGTGCCCACCTGGCTTGGCGAGGGTTAAGACATTGAGCACCTTTAAGATACAGTAGGTTTTTGTGATCCATCATAATAGTGATGGGATGAGAAGCTCCCACCAACAGGTACCTCCATTCTTCCAAAGAGAGCTTAAATCGCCAACAGTTCTTGATCGCTGATGGCGTAGTAATGCTCTGCAGGAGAGAATTTTCATGAGAAGAAGCCACAGGGATGTAGATGACCATCGTTTGCTCTTTGAGACAGTACTGCGCCAACTCCAACAGAAGAGGCGTCCACCTCTAGGATGAAGGGCGAGCTGGTATCTGGCTGTTTCAAAACTGGAGCAGTGATGAATCTTTGTTTTAACAAATGAAACACTTGGGAAGCTTCCTCTGGCCATTTGGAAGGCTTGGCACCCTTTTTGGTAAGAGCCGTGATAGGCGCTACAATGGTGGAAAAGTCTTGAATAAATTTCCAGTAGTAATTGGCAAACCCTAGGAACCTTTGGATGCCCTTGAGGTTTACAGGAATCGGCCAATCTTGGATCGCTTGAAGTTTCTCGGGGTCCATCTCCAGACTGAAACCGGATACAATATACCCCGTGAACGGGATGGATTTAACTTCAAAGATGCACTTTTTTGCAGTTTGCAATATAGATGATTGGTACGGAGACGAGACAAGACCTCTTTCACCCAGAACCGATGTTCCTCCAAATCATTCGCGAAGATAAGGATATCATCGAGATAAACTACAATTTGACGATAAAGAATGTCTCTGAAGATTTCATTCACGAAGTGTTGGAATACCGCTGGAGCATTGCTGAGTCCGAAAGGCATGACGAGGTACTCGTAATGTCCATCACAGGTGTTAAAAGCGGTCTTCCACTCGTCACCCTTTCGGATACGGATGAGATTATAAGCACCCCTCAGATCTAGCTTTGTGAAGATAGTGGCTCCACTGACGCGGTCAAACAGCTCGGTGATAAGCGGCAGAGGGTATCAATTTTTCACTGTGATGTCATTCAGACCCCGGTAGTCAATACAAGGCCGCAGGCCACCATCTTTCTTCTTCATGAAGAAGAAGCCTGCAACAGCTGGAGAAGATGAAGGCCGGATGAATCCTTTAGCCAGGTTTTCCTTGGTATACGCCTCCATGGAGTGGGTCTCAGGCAACGACAATGGATATGTTCGACCACGAGGAGGAGTTTTCCCTGGAATGAGATCGATAGGACAATCCCATTCTCTATGAGGATGAAGAATGTTGGCCGAAGACTTGCTGAATACATCAGTGAAATCCTGATATGGAGAAGGTGGAACATCAGGAGACTTAGAGGAGGATTTGCAAACTGGAAGCACTTTCTGTAGACATGTCTTGGAACAGGAAGTACCCCATGCCAGGATATGGGTCGTCTTCCAATCGACTTGGGGATTATGCAGACGAAGCCATGGGAGACCTAGAACCACAGGATGAGTGGCCCTTGGGATTACCAGGAAGGAAATCAACTCGGTGTGCAGGACCCCTACCTTCAGACAGATAGGTAGGGTCTTGGAGGTAATCACTGCATCAGAAATCCTACTGCCATCCACGGCAGTTAAAGAAATTGGAGATAAAAGTCTCTCAGTGGGTAGAGACCACTGCTTAACAAACCTTTTAGTAATAAAGTTTCCGGCTGTTCCAGAATCCAATAATGCAACAAGATTCTTGGTACACTGAGACACTTGAAGAGAAACTGAGAGGTTACAGTCACTTGAAGCCGGAGATGCATACATTACTCCTAGCTGACCCTCTCCTTGGCGGGCTAGGATTTGGAGTTTCCCGGACGCTCGGGACAGGCATTAATGAGGTGGGAAGGTGCAGCACAGTATAGGCACAGGTGGTTGGACAAACGTCTTCTGCGCTCTGCTGGAGACAGATGTGAATGACCTATGCGGAGACAGCTGACGAGGAGGAGGAACAGAAAAGGTCTTATGAGCTGTTGATCTGCCTCGCTCCAAATCCCTTTTGCGGAACCGTAGGTCAACTTTAGTGCAGAGCAATATGAGCTCATTCAGTTTCGAGGGCAAGTCTCTAGCGGCGAGCTCATCTTTAATACGTTCAGACAACCCTTACCAGAACACTGCATAGAGGGCTTCCTCATTCCAGGAGACTTCGGATGCCAACGTCTGAAATTGTACAATATACTGGCCGACAGTTCTTGTCCCTTGACGCAGCCGAAGGATCTCAAAAGAAGCTGATGACACTCGACCTGGCTCATCAAAAATTTGTCTGAATGTTGTCACGAAGTCAGAGTAGGATGACAGTAGAGTATTCGATTTTTCCCATAGGGGTGATGCCCAGTCAAGAGCGGAACCACTGAGTAGGGAGATGATATACGCCACCTTAGTGAGGTCTGTAGGAAAACTGCTCGGTTGCAACTCAAAGTGGATCTCACACTGGTTTAGGAAACCCCTACAGGCTTTTGGGGATCCATCATAATTGGCAGGTGTCGGCAAGTGGAGACATGGAGGAGAAATGGGTATGGTGGGTGGGGATACTACCGGAGCTACTACTGTCGACATACTGGGTGCCTCTGACCCACGGAGGGTAGCTTGAATTTCATCCAGTCGGGAGGAGAGGTCCTGGAGACATCGGATAACATGGCCCTGTGCAGCCTCCTGATGTTCGAGACGGGCTGCCACTTCTTGCATGGGCCTGGTCCGTTGGACTTGGTCTCTGACCGGATCCATTAGGTCAGTGCTTACTGTCACAACTGAGGGCTGATGAAGGTAGCTGGAAGCCTCAGTTATAGGGGCTGACGGGTACCTGAATTTAGGAGGAGTGAGTGGACTCCTAGACATACGTCAGACAGTAGCAGTAAGTGCCCGAAGGCGTGACCATGACAACTGGAATATCTTTGAGGATATTTATTAAATAAAAAGTCATATAAGGTGCAATGAAATAAACAAAAGTCACAGGTGAGTATAATACAGCTGGTTAGGACCAGTAATCCAGAATGAGTGTGACAGTTCAGTATAACACTTGGGAGCCCAGGTGAGGTATAACGTGAAGTTGGGAGTAGCAGGAGAGCTGTAGAAGAAGCTGGGGTTCGCAGGAGCACAAAGGGTAACTGGAGTGTGGCTACTGGAAAGCCGGAGCATAACCCTTTAGTTAGCACTGGGTGAGGGAGCAAAGATGACAGGCTGCACCACAGGGCTTAACACTGGAGAGCTGGAACAACACCGCAAGGGGGGACCACCAAGGAGTCGGGCTGAACTGCAGGAGAAGTTCACAGTGAACTGCACACTGTATACACAGGGATAGACAATGGAAGCACTGACAACCTTCTGGGTGTGGAGACAGGATATTTATACCAGATGAACAACAGGGATTGGCTGACCATAATACCTGGGCTCCAGCAGCACTGAGGATAGGTGGAATAATGACATGTAACTAGAGTCCATCATGGCTGCGCCCATAGACGGGAACTGAAGGGGAATTAAGTACTGTGAAGCATGTGTAACAATGGCGGCGGAGGCCGCAGCAGCAGAACTTCATGCGTCCAGACGTGCACGGCAGCCACAGGGACAGAGGTGGCAGCAGAGACACATGGAGGATGCAAATCCAGGAGAGGACCACAGGCGCGGCGGTGATGGCTGTGACAGGGCTGAGAGCGCCACACCTCCTTGAGTACATATACAGAGGTGGCTGCTGAAACCAGCGCTGCGAGCAATAACGATAGCTAAAGCCCGGCCCTGGCCAGCTGAGCCAACCTCAGGAGACACCTAATGGGTAGAAAGTGGTGTCTCTGTACCCGGATCATGACAATAAATATCTGATAGTTGTAATCAAATATATATCTATGAATAAATTAGACACACACACACACACACACACACACACACACACACACACACACACACACACACACACACACACACACTTGCAAAAATATTCAACACCCTAAAAAGTCAACAGATGTGTCTGTATTGCAAATGACACACAGATTATTCTAGTCATTGTTTATTATCAATCAGTAAACACTTAATGTAATTTTCAAACTCATAATTCATCATTTATCTACAATTTCTTTTCTATTAAAAACTAAATTATGCTACTTATATAAGTATTTAACGCTTATGATGTGGAAGATCCAAGTTTACCAAGAGAAAAATTATATTGTTCTATCGGTTGTCTTTTATATAGCCTCTAATTGTGAATCATTCATTAATTTTATGGATAAAAGACCCTCAAATTCAAATAACATTGGTCATACTGAGAATCTGAAGGAAAACAGGTAAATTGAAGGCCAAAGAGCATTGTAGACCGTTCGCATATTTTTAAAGTCTAAAGTTATAGACCTGCACAATGGGGGTCATTCCGAGTTGTTCGCTCGCAAGCTGCTTTTAGCAGCTTTGCACACGCTAAGCCGCCGCCTACTGGGAGTGAATCTTAGCTTATCAAAATTGCGAACGAAAGATTAGCAGAATTGCGAATAGAC
The DNA here is from genome assembly GCF_028390025.1 of Pseudophryne corroboree. Lineage (NCBI taxonomy): Eukaryota > Metazoa > Chordata > Amphibia > Anura > Myobatrachidae > Pseudophryne > Pseudophryne corroboree. Next base: position 946,346,929 of record NC_086444.1, on the reverse strand, counting down.
ACTTCTTAGCAGTTTCTGAGTAGCTCCAGACTTACTCGGCATCTGCGATCAGTTCAGTCAGTGTCGTTCCTGGTTTGACGTCACAAACACACCCAGCGTTCGCCCAGACACTCCTCCGTTTCTCCAGCCACTCCCGCGTTTTTCCCAGAAACGGTAGCGTTTTTTGCACACACCCATAAAACGGCCAGTTTCCGCCCAGAAACACCCACTTCCTGTCAATCACATCACGATCACCAGAACGAAGAAAAAACCTTGTAATGCCGTGAGTAAAATACCTAACTGCATAGCAAATTTACTTGGCGCAGTCGCAGTGCGAACATTGCGCATGCGCATTAGCGACTAACCGCTCTGTTGCGAGAAAAAAATAACGAGCGAACAACTCGGAATGACCCCCATTATAGGAAGATGTTAAAAAAATGGCATTCAAGTGCTTGGATTTGCAGTGAGCCAAGTGCTTGGACTTGGCAGTGGGTCAGTAGTACAGAAATACAAGCTGCATCATACCGCCCAGGCACTGCCTAGACGAGGCCATCCCTCAAAGCTCGGCATCAGAGCAAGAAGGAGACTTGAAAGAGCTACACAGTACAGTGGATGAGTGCACCAGTCATCCATATCAAAAGTTCTGTATACAACAGGCCTGTATAGGAGGGTGGCTAGAAAGAAGTAATTACTGAATAAAAACCACATCAAAACATGTCTGCAGTTTGCCAGCAAACCTCAGAGTTGTGCAGCTAAAATGTGGGAAAACGTTTTGTTGTCCAATGAAACAAAAATGGAGCTATTAGACTCAAATTCAAAAGCTACAGTATGTGTTACTCAATAAATACCATCCCAACAATGAAGTATGGGGGTGGCACTATAATATTATGGGGATGGTTTTACTATGCAGGGACTGGATACCTCATTAAAATTGAAGGATGGATAATTGCTGCAAAATACAGGGAGATACCATCAGAAAACTGCTTCAGTCTTCTAGAAATCTAAAGCTTGGGAGAAAGATCACCTTTGAGTGTGACCAAGGCACTGTCTGTATTCAGTTTTTGGGTCCGATTCAATAACTCACAGCATTTACCGCATGGGTATATCTCTGTGCTTAATGTCTGGAGCTATTCCATTATTAGTGAATTTCCACAAAGAAAATTCCACATTAAGTGCACCCTCTGCTTAATGTGTGGAAGCTTAATGTGTGTAGTAGTAACCTGCCCCTTTATGTTCTATCTACATTATAGTGGTTTTGGCAAATGTATGGGGTGGTCTGTGCACAGGCATAGCCACAAAAAGCAGATGTGGTTGCAATCTAACAGGTAAAATTTTGTAACAATTCTGTTGCCTTCTGATGAGATACCTCTAAGACAAGAGTAAAGTACTTATGAATCTGGTGGTGCTCCCCAAGAGTCAAAGATATAGCTTTGACTTTGAAAAAAAAAGAGTCTACTGTTTTCTTTCTCTCTGTGTACATTATAGTTGTGTAAGGTTTTGTAAGGTTGTCCCTTCTCTATGTGCAAGCCTTAACACTGCAAAGGAGGTGGGACAGTCTTAGGAGAGGAGGAGCAGCCACTGTAGTAATTATAGGATGGTGGAAGGAGTCAGGATGGAGCCATGATGGAGGAATCAGGATGGAGCCATGATGAGAAGGGACAACCTTCAGTACGCATGTATGGCAAGGGGTGTGGCCATAGCTCATGGAGTGTGGTCTAGTGGCATGCCCTCATTTTTCTGTATGTCAGGCACCAGAACAGAGCACCTGGAGGCTGCTCAGACAGACCCTATCTTTGAGACCTGTCAGCCAAGCAGAGCACTGGGAGCCAGAACTGCTTGGCCCATCAAGCCAGAGGGCCAGTCAAGCCCTAAGAGAGACGTGGTGTTGAGGCAGAGCCGTGATGGGGGGGATGTTTAAAGGAGGACAGCAGAGAGGGGGCGGGGCAAACCAGAAAGAATGAGGAGACTGAAGTGACGGCTCCATTAAATTAGTTACATAAAATTTGTAGTTGGTTCTTTTGGGTGATCTGGTTAATCTGACAAAAGTTAACTTTATTCATAAAAGTGATTGACTGAATTTCCACTGAGTCACAGACTAATGTTAGTTATTAAATATTCTCTGTGCCCGGTAGTCTTGCCTTTCATTAGGAGTACAGTATGTAGTACTATTTCAATGTTGCTTTCACATACTGTATGCTGTCTTCCATGTTTTTCACTCTAGCACTTTGGTCAGTCATTCCTTTTTGCCAGTGAATTATCTCCTGTATTATTGATGTTAGAAAACAGTCTTTCTATCAGTGTCTTATAGAACATAAATACACATACTGTATTCAGATGTGCCAACCACATTAATTTAGGATCTTGTTCTAGTCACATTTATATCTTAAATGTCATTTGTTTTTACTGTCATAACTTACATTTTCAGTTGCAGAGATTGCTATACCCCGGCATGAATAAAAATTCTATATTTATAGTATCTGGGCAGGAAGCCAATCTGGATTCCCGATATAAAGACATTTTGGAGATGTACCAGTTTTCAATACCTATTATAATTTCCAAACAATTTGTTTCAGTAAGGTTCAATTAAATTGTGTCACATGTGTCCAACAAAAGGTTAAGGATTTCATCTGTCTGCTCACAATATATGCTTGAGAAGACAGTGAGATACAGTACTGTAAGAAATAATAAAAAAAATAGAGTCAATTTTTCAATGGAATAAAAAAAAATCTGGTTATATAAATGACCTTCAAAAATAATTTCCTGTTACATTTTTTTATTGGTAGGACTTGGCTGTTATGGAAATAAATGTCATTGCTTTAGGTAATGCAGAAATATCCAATAATTTCTACTAATGACTTGAAAGATCACACTCAGTTATCTATATGACAGAAGGTAAATCACAAGTGTTATGTACTCTACGTAACCTACTGTACTATATAGAATGACTAATATAATCTTTCAAAGTGCATATGTGTTCTTTATGTAATGTAGTTGGTTCAGGCTCTCTAACAGGGGTAGCTTGGGATTTTATAACGGCCATGATTCTGTCAGTAGGTGGGGTCAAATCAAAAGGTAGGGGGTGCAAGTGTGGGTGCTGCTATATACAGTAGCTAGATATGGGGATTATAGCACATAAAAGGTGTTGCTAATACTTTGGACAATGTTAGGTCATCCTCCAACCACATTATTTATTTATAAACAGTTTCTTATATAGCACAGCAAATTCTATTGCACTTTGCAATTGGAAACAATGATAACAAAAACAAAACAATTGAAAACAACAGTGATAAAACAACAACTGGATAATAACAGTCAGACATAAAGGTAGGAAGACCCTGCTTGCACCTTACAATCTATAGGGAAGTAGGCATTGATACACAAGGATAGGTGTTATCTATTGCATAATGGCCCACCAGATTGCAAAGGTTCTTGGTGGGCTGTATGATATGGTCACCCAGCAATGTTAGCCTGAGGTCAGGAGGATGGGAAAGTGAAGAAGGAGAAAATATGTGAGGATATGAGTGAACTCTACAGTGGGGAAGTAATTGGAGAGGAAAGTTTATGAAGGTGATGAATGCTATGCACCTACTAGATAGCCAAGCAGTTTAAAAACAATCTAACGCTGGGCACACACTAGAGGGATGTGTACCTGGACGATATGGCAGCGGACATAGCATATCCACGGTATATAACAGAACAATGTAATGAAGTTGGAATGATCCCTTGTTCCATTCTTTATTACACTGCATGGCGCCCCATGCAATATCGTCCGGTTGGGCGTGCAGCACGGCCATCTATAAGATATCGCTAATGACTGCGGAAGCACACAGATTGGTTGTACACAGTGAACAATCTTACCAATATTTTATTCTTATTTGCTCTAGTGTGTACCTGGTAAAAGTCCCCCAACTAGCTTCAACATCAAATCAGTAGTAATCAAAGTCTTACCATATGCGTACACAAACACACTTACAGTACATTAGTATTCCCACACTATAGCAATCAGCAGTGGCACCCTTCACACACACACACACACACACACACACACACACACACACACACACACACACACACACACACACATTTTAGCAGTGATACCTCCTCCTCCAAATTTCAGCAATGACCCCTCCATATTATAGATTACCAATTACCTCTCTTGATTTTGCGTAGCAGAAGAAACACAGTCAACGATCTACAGTATATGCTTTGCCTTTTTCTTGTACATTAGTTGCGTGATATTATATAGTCATTGTTGCTGTGGTGACACCCTCCTTTCATATATCCTCTTGTTTGCCCTATTGATAATAATATTAATTAAATTATATGTTGTAAGAGAAGAAGAATGTCGTAAAAACTCAAACCTAAACATGACTAAAGTATAGCCATTGTTCAATTTTTTTTTAGAAAACATCATATTTTGAGCGGCAATATTAGGGATTTGGGGCTTTATTCAGGTTTCTGCTTTTTTGGTTTGCTAACAAACCTGAATAACCCCCCTTGGTTCTCATAGCCTTTGGTGTGGAAATCAATCTAGCCTAGTTTTTATTCATGAGGAGGAAAATGATATACTGAAATAAGCCTACCAAGTTGCATTACAAAGCCGCACCTGAAAATCAGAGTCACATGCTGCTGTGACCACTTTAGCGTCTTTTGCTGTGGCCACCACTGGGACTTTATCCTAGAGCTACAGTAGTAAAAGCTCATCTCCTGGTGTACAAGTGTGCATCTGAATGTGCAGGGACTGTGATGCCCACTGTATGCCTTTTTAGATACAACAATCCCTCTTGGTGCATCTTTGGCTCTATATACTAAGCCTTGGAGAGAAATAAATGGAGAGAGATTATGGGGTCAATTTCATAAGCCCTGGATGGAGATAAAGTGGACAGATATAAAGTCACAGCCAATCAGCTCCTAACTGAAATTTTTCAAACACAGCCTATGACATGGCAGTTAGGAGCTGATTGGCTGGTACTTATTCTCTCTCCACTTTATCTTTCTCCAAGGCTTAGTACATAAACTCCTGAGTTCTCAAACAGTTATACAACAATAAAAGACCAACAAGGTGCTGATATCAAGGATGTAAAGTTGTTTACATATATATATATATATATATATATATACATTATTCAAAGAATACATCAGGCCAGTTCAGTCACTACTCCCTATAAAACTCCTGTGGGTTTAAAAAATACAAATAAATAAATAAATAAATAAAGAGGAATTGCACTCCATTGGTCATGTTAGTACATTTAAATATAAAAATAGTATTACTTAAGCAAGCTGAATATATAAAATTAATTTTATTACTAAAATACAGTAATGCTGTGCCAAATTCACATATAAACTGTAAATGCAAAATAATTATATCAATAAAGAACACCTTAATCCCAGAAAATCACTTTCACACTATGTAGAACATTGCCATCAGGTAAAAAACGCATTCCTGTTGGAGGCCATCTATTGGTGAGAACCAGACTCGTACACAGTTCCAATGCTGTTCTGTATAGTTTGGAGAGTTTATCATTCAATAAATTTAGTAATCAGTAAATTACAGTTCTTGCATGCTTCTTCACTATAGACTGCATGTTTAAATTGCTCTACTGTCTTAGCCTCTACCACCTGTGATGGGAGGCTATTCCACTTGTCCACTACCCTTTCTGTGAAGTAATTTTTCCTCAGATTTCCCATGAACCTCCCCCGTTCAGTCTCAGTGCATGTCCTTGTGTCCTATTGCTTCTCTTCATTTGGAGAATGTTTCCCTCTTGGACTTTGTTAAAACCCTTGATATATTTGAAAGTTTCTATCATGTCCCCCTTTTCCCTTCAAAGAGTGATATTGGAAGTTAAAAGAGCTAATGATCACCTAAAGAGGGTATATATATAGAGAGAGGTAGAGGACCAAGCACAGAACCTTGATGGACACCTACAGTTAGTGGAAGTAAGGTGGAGTCATGAGAGAAGACAGAGAAGGAATGGTCAGAGAGGTAGGAGGATAGCTAGAAGAAGGCAGTATCATGCAGACCATGGGAGTCAAGGATTTGCAGAAGCAAAGGGTGGTCCACAGTGTCAAAAGCAGCAGAGAGTTCAAGAAGAATAAGCAGAGAGTAGTGACCCTTAGATTTGGCAGCATGGAGGTTATTGCATACTTTTGTGAGGGCAGTTTCAGTGAAGTGGAGAGAATGGAAACCAGACTGGAATGGGTCAAGCAGTGAGTGGGACGAAAAAAAGGCAGTAAAGTGGTTATCAACAACATGCTCAAGAAGTTTGGAGGCAAAAGGGAGGAGAGAGATGGGTTGGTAGTATCTGAAAGGGGTGCTCTCTGTCTGCTGTATCTGAAAAAGGGGTGCTCTGTCTGTCTGCTGTATCTGAAAGGGATGCTCTCTCTGTCTGCTGTATCTGAAAAGGGGTGCTCTCTCTGTCTGCTGTATCTGAAAGGGGTGCTCTCTCTGCTGTATTTGAAAAAGGGGTGCTCTCTCTGCCTGCTGTATCTAAAAAAGGGGTGCACTCTCTGCCTGCTGTATCTTAAAAAAGGGGTGATCTGTCCATACATCCAGGAACTCCGCTCCAGTGTAAAATTAAAATAATAAAAGCTAAAAACAAAAAGCCTAAAATTATAATTATAAAAAAATATATATTTTTGTTTGTGCTGTGCCTCAGTGTACTATACAATTTTGTATTTTATTTTCTTAAGTAGTCAGACACTGCTGGTCAGACCGCAGCATATTATTTCCTACTCATACATGTATTGTGCAACGCTGTCGTGAAGGTCAACCACAGTGTGTAATTATATATATTTCTGACTGATTTGTGCAACACTGTAACTGCCAGTATGTGATATAAAAAATACTTACATATTTCTAACTCATTTGTGGGATGCTGTCGGTGAAGGTCAACCGCAGTGTGTAATTATATATATTTCTGAATCCTTTGTGCGACACTGTTGCTGTTCCCCACTTCGAATTGATAGTAATGTAGGACAAACAATTGAAAGATAAGGAACCACTTTCTACTACTAGTGCTGAAGCTGCTACCAATAGTCATGACACTGAAATGCAAGTCCGTCAATGTCATCTGCTTAGGCCGATGCCCATTGGCGAAGAGGGCATGTAAAATCAAAGAAGCAATATTTTATGATGATAAATAATAAAAAAAATAAAGTTTTTTTTTTTTTTACAAAAGTTTACTTTACTGATAAATAATATAAAAAGTAAAGTTGGCTGATGAGAAACATAAAATTGGCAATATGCCATTCGCTACACAAAGTGGTAAGGAAAGACGTTTATGACTGGTGATTATGTGTCTCATAAAAATAATGTAAGCCCTTCTCAATTTAGAAGAGTTAAAAAATGTTACTTGTTAAGGCACAGGAACCAATTGTGCATTCATTAATATCAACAATCCCCAAGGAGAGTCCAAGTATGTCCGTGGTTGAGATGTATAAGCCTGACCTTTCCAATACTGTACGGGAAGAGAAGACTCCTTCCACCATTTGCATGCACTCTGCAAGTGTTGGGAAGAGCAGTGCCAGTCAACATGCTGACATTAAGATTGAGGATGTCACTGTAGAAGTACACCAGGATGAGGAGGATATTGGTGCAGCTGGCGCTAATGAGAATGTTGATGAGGATTTTGATGATGAAGATGTGGTTTGTTTAAATAAGGCACCAGTGGAGACAGTTGTTGCCCATGGTATGAAAAAACCCATTGTCATGCATGGGCAAAAGACAAAAAAATCCATCTCATCTGTGTGGAATTATTTCTACCCAAATCTGGACAAGTGTCAAGCCAACTGTAGCCTTTGTAAAGCCATATTAAGTAGGGGTACAGACCTTAACCACCTAGGAACATCCTCCCTTATAAGTCACTTGCAGCACATTCATCAAAAGTCATTGTCAAATTCAGAACTTCAGTTTCCTTTTCTCTGTTGGATCCAAGCACCTGAAATCCCCAGCACCAACACCCTCATCATCAATTGCTTTCTCAATCAGAATCGGAAGTAGTCCTGTATCCAATTTCAAAGGCATGACTGACTCCTCTCCTATCCGGGATTCCACCAGAGGATCCTTGAGTGTTATGTCTTCTGCTGCTGCTGGGAGTTTATCTTCATCCCAGGAGGTTACCAGGAAGACTACTTGTAGCTTAACAAAACAATTGACTGTTCAACAACACTTTGCGAGGAAGACGAAGTATGACAGCAGTCACCCAGTTGCAAAGCGTATTACTGAGGCCATAACAACTATGCTGGTGTTAGACTTGCATTCAGTTTCCACCATTATTGCAGTGGGTTTTAGACAGTTAATTGGCGTACTATGTCCCCAGTACCAAATCCCATCTAGATTCCACTCCACTAGACAAGCAATTCCCAGCCTGTACAAGGACATTAAAAAAAGTGTTATTAGTGTCCTCAGAAATGCCATTGTTCCCACTGTCCACTTAACCACGGATATGTGGACAAGTGCAACAGGGCAAACTGAAGACTGTATGACTATGACAGCCCACTGGGTAGATGTATTGCCTTTTGCAACAGCAGCATCTCACAAATGCCAACTTATTCAGAGGCAGGCTATACTGTGTATCACTGCTTTCAGTAAGAGGCACACTGCTGAGAACCTCTTAGAAAAACTCAGGGAAATGATTGCACAATGGCTTACCCCACTTAGACTCTCCTTGGGATTTGTAATATCTGACAATGCCACCAATATTGTGAGAGCTTTACATCTGGACCAATTCAAACATGTCCCATGTTTTGCTCACACAATTAATTTGGTGTTGCAGAATAAAGAAAAATGACAGGGGCATGCAGGAGATGCTGTCAGTGGCCCAAAAAATTTGTGGACATTTTCGACATTCGGCAACTGCATGTCGAAGACTGGAGTGTCAGCAAACACTCTTGGATTTGCCCTGCCATCATCTGAACCAAGATGTAGTAACGATGTGGAATTCTACCCTTTACAGTATATACTTCAGCAGATGGAGGAGCAGCAAAAGGCCATTCAAGCCTAAACATCCACCTATCACATAGGGAAAGGAGCGGGAATGCACCTGAGACAAGTTCAGTAGAGAAAAATTTCCATGTTGTACAGGATTTTCAATCCCTTTGAAGTTGCCACATGCTAAGTTCGTTCAGACACTTACAGCTTGAGTCAGGTCATTCCCCTCATCAGGCTTTTGCAAAAGCGGCTGGAGAAAGTGAAGGAGGAGCTGAAGTGGAGCAATTCTGCCGAGTATGTCGGACTTGTAGATGAAGCCCTTCATTCGCTTTGCCAGGATTCAATGGTCATCAATCTCCTGAAATCAGATCACTATATTTTGATAACCGTACTTGATCCTAGGTTTAAGTCATACGTTGTGTCTCTTTCCAATGGGCACAAATCTGCAGAAATGCAATGAGCTGTTGATGAGAAAACCGTCAGCTCAAGCAGAACGTGACAAAGCAACATCTCCTCCTTCATTTTCTCGGGCAACTGCTGCTGCAAGGAAAAAACGAAATTTTCCAAAGAGACTCGCTGGCGGTGATACAGATCAGTCAGGAACAAATTTTAACATCTGGTCCGGACTGAAGGAGCTGCCTACAATTAATGACATGTCTACTGTCACTGTATATGACGATGTCACCATTGAAAGAATGGTTGATGACTATTTCAGTGATAGCATCCAACTAGGTATGTCAGACAGTCCGTTTCAATACTGGCAGGAAAAAGAGGCAATTTGGAGGCCCTTGCTCAAACTGACTTTGTTTTACTTAAGTTGCCCACCCTGCAGTGTGTACTCAGAAAGAGGTTTTAGCGCAGTCGGGAACCTTGTCAGCGATCAGCGTAGGAGGTTACTTCCCCAAAATGTGGAAAAGATGATGTTCACCAAAATGAATTACAAATTCCAAGAGGAAGACCTTTACCAACAATTACATCCAAAAAGTACAGAGGGACCCGTGATGGTGGATTCCAGCGGGGATGAATTAATAGTCTTTGAAGAAGAGGATGTACACACTAATGAGGGTGAGGGATTGGATGCTGATGACGACATCGTTCCTATTTAAAGTACTAAAGCCAGTTTGTGCCCTGCCCATTGCCAGCTTGTTTTGTGAGGGTCCAAACAAACCAATAATTATAGCCACAAGTGACAGTCCCTGTTGCTGAAATGATTAGTTTGTTAAACTTTGCATGTCCTGTTTAATATACAACATAAGGGTAGGTGGGTGCACCCAAGAACAATTTCATCTTGCACCTCTTTTCTTTGCGTTATGTGCTCTTTGTAGCATTTTTTTTGGCATAGTTTATAAACTGATATCCTGTCTGCCACTGCAGTGCCACTCCTAGATATGCCACGTGTTTGTGCCACCCACTTCGGTCGCTTAGTTTAGTCATCCAGCTACCTCGGTGCAACATTTTGGCCTAAACTGGATAAAAACAATATTGTGAGCTGTGAGGTGGTCAAAATTGGCTGGAAATGACTGAAAATGAATGTTATTGAGGTTAATTATACTGCTGTAATTTTAGCTGTTTTCATGATTTATAAAAAAAAATAATATATAGATCCAAAACCAAAACCTGCAAGGGGGGTTTTGACAACACCAATACAGATCCAAAACATGAAGGAGATAAATATCCATAACCAAAACACACACACACAAAAAAAAGGCCCGGCGCACACCACTACTATGAGCATATACATGGGGACTGATTGCATTCAAAGGTCTGTGTGCTTCCAAATTGTGTGCAATGAATGAAGATTCACTGCAAGGCCATAGTCCAATCCAAATAAACAGAAATTCCCAGGCTTTATTAACTTTAGCTCATGTCAAGTGACATTCAATGATCTTAAATTTACAAAGAAACCTCATTCCACATTTATTTGTGTTTTGCAAATAAAAACTGTATTATATTATATTACGTAGGCTAAATGGAAATTTTCAAAATCACTACTGTTTGAAATGTTTAATATTAATGTTTAATGCCTTTTGCATTCATTTTGAGGGCCCAATTAAAATAATAATTAGTTAGTGCAAATAAACTGAAATATGTTAAATGGCAAAAAACATGGCAATTGGCAAGCTAGTGAGGGATTTTATATGGACAGAAGGCAGTATAGTTATGTGCACAGGTGTAATATACAAAGGTTGGGGTGTGTTAGCCGAGGGCTATTTCCAAGAGAAAATGGGAAATTATACATTGAGAGATAAATATATTGTGCTTATTGTAAACTTTAAAAATACATTCTGAAATAGAAAACATTAGTGGATCGCGGAGTGGCTAACGCAGATAAAACTGCACAGTACTGCATGTTCAAAGCCACAGACAGTAGAAAGCAGACATTAAAAATTGCTAGAACCTTTGAAGAATAAGAAGCCAATATGAAAGTGCTGGAGGCAGCAGCACAAGAAGTAAATGCTGTTGGAGAACGTACACAAATGAACAGAGCACGGTGAGGAAAAAGAGACAAGGCACAAAGCACAGATTGGAGAAGGAACATGTTGCAGAACATTTTGGCACAACTATTATTCTGTACATTTGCTGAGAACGAAAACAAACTTCACAAGTGCTGCAGTGGGAATTAACTATGATGTGCTATAGTGGGAACTGGAATTAATGACAGCCAAATCAATGTAGATATGATACATTTACAGGTGTCAGACATTGAGAAAGATGCAGACCAAATATGAATTTGCATGCTGTTGATTGGGAAAGTAGAAAATGAGAGCAATAACCGAGATGGAGACTACTGAATACTAAAAGTGGTTAAAAAACAAATACCAGTAATATGAGGATTTATACAGGAACACACGTACAGTAAATTACAAAACCCTACACACTTACAGCATACACATGTTTAGATAGAGAATATACTGTACTCTTGATAAAACAGAACAATCAAGGCTATTATGATATGATGGCTCAAGTAATTGGTATCTGTATATTGAAATGCAAATGCAAAGAATAAAGAAATTCTGTAATACAAAAAACCCCCAAACACATGCCATGACGGCAACACATCTTATATATATATATATATATATATATATACAGAGTGAGAGATATGCTGTTTCTATAAGAGGGATGATATAAATTCTGTCAATAAACATACAGATCATATTCCAATGGAAAACTTTCATCAACAACGCCTGATGTTATCTTCACAATCTCTTAGCTTATATCTTAGCTTGGTGTACAGTGGAAGCAGGGCCGAAACTAGGATTTTGATCATCCATTAATTTGACGCCCCCTCCCCCAAAAAACAACAAAACAAACTGTCAGGCTAAAATAATCAGATTATAAAAAAAAAAGAAAAAAGGGGACACTATTGGACAATATTCCCCTATGTGCCTCAAATGCCCTATGCGTCACATACCCCACCAGCGTGTTCAACTACATGCTCCTCTGTGTGTCCCCATACATTGCATTATATCATAACACTTCATCACTGCACTACATTCCCATGTCCACTGCACTACATCACTATTTTACATCCCCTACACGCTGATCTGCATCACTGCACTACATGCCCCTATGCACTGCACTACATACCCTATATGGTACACTACATCACTACACTACATCCCCCTATAGCTACAGCAGATCCCCCCATATGGGAGGCAAAGCGGAGGTTGATACTGCTAACTGGGAGCACAGTGCATTTCTATAGCTTGTACAGTGCACCGCACGCTAGTCGCAGCACTGAATGGCAAAGATAAGAGTTTAAGACAGTAGCCGGCACAGGAGAGATCCTAGGCACTGGAGCTCACCCGCACAGCATCGGAGCCAGCTGTGGACAGACAGGTGGGTCAGAGACATTGCCCGGGGAGCTGTCTGCTGTCTCGCTGGAGCAGCACAGCACTGCCGGTTTAAAAACAAAACAAAACTGCTCCTATGTAACTCCCTGGCGCCCCCTCAAATCCTGCACCCCGGGGCACTTGCCCCCTTAGGGGGCCCCTAGCTACGGCCCTGGTGGAAGAGAACATTGGATTGATACTTTGCAGAGCAACTCACACAGCACAGCTCCATCCACTTAGAGGGAAAGAGATTGTTTCCGTATCAGTGGAAAAAATCATTTTACTGTAGTTACTAAACAACTTCATAGATAAAGCCCCTGCTCAAATTGCTGACATTTCCTCATTATTGCTACCACATACCTATCATGCCAGAACTTAAGGTGCATACACATGGTGAGATTTTGGATATCTTCAATTTTGACTATGCGATATCCACTATGCAATTTTGACTAAGTAACAATTTTGGCTATACTTTACTACTAGATAGTCAAAATTGTCTTGCCTGCACAGTATATCTAACCTTTGCGACACCAACCCCACGGGACTGCGCATTGGGACAGCAAGGTGGCTAACACCTCGCAAGGATAAATCTCACCGTGTGTATGCACCTTTAGTGCAAGGTGCAGTGAGCTGCCTTCATGTCACAGCAAAGTCCAAACCTCCTTATATGAGTCCCTTTGCAAAAATCACTGGGGCGTTAGACTGCTCTCCCTTGTCAGAAGTTGTGCTAATACTGACTGATATAGCACCACATCCATTTCCACTAGTGATGAGCGGGTTCGGATCCTCGGGATCCGAACCCGCCCGAACTTCACCTTTTTTTTTACGGGTCCGAGCAACTCCGATCCTCCCACCTTGCTCGGTTAACCCGAGCGCGCCCGTACGTCATCATCCCACGGTCAGATTCTCGCGAGATTCGTATTCTATATAAGGAGCCGCGCGTCGCCGCCATTTTTCACTCGTGCATTGGAGATGATCGTGAGAGGACGTGGCTGGTGTCCTCTCAGTTTCTATGTTCAGTGGGCTGCAAATTGTGCTGCAAATATCTGTGCTCAGTGTGCTGCAAGTGCAAATATCTATGTTCTCTGCCTGAAAAACGCTCCATATCTGACTGTGCTCAGTGTGCTGCAAATATCTGTGCTCAGTGTGCTAATTGCTTTATTGTGGGGACTGGGGACCAGCAGTATTATATAGTAGGAGGACAGTGCAGAGTTTTGCTGACCAGTGACCAGTGACCACCAGTATTATACGTTCTCTGCCTGAAAAATGCTCCATATCTGTGCTTCATTGTAGTATATAGTAGGAGGACAGTGCAGAATTTTGCTGACCACCAGTATAACTATATATATATATATATATATAGCAGTACGGTACAGTAGTCCACTGCACTACCTACCTCTGTGTCGTCAAGTATACTATCCATCCATACATGTGGTGCATTTCAGTTTTGCACAGTTTGCTGACCACCAGTATATACTATATGCAGTACGGTACAGTAGGCCACTGCTCTACCTGCCTCTGTGTCGTCAAGTATACTATCCATCCATACCTGTGGTGCATTTCAGTTTTGCACAGTTTGCTGACCACCAGTATATACTATATAGCAGTACGGTACAGAAGGCCACTGCTCTACCTACCTCTGTGTCCTCAAGTATACTATCCATCCATACCTGTGGTGCATTTCAGTTTTGCACAGTTTGCTGACCACCAGTATATACTATATGCAGTACGGTACAGTAGGCCACTGCTCTACCTACCTCTGTGTCGTCAAATATACTATCCATCCATACCTGTGGTGCATTTCAGTTTTGCACAGTTTGCTGACCACCAGTATATACTATATAGCAGTACAGTACAGTAGGCCACTGCTCTACCTACCTCTGTGTCGTCAAGTATACTATCCATCCATACCTGTGGTGCATTTCAGTTGTGCGCAGTATATATAGTAGTAGGCCATTGCTATTGATATATTACTGCCATATAATTCCACACATTAAAAAATGGAGAACAAAAATGTGGAGGGTAAAATAGGAAAAGATCAAGATCCACTTCCACCTCGTGCTGAAGCTGCTGCCACTAGTCATGTCCGAAACAATGAAATGCCATCAACGTCGTCTGCCAAGGCCGATGCCCAATGTCATAGTGGAGAGCATGTAAGATCAAAAAAAATAAAGCTCAGTAAAATGACCCAAAAATCTAAATCAAAATCATCTGAGGAGAAGCGTAAACTTGCCAATGTGCCATTTACGACACGGAGTGACAAGGAACGGCTGAGGCCCTGGCCTATGTTCAAGGCTAGTGGTTCAGCTTCACCTGAGGATGGAAGCACTCATCCTCCTGCTAGAAAACTTAAAAAAGAGTTAAGATGGCAAAAGCACAGCAAAGAACTGTGCGTTCTTCTAAATCACAAATCCCCAAGGAGAGTCCAATTGTGTCGGTTGCGATGCCTGACCTTCCCAACACTGGACGGGAAGAGGTTGCGCCTTCCACCATTTGCACGCCCCCTGCAAGTGCTGGAAGGAGCACCCGCAGTCCAGTTCCTGATAGTCAAATTGAAGATGTCACTGTTGAAGTACACCAGGATGAGGATATGGGTGTTGCTGGCGCTGGGGAGGAAATTGACAAGGAGGATTCTGATGGTGAGGTGGTTTGTTTAAGTCAGGCACCCGGGGAGACACCTGTTGTCCGTGGGACGAATATGGCCATTGACATGCCTGGTCAAAATAAAAATAAAAATCACCTCTTCGGTGTGGAATTATTTCAACAGAAATGCGGACAACTGGTGTCAAGCCGTGTGTTGCCTTTGTCAAGCTGTAATAAGTAGGGGTAAGGACGTTAACCACCTAGGAACATCCTCCCTTATTCGTCACCTGGACCGCATTCATCAGAAGTCAGTGACAAGTTCAAAAACTTTGGATGACAGCGGAAGCAGTCCACTGACCACTAAATCCCTTCCTCTTGTAACCAAGCTCCTGCAAACCACACCACCAACTCCCTCAGTGTCAATTTCCTCCTTAGACAGGAAAGCCAATAGTCCTGCAGGCCATGTCACTGTCAAGTCTGACGAGTCCTCTCCTGCCTGGGATTCCTCCGATACATCCTTGAGTGTAACGCCTACTGCTGCTGGCACTGCTGTTGTTGCTGCTGGGAGTCGATCATCATCCCAGAGGGGAAGTCGGAAGACCACTTGTACTACTTCCAGTAAGCAATTGACTGTCCAATAGTCCTTTGCGAGGAAGATGAAATATCACAGCAGTCATCCTGCTGCAAAGCGGATAACTCAGGCCTTGGCAGCCTGGGTGGTGAGAAACGTGTTTCCGGTATCCACCGTTAATTCACGGGGAACTAGAGACTTGATTGAGGTACTGTGTGCCCGGTACCAAATACCATCTAGGTTCCATTTCTCTAGGCAGGCGATACCGAAAATGTACACAGACGTCAGAAAAAGAGTCACCAGTGTCCTAAAAAATGCAGCTGTACCCAATGTCCACTTAACCACGGACATGTGGACAAGTGGAGCAGGGCAGACTCAGGACTATATGACTGTGACAGCCCACTGGGTAGATGTATTGCCTCCCGCAGCAAGAGCAGCAGCAGCGGCACCAGTAGCAGCATCTCGCAAACGCCAACTCGTTCCTAGGCAGGCTACGCTTTGTATCACCGCTTTCCATAAGAGGCATACAGCTGACAACCTCTTACGGAAACTGAAGAACATCATCGCAGAATGGCTTACCCCAATTGGACTCTCCTGGGGATTTGTGACATCGAACAACACCACCAATATTGTGCGTGCAATACATCTGGGCAAATTCCAGCACGTCCTATGTTTTGCACATACATTGAATTTGGTGGTGCAGAATTATTTAAAAAATGACAGGGGCGTGCAAGAGATGCTGTCGGTGGCCCGAAGAATTGCGGGCCACTTTCGGCATTCAGCCACCGCGTGCCGAAGACTGGAGCACCAGCAAACAGTCCTGAACCTGCCCTGCCATCATCTGAAGCAAGAGGTGGTAACGAGGTGGAATTCAACCCTCTATATGCTTCAGAGGATGGAGGAGCAGCAAAAGGCCATTCAAGCCTATACATCTGCCTATGATATAGGCAAAGGAGGGGGAATGCACCTGACTCAAGCGCAGTGGAGAATGATTTCAACGTTGTGCAAGGTTCTGCAACCCTTTGAACTTGCCACACGTGAAGTCAGTTCAGACACTGCCAGCCTGAGTCAGGTCATTCCCCTCATCAGGCTTTTGCAGAAGAAGCTGGAGATATTGAAGGAGGAGCTAAAACAGAGCGATTCCGCTAGGCATGTGGGACTTGTGGATGGAGCCCTTAATTCGCTTAACCAGGATTCACGGGTGGTCAATCGGTTGAAATCAGAGCACTACATTGTGGCCACCGTGCTCGATCCTAGATTTAAAACCTACGTTGTATCTCTCTTTCCGGCAGACACAAGTCTGCAGAGGTTCAAAGACCTGCTGGTGAGAAAATTGTCAAGTCAAGCGGATCGTGACCCGTCAACAGCTTCTCCTTCACATTCTCCCACAACTGGGGGTGCGAGGAAAAGGCTAAGAACTCCGAGCCCTCCCGCTGGCGGTGATGCAGGGCAGTTTGGAGCGAGTGCTGACATCTGGTCCGGACTGAAGGACCTGCCAACGATTACTGACATGTAGTCTACTGTCACTGCATATGATTCTGTCAGCATTGAAAGAATGGTGGAGGATTATATGAGTGACCGCATCCAAGTAGGCACGTCCGACAGTCCGTACGTATACTGGCAGGAAAAAGAGGCAATTTGGAGGCCCTTGCACAAACTGGCTTTATTTTACCTAAGTTGCCCCCCTCCAGTGTGTACTCCGAAAGAGTGTTTAGTGCAGCCGCTCACCTTGTCAGCAATCGGCGTACGAGATTACTTCCAGAAAATGTGGAGAAGATGATGTTCATCAAAATGAATTATCATCAATTCCTCCATGGAGACATTCACCAGCAATTGCATCCAGAAAGTACACAGGGACCTGAGATGGTGGATTCCAGTGGGGACGAATTAATAATCTGTGAGGAGGGGGATGTACACAGTGAAAGGGGTGAGGAATCGGACGATGAGGAGGAGGTGGACATCTGGCTTCTGTAGAGCCAGTTTGTGCAAGGAGAGATTGATTGCTTCTTTTTTGGTGGGGGCCCAAACCAGTCATTTCAGTCACAGTCGTGTGGCAGACCCTGTCGCTGAAATGATGGGTTCGTTAAAGTGTGCATGTCCTGTTTATACAACATAAGGGTGGGTGGGAGGGCCCAAGGACAATTCCATCTTGCATCTCTTTTTTCTTTCATTTTTCTTTGCATCATGTGCTGATTGGGGACTATTTTTTTGAAGTGCCATCCTGCCTGACACTGCAGTGCCACTCCTAGATGGGCCAGGTGTTTGTGTCGGCCACTTGTGTCGCTTAGCTTAGCCATCCAGCGACCTTGGTGCACCTCTTTTTTTCTTTGCATCATGTGTTGTTTGGGGACTATTTTTTAAATCTGACATCCTGTCTGACACTGCAGTGCCACTCCTAGATGGGCCAGGTGTTTGTGTTGGCCACTTGGGTCGCTTAGCTTAGTCATCCAGCGACCTCGGTGCAAATTTTAGGACTAAAAATAATATTGTCAGGTGTGAGGTGTTCAGAATAGACTGAAAATGAGTGGAAATTATGGTTATTGAGGTTAATAATACTATGGGATCAAAATGACCCCCAAATTATATGATTTAAGTTGTTTTTGAGGGTTTTTTGTAAAAAAAAACCCGAATCCAAAACACACCCGAATCAGACAAAACATTTTCAGGGAGGTTTTGCCAAAACGCGTCCAAATCCAAAACACGGCCTCGGAACCGAATCCAAAACCAAAACACAAAACCCGAAAAATTTCCGGTGCACATCACTAATTTCCACTAACTGTGAGACCCTGGGTCAATTTGAAAAAAGACTCTGACACACAATTAGTCCCTAGAAAACTTTATATGGGGCCAAGGAATGTTTAGACCATGGATACAATGCTTTATCCTATAAAGAACTGAAACTCCCAATAGGGGTTGTATTACCAGCTAGTGGCATTTAATACAGAAGTGTCTCCAACCAAGCCATAATTAGTCTAATGGGCTTGCTTGGGAAAGCCTAATTATGCAGGCAATCTAATAGTGTCCTACATTTAGGGGCGTAATAATCATATTTAACACTGTCACGTATACTGTTAGGTATAATAACTAACCTAATTTCATTGAAACTATCTGCTCTCTCCCTCCAGTTTCTTTGAAGAAGATCAAACAGTGAAATTTCTTAACCAAATAAATGTGCAGATTAATAAAATCTTTGACAATAAACTTTTGTCTCACACTTGTCAATATTCCAAATTACACAAAGAAATGTCCTATACAATATAATATCCCTTATATGTATTACAATAAATTCTGTGGGTAAACTATAAAAACTATAGAGTTGGTGCACACATTGGGGTCTTTTAAATTGGTCATATTTAGTTGCTTGAAAGATTAATTGTATCTGCTAAATGGAATATTTCCTTTTTTATTTGCTTGGCTCAATAAGCATACAACACTTATATGTCACAAGTAGATTTCTATAAGTTTGTTACATATTCCAATTCAAGACGCCACCTTTAATCCACGCTACTTGTGCCCGTAATTGAGTCCCATGAGCAGAAGATATAGAATGAGTCTCTCACAATATTACAGTCTTGTGTCCCAGCAGCTAGCTTAGCATAATAGCTGTGCAGCCATTACTAAACTCATTAGGGCCAGTGAACAGTTAATATTCAACTACAAGGCACTGTAGATAAATTGAAGCTGTTTGTTTATGTACTGTACCAGGGGCTGTAGTGTAGGACGGTATTATGCTGATAGGCTGACTGGCTAGTGACGGTGTGCTAAATAACTACAGACCTCCTAGCTGTCTTCTTGCCTTTAGCACAGTACAGCATTCTGCCACCACTGTCTACTACAATGGTTAGTTAAAGCTGACACTCCCCCTGACTCCTCCACCAGCTGGTGTGTTTGTGCAGTGAGAAGCCTTCTCATAATAGCCAGGTCTCAGATTCCCAGGGCTCCTCCCAGCTGTACTCCGCCTCCTCCCAGCTGTCACTCAGGCTGAGGCACCACTCACTTCTGCAGCTGTTGGTGGACAGTGGATCTCAGCCACTCTAATAGAGCATTGCCTCCTTACTTCCTTCAGCTGCTGGCTTTTGCTGCCACCCAGCACCGCCAATGTCTGGCCCCGCCCACTTTGTCTTTAGCTTGGCCCACCTTTTGTTGCTGGTCAGGTCTCGTCCTGATGCCGCTGCCTACAGTTAACCAGCCACCCACTCTGTGATGGGGACTCACAACTCCAGCTGAGATCCTGGCTCCTTCTCTGGCTTCACCCCCTGTGCCTGTTCACAGCTCTGATGTTTACAGCTCTGGCTAGCTAGGCACAGGGGGTGAGCGCTGTAGGGAGGGATCTCCAGATTGCCTGTCAGTTTCAGCTGACAGCTCTTTTATACAGATGGGTCAACATTTATCGTGACCTTTAATAGGATTAACTGAAACTGGCCACTCGGACTTAATCCCCTGCTGTAATGACTTAATCCCCTGCTGTATTGTTCTCTGTATTGTATTGCAGCTGAAAACAATAGATGAAGGGTTTATGCTAATAAGTCATGTTGTGCCTAGGCGCAGAAAACTAGTCAAGATAACAGTGGACCCATCTGTACCTCTGGCTGTGCATCAAATGACCCCTTCTGAGGTGATGCCCCACCCACTGGTAATCAACCCACTAGGTGATTGACAGCTAGGAGCAGGAGAAATTGCCAAAACCTTCCCCACAGCACTGGCCACCAATGTATATACTGTACATGTGCTTTCACTTAGATAATTTATGCATATGCATCTATATGCATATAAGGGCCATTGAAAACAATACAGTGTGTAGCTTTATATATACATTTCATTTTAAATATACATACTGTACATGTGTACACCAGTGTAAATATATGAATTTAGGACTTTGCATCTATAATGTATTGAAATAACTATTTACAGTAGTATGCTGTCAAAATATTATTAACCCTATTCAAGGTTACATTAATGCCATGAGGAGGGTCATGATGCAATGGGCTCCCTCCTCCATGTAGTGGCCCTCATCTTCTGTGGCCGGAACTTTTTTCCCAGTGATATTCGAAAAGATGGTACATGCGCAGAAGATAACAAACGCTCTGGCATAATGCCAGAATCTTTGCTTTTAATGCAGTGGCGGAACTAGCGAGCGGTGGGCCCATGTGCAACAAAATGGCTTGGGCCCCCCCCCCCCATCCCATCCCATCCAAGTCCACCCCCTCACCCCTGGAGAGGATCTGGTGAGGGGGGCCTGCTCAGGGAAGTGGATACCTAGCAACAGTGCCGTAACTAGACATATTAGCACTGTGTGCAAGAAATGGCATTGGAGCCCCACCCCTGCATGCAAAATAGGGGCAATGCGCGCCGTAGGCGCGCGCAAAAATACATAGTGGCGTGGCTTTGTGGGGAAGGGGTGTGGCCACAAAATAATACCAATTCATAAAACGGTGCACAGTAGTCTCCATTATTCAAATTACGCCGCACAATAGCACTACTACACCAGGTAGAGACCCTTTTACACCTTACGGCAGACAGATTCCTCTATTTACACATTACGGCAGACAGCGTCCCCCTTGTTACACATAGCGGCAGACAGCGTCCCCCTTGTTACACATAGCGGCAGACAGCGTCCCCTTGTTACACATAGCGGCAGACAGCGTCCCCTTGTTACACATAGCGGCAGACAGCGTCCCCTTGTTACACATAGCGGCAGACAGCGTCCCCTTGTTACACATAGCGGCAGACAGCGTACACTTTTTACACATAACGGCAGACAGCGTGCCCTTTTTACACATAACGGCAGACAGCGTGCCCTTTTTACACATAACGGCAGACAGCGTGCCCTTTTTACACATTACGGCAGACAGCGTGCCCTTGTTACACATTACGGCAGACAGCGTGCCCTTGTTACACATTACGGCAGACAGCGTGCCCTTGTTACACATTACGGCAGACAGCGTGCCCTTGTTACACATTACGGCAGACAGCGTGCCCTTGTTACACATAGCGGCAGACAGCGTACACTTTTTACACATAACGGCAGACAGCGTACACTTTTTACACATAACGGCAGATAGCGTGCCCTTGTTACACATTATGGCTGACAGCGTGCCCTTGTTACACATTATGGCAGACAGCGTGCCCTTGTTACACATTATGGCAGACAGCGTGCCCTTGTTACACATTACGGCAGACAGCGTGACCTTGTTACACATTACGGCAGGCAGATTACCCCTTTTTACACATTGCGGCAGGCAGATTCCCCCTTTTTACACATTGCGGCAAGCAGATTCCCCCTTTTTAGCAAATGGAGACTCACCATGCACATAGGGAATGAACAGCAGCAGCAGCAGCAGCTCCAGCTCCTCTCTCTCTCTCCCTGTCCCTCCCATTATGACAGTGGGCGCCGGGGACGGCCACGAGATCTTGGCATGATGCTTGTCAGATCCCGGCGCCCAAATACAGAGAGAGAGAGAGAGAGAGAGAGAGAGAGAGAGGAAGCCGAGGGAGGGGCGGGATATAAACAGGAAGGGGGAGGAGCTGAGTTAGCTGCCCCTCCTCGCTTTCCTGATTGACAACATGATCTTGCAGCAGGAGGACGTGTGGAGGAGGAGGCGCTGGAGAGAGCATTCCCTCCAGCAGCAGCAGCCAGTCACAGAGAGTGTGTGAGACCTGTTTGTATATGAGGGAGGGACGGACCCTCCTCCCTCTTCGTGTGTTACAGAGGCGGCAACCGCGGCAGCGTGTCTGGTGCTGCGGCTGCTGCCCATAGTGCCCTGGTGGCTGGCCTGATCTGTTCCTTACGACGGGCGGGCGGCGGGAGTCGCTGGACGCAGACCCAACGGATCACGGGAGCGCTGGTGTGCGGCATGATACAATGCACTGCAACCGCGGCAGCGTGTCTGGTGCTGCGGCTGCTGCCCATAGTGCCCTGGTGGCTGGCCTGATCTGTTCCTTACGACGGGCGGGCGGCGGGAGTCGCTGGACGCAGACCCAACGGATCACGGGAGCGCTGGTGTGCGGCATGATACAATGCACTGCCTGCCCTGCCAGTAGTTCCGCCCCTGTTTTAATGCACATTACCAATGAAATCATTGCGTATGATAAATGGCGCTCCAGCCACTCAGCTCCTAGCTGCCATGTTGGAAATATGACAGTTGGGAGCTGATTGTCTGGAGCACCATTTATCATATGCAACAAGTTTTAAATGGCTAAAATTAATTGATAAATGGGCCCCTACATTTTTTATCTAATCTCAGTAGTGTTCAAAACTTCAATAGGGTTTACACCTCCTGGCTATTCTCCATCTCACTCCCGTCCAAAAACATAAATGTAACCTCCTTGATCATTTCTTCATTACAATCAAGACTGCTATTGCACAAGAACTGAAATCTTCCTAACACTCCCCCATCCTCTCATTTCACAGATTATCTCTAAAATCCAATTTCACTTTGACGTGAAAACTCTAATTCGTCCTCTTCTATGCTCATACAATGGTACCTCTATCATGAATAAATAATTGATAAGGAAGAGAATCCTTTTTTTCATCCTACTACAAGTTCAGATACCCCACCTTTAGGTTAAATGTATCCCCTGTGTAGCAAGCCTCAAAATTTTACAATAGCATAACCAGTACTTCTTAAATAAATGGAAAAAAATACATATACTGCACAGATAAGATGATGGTACTAGTGAAGAAAAACTATGTAGGCTGTCTCTGTATAAATGCAATCATCCAATGAAGATGGTAAACTGTTTAACAACAAAAATGTATACACAGTAATAGTGCGTTTCTAGACAGGAGGTGACCCGTGTGCAGACTCCATGTGTGGGCCCCCTCTTTTCCTGTAGCCGTCGCCCTGCTAGCGCTCTTAGCGCTGAAACTCTGGCACAGTGACAGAGTCTACAGCGCCTGCGCAGGACTCAGAAAAATGTCCGACGCACCATTTTTCCAGAGTCCTGCGCATGCGCTAGAGACTCTGGCACTGTGCCAGAGTCTCTAGCGCTCAGTGCACTAGCAGCGGTGGTGACGGCGTCGGGAGAGGAGGGGGCACCTACACAATCGCCGATGGACGCCGGAAAGGTAAGTATAGAAGAAATGGGTGCAGTGTGTGCGATGTGGGCCCCCTCTGGACCCAGGGGCCCGTGACTGGGACAGTAATATATACGCCAGTGACAGTAATATAAACATATAACACATATACTAATATAATTGCATGACTAAACATAAAAATAACAAGGATAAGGATATTCAATGGGGTATATTACGTTGCTAGTGTTGCAGGTCAGAGTTTCTTTTAGTTAGTGTGGTAATTTTGTGGTTGTATATGTGATGTTGATTGTGGATTTTGTACTTGTTTTATTGAGAAATTTGCAAACTGAACATTGCCATTATAATAGAAATTAGTTTTTTGCAGATGTATCCAGGTCTCAGGGCCTGATTCAGAGATGGACGTAGTTCACATTGCTGTGCGTCTGTGAAAATATTGTATTGCCACAGGAGGCATCTATACGTTTCATGTTATGATCATTGTGGTTAAGAACATTAGAAATTATTTTCAATTGACATGGCCACCTCTCCAGATAAAAAATATTTAATCAATATATATTTTTCAGTACAATAGGTTCACCCCATATGGATTGTTATTCCATATTGTATCTTGTTCTCACTGTCCATTAATGGTGTTGGCATAACTAGGGGCAATGGGCCTAATTCAGACCCGATCGTAGCAGCAACTTTGTTAGCTGGAGGGGCAAAACCATGTGCACTGCAGGAAGGGTGTGTGTGTGGGTGGGGGGGGGGGGGGGGGGGGGCAGATATAACATGTACAGAGAGAGTTAGATTTGGGTGGGGTGTGTTCAAATTGAAATCTATATATCTAAATTGCAGTGTAAAAATAAAGCAGCCAGTATTTACGCCGCACAGAACCAATATAACCCTCCCTAATCTAACTCTCTCCGCACATGTTATATTTTTCTCACCCCCCATCCTTGCAGTGACATGGTTTTGCCCATCTGCTAACAAAGTTGCTGCTATGATCAGGTCTGATTTAAGCCCAATGTTTTAAATGGATTTGTAATGTTTCCTAACCACAATGATCGTAACATCAAACTTACAAAGCCTGAAATAAATGTTTTAGTTATCACCATCTACTGTATAATATAGAAAATAAGTTACAAACAAAAACTTTTATTAACCTACAGACTGCAGATCATATATTAATGCAGCAAGCTGCCACCATACTAATTGGTTAGATTCCATTCCATATCAACTGGACAACTAAAAAGGTTGAAGAGTAATTGCACAAATGTTGATGTTTTCTCTGAACAAGCTGAAGAAATGAGCAACAGATTTCTTGTGGTTATGAGAAAAATGTTGTGAACAAGGCACTAGAGCAGAGGTTCTCAAACTCGGTCCTCGGGGGCACACACAGTGCATGTTTTGCAGGTCTCCTCACAGAATCGCAAGTGAAATAATTAGCTCCACCTGTGGACCTTTTAAAATGTGTCAGTGAGTAATTAATACACCTGTGCACCTGCTGGGTTACCTGCAAAACATGCACTGTGTGTGCCCCCGAGGACCGAGTTTGAGAACCTCTGCACTAGAGGATGCCATTAATATACTGTAGAGAGGAAGGAGTTATTGACAGTGAAAGAGAAATATCAGAATAACAATGAACATTTTATTTGGGCCTAGTCTTCCTAGAGAAATCTCGAAGGAGACATTGGACAATTGTAATGCGGACTACAATGTGCTATGGGCAATCTGATGGTTCTTTGTGACGCTCACGCAATTTCCCCGTGCCCAGCAGTCTTTTGCCTATAGCAGCAGCCTTTCCAGGGTAGATTAGGTCCACCCTTTTCTCAGATGCCCCCAGGTTTTATGTATAGACAAGGCGGCTATTGGAGGCTGGGCAAGAGAAGGTTGCAGTACGGTGAGACATACACTGAACCCTATCTAGACACCGCTGCACTACATGAGGACATAGTGAAATAACCGAATGCACACGAGTGCAACAATGCACAGGTTGGACTATAATAAATAATTAGCAGTGAGTTCCTAAAGGAGCTTGGCAGAGCAAGGCAAGGTACAGATAACAAGATTACTTAGCTGCAGGAGACCCTAGGATTCCAGGCAAGGCATGACAAAGCAAGACAAGGCAAGGTAAGGCTGAAGCTGTCTGAAAGTACTTCCAGGCTAGGTCTCACGTGCACAGTCAGGAACTCAGATGACAGGTAATGAACTCAGGATTCTGGCAGGACAGGGTACACAGGATTCTGACTGGAGTGGGTATCACCAGTGTTATAATAGTGCAACTGTACAGATTCTAGATTCACCAAGGAACAGGGGCAGGACACAGGTACAATCAGGAAGAATAAGCTTCAAGCTATAACCGGCTTCAGATTCAGGGCAGGCTGGGTAATATTAGGAGCAATTGCCAATCAGAGCAGCCAGGAAGACTAGGCCCTCTGATGAGGAGACTCAGTGCATCTGTTCAGCGCCACACACACACACACACACACACACACACACACACACACACACACACACACCTCCTAATTATACTGCAGCTGAAGCTGAACACACGGGGAACCTGCAGAAATATAAAATGCACTGAGAATGCAGGAAAACTTAGCCTAATTGGTGAAACTGCACAGACCACACATACAGGAGACAGGCTGCAGTTCCACTTAACACAAGAAGAAAACCTGGAATGCTAACAGAAATACAACAGACTCACAACATAAAAACATAAACAGGAATGAGCCCCATAGGTGGCTCATGACAACAATTCTCCTTCAAGACCCAATTACTGGTTCAAAAATCCCACATAATCTGATCTGTATTTATGGAAAAGCCCCCAATTTTAACAACAAACTAGAAGTTTTCAACTGCCTAACTTTAAAAATCAGAGCCATATTATATTTAAAGGGGGATTAAACATAATATGGTCGGGATATTCATAAAATCGACGCCAACCATAACATGGTCAGGATATTTATAAATCCGACGTGTGGGACCCAGATGGTGAGCGCAGCTAGTCCCCTCGCGGGCTTGCTGTGCTCCTTACGCTTCGGACACTAATTTATTCCCCATCTGGGGGTGGCATGGACCTCCCCCCAAGTGGGGATTCCAGGCCCTGGTTGGGATTCCAAACGCTGGTAATCCCTTGGGTGTCGGGATCCCGGCATCAGTATCCTGACAGCCGGGATCCCGACAGCCGGGAAAATAACTGCTTCACTTAAAGGGTTCTACAGGTGTGGGACCTGTTTAGGATGCAAGGGTAACACAACAAAAGATTGAGTTTAATGGCAAAAAAAGGGTCAATAATGGATTTTATCACATGCAATTTTAAGGATGTGAATTATAGCATAGAAAGTTCAGGTGGACAGTTCTATATTGGCCGCATGCCAAAAGTATTTAAAGAACATTAAGAAGGGTCTAAAGAGCCTTACCCTATCTATGCATTTTAAGAAGGTTCATGATTGTTCTATCTTGGGTATTAAATACTTCTATGGGATTAAATAAATCAAAAGTCATGATGTGGTCACTCAGTTGGCCAAAACTGAAATGAAAAGGATATACAGATGTGTCCTCTTACATCTAGCGTCCATACGCCATGTAGAGCGTCCTGCGCCTTGCCATGCTGCTGCTTGGCATTCTAAGTCGCCTCTTGCTGTATTGAGTCACATTGTAGCGTACTGAAATGCCATAAAAGCAGGAGAGTGTAATACAACTTTCTGTCCACCAGATGTCACTTTTCCTAAACTGGACTTCCTAAATAATGGAACCAGTCATTCTGTACATTATAGTACAGCATGTGTCATGAATCCAGAGCTGCAGTTAAGTGTATAATAAAGGATTAAATAATTTGGTGTGTGAATGCTGTATTTTTTAGACTGTGAAAGGGAGAGAGGTTAGGATTAGGCACTAGGGGGAAAGTTAGCGGTAGTGATTATGGTTAGGGATAAAGCTTTTAATACTTACTAGAACCACCCTAAAGGGCCATACACACTGGGCGATTCTGAGCTGAAAGCAGATCACTTTTGGTGTGTTGGGCTGCTTTCAGCTCAAAGCCGCCCAGTGTGTATGCCCAAACGATGAGCGGTGAGCGCTGATGCGCGCTCCCACTTCATCACCAGCAGCCACTGTTCATCTATTGGTATTACCAGTAGATGAACGGCGGGGTATGCGGCTGTCCATAGCGTCCTGCTATGGAAAGCCGCTCACCCCCGCTGACATCGCTGGCCAGGGGTAAAAGCGCTCAGTGTGTATGCACTGAGCGCTTTTCAGCCCAGCAATGTCAGCCATCATCGCTGTGCATACACACTGGGCAAAAACGCCCAGTGTGTATGGACCTTAACAGTCTAAGGGTTATATTCAATAAAAGTCGGATCCATTCCGACATGCAGTTGTCGGAATGGATCCGACAACCCCTATTCAATGGACGGCCACTGCTGTCAGCGGCTGCGGTTGTGCTGACAGCAGCGGCCAGGAGTGCAGATGGCGGCGGGCGTGAGCGGGACGGTGGCGGGGGTAAGCTGGGCCATGGGGGGAGCAGAGATCAGCGGCCAGTGAAGGGAGCTGGCTGCGGAGGGGACATATCTGCGGCGGCGGGGGAGGCACTGCAGGGAGAGAGATCTCCCTGCAGCACCTCCTCCCGCCACTGCAGACATGTCCCCCCCGCCGGCCGGCTGTCGACCTAGCACATGTCGACCTAATGACCATGTCGACCTATTGACCGCGTCGACCTAATGCATGTTGACCTTCAGTGGTCGACCTAATGACTGTCGACCTAAGTTGAGTTGACCCAACGACCCATACCCCATGGGGTTTCGGATTAATCGTTTCTTCATTTACCGTTTGATTTTACTTTACTGCTGCCTGGTTTTCGCTAGCAACTTATTTTCACAAACAATATCGCCGTGGAATAGCAGTTTTACGGGTCCATTGACACAATTATTACACAATTATGCATATCTACTGTACTTGCAATGTATAGTGCAGTTTTATAAATCCATATTCTCCCATGAGGTAAATATCACTATGGCTTTGAGTCACAAACCATTATTTAGTGACTCTACTCCTACAAAATGTTAGACAATAAAATTGCTTCTGATACTTTCTGAAAAAGGTTTAAAAAGTCAGAGCATCGATCCATGTTGCTGTTTAACTGGCATTTGCTGAAGTCAGGAAGGGATTATTCTCCCTGGTTGAGAGATATAATTGACAACTAAAATTCTGTAAGTCACATTTTCCTTGTTTTTCTGTAAATCAATATAGTAGATGTACAGTATGCTATGCACACTCTAGCAAGAGGTGGCATTTGATAGACATATATTCTTTTAAAATAAACTTGTTTGTAATTGGATTTGGTTGTATACTTTAGCCTTGATGTTTAGGAATGGCAATCTTCAATAACGATTCAGAAATACTTGTCAATATTTTGTTTCCCTGCTTATTTACTCTATTATATTACACTGTAAAGCTGGACTGTGTGATTGAGTATACCAGCATCCCACTGCTTTAAATTATTATACTGCATTAACACAAACTGGTAATTTTCTCAGCTCAAAGACAAATTGTAACATTTAAGGACAATTCTCAAGCTGCTGTCAGCTTCAAGGGGGTCATTCCGAGTTGTTCGCTTGCTAGCTTCTTTTAGCAGCCGTGCAAACGCATAGTCGCCGCCCACGGGGGAGTGTATTTTCACTTCGCAAGTGTTCGAATGCCTTTGCAGCCGAGCGCAGCAAAAACATTTTGTGCAGTTTTTGAATAGCTCTGGACTTACTCAACCCTTGCGATCACTTCAGTCTTTTTGGTGCCGGAATTGACGTCAGACACAAACCCTGCAAACGCCTGGACACGCCTGCGTTTTCCCAAACACTCCCAGAAAATGGTCAGTTGACACCCATAATCGCCCTCTTCCTGTCAATATCATTGCGTTTGGCTGTGCAATTGGAATCTTCACTAAATCCATCGCCACAGCATCGATCCTCTTTGTACCCGTACGAACCACCTGTGCATTGCGGTGCATACGCATACGCAGTTTTGCAGGTTTTTTTACCTGATCGCTGCACTGCGAAAATCGGCAGCGAGCGATTAACTCGGAATGGATCCCCAAAGACTTTAAATTGTCTGTGACAAATTCCAACAAATGTTGAGCTGCATACAAACCACAAAAGAAACAAAATACACATACATCTGCATACATATTGGAGGTCATTCCGAGTTGTTCGCTCGCAAGGCGATTTTAGCAGTATTGCACACGCTAAGCCACCGCCTACTGGGAGTGAATCTTAGCTTCTTAAAATTGCGAACGATGTATTCGCAATATTGCGATTACACACCTCGTAGCAGTTTCTGAGTAGCTTCAGACTTACTCGGCATCTGCGATCAGTTCAGTGCTTGTCGTTCCTGGGTTGACGTCACAAACACTCCCAGCGTTCGCCCAGACACTCCTCCGTTTCTCCAGCCACTCCCGCGTTTTTTCCGGAAACGGTAGCGTTTTTTCCCACACGCCCATAAAAAGGCCTGTTTCCGCCCAGTAACACCCATTTCCTGTCAATCACATTACGATCGCCGGAGCGAAGAAAAAGCCGTGAGTAAAAATACTATCTTCATTGCAAAATTAATTGGCGCAGTCGCAGTGCGGACATTACGCATGCGCACTAAGCGGAAAATCACTGCGATGCGATGAAATTTACCGAGCGAACGACTCGGAATGAGGGCCATTGTTTTGGATGTTAACTTGCACTTGGAATAGAGGTCAGTACAGTAGAAGAGTGTTAATGCTATGGTGCAACGTTTAGATGTGGACTCATTCCCAGATATGCTTTTTAAGAACTTTGGGGCTGATTTAACAATGAGTGATATTCTTGTTATGACTTATACAAATGATAAATAGTGCTTCAGACAATTATCTCTTAACTGTAATTTCTCAAACACATAACAGTTAGGAGCTGATTGGCTTTAGCACCATTTATCATTCTTAACGAGTGACAAGAATATCACTTGTTGTTAACTCTGCCCCTTTATCTCTTGTGGGTGTTAGGTGCGGCAATGTAAATGATGATGATAAATATCTGACCCTTTATCTCTTGTAGGTGTTAGGTGCGGCAATGCAAATAATGATGATAAATATCTGCAGTACTACTTTATCTATCTGCTTATTATTAGCTGCTTACGTATTGACCTCTTCAACTGATAATACAGGTTTAGTATCCCTTATCCAAAATGCTTGGGACCAGAGGTATTTTGGATATGGGATTTTTCCGTATTTTGGAATAATTGCATACCATAATGAGATATCATGGTGATGGGACTTAAGTCTAAGCACAGAATGCATTTATGTTACATTTACACCTTATACACACAGCCTGAAGGTAATTTTAGCCAACATTTTTAATAACTTTATGCATTAAACAAAGTGTGTGTACATTCACACAATTCATTTATGTTTCATATACACCTTATACACACAGCCTGAAGGTCATTTAATACAATATTTTGAATAACTTTGTGTATTAAACAAAGTTTGTGTACATTAACCATCAGAAAACAAAGGTTTCACTATCTCACTCTCACTCAAAAAAGTCCGTATTTCGGAATATTCCGTATTTCGGAATATTTGGATATGGGATACTCAACCTGTACTTAAATCATTAAGTCATTCCATAATTCATGTTATCATGTGGCCATTTTATGAACAGTTACCTGCTTGACATTTCCATTTGTAGTAAAGAAAGTTCCAAATTATTTTTAAATGGGTAAGAACAGATGTATTGTACTTGTGTTTTTATTTAAAGACATGATATAGTTCACATTGATTTAAAACTCTCTAGACAATATTCCAACACTGTCAAGTCTCCATCACCACCACCAAATGCCTGCAGCCTGTCAAACAAACTGTGCCTAGACTGCCATCCAGGGTCGGTGCTAGGGTGTTCGACGCCCTCCTGCAAACTATAAATTTTGCGCCCTCCTACAAATACATATGTGGCCACTCTCATCCTACCCACGAGCAGCAACATAGCAATTGTGCTTAGCTGCGGCAAGCTGCCTTCCGTTCACGGGAACGTACGCACATGCGATCCTACGGATTGCGGGTGCATGCACATGCTAATTGCGCAAACGAGTTGCGTTTGCTGCAAGTAGCCTTTAAGCTGAGAAGGGACACATCTGTATGTCCTCTTGTTTGAAATGTAATGTGCAATGCAGTATGATGCAGATCGTGAGAGTCAGTGGGTGACAGGAGAGAAAGGTGACGAGGAGAGTATGAGAGTCAGTAGGTGACAGGAGGGAGGGGATGGGGAGATGGTGAAAGTCAGTGGGTGACAGGGAGAGGGTGACAGGGAGTGGGTGAGAGTCAGTGAGTGACGGGGAAAGGCTGAGAGTCAGTGGATGACAGGAGAGAAAGGTGACGGGGAGATATTGAGAGTTAGTGGAGGACAGGGAGAGGGTGACAAGGAAAAAGTGTGAGATTCAGCTGGTGACCGGGAGAGAGTGACAAAAGAGAGGTGATGGGGAGATGGAGAGAGTCAGTGGGTGACAAGGCGAGGGTGACAGGAGAGAGGTGACGGAGAGAGGTTGAGAGTCAGTGGGTGACAAGGCGTGGGTGACAGGAGAGAGGTGACGGAGAGAGGTTGAGAGTCAGTGGGTGACAGGGAAAGGCTGAGATTCAGTGGGTGACAGGAGAGAGAGGTGATGGGGTGATATTGAGAGAAAGGGGTCTATTTACTAAGCCTTGTATGGAGATAAAGTCGCTGGAGATAAAGTACCAGCCAACCGGCTCCTAACTGCCATGTCACAGGCTGTGTTTGAAAAATGACAGGTAGGAGTTGATTGGGTGGTGCTTTATCTCCAGCGACTTTATCTCCATCCAAGGCTTAATAAATAGACCCCTTAGTGCTGACAGTTAGAGGGTGATGGGGAAAGGGTGAGAGTTATCGGGTGACGGGGAGAGGATGACAGAAGAGAGGTGATGGGGAGATGGTGAGAGTCAGTGGGTGACAGGTAGAGGGTGACGGGGAGATGGTGAGAGTCAGTGGGTGACAGGTAGAGGGTGACGGGGAGATGGTGAGAGTCAGTGGGTGATGGGGAGATGGAGAGAATCAGTGGGTGACAGGGAGACTGTGCCAGGAGAGAGGTGATGGGGAGAGGGTGGCGGCCAGGGAGAGGTAGCAGTAGATGACGGGCAGAGGGTGGTGCTGCGGAGAGGCAGTGGGCAACAGCATTAAAACATGTAAGCTTACCTCACTTGACTCCAATCGGACAGCAAGAGAAGGTCTTCACCGTGCGACAATACCTACAATGGTCAACAAATTATGTTTATATTATAATTAATGTATGCATCAGTCATTATTAAGATAATAAATATTATAATTCATATTTTAAATTAAATCTACATATATAGAGATGTAGCCACCCTCATCATGGCTACATCCTGCCGGGACATGCACTCCTGGCGCTGTTAAGCGTGCACGTGCTGTGTCTTTTGCCACCCCATTAATTTTGAATAGGGCGAGTGCACATGTAAGGCGCGTCCGCTTCTTAGACATGCACGTGGTAGCGGCAAACGAGGCGCAAATGCGCCTATATGTAGCCACGATGAGTGTGGCCGCATCTGTACCCCACTTCACCCCTTACCGTTTTCTATAACCCAAACAGTTTTACTTAATTAAATATTCCCTTATTAAAAAAGCTATAAACATTTTGTATAAAAAAGCATACCTTTTTCTGCAGCTTTTCCAGTCCTTTTGTTAATGGCCCTCCTCTCTGAGTAGGCTCCTCTTCTGCTGGACTCATTACTCTGAAGTCCTGTGAGGGAAGACAAGAAGGATAGGAGAGGGGATAGAAGGGGAGGGGAGAGAGGGGAGGCAGTGCTGAAGAGACAGAGGGAAAGGAAGAGAGGAAGGGGTGTCTGACATGGCAGCAGGGAGGAGTAATGAGGAAAGGCCAAGTATGGGAGGGGGACCTGTCACAGGAGGAGACTTCACGCTGACGGCGCCGCTGCCTGTCAATAACATTTGACGGGAGCAGGATGCGGCAGCCAGCAGCAGCAGTCAATAAGAAGGCAAAGGGCAGAGGGCCAGAGATGGGGGAGGCGGGCAGAGGGATCCGCTCCTCCTGCTGCTGGTGCCGCTGCCTGTAATACACTGTGACTGGCAGCGGCTGCGTCAGCCAGCAGTAGCGGATACTGTAGGATGCATAGAGCAGAGGGCCAGTCAGAGATGGGGGAGGCGGGCCGCGGGAGCCGCTCTTCATGCTGCCGGCGCCACTGCCTGTAATACACTGTGACAGGCAGTGGCTGCGGCAGCCGGCAGCAACATGCAGGGAAGTGGGGGTCTCTGTCAGTAAGGAGGCTGGGAGGGTGGAGCCGCACTTCATGCTGCTGGAGCCACTACCTGTCACACAGAGTAGGCTGCGGAAGCAGCAGCAGAACACACACATTACCGAATAGTAGCAGAGCAGGGAGAGCACCTCTGGAGCACAGCGCTTCCCTGCTTTGCAGACTGTGCTGAGAGGGTAGCGCCGGCTCTGCCCCCCGCTACCTGATACACAGACACACACCTACGGTTGGGTGTGTGTTACCGCCGCTGGGGATCCAGTCGGTCAGCATACCGACCGTGGGATCCTGGCGTCGAAATGCCGGCATGGGAGGCGAGCGCAACAAGCCCCTTGCCGGCTTGCTGCGCTCGCCACGCTTCGGAGTGGGTGGTGACTCTATGGGTGTCGTGGACACCCACGAGTGGGAATAGTCCCTGCTAGTCGGCATGCCGACTGTTTAATTTAGAGGGGGCGGGATATAGCCGTCGGTACTCCGTTGGTCACATAACTAAATCCCCTTATACATACCCCGCCCCACCCCCTACCATTATCTAAACCCCAGTAAAGTTAAAATAAATAAGCACTATTAAATAAATATTTTAAACATTTATAATAAAACACCTTTTTTTCTGTAACTGCTTCTTCTGTCTTCACTCTTCAGCGTTTCCTGCTCCTCCTGTCTGCGTAGACTGGCTCCTCTTCGGCAGCCATTACACTCCTCTCCACACCAGTCCTGAGTCAGAGGAGGGGAGGGAAGGAGAGGGAGAAGAAGGGAGGGGAGAGAGGAGGGGGCGTTGCATAAGCAACAGAGGCAAGAGACCTAGGGGAAGGGAGAGAGGGGGGTGG
The DNA here is from genome assembly GCF_028390025.1 of Pseudophryne corroboree. Lineage (NCBI taxonomy): Eukaryota > Metazoa > Chordata > Amphibia > Anura > Myobatrachidae > Pseudophryne > Pseudophryne corroboree. The sequence continues at coordinate 946,311,869 of NC_086444.1, read as the reverse complement.
GCGGCACTGCATAAAGAGAGGAGAGAGGGCCGGGGATAGGGCAAGGGGCGGCGCTGGATTTAGAGAGGAGAGAGGGGATAGGGCAAGGGGCGGTGCATGATAAAGAGGAGAGAGGGGATAGGGCAAGGGGTGGTGCATGATAAAGAGGAGAGAGGGGATAGGGCAAAGGGGCGGCGCTTAATATTAAAATCCGGACGCGTCGCCGCTGCTGCCTGTCTCCGCAGCATGACAGGTGCAGGCAGGGTGGCGCAGCGCTGGGTGGAGCCTGGAGCCGGAGGTGGGCATAGTCAGGCACTGAGGCAGCGGCAGGCTTGCCGCGGCGCCGCTGCCGTACTTTAGTCTGCTGGCGCCGCTGAGCTACCTGACATCAGCGGTAGCTGGCAGATAAATACAGACAGAAGGGATGCAGTGCAGTGAAGGCGCCTCTCTGGCCAAGCGCCTCCCTGCACTGCATCCCTTTGCTGAGCGGGTCGCACCGGCCCTGCTGCCATCACAAGACATGGGGTCCATGCGCAGTGTGGCTCCAACACATGCGTAGAACAGAAAACATCATCAATTAGGATAGACACTGAACAGTGTCCACCTCTGAATTACCCCATCAGATACAAGACCCCCTAAAAAGCTCATGTTGCAAATATGTTGTTGTACTACTGCCTCTGGGATTGCCCAGTGAATAAGCTGCTGGAAAATACAGTACACATAAATGCATCATGATAATTTAGTAAACTAAGGGGGACATTTACTAAGCAGTGATAAGAGCGGAGAAGTGAGCCAGTGGAGAAGTTGCCCATGGCAACCAATCAGCACTGAAGTAACATCTATCATTTGCATACTATAAAATCATACAGAACTGCTGATTGGTTGATGGGGCCACTTCTCCACTGTTTCACTTCTCCACACTTATCATTGCTTAATAAATGTCCCCCTATGTTCTGTGGGATATTAACAATGAGTACAGGGCACTAAACCAGCCCCTTGACTTGAGAACAAAATTGACAAAGAAAGCTAAATTCACATAATTTGGGCCAATTTATGTTCCTAGAGTATTATTAACCTCACTAACATTAATTTCCACTTATTTCAACAAATTTTTAACCACTACACGGCTCACAATATTGTTTTCACCAATATTGGACAAAGGCTGCAGCGAGCCGGCTGGTTACTAAGCAACAGAGCAGCGGCACAAACAGTTTATAGCACATCTATGTATCATTGCCACAGCATACTTGAGTCCAGTTCACAGTACAAACAAATACAAGAATTTTGACTTTTTTTAAATTGACAGCTTGGCCCACACTGTATGAAGTCAGACCACTGTTATGCAAATGCACTTGGGTACTGCATCATACAGAAATGCAACATATTTTTTTTTTGTAACTGTATTTTTTAATCTTTTATTTGTTAACTGTTTTTGCTGACAAATATGGAGTCACACAGTAAACACAGTGGGTGGGGCCTGCAGAGATAGTGCAGAACCACTGTGATGGAATTAGACTAATTAGACTAAGGAGTTAAGTACCAGCCAACCAGCTCCTAACTGTCATTTTTCAAACCCAGCCTGTGACATGTTAGTTAGAAGCTGATTGGCTGGTACTTTATCTCCGTTCAAGGCTTAGTAAATAGACCCCATTGGGTACTGGACACAGCTTGTTGATGGCCACAGCATAGCCACTTAGATGTAGGCCAACTCTATCATTAGGCAGCTTTATGCAGCTGCCTAGGGTGACAGGATCTGTGTGTGTGTGTGTGTGTGTGTGTGTGTGTGTGTGTGTGTGTGTGTGTGTGTGTGTAGGTAGGGGGGAGGGGCTGCAGCCCAGAGTCTGCTTATAACAAAGTGAAAGATAACTCTGAAAGATACATCCTTGTTAAACTTAATGTATATGGCGGCTGGTGAACGTCTCTAAACTTCTAAGATGCTACCTCCACACTTTCACTTGAGGAGCTGGAAAGTGGTTACTGGTTTCTGGTTTTGAAAGGGGGAGGGGGAGGGGGGGCACAGGCTGAAGTTTTGCCTGGTTGCCCCTTAAAGATGCACATAGTAGCAGCACAGCCCTTTACAAATGGACACAGTAACAGCACCACAGCCCTTTACAGATGGACACAATGACAGCACCACAGCCCCTTATAGATGGACACAGTGACAGCAACACAGCTTCTTAGGGATGGGCACAGCCCCAGCAGCACAGCTCCTTAGAGATGGACACAGCCCCAGCAGCACAGCCCCTTAGAGATAGACAAAGCCCCAGCAGCACACTTGGACACTGCAAAGCGCAGCATGCAGGAGCGTGACTGGACCGGAGTGAAATGGCACCCAGTCCCAGCCGTGGCTTCTTATATGGAATCCAAAACTTGCGAGAATCCGATGTTGGAAGGATGACATTTGGCCTTCATCTGACATCTGAGCCTGGCGGGAAATCCTGAGCCAGGATCCGGATGCGGATTAAATAGTTTGCAGCGGTTTGGATTCAAGGTAATCTGGAGCGCTCATCTCTAGTAGCAGTAATTGGCAATCTCTGACTTAAATTACCAGCACGATGCTGATAGTGTATGCAGTAAGCCCACATCTAGCATCATGGCACTGGGTTTAGTCAGATTTCTGCCTACACCTCAGGAGGGTGCAAGCAGAAATCCTCTAGTCATGGGTTTACAGCATGGCTAATTGAATAGCTCTGAATTGAGTTGCCCCCATAGGGGGGTATTCAATTGTTTGAAAAGTCAGTTGGGTGTTTCCCCCCCCCCTGTCTAATAGACATGAAAAAACAGACACCCAACCGACTTTTCAAACAATTGAATTACCCCATAAAGTATAAAACTACACACTAAGCTCCTTCTTAGTACATTTTAACACATTGGATGGTGGGCTGTCATCTGACACCAGATCCCAGGCTGTTACCACAGTTTAACTACTACAAAGAGATCAGAGGTGCTTTTTATATATCCAAATATTTACGTACCCCCTAGCAGTGAAAATGTGCTGCTGCTTTTGAGCAATTTAGAGCTGGACCTCATCTCCCATGCCTTGCTGAAGCTAGAGTTTACAGAGGGGCTGATGCTAAATTGGTTGCAAAATGATGATTTATGCCAGGGATGTGTCACATACATGTACCATTAGTTTTGCTTACAGAATGCAGATTTGCAATTAGACAGCAAAAAAAGGTAAAGACCCTATAATACAGTACACACACATTTCCATCTTGTGTACACAAGCCATAATATTATATGCTGGAGAAAAGAAAGCAGCTGTGAGCTTTAGCAGAGCATTTGCAACCGGCCTTTCACAAGCAGGTCACTATTGCTGATGACAGCAATCCTCCTCCTCCTCATCATCATCATCATCATCATCATCATCACTATTTGCACTGACCTCTGAACAGCTTCAATTATTAATACTGATACAGGTGTAGTTGATGACCTTATGGCATAATCCAATCCAGTTCTTCAATAGTCCAGCCTTATTGCTTTGCAGTGTGCTTGGAGTCAGGTAGCTGAGTCCACCGTGGGCGACTACAGGAGGCTGAAATTACAGGGCAACTAATTGTAGCAGTAATAAAACTATAACAAAAGATAATTGTTTTGTTTGTTTCCTTTAGGTTCAATTTAGAGCCATCTATAAGAACAAAGAGAATAGCAGAATATCAAGTAAATCCTGTTAACATCACAGTGCACTAAATTTCAGAGAAAAATCTCTTTCCAGTCTGTCATTTCAGTAATCGTCCGTCCTGCAAAATAAAAATATTGGAGATATGTTTGACCTTGCTAAACTTTTTCTCCTGCACTGCTGTTGAACATGTAGTGATGCCTTCAGTAAGTACAAACATTTTTTTCCTCTTTCCCAAGAGAATAAACATCATACGTGAAAAGTATTTTGACTCAAACGTTCTGCACAAATAGATCTGGCATTCAGTGCAGATCTAATGACAGGACATAATGCAATTTGAAAGTACAATTAAAGGTTTAAGGTTACAAGTTAATTACACCAAAAATACAAGTCAATATTGTGCAGAAAAAATATCACAGCTGTGTATGTTAAATCAAAATATAGAAATGTAATAAAACCGAGATTCTTACAGTAACTCCAGTCTGCAAGTATCACAAACAGGTCGTGTTTTATCAATGAGGTGAGTTAATCTATTTTACTAGGTCAGTAATTATCCCACATGCTTCCCCAGACAGAAGTCCTTAAAACATTGATCTTTTTGTGAAAACGTCAGGGGTTGAGATTGAGAACCAATGAAGTGTTGCTACTCTATATACTTTTGCAGAGATTTCTTTTACACTAGGTTATCCTGTTTGCTCTCAAATTGGAAACATTTAGGACATGATTCTGAGTCACATGCAATGCATTTTGCAACTGCGCGTGTGCAAAATAAAAAAAAACTCCTATTGCGTTACCCACCAAAATGCTGTTGTGATTGAGATGGAGATGGATGATGTCAGAAAAATGATGGGTGTGCCTGGGAGGTGGCTAGAAATGTAAGCACAAAATGGTCCGTTCGGAGGACATGTTATGCGAGTGTTGCAGCGTGTCAATGAAAGCAGCTGTGTACACAGACACAAGAGGCCATAGTCAGATGGAGAAACTGCACCTGCAAACTATAAATTTGCACCCTCCCATATTTTAAAAAGGAACAGCACTTGCCTTTGGTGCGCACCGAAAAAGGGATGTAGTCTTACAAGGAAGGGGCATTGCTACACAATAGTACCCCCATTTCAAATTACGCCACACAGTTTCACAATCTTATTCACTTTACACCGCAAGTAGTAGTGCTGCTTATACATGTAATGCCCCCCAGTAGTAGTGCCGCTTATACATAATGGCACCAGTAGTGGTACCGCTTATACACATAATACCCCTTATACTGGTGCTGCTTATTCATAATGTCCCCAGTAGTGGTGCCGCTCATACTTAATGCCCCGAGTAGAGGTGTGCTTATACACATAATGCCCACTGTAGTGGTGCCACTTACACATAATGCCCCCTGTCATAGTGCCATTTACGCACACAATGCCCACAGTAGTAGTGCTGATTACACATAATCCCTCTGTAGTAGTGCCGCTTATACATATAATACCCATGATAGTAGTGCCACCTATATACATAATTCCCCCAGTAGTAGTGCCACTTATACGCATAATACCCCCTGTAGTAGAACCGCTAATACACATAATACCCATAGCAGTATTGCTGCTAATACATATAATGTCCCCAGTAGTAGTGCCGCTTACTTATAATGCCCCCTATAGTAGTGCTGCTTACTCAGATAATGCCCCCTGTAAACACATAATGCTCCCTGTATTAGTGATGCTTAAACACACAATGCCCCTAGTAGTAGTGACGCTCACTTACACACACAACACCCCCTGTAGTAGTGATGCTTACACACATAATGCCCCCAGTAGTAGTGCCGCTTATACACATAATACCCCTTATACTGGTGCTGCTTATACATAATGTCCCCAGTAGTGGTGCCGCTCATACTTAATGCCCCGAGTAGAGGTGTGCTTATACACATAATGTCCACTATAGTGGTGCCACTTACACATAATGCCCCCTGTCATAGTGCCATTTACGCACACAATGCCCACAGTAGTAGTGCTGCTTACACATAATGCCCTCTGTAGTAGTGCCGCTTAAACATATAATACCCATGGTAGTAGTGCCACCTATAGACATAATTCCCCCAGTAGTAGTGCCACTTATACACATAATACCCCCCTGTAGTAGAGCCGCAAATACACATAATACCCATAGCAGTATTGCTGCTTATACATATAATGTCCCCAGTAGTAGTGCCGCTTACTTATAATGCCCCCTGTATTAGTGCTGCTTACTCAGATAATGCCCCCTGTAAACACATAATGCTCCCTGTATTAGTGATGCTTAAACACACAATGCCCCTAGTAGTAGTAACGCTCGCTTACACACACAACACCCCCTGTAGTAGTGATGCTTACACACATAATGCCCCCTGTAGTAGTGACGCTTACACACATAACACCCCCTGTATAGTGACCCTTACACACATAACGCCCCCTGTAGTAGTGACGCTTACACACATAACGTCCCCACTAGTAGTGACGCTTATATAAAATGCCCCCTGTAGTAGTGATGCTTACACACATAATGCCCCCTATAGTAGTGATGCTTACACACATAATGTCCCTGTAATAGTGACGTTTACACACAGTGCCCCCTGTAATAGTGACACTTACTCACACAATGCCTCCTGTAGTAGTGACGCTTACACACATACACACAACGCCTCCTGTTGTAGTGATGCTTACACACACAATGCCCCCTGCAGTAGTGATGCTTATGCACAATGCCCCCTGTAGTAGTGACGCTTACACACATAAAGTTCCCTGTAGTAGTGATGTTTACACACATTACATCCCCTGTAGTAGTGAAGCTTACACACATAAAAAAGGAATAATAGAGGTGGATGGTTGCGCTGTAAGGATTTGTGCAGGCCTGGGGGTAGTCTGGGAGTTCCCTACAAACTCCAAACGGTAAAAATGCACTAAAAATGGTAAAGTGACTCCTCCCACTTTGGCGCTAATCCAATGCTATACTTTTTGCAGGAACTTCTATTTTCTCAATAAAAATGACACCAACCATCTACATCCTCCCGAACGTTCACAAAAGCCTGTCCAATCCCCCTGGCCGTCCAATCATCACAGGGACGGGTAGTCTTACTTCCAATCTCTCGGCTATGGTAGATCAACTCCTTCAACCGATAGTAACCAAGACACCCTCTTTTCTCAAAGACACCAGATATGCCATTCGGAGTATTCAGGAGATCACTTGGAGTGATAACACATACTTAATCACGGCAGATGTATGTTCATTATATACAGTCATTAATCATGAAGATGGCCTTGAAGCCATTCAGTGGTTCCTTAACCAAACTGATTATACAGAAGAGAAAAAGAATTTCATCATAGTCTATCAACTTAATTTTCATAAACAATTTTTCTTCTTCAATGAAGACTATTTCCTTCAGAGCAAAGGAACCGCTATGGGCACCCGATTTGCCCCAAGTTACGCCAACCTCTTCATGGCCTATTGTGAAGCCACTACCATCTTCTCTGGCGTAACTTGGGGCAGACAACTTAAGAACTGGGGCAGATACATCAACGATGTGATATTCACTTGGACTGGAGAGAAAGAAGAACTTGAAACATTCTGTAATTCCCTTAATGAAAATAATGTGAATTTACAACTCTCTTTCACCATCAAACTGAAATCAATTTTTTAGATCTTCAAATCTACATTAAAGCTGGAACAGTCCATACTAAAACTTATCACAAGCCCACTGACATGCAGAATTACATGCTTAAAAAAAAAAAACGGGAGTGAATTATGACTCACCTCCGGCCAGTGGAACGCACCCCACTTCCGGTTTTGCAGGTGGAACGCAAACAGAGGTTACTTCCGGTTCCGGTCGATGGCGGACCGGAAATTCAGTTTTTTGACAGTATAAGAACCCCTCCTGATACACTGGAAGCATACAGCCTTGAAAAAGGGACTTTGATGTCCCGAAACGCGTCGGAACCTGCTTTCCAGTACTTTCCTGTGCTTCTGGACATCCTTGACTGTGAAAGGGACCACTGGGGAACACGCCTGATGGAGCCACATGCAGGGTATTGTTCCTGGGAAATACCTTGCATTCATAACACCTGCGGCTCCGATTATCATCTTGGTAGGACTACGTTTCCCATGTTGGGTTCTGTTTTTGTCTCACTTTTAATCACTGTGTAGTATTAAATTTATATTTTATTCACATCAAGCCGGTACATTACATTTTATTGAGAAAATAGAAGTTCCTGCAATAAGTGTAGCATTGGATTAGCGCCAAAGTGGGAGGAGTCACTTTACCATTTTTTGTGCAAGCTTACACACATAACTTAATATTTTGATAGTAAAGGGCATCGACATGCCCCATTTAAAGTCACACTTCCTTTACCAGGGCCAGGAATTGCTCTCTATGGCCCTACCTATGTCATATAGGCTTTCAGAATTTTTCACCTAACATCTGCTCCTGATGAGAATTATTACTATTATACCTACAACTAAAAACTTTCCTTCAACTTTAAATTCTTGTATCAACACTAACACTTCCTACCCAATACCATTCCAATATAGACTATGGATAATGACAGCCTCTGGCTTGTATGATAGGACCTTATAATGATCACTACTTACTTCAACTAATCGAGGAACCAACTAGGTACAATGCAATCTTAGACCTGGTACTAACAAACAATGGGGAATTGATATCAAATATTATAGTAGGAAAGCCCATGGGAAACAGCGACCACAATATGGTCACATTCAATATCAGTTTTCACAAGCAGCCCTATATAGGCTCAGCTACAACTCTAAACTTTAGCAAAGCCATCTTTGACATGATGAGGGAAGCTTTAGGGGACATTGACTGGGAAATTTTGTTTCAAGGCAAGAATACCACAGAGAAATGGGATGTATTAAAAACATTGTTTGCTTTTAATACTCGTAAGTTCATTCCCATGGGCAGCAAACAAAGGAGTAATAATTTCAAACCAATGTGGCTTAACAAAAAGAATAAGGAACTAATGGCCAAAAAGAGGTGAGCATTCAAAAAGTATAAATCGCAAGGGAAGGTGGAGTCATTCCAGTACTATAAGGATTATAACAAAATATGCAAAGAAGAAATCAGAGCTTCTAAAATAGAAATGGAAAAGCTAATAGTAAAGGAAAGTAAATCAAACCCCCAAACGGTTTTAAAATACATCAACAGCAAAAGATTAAAGAAAAAGAGTATAGGCCCTTTAAAAAGCAAGTTGGGCATACAATCAAAGATGATAATGATGTAGCGGAACAATTAAACAAGTTTTTCTCATCTGTATTTGCAGGAGAGGACCAGATGGCGGGATTAATGCATAACCTCAGCAATGATAATGTCCCACTGCTAAGTGCTTATTTAAGCATGGAAGTAGTATTTGACCAATTAAAACAATTAAGATTAATAAATCACCTGGTCCCGACGGAATTCACCCAAGGGTTCTCATGGAGCTACAGTCCGAATTAGCAAGACCCCTATATTTGATGTTCATTGACTCACTTACATCAGGCATGGTTTACCAAAGACTGGCATATAGCGGAAGTAGTGCCAATATTTAAAAGAAGAAGAAAATCTGAACCAGGTAATTAGAGACCAGTAAGTCTTACATCTATAGCAGGGAAAGTATTGGAAGGTATTTTAAGGGATAGAATACAGGAGTTCCTTGAAACCAATAAGGTTATTAATTGGAACCAACATGGATTTGTGAAGGATAGATCATGTCAAACTACTGTAACTTAATAGGCTTTTATGAAACAGTTAGTGCAAACCTAGATCAGGGTAAAGAGGTGGATGTAATCTTTTTAGACTTCGCTAAAGCTTTCAATACAGTACTTCACATAAGACCTATCTACAAATTTAGAGAACTTGGGTTAGGGAGGACAATATGGGTTGGGTTAGTAAATGGTTGGATAAAAGGGAGCAGTGAGTGGTGGTAAATGGAACTTTTACGAAATTCAGTGGTGTGCCACAAGGGTCTGTACTTGGACCACTATTATTCAACATTTTCATAATTGAGCTAGAAGTAGGTCTAGAGAGCACAGTGTAAATTTTTGCAGACGATACCAAACTGTGTAAGGTTATAAATTCGGAGGGTAATGCTGAGTCTCTTCAGAATTACTTATTTAAAGTGGAAACATGGGCAGCAAAATGGAGAATGAAGTTCAATATAGACAAATGTAAGGTAATACACTTTGGTTGCAAGAACAAGAATACTACCTACATACTAAATGGGGAAAAACTAGGGGATTCTGTACTGGAAAAAGATTTAGGTGTTCACATAGATAACAAACTTAACAGTAGTACCCAAAGTAGGAATGCAGCAAAAAATGCAAACAAGGTATTAGCATGCATTAAGCAGGAAATTGATGCAAGGGATGACAGTGGCAAACGCAGGATTTTCATGGGGGGGTTTCCGTGCGCGCGTGTGTGTGTGTGTGTGTGCTCGTAATTGAGTAGCCAGCACACTGCACAAGCTGTGTATGTATGTATGTATGTATGTATGTATATACACATATACATACGTACATACACACACATACATATATACACACACACACACACACACACACAACATCTGTACATAGACATACACACATACCGTACACAGCATACATGTGTACACACACAGTTTACATGCACACATCATACACACACACAGTATACATACTAACAGTATACATGCAAACATACAAACATAGTATACATGCACACAGCCACACACGCACAGTATACATGCACACAACACACACACAGTACACATGCATACAGCATATATACATACACACACAGCATACATAGTTACACACTGCACACAGCATACTGTACATACACACAGTATACATGCACACACAGTACACATGCATACAGCATATATACATACACACACTATATATGCACACAGCAAACATACATAGTTACACCATACTTGCCTACCCTCCCGGAATGGGCGGGAGGCTCCCGAAAATCGGGTGACCCTCCCGGCCCCCCGGAAGGGCAGACAAGTCTCCCGATTTCAGCGGTCACCCCCTGCCCGGCCGCCCACTTAGCGAGTAAAGTAGGCGGTCCGAGCAGGCGATGATGCGATTCTTGTTGAATCGCGTCATCATAGCCACGCCCCCTGCTGTATAATGCCGAGAATAGCGGCATTACACGGCGGGGTGGGGGGGTCGGCTTATATGACGCGATCAATCAGCCACGCCCCCGTTCCGCCTCTGGCCCGCCCCATTCCGCCTCTGGCCCGCCCCCCTCCGGACGTCACCTCACTTCCTGCCTGCCCTGATGAGCCGACCGGCTGCTCTCTCCCGGAGAGAGCAGCCCAGAAGTCGGCAAGTATGAGTTACACACACACACACACACACACACACACACACACACACACTATACATGTACTTAGCATACATACATTAATACACACACACTATACATTTTACATAGCAATACACACATCCAGTAACATTGAACAGAATCCCCTCCTCACCTTACACTACAGTGGGAGCCGAAGACATCAGCCACTGCCTCACGTAGCTCTGTCTCATGGCCCCTTGAACTGCCTGAGAGGAGCTGCGCGCTTCCGCTGCAGCTCCCCCTACAGGCAGCCAGCAGCGGCAGCAGCCAGGTTCACACTGTCACTCGGACAGTGTAAAGAGGAGGGAGCTGCTGCATAAGCTTCTCCTCATTTAAAAAAAAAAAAAATCGTACGGGAGCGCCGATGGATCGGAGACCAGGGGGGGTTTCTAGGTACTCGGAAACCCCCCCTGCGTGCGCGTATGGATGAGTGTGTTATACTCCCATTATATAAATCACTAGTGTTGCGACATCTCGAATACTGTGCACAATTATGGGCACCATACTACAAAAAGGATTTTCCTGGAACTAGAAAAGGTTCAGTGATGGGTGACCAAATTTATAAGGGGATGGAGATGCTAGATTACGAGGAAAGGCTTGCTAGGCTGCGCATGTTTACACTGGGAAAAAAAGAGACTAAGAGGGGACATGATTAACATTTACAAATATATAAGGGGTCAATACACAGAGCTAGCTGGGGATTTGTTTTTGTAAGATGATCATAAAGGACATGTGGACACCCGCTTAGGTTAGAGGAGAGGAGATTTCTCACACAGAGACGGAAAGGTATCTTCACAGTAAGGACAATGGGGGTAATTCCAAGTTGATCGCAGTAGGAAATTTTTTAGCAGTTGGGCAAAACCATGTGCACTGCAGGGGGGGGGGGGGGGGCAGATATAACATTTGCAGAGAGAGTTCGATTTGGGTGGGTTATTTTGTTTCTGTGCAGGGTAAATACTGGCTGCTTTATTTTTACACTGCAATTTAGATTGCAGATTGAAATCACCACACCCAAATCTCTCTCTCTCTGCACATGTTATATCTGCCTCCCCTGCAGTGCACATGGTTTTGCCCAACTGCTAACAAAGTTCCTACTGCGATCAACTCAAAATTACCCCCAATATGTATTTGGAATTCCCTGCCTGAGAGAGTAGTAATGGCAGATTCAGTCATTATTTTTAAGATTGGGCTAGATAAATTCCTAATGGATAAGGATATATAGGGTTATAGTTGATAAATCATGTACAACAGTAATAAAATAAAACATAATAAAGGAGTATTTTAGTCAATGGCTAAACATTCACCCCAGTTAAAATTAGTCTTAAAAATATTACAGTGTAGGAGATCACTAACAGGTTGACCTTGGTGGACAAATTGTCTTTTTTTAAACTCAGAAACTATGTTACTATGTTATATGGACATCACAAAAATGTCTTTTGTTCACAAAAATTGTTTGGGAAAACTGCTGATGTATTGTTTATGATATCATTATTCTGTTATCAATATTATTTAATCATTTATTTCTAATGCTGGGTACACATCAATTGATCTGCAGATATATCTACAGACGGACCAGGCAGTGTGTTGAGCATACACACTACACGATCCGTTGGGACTGACGTCCTGAACTGGGCTGGCGTTTACATGCGCCCGCCCATGTCAGCTGTCAGTCACCACCGGCGTCTACAGCAAGTGTACGGGTGGTCACCTGACCGCCCATACACACAGCATGATGCGCTAATATATCATTAGATATAATGTCCGTCAGCCGTGCTGCAGGGCCGACACGATATGTCTGTGAACTACGGCATTCACCGACATATCGCTCATACACACTAGCGACAGACCCGTGATATATTGGCCGTTTAATAGAACGGACGATATATCTGCCAGTGTGTACGGACCTTAAGTCTAATTACCTATATGTTTCAGGAAAATTGTCAATTGTTTCCCACTGCCTCTGACTTTTATGAGAAAATTCTGAAAGATTTTTCATTCCTCCATTTGCCTTTTATATAGATTGACCTTATAATGAATTTAATTTGTCAAATGAGTGCTTTTAGTAGGGTTACGTGTTTAATATCCATAGTGTTCCAATGCTTTGAGCTATATTTGATTGAAAAGCCAATATTTTATGGAAAATAAGTAATAAATTTCGTCAGGTATAAATTCTCTTTTAAAGCTGAAGATGGTGAAGCCAAAGTCTGCAAAAGTTTCATGAGATTGATTTCGATCCGCAGTAAAAGTTATTTTACAAATTAAAACATTTACTAAATAAGATATATTAGGCTGCAATAGTCCTTCTGAAACATGTTTGACAGAAAATTGCCGATTTGACTACACTTTATGAAAGCTCCTGTTTTCTTTCAGCACAACCATTCAATTGGAATAAACCATATAATTCATAATTTTTTTCCTTGTCATTTTTTTTTCTAGATGTCTACATCATTTTATATTACTTACATTTTTTTGAAAATGTCACAACAGTTTGAAATTAAAAATTAATTTCAATGTTGGTTGTTCAGTAAATTTTTCATTGACAGTCAGATGACTGACAGCGGTATCCTGATGGTCAGAATCCCGACAGTTCCTTGCGATAAGTACTGGAGTTGAGGTTAGGCACTAGAGTTAGGCTGCGAGGAGTAGAGAAGGTTAGGGTTAGGCTGTGGAGTGGGGGTACAGTAGTTAGGCTTAGGCTGCGGGAGAACGAGGTTAAGGTTAGGGGTAGGGCAAAAATTCTTACCAGTATTTGTCAGTCTTCTGACTGTTGGGATCACAACTGACTGGATTTCGTACCAAACTCGTTTAGCCAAATTAATTTATTGCTCTGACAAACTTGATAAAGAAGCAGCAAGTACGTATAAAGTAGAGATGAGCTTCACCTATTTTACACGGTTCCGAGGCAGCCTCGGATCCTCCCGCCTTGCTCGGTTAACCAGAACGCGCACGAACGTCATCATCCCGATGTCAGATTCTCGCGAGATTCATATTCTATATAAGGAGCCGCGCGTCTCCGCCATTTTCACTCGTGCTTTGGAGATTGAACGGAGAGGATGTGGCTGCGTTCTCTCCCTGAAAAGCTCCGTAATCTGTGCTCAGTGTGCTGAAAATATCTGTGCTCAGTGTGCTGAAAATATCTGTGCTCAGTGTGCTGCAAATAATCTGTGCTCAGTGTGCTGCAAATAATCTGTGCTCAGTGTGCTGCAAATATCTACGTTCTCTGCCTGAAAACGCTCCATATCTGTGCTCAGTGTGCTGCAAATATCTGATCAGTGTGCTGCATTGTGGGGACTGGGGACTACCAGTATATAATAATATATACTTTTCTATAGCTTCTATACTGCTTGTCAGGACACATGGTCACAGTTACACCACTCTGTACTGATATATACAATATATATACTTTTCTATAGCTTCTATACTGCTTGTCAGGACACATGGGTCACAGTTACACCGCTCTGTACTGATATATACAATAATATATATACTTTTCTATAGCTTCTATACTGCTTGTCAGGACACATGGGTCACAGTTACACCGCTCTGTACTGATATATACAATAATATATATACTTTTCTGTAGCTTCTAGTATTACAGTGCAGCATTTTGGTGATGAACAGTATACATATATAGTACAGTGCAGTAGGCCATTGCTATTGATATATTACTGGCATATAATTCCACACATTAAAAAATGGAGAACAAAAATGTGGAGGGTAAAATAGGGATAGATCAAGATTCACTTCCACCTCGTGCTGAAGCTGCTGCCACTAGTCATGGCCGAGACGATGAAATGCCATCAACGTCGTCTGCCAAGGCCGATGCCCAATGTCATTGTAGAGAGCATGTAAAATCCAAAAAACAAAAGTTCAGTAAAATAACCCAAAAATCAAAATTAAAAGCGTCTGATGAGAAGCGTAAACTTGGCAATATGCCATTTACGACACGTAGTGGCAAGGAACGGCTGAGGCCCTGGCCTATGTTCATGGCTAGTGGTTCAGCTTCACATGAGGATGGAAGCACTCATCCTCCCACTAGAAAAATGAAAAGACTTAAGCTAGCAAAAGCACAGCAAAGAACTGTATGTTCTTCTAAATCACAAATCCCCAAGGAGAGTCCAATTGTGTTGGTTGCGATGCCTGACCTTCCTAACACTGGACGGGAAGAGGTGGCGCCTTCCACCATTTGCACGCCCCCTGCAAGTGCTGGAAGGAGCACCCGCAGTCCAGTACCTGATAGTCAAATTGAAGATGTCACTGTTGAAGTACACCAGGATGAGGATATGGGTGTTGCTGGCGCTGAGTAGGAAATTGACAAGGAGAATTCTGATGGTGAGGTGGTTTGTTTAAGTCAGGCACCCGGGGAGACACCTGTTGTCCGTGGGATGAATATGGCCATTGACATGCCTGGTCAAATTACAAAAAAAAAAAAATCACCTCTTCGGTGTGGAATTATTTTAACAGAAATGCGGACAACAGGTGTCAAGCCGTGTGTAGCCTTTGTCAAGCTGTAATAGAAAGATGTAATAACAGACAGGTGTAATAGACACCTGTAATAAATAGGTGTCAAGCTGTAAAGGGGTAAGGACGTTAACCACCTAGGAACATCCTCCCTTATACGTCACCTGCAGCACATTCAGCAGAAGCCATTGACAAGTTAAAAAACTTTGGGTGACAGCGGAAGCAGTCCACTGACCACTAAATCCCTTCCTCTTGTAACCAAGCTCCTGCAAACCACACCACCAACTCCCTCAGTGTCAATTTCCTCCTTAGACAGGAAAGCCAATAGTCCTGCAGGCCATGTCACTGGCAAGTCTGACGAGTTCTCTCCTGACTGGAATTCCTCCGATGCATCCTTGAGTGCAATGCCTACTGCTGCTGGCGCTGCTGTTGTTGCTGCTGGGAGTCGATCGTCATCCCATAGAGGAAGTCGGAAGACCATTTGTACTACTTCCAGTAAGCAATTGACTGTCCAACAGTCCTTTGCGAGGAAGATGAAATATCACAGCAGTCATCCTGCTGCAAAGCGGATAACTCAGGTCTTGGCAGCTGCGGTGGTGTTAAATGTGTGTCCGGTAACCACCGTTAATTCACAGGGAATTACAGAATTGCTTAAAGTACTGTGTCCCCGGTACCAAATACCACCTAGGTTCCATTTCTCTAGGCAGGCGATACCGAGAATGTACACAGACGTCAGAAAAAGAAAGAGTCACCAGTGTCCTAAAAAATGCAGTTGTACCAAATGTCCACTTAACCACGGACATGTGGACAAGTGGAGCAGGGCAGACTCAGGACTATATGACTGTGACAGCCCACTGGGTAGATGTATTGCCTCCTACAGCAAGAACAGCAGCGGCGGCACCTGTAGTAGCATCTCGCAAACGCCAACTCGTTCCTAGGCAGGCTACGCTTTGTATCACCGCTTTCCATAAGAGGCACACAGCTGACAACCTCTTACGGAAACTGAGGAACATCATCGCAGAATGGCTTACCCCAATTGGACTCTCCTGGGGATTTGTGACATCGGACAACGCCACCAATATTGTGTGTGCATTACATGTGGGCAAATTCCAGCACGTCCCATGTTTTGCACATACATTGAATTTGGTGGTGCAGAATTTTTAAAAAAACGACAGGGTAGCAAGAGATGCTGTCGGTGGCCCGAAGAATTGCGGGCCACTTTCGGCATTCAGCCACCGCGTGCCGAAGACTGGAGCACCAGCAAACACTCCTGAACCTGCCCCGCCATTAGCTGAAACAAGAGGTGGTAACGAGGTGGAATTCAACCCTCTATATGCTTCAGAGGATGGAGGAGCAGCAAAAGGCCATTCAAGCCTATACATCTACCTACGATATAGGCAAAGGAGGGGGAATGCACTCAAGCGCAGTGGAGAATGATTTCAACGTTGTGCAAGGTTCTGCAACCCTTTGAACTTGCCACACGTGAAGTCAGTTCAGACACTGCCAGCCTGAGTCAGGTCAATACCCTCATCAGGCTTTTACAGAAGAAGCTGGAGAGATTGAAGGAGGAGCTAAAACGGAGCGATTCCTCTAGGCATGTGGGACTTGTGGATGGAGCCCTTAATTCGCTTAACCAGGATACACGGGTGGTCAATCTGTTGAAATCAGAGCACTACATTTTTGCCACCGTGCTCGATCCTAGGTTTAAAGCCTACATTGTATCTCTCTTTCCGGTAGACACAAGTCTGCAGATGTTCAAAGACCTGCTGGTGAGACACTTGTAAAGTCAAGCGGAACGTGACCTGTCAACAGCTCCTCCTTCACATTCTCCCGCAACTGGGGCTGCAAGGAAAAGGCTAAGAATTCCGAGCCCACCCGCTGGCGGTGATGCAGGGCAGTCTGGAGTGAGTGCTGACATCTGGTCCGGACTGAAGGACCTGCCAACGATTACTGACATGTCGTCTACTGTCACTGCATATGAGTCTGTCACCATTGAAAGAATGGTGGAGGATTATATGAGTGACCGCATCCAAGTAGGCACGTCAGACAGTCCGTACGTATACTGGCAGGAAAAAGAGACAATTTGGAGGCCCTTGCACAAACTGGCTTTATTTTACCTAAGTTGCCTCCCCTCCAGTGTGTACTCCGAAAGAGTGTTTAGTGCAGCCGGTCACCTTGTCAGCAATAGGCGTACGAGGTTACTTCCAGAAAATGTGGAGAAGATGATGTTCATCAAAATAAATTATAATCAATTCCTCCGTGGAGACATTTACCAGCAATTGCCTCCAGAAAGTACACAGGGACCTGAGATGGTGGATTCCAGTGGGGATGAATTAATAATCTGTGAGGAGGGGGATGTACACAGTGAAAGGGGTGAGGAATCGGATGATGAGGAGGAGGTGGACATCTTGCCTCTGTAGAGCCAGTTTGTGCAAGGAGAGATTGATTGCTTCTTTTTTGGTGGGGGCCCAAACCAACCAGTCATTTCAGCCACAGTCGTGTGGCAGACCCTGTCACTGAAATTATGGGTTTGTTAAAGTGTGCATGTCCTGTTTATACAACATAAGATTGGGTGGGAGGGCCCAAGGACAATTCCATCTTGCACCTCTTTTTTTATTTTATTTATCTCTGCGTCATGTGATGTTTGGGGCTAATTTTTTTAAGTGCCATCCTATCTAACAAACACTGCAGTGCCACTCCTAGATGGGCCAGGTGTTTGTACCGGCCACTTGGGTCGCTTAGCTTAGTCATCCAGCGACCTCGGTGCAAATTTTAGGACTAAAAATAATATTGTGAGGTGTTCAGAATAGACTGGAAATGAGTGGAAATTATGGTTATTGAGGTTAATAATACCATGGGATCAAAATTACCCCCAAATTCTATGATTTAAGCTGTTTTTGAGGGTTTTTTGTAAAAAAACCACCCGAATCAGACAAAAAAAAATTTCAGGGAGGTTTTGCCAAAACGCGTCCGAATCCAAAACACGGCCGCGGAACTGAATCCAAAACCAAAACACAAAACCTGAAAAATTTCCGGTGTACATCTCTCGTATAAAGCGAGTAGGTGGTGGGGTTGTGCAGTCATAACACAGGATACTAGAGGCATGAAATCATATAGATATATATCAGCATGCTGTGCATACTCCTCTGGATGGTGGTACTAGTGTAAATGAGCCACCAAGTCCTCAAGTACAGATGTTCCAAATGGTAGACAGATCATTATAAATATAATCATTTAGGAAGAATTTGATCAAATATTTTTCTCCCAAAAGTTTCAAAAAAGTAGAAACACATACTATAAAGAATATATTATATATATATATATATATATATATATATAAAAGATAGAGCCAGTTTAATTGCTCCCGCATTGGGCATATGGATACAAATGCATATATTTGTCCATAGTTGTGAGTTGTACACATCTCTACAGCTGGACCATCCATATCTGTACCCTTGATGTCATAGTCATCATCATGTGACCCTACCTTCACCTGCCCTGTCCCTATCCATTTTATGCATAACTCTGCATATGCCCCAATTCCATCACCACGCCCTAACTAACCTTGCCCTATGCTGCCACCAAACATTACAAATCTCAAAATCCCACTTGTTATCATAAAGTACATACACAATGCAGTTATAGATAAATAAAAGTAAACATAAAGAAAACATTAACACATAAACTCATGTCTTTAGCAAAAACTATATAGAAAATGCTTAATAATTCATGCAAGAGACCTTGGTGGAGGGGGATCCAGATGGTAACAGCAGAGAGGCAAATTCCCCAGACAGCTGAGTGTCCTCAAAAAAGCGTACTGTTCCATTGACTGTAACTTTAAGTTTAGCTGGAAACATCAGTGTAAACCGAAGTTTATCAAAAAGTGCTTTACAGGCTGGGGAAAATTCCCTGTCACGCCTTGAAAATGGGGGCAACATGCCTCCATTTTAAAGAACAGTACCGGGTGCCACCCCTGCTCTGTCCCCCAAATGCTGCAGCATGTCAGTCATGCTGCTGTTGATAGGGGGAAGCAAGGGATATTGCAAGACCCTTTCTGCACATGCACAGAATGCGGGTCTTGCTGCATGAAGATATTGGGCCAGATGTAATGATCAGCAGCGGGCCGAACTCTGATGTTTTTTTAAAGGGGCTATCACTTAAAAGGCAAAACCATGTCTTGTAAGTGATTGCCCCTTTAAAAAAATGTCAGAATCGGCTGGCATCTAGCAAGCTCACTGAACTTGGGTGTCATTACACCCGGCCCATCATCTCTATTGTCGCCTTTCATCATAAATAGGCCCTTATCAGTGGCAAACGCAGGCTTTGCATGGGGGGTTTCCAGAACTGGGCGGAGCCAATCACGGGGGTGGGGACTGAGGTTACCCAGTATATGATGGGTCCGTAAAACTAGTGTGTCTGTGTGTGTGTGTATATATATATATATATATATACACACACACACACACACACACACACACACACACACACACACACACACACACACACACACACACACACACATACATAGCATATTAAACATGCATACATATATATATATATATATATATGTACACACACATACAGTACACATATATATACACATGCATGTATATATATATATATATCATGTGTATGTGTTTATATGTATGTATGTATATACATGTGTATATATGTATGCACATGGATATATATGTACTATAATTAAAATAAAGTAAACTTGTATTGCACTTACAAGTGCCACCAGGAAGACAGCAGGCTGCAGAGGATGCTAGGCAGCCATTAAAAATACTCATGCAGCTTAAAAAATAAAAAAAATAAAAAAAAATATTTTTATTTTTATTTTTTTAGTGGAGGGGGGTTTCTGGGTGCTCGGAAACCCCCCCTGGGTGCGCCACTGCTTATGATCCCATATATTGTATGTCAAATAATCTAATAGCCTGCGGTGTGCTATGTGCAGTGTCGGACTAGGGCATGTAGGGCCCACCCTGGGAATGCAGCGGTAGGGGCCCATTTTAGGGGTGTGGCCAGTCTGCAGAGGGGGTGTGGCCTGCCACCTCATTGGTTTGATTAACCATTAGAGAGTGCAAGGTCTGTGCCTCTTCATAAATATATACAGTAAATTCAGCTGCTGCATGCATAATAATGTACCAGATTAATAACAGATTAATAACAGCAATGCACTGTAGAAAATACACCATAGTCCAGTATAAGGTAACATATGTATAATGTATCATTCAAGTGCACGATCTGGAACCTGATCCTTAGAGCAGGAGATGGGCCCCCAGGCAGTAGGGCCCACCAGTGGTTTCCCCTGTACCCCTGTGGGCCAGTCCAAGCCTGGCTATGTGAAATAGTTGTAGAAAGAACTGTTTTGGGGTAGTAGCAACTAGAGATGAGCGGGTTCGGTTTCTTTGAATCCGAACCCGCACGAACTTCACTTTTTTTTCCACGGGTCCGAGCGACTCGGATCTTCCCGCCTTGCTCGGTTAACCCGAGCGCGCCCGAACGTCATCATGACGCTGTCGGATTCTCGCGAGGCTCGGATTCTATCGCGAGACTCGGATTCTATATAAGGAGCCGCGCGTCGCCGCCATTTTCACTCGTGCATTGAGATTGATAGGGAGAGGACGTGTCTGGCGTCCTCTCCATTAGAATAGAGATAGATAGATTAGATAGAGAGAGATTGTGCAGAGTCGCAGACAGAGTTAGTTTACCACAGTCAGTGACCAGTGCAGTTGCTAGTTAACTTTTATTTAATATAATATATCCGTTCACTTCTCTCTGCTATATCCGTTCTCTGCCTGAAAAAAAAAACGATACACAGCACAGTCAGTCACACAGTGTGACTCAGTCTGTGTGCACTCAGCTCAGCCCAGTGTGCTGCACAGTCATCAATGTATAAATTAAAAGCTTATAATTAATTGTGGGGGAGACTGGGGAGCACTGCAGGTTGTTAGCAGGAGCCAGGAGTACAATTATATTAATTAACAGTGCACACTTTTGCTGCAGGAGTGGTGACCAGTGCCTGACCACCAGTATAGTATTGTTGTATACTACTAATATCTCTTTAAATATCAACCAGTCTATATTAGCAGCAGACACAGTACAGTGCGGTAGTTCACGGCTGTGGCTACCTCTGTGTCGGCACACGGCAGGCAGTCCGTCCGACCAGAATTGTATTATTTATTATTATATACCTACCACCTAACCGTGGTTTTTTTTTCATTCTTTATACCGTCATAGTGTCATCCTAATTGTTACGAGTATACTACTATCTCTTTATCAACCAGTGTACAGTGCGGTAGTTCACGGCTGTGGCTACCTCTGTGTCGGCACACGGCAGGCAGTCCGTCCGACCAGAATTGTATTATTTATTATTATATACCTACCACCTAACCGTGGTTTTTTTTTCATTCTTTATACCGTCATAGTGTCATCCTAATTGTTACGAGTATACTACTATCTCTTTATCAACCAGTGTACAGTGCGGTAGTTCACGGCTGTGGCTACCTCTGTGTCGGCACACGGCAGGCAGTCCGTCCGACCAGAATTGTATTATTTATTATTATATACCTACCACCTAACCGTGGTTTTTTTTTCATTCTTTATACCGTCATAGTGTCATCCTAATTGTTACGAGTATACTACTATCTCTTTATCAACCAGTGTACAGTGCGGTAGTTCACGGCTGTGGCTACCTCTGTGTCGGCAGTCGGCAGGCAGTCCGTCCATCCATAATTGTATTATTATTATAATATATACCACCTAACCGTGGTTTTTTTTTCATTCTTTATACCGTCATAGTGTCATACTAGTTGTTACGAGTATACTACTATCTCTTTATCAACCAGTGTACAGTGCGGTAGTTCACGGCTGTGGCTACCTCTGTGTCGGCAGTCGGCAGGCAGTCCGTCCATCCATAATTGTATTATTATTATAATATATACCACCTAACTGTGTTTTTTTTTGCATTCTTTATACCGTCGTCATAGTGTCATACTAGTTGTTACGAGTATACTACTATCTCTTTATCAACCAGTGTACAGTGCGGTAGTTCACGGCTGTGGCTACCTCTGTGTCGGCAGTCGGCAGGCAGTCCGTCCATCCATAATTGTATTATTATTATAATATATACCACCTAACCGTGGTTTTTTTTTCATTCTTTATACCGTCGTCATAGTGTCATACTAGTTGTTACGAGTATACTACTATCTCTTTATCAACCAGTGTACAGTGCGGTAGTTCACGGCTGTGGCTACCTCTGTGTCGGCAGTCGGCAGGCAGTCCGTCCATCCATAATTGTATTATTATTATAATATATACCACCTAACCGTGGTTTTTTTATACCACCTAACCGTGGCAGTCCGTCCATAATTGTATACTAGTATCCAATCCATCCATCTCCATTGTTTACCTGAGGTGCCTTTTAGTTCTGCCTATAAAATATGGAGAACAAAAAAGTTGAGGTTCCAAAATTAGGGAAAGATCAAGATCCACTTCCACCTCGTGCTGAAGCTGCTGCCACTAGTCATGGCCGAGACGATGAAATGCCAGCAACGTCGTCTGCCAAGGCCGATGCCCAATGTCATAGTACAGAGCATGTCAAATCCAAAACACCAAATATCAGAAAAAAAAGGACTCCAAAACCTAAAATAAAATTGTCGGAGGAGAAGCGTAAACTTGCCAATATGCCATTTACCACACGGAGTGGCAAGGAACGGCTGAGGCCCTGGCCTATGTTCATGGCTAGTGGTTCAGCTTCACATGAGGATGGAAGCACTCAGCCTCTCGCTAGAAAAATGAAAAGACTCAAGCTGGCAAAAGCACCGCAAAGAACTGTGCGTTCTTTGAAATCCCAAATCCACAAGGAGAGTCCAATTGTGTCGTTTGCGATGCCTGACCTTCCCAACACTGGACGTGAAGAGCATGCGCCTTCCACTATTTGCATGCCCCCTGCAAGTGCTGGAAGGAGCACCCGCAGTCCAGTTCCTGATAGTCAGATTGAAGATGTCAGTGTTGAAGTACACCAGGATGAGGAGGATATGGGTGTTGCTGGCGCTGGGGAGGAAATTGACCAGGAGGATTCTGATGGTGAGGTGGTTTGTTTAAGTCAGGCACCCGGGGAGACACCTGTTGTCCGTGGGAGGAATATGGCCGTTGACATGCCAGGTGAAAATACCAAAAAAATCAGCTCTTCGGTGTGGAGGTATTTCACCAGAAATGCGGACAACAGGTGTCAAGCCGTGTGTTCCCTTTGTCAAGCTGTAATAAGTAGGGGTAAGGACGTTAACCACCTCGGAACATCCTCCCTTATACGTCACCTGCAGCGCATTCATAATAAGTCAGTGACAAGTTCAAAAACTTTGGGTGACAGCGGAAGCAGTCCACTGACCAGTAAATCCCTTCCTCTTGTAACCAAGCTCACGCAAACCACCCCACCAACTCCCTCAGTGTCAATTTCCTCCTTCCCCAGGAATGCCAATAGTCCTGCAGGCCATGTCACTGGCAAGTCTGACGAGTCCTCTCCTGCCTGGGATTCCTCCGATGCATCCTTGCGTGTAACGCCTACTGCTGCTGGCGCTGCTGTTGTTGCCGCTGGGAGTCGATGGTCATCCCAGAGGGGAAGTCGTAAGCCCACTTGTACTACTTCCAGTAAGCAATTGACTGTTCAACAGTCCTTTGCGAGGAAGATGAAATATCACAGCAGTCATCCTACTGCAAAGCGGATAACTGAGTCCTTGACAACTATGTTGGTGTTAGACGTGCGTCCGGTATCCGCCGTTAGTTCACAGGGAACTAGACAATTTATTGAGGCAGTGTGCCCCCGTTACCAAATACCATCTAGGTTCCACTTCTCTAGGCAGGCGATACCGAGAATGTACACGGACGTCAGAAAAAGACTCACCAGTGTCCTAAAAAATGCAGTTGTACCCAATGTCCACTTAACCACGGACATGTGGACAAGTGGAGCAGGGCAGGGTCAGGACTATATGACTGTGACAGCCCACTGGGTAGATGTATGGACTCCCGCCGCAAGAACAGCAGCGGCGGCACCAGTAGCAGCATCTCGCAAACGCCAACTCTTTCCTAGGCAGGCTACGCTTTGTATCACCGCTTTCCAGAATACGCACACAGCTGAAAACCTCTTACGGCAACTGAGGAAGATCATCGCGGAATGGCTTACCCCAATTGGACTCTCCTGTGGATTTGTGGCATCGGACAACGCCAGCAATATTGTGTGTGCATTAAATATGGGCAAATTCCAGCACGTCCCATGTTTTGCACATACCTTGAATTTGGTGGTGCAGAATTTTTTAAAAAACGACAGGGGCGTGCAAGAGATGCTGTCGGTGGCCAGAAAAATTGCGGGACACTTTCGGCGTACAGGCACCACGTACAGAAGACTGGAGCACCACCAAAAACTACTGAACCTGCCCTGCCATCATCTGAAGCAAGAAGTGGTAACGAGGTGGAATTCAACCCTCTATATGCTTCAGAGGTTGGAGGAGCAGCAAAAGGCCATTCAAGCCTATACAATTGAGCACGATATAGGAGATGGAATGCACCTGTCTCAAGTGCAGTGGAGAATGATTTCAACGTTGTGCAAGGTTCTGATGCCCTTTGAACTTGCCACACGTGAAGTCAGTTCAGACACTGCCAGCCTGAGTCAGGTCATTCCCCTCATCAGGCTTTTGCAGAAGAAGCTGGAGGCATTGAAGAAGGAGCTAACACGGAGCGATTCCGCTAGGCATGTGGGACTTGTGGATGCAGCCCTTAATTCGCTTAACAAGGATTCACGGGTGGTCAATCTGTTGAAATCAGAGCACTACATTTTGGCCACCGTGCTCGATCCTAGATTTAAAGCCTACCTTGGATCTCTCTTTCCGGCAGACACAGGTCTGCTGGGGTTGAAAGACCTGCTGGTGACAAAATTGTCAAGTCAAGCGGAACGCGACCTGTCAACATCTCCTCCTTCACATTCTCCCGCAACTGGGGGTGCGAGGAAAAGGCTCAGAATTCCGAGCCCACCCGCTGGCGGTGATGCAGGGCAGTCTGGAGCGACTGCTGATGCTGACATCTGGTCCGGACTGAAGGACCTGACAACGATTACGGACATGTCGTCTACTGTCACTGCATATGATTCTCTCAACATTGATAGAATGGTGGAGGATTATATGAGTGACCGCATCCAAGTAGGCACGTCACACAGTCCGTACTTATACTGGCAGGAAAAAGAGGCAATTTGGAGGCCCTTGCACAAACTGGCTTTATTCTACCTAAGTTGCCCTCCCACAAGTGTGTACTCCGAAAGAGTGTTTAGTGCCGCCGCTCACCTTGTCAGCAATCGGCGTACGAGGTTACATCCAGAAAATGTGGAGAAGATGATGTTCATTAAAATGAATTATAATCAATTCCTCCGCGGAGACATTGACCAGCAGCAATTGCCTCCACAAAGTACACAGGGAGCTGAGATGGTGGATTCCAGTGGGGACGAATTGATAATCTGTGAGGAGGGGGATGTACACGTGATATATCGGAGGGTGAAGATGAGGTGGACATCTTGCCTCTGTAGAGCCAGTTTGTGCAAGGAGAGATTAATTGCTTCTTTTTTGGGGGGGGTCCAAACCAACCCGTCATATCAGTCACAGTCGTGTGGCAGACCCTGTCACTGAAATGATGGGTTGGTTAAAGTGTGCATGTCCTGTTTTGTTTATACAACATAAGGGTGGGTGGGAGGGCCCAAGGATAATTCCATCTTGCACCTCTTTTTTCTTTTCTTTTTCTTTGCATCATGTGCTGATTGGGGAGGGTTTTTTGGAAGGGACATCCTGCGTGACACTGCAGTGCCACTCCTAGATGGGCCCGGTGTTTGTGTCGGCCACTAGGGTCGCTAATCTTACTCACACAGCTACCTCATTGCGCCTCTTTTTTTCTTTGCGTCATGTGCTGTTTGGGGAGGGTTTTTTGGAAGGGACATCCTGCGTGACACTGCAGTGCCACTCCTAGATGTGCCCGGTGTTTGTGTCGGCCACTAGGGTCGCTAATCTTACTCACACAGTCAGCTACCTCATTGCGCCTCTTTTTTTCTTTGCGTCATGTGCTGTTTGGGGAGGGTTTTTTGGAAGGGCCATCCTGCGTGACACTGCAGTGCCACTCCTAGATGGGCCCGGTGTTTGTGTCGGCCACTAGGGTCGCTTATCTTACTCACACAGCGACCTCGGTGCAAATTTTAGGACTAAAAATAATATTGTGAGGTGTGATGTGTTCAGAATAGGCTGAAAATGAGTGTAAATTATGTTTTTTGAGGTTAATAATACTTTGGGATCAAAATTACCCCCAAATTCTATGATTTAAGCTGTTTTTTAGGGTTTTTTTAAAAAAACACCCGAATCCAAAACACACCCGAATCCGACAAAAAAAATTCGGTGAGGTTTTGCCAAAACGCGGTCGAACCCAAAACACGGCCGCGGAACCGAACCCAAAACCAAAACACAAAACCCGAAAAATTTCCGGCGCTCATCTCTAGTAGCAACTCACTTAGCAGAAATGTCTGTATTTGGTGCGGCTATTGAGTCCTGAGAATTTACAGTGCAGCTTGCAGTTTCAACAATGAAGTGTTTTATTTCCATGTACTGTATTGTTCCTCATAATTTATGCTCAGCGAAGAAGCTGTGATAATAACTTGGTACAATATATGGGTTAGGGTGTAGATTATAGGGACACCGCTATGTACAGTTCAATATAATCTTGTTCACATTGCTTAATAGGTTAAATTTAATACTCATAATACCAGAGTGTAGTTATAGTAATTTACAGCCTTTTCTTTACTGAGCAGTTAAACAACTATTTTCCAGATTTATCTCTTCTGACCTGAATTATAGTTTCCACTGTGATATGTTTTTTAATTAGAAAGGCTGCTTTCTAGCTGCTCGTGAACTTTTAAACCTTTGTGTGGTTTCCTCAGATATACTGCTTTCCATTTTGGCACATTTATTCATTTAATTATTTTCGTTTGAAATATCTCTTGTGTTGGGCTCCCTCACGGGGGCATTTTTTTGCTGGTTTTATATGCTATAACTTTTATGGTTCTTATGAAATCATAAAATAGTATATTTCTATACTTACTGTTGCTTGGTAGTTATGTAATGCAAACATTTAAATCAATTACAATTACAAAACTCTTCATAGTTAGACAAATATAGAAAGTGGGCTGACATGTTATGACAAATCCCATTTCTTATCAATTTTGTATTGTGTTTTCAGCTACAGTAGATGTTTTATTATATTTATTGTTCACTTTTTAAAAACATGACATTTTCATTTTATAATACTATTTCATTAATTTTAGTTACAATATTTATCCAAATAGCATGTGTAAAACCATGACTGCTATCACTGATTGGTCACTTATTTATTGACAGTCTTGCAACAAAGGGGCTGATCCCTGTCGATTCTCTAGCTGATTGGTCACCATTTCGTTTTGAGCTGTTACTTAAATGTCTCCTTGAGGGTGAGAGCAAGTCTATGTAGTGTAGTGGTAGTGATTTTACCATTTGATGGCTGCATTCCGATGTTTGCTACCATTGCATGTTAATGTCTAATATACAGGGCCAGTGCTAGGGTGTTATCTACCCCTCTGTAAACTATACATTTGTGCTCTCCTACAAAAATGTTCTCTTGACAAGTCTCATAACAATGTTTCATATTTTGAAATGTAACATACAGTATGTTGTAAAATCAATGATAAGAGGAACAGTACTGTTCTCCGGGTTAAGGGGGTAAGGGTACAGTAGTGTAAGGTAGAGATGAGCGCCTGAAATTTTTCGTGTTTTGTGTTTTGGTTTTGGGTTCGGTTCCGCGGCCGTGTTTTGGGTTTGAACGCGTTTTGGCAAAACCTCACCGAATTTTTTTTGTCGGATTCGGGTGTGTTTTGGATTCGGGTGTTTTTTTCAAAAAACACTAAAAAACAGCTTAAATCATAGAATTTGGGGGTCATTTTGATCCCAAAGTATTATTAACCTCAAAAACCATAATTTACACTCATTTTCAGTCTATTCTGAATACCTCACACCTCACAATATTATTTTTAGTCCTAAAATTTGCACCGAGGTCGCTGTGTGAGTAAGATAAGCGACCCTAGTGGCCGACACAAACACCGGGCCCATCTAGGAGTGGCACTGCAGTGTCACGCAGGATGTCCCTTCCAAAAAACCCTCCCCAAACAGCACATGACGCAAAGAAAAAAAGAGGCGCAATGAGGTAGCTGTGTGAGTAAGATTAGCGACCCTAGTGGCCGACACAAACACCGGGCCCATCTAGGAGTGGCACTGCAGTGTCACGCAGGATGGCCCTTCCAAAAAACCCTCCCCAAACAGCACATGACGCAAAGAAAAAAAGAGGCGCAATGAGGTAGCTGTGTGAGTAAGATTAGCGACCCTAGTGGCCGACACAAACACCGGGCCCATCTAGGAGTGGCACTGCAGTGTCACGCAGGATGTCCCTTCCAAAAAACCCTCCCCAAACAGCACATGACGCAAAGAAAAAAAGAGGCGCAATGAGGTAGCTGTGTGAGTAAGATTAGCGACCCTAGTGGCCGACACAAACACCGGGCCCATCTAGGAGTGGCACTGCAGTGTCACGCAGGATGTCCCTTCCAAAAAACCCTCCCCAAACAGCACATGACGCAAAGAAAAAAAGAGGCGCAATGAGGTAGCTGACTGTGTGAGTAAGATTAGCGACCCTAGTGGCCGACACAAACACCGGGCCCATCTAGGAGTGGCACTGCAGTGTCACGCAGGATGTCCCTTCCAAAAAACCCTCCCCAATCAGCACATGATGCAAAGAAAAAGAAAAGAAAAAAGAGGTGCAAGATGGAATTGTCCTTGGGCCCTCCCACCCACCCTTATGTTGTATAAACAAAACAGGACATGCACACTTTAACCAACCCATCATTTCAGTGACAGGGTCTGCCACACGACTGTGACTGATATGACGGGTTGGTTTGGACCCCCCCCAAAAAAGAAGCAATTAATCTCTCCTTGCACAAACTGGCTCTACAGAGGCAAGATGTCCACCTCATCTTCACCCTCCGATATATCACCGTGTACATCCCCCTCCTCACAGATTATCAATTCGTCCCCACTGGAATCCACCATCTCAGCTCCCTGTGTACTTTGTGGAGGCAATTGCTGCTGGTCAATGTCTCCGCGGAGGAATTGATTATAATTCATTTTAATGAACATCATCTTCTCCACATTTTCTGGATGTAACCTCGTACGCCGATTGCTGACAAGGTGAGCGGCGGCACTAAACACTCTTTCGGAGTACACACTTGTGGGAGGGCAACTTAGGTAGAATAAAGCCAGTTTGTGCAAGGGCCTCCAAATTGCCTCTTTTTCCTGCCAGTATAAGTACGGACTGTGTGACGTGCCTACTTGGATGCGGTCACTCATATAATCCTCCACCATTCTATCAATGTTGAGAGAATCATATGCAGTGACAGTAGACGACATGTCCGTAATCGTTGTCAGGTCCTTCAGTCCGGACCAGATGTCAGCATCAGCAGTCGCTCCAGACTGCCCTGCATCACCGCCAGCGGGTGGGCTCGGAATTCTGAGCCTTTTCCTCGCACCCCCAGTTGCGGGAGAATGTGAAGGAGGAGATGTTGACAGGTCGAGTTCCGCTTGACTTGACAATTTTGTCACCAGCAGGTCTTTCAACCCCAGCAGACCTGTGTCTGCCGGAAAGAGAGATCCAAGGTAGGCTTTAAATCTAGGATCGAGCACGGTGGCCAAAATGTAGTGCTCTGATTTCAACAGATTGACCACCCGTGAATCCTTGTTAAGCGAATTAAGGGCAGCATCCACAAGTCCCACATGCCTAGCGGAATCGCTCCCTTTTAGCTCCTTCTTCAATGCCTCCAGCTTCTTCTGCAAAAGCCTGATGAGGGGAATGACCTGACTCAGGCTGGCAGTGTCTGAACTGACTTCCCGTGTGGCAAGTTCAAAGGGCATCAGAACCTTGCACAACGTTGAAATCATTCTCCACTGCACTTGAGACAGGTGCATTCCACCTACTATATCGTGCTCAATTGTATAGGCTTGAATGGCCTTTTGCTGCTCCTCCAACCTCTGAAGCATATAGAGGGTTGAATTCCACCTCGTTACCACTTCTTGCTTCAGATGATGGCAGGGCAGGTTCAGTAGTTTTTGGTGGTGCTCCAGTCTTCTGTACGTGGTGCCTGTACGCCGAAAGTGTCCCGCAATTTTTCTGGCCACCGACAGCATCTCTTGCACGCCCCTGTCGTTTTTTAAAAAAATCTGCACCACCAAATTCAAGGTATGTGCAAAACATGGGACGTGCTGGAATTTGCCCATATTTAATGCACACACAATATTGCTGGCATTGTCCGATGCCACAAATCCACAGGAGAGTCCAATTGGGGTAAGCCATTCCGCGTTGATCTTCCTCAGTTGCCGTAAGAGGTTTTCAGCTGTGTGCGTATTCTGGAAAGCGGTGATACAAAGCGTAGCCTGCCTAGGAAAGAGTTGGCGTTTGCGAGATGCTGCTACTGGTGCCGCCGCTGCTGTTCTTGCGGCGGGAGTCCATACATCTACCCAGTGGGCTGTCACAGTCATATAGTCCTGACCCTGCCCTGCTCCACTTGTCCACATGTCCGTGGTTAAGTGGACATTGGGTACAACTGCATTTTTTAGGACACTGGTGAGTCTTTTTCTGACGTCCGTGTACATTCTCGGTATCGCCTGCCTAGAGAAGTGGAACCTAGATGGTATTTGGTAACGGGGGCACACTGCCTCAATAAATTGTCTAGTTCCCTGTGAACTAACGGCGGATACCGGACGCACGTCTAACACCAACATAGTTGTCAAGGACTCAGTTATCCGCTTTGCTGTAGGATGACTGCTGTGATATTTCATCTTCCTCGCAAAGGACTGTTGAACAGTCAATTGCTTACTGGAAGTAGTACAAGTGGGCTTACGACTTCCCCTCTGGGATGACCATCGACTCCCAGCGGCAACAACAGCAGCGCCAGCAGCAGTAGGCGTTACACGCAAGGATGCATCGGAGGAATCCCAGGCAGGAGAGGACTCGTCAGAATTGCCAGTGACATGGCCTGCAGGACTATTGGCATTCCTGGGGAAGGAGGAAATTGACACTGAGGGAGTTGGTGGGGTGGTTTGCGTGAGCTTGGTTACAAGAGGAAGGGATTTACTGGTCAGTGGACTGCTTCCGCTGTCACCCAAAGTTTTTGAACTTGTCACTGACTTATTATGAATGCGCTGCAGGTGACGTATAAGGGAGGATGTTCCGAGGTGGTTAACGTCCTTACCCCTACTTATTACAGCTTGACAAAGGGAACACACGGCTTGACACCTGTTGTCCGCATTTCTGGTGAAATACCTCCACACCGAAGAGCTGATTTTTTTGGTATTTTCACCTGGCATGTCAACGGCCATATTCCTCCCACGGACAACAGGTGTCTCCCCGGGTGCCTGACTTAAACAAACCACCTCACCATCAGAATCCTCCTGGTCAATTTCCTCCCCAGCGCCAGCAACACCCATATCCTCCTCATCCTGGTGTACTTCAACACTGACATCTTCAATTTGACTATCAGGAACTGGACAGCGGGTGCTCCTTCCAGCACTTGCAGGGGGCGTGCAAATGGTGGAAGGCGCATGCTCTTCACGTCCAGTGTTGGGAAGGTCAGGCATCGCAACCGACACAATTGGACTCTCCTTGTGGATTTGGGATTTCGAAGAATGCACAGTTCTTTGCTGTGCTGCTTTTGCCAGCTTGAGTCTTTTCATTTTTCTAGCGAGAGGCTGAGTGCTTCCATCCTCATGTGAAGCTGAACCACTAGCCATGAACATAGGCCAGGGCCTCAGCCGTTCCTTGCCACTCCGTGTGGTAAATGGCATATTGGCAAGTTTACGCTTCTCCTCCGACAATTTTATTTTAGGTTTTGGAGTCCTTTTTTTACTGATATTTGGTGTTTTGGATTTGACATGCTCTGTACTATGACATTGGGCATCGGCCTTGGCAGACGACGTTGCTGGCATTTCATCGTCTCGGCCATGACTAGTGGCAGCAGCTTCAGCACGAGGTGGAAGTGGATCTTGATCTTTCCCTAATTTTGGAACCTCAACATTTTTGTTCTCCATATTTTAATAGGCACAACTAAAAGGCACCTCAGGTAAACAATGGAGATGGATGGATTGGATACTAGTATACAATTATGGACGGGCTGCCGAGTGCCGACACAGAGGTAGCCACAGCCGTGAACTACCGCACTGTACTGTGTCTGCTGCTAATATATAGACTGGTTGATAAAGAGATAGTATACTCGTAACTAGTATGTATGTATAAAGAAAGAAAAAAAAACCACGGTTAGGTGGTATATACAATTATGGACGGGCTGCCGAGTGCCGACACAGAGGTAGCCACAGCCGTGAACTACCGCACTGTACTGTGTCTGCTGCTAATATATAGACTGGTTGATAAAGAGATAGTATACTCGTAACTAGTATGTATGTATAAAGAAAGAAAAAAAAACCACGGTTAGGTGGTATATACAATTATGGACGGGCTGCCGAGTGCCGACACAGAGGTAGCCACAGCCGTGAACTACCGCACTGTACTGTGTCTGCTGCTAATATAGACTGGTTGATAAAGAGATAGTATACTCGTAACTAGTATGTATGTATAAAGAAAGAAAAAAAAACCACGGTTAGGTGGTATATACAATTATGGACGGGCTGCCGAGTGCCGACACAGAGGTAGCCACAGCCGTGAACTACCGCACTGTACTGTGTCTGCTGCTAATATATAGACTGGTTGATAAAGAGATAGTATACTCGTAACTAGTATGTATGTACAAAGAAAGAAAAAAAAACCACGGTTAGGTGGAATATACAATTATGGACGGGCTGCCGAGTGCCGACACAGAGGTAGCCACAGCCGTGAACTACCGCACTGTACTGTGTCTGCTGCTAATATATAGACTGGTTGATAAAGAGATAGTATACTCGTAACTAGTATGTATGTATAAAGAAAGAAAAAAAAACCACGGTTAGGTGGTATATACAATTATGGACGGGCTGCCGAGTGCCGACACAGAGGTAGCCACAGCCGTGAACTACCGCACTGTACTGTGTCTGCTGCTAATATATAGACTGGTTGATAAAGAGATAGTATACTCGTAACTAGTATGTATGTATAAAGAAAGAAAAAAAAACCACGGTTAGGTGGTATATACAATTATGGACGGGCTGCCGAGTGCCGACACAGAGGTAGCCACAGCCGTGAACTACCGCACTGTACTGTGTCTGCTGCTAATATATAGACTGGTTGATAAAGAGATAGTATACTCGTAACTAGTATGTATGTATAAAGAAAGAAAAAAAAACCACGGTTAGGTGGTATATACAATTATGGACGGGCTGCCGAGTGCCGACACAGAGGTAGCCACAGCCGTGAACTACCGCACTGTACTGTGTCTGCTGCTAATATATAGACTGGTTGATAAAGAGATAGTATACTCGTAACTAGTATGTATGTATAAAGAAAGAAAAAAAAACCACGGTTAGGTGGTATATACAATTATGGACGGGCTGCCGAGTGCCGACACAGAGGTAGCCACAGCCGTGAACTACCGCACTGTACTGTGTCTGCTGCTAATATATAGACTGGTTGATAAAGAGATAGTATACTCGTAACTAGTATGTATGTATAAAGAAAGAAAAAAAAAACCACGGTTAGGTGGTATATACAATTATGGACGGGCTGCCGAGTGCCGACACAGAGGTAGCCACAGCCGTGAACTACCGCACTGTACTGTGTCTGCTGCTAATATTGACTGGTTGATAAAGAGATAGTATACTACTAATATTATATATACTGGTGGTCAGGTCACTGGTCACTAGTCACACTGGCAGTGGCACTCCTGCAGCAAAAGTGTGCACTGTTTAATTTTAATATAATATTATGTACTCCTGGCTCCTGCTATAACCTATAACTGGCACTGCAGTAGTGCTCCCCAGTCTCCCCCACAATTATAAGCTGTGTGAGCTGAGCAGTCAGACAGATATATAATATATATAGATGATGCAGCACACTGGCCTGAGCCTGAGCAGTGCACACAGATATGGTATGTGACTGACTGAGTCACTGTGTGTATCGCTTTTTTCAGGCAGAGAACGGATATATTAAATAAACTGCACTGTGTGTCTGGTGGTCACTCACTATATAATATATTATGTACTCCTGGCTCCTGCTATAACCTATAACTGGCACTGCAGTAGTGCTCCCCAGTCTCCCCCACAATTATAAGCTGTGTGAGCTGAGCAGTCAGACAGATATATATAATATTATTTATATATAGATAATAGATGATGCAGCACACTGGCCTGAGCCTGAGCAGTGCACACAGATATGGTATGTGACTGAGTCACTGTGTGCTGTGTATCGCTTTTTTCAGGCAGAGAACGGATTATAAATAAAACTGGTGGTCACTGGTCACTATCAGCAAAACTCTGCACTGTACTGAGTACTCCTAATGCTCCCCAAAATTAGTAAATCAAGTGTCTCTCTAATCTATTCTAAACGGAGAGGACGCCAGCCACGTCCTCTCCCTATCAATCTCAATGCACGTGTGAAAATGGCGGCGACGCGCGGCTCCTTATATAGAATCCGAGTCTCGCGATAGAATCCGAGCCTCGCGAGAATCCGACAGCGTCATGATGACGTTCGGGCGCGCTCGGGTTAACCGAGCAAGGCGGGAAGATCCGAGTCGCTCGGACCCGTGAAAAAAAACATGAAGTTCTGGCGGGTTCGGATTCAGAGAAACCGAACCCGCTCATCTCTAGTGTAAGGGAACAGTAGTATGCTCCAGAATAGGGAGGTATGAGTACAGTATTGTACCCAGGGTTAGGGAGGTAAGGGTACAGTAGTGTACCCAGGGTTAGGGGGGTAAGAGTACAGTAGTGTGTGCAGGGTTATGGCGGTAAGGGTACAGTAGTGTACCCAGGGTTAGGTCGGTAAGGGTATAGTAGTGTACCCAAGGTTAGGGGGGTAAGGGTACAGTAGTGTGGTGCAGGAGTAAGGGTACAGTAGTGTACCCAGGGTTAGGGCAGTAAGGGTACAGTAGTGTGTGCAGGGATAGATAGGTAGGTAGGGTACAGCAATGTGTGCAGGGTTAAGGAGGTAAGGGTACAGTAGTGTGCGCAGGGTTAGGGTGGTAACGGTACAGTAGTGTGTGCAGGGTTAGGGGGTAAGGGTACAGTAGTGTTTGCAGGGTTAGGGGGGTAAGGGTACAGTAGTGTGTGCAGGGTTAGGAAGGTAAGGGTACAGTAGTGTACCCATGGTTAGGGGGGGAAGGGTATAGTAGTGTGCACAGGGTTAAGGCTATAGTAGTGTGCGCAGGGTTAAGGGGGTAAGGTTACAGTAGTGTGCATAGGGTTAGGGTGGTAAGGGTACATATGTGACATTTGTTGTGTTTCCTTTGCTGAGACCTGTGTGTCAGATTATAGAGTGAATAGAAACTTGCCAGGTTTATGGCGAATAGAAACTGCCCGGCTGCCAATCATAGGTCACTATCTCCTAATATGCGGTGCGGGTGACTGACAAGAAGAATATACAGTATATAATACCCCAAGCACACTGAGAGTTTTACATATACCCCTTACTGGTCACTAGTATACAATGTCACCGCAGCTGTATAATACACAGAAACACAATACTAACACTACTGTATATGTAACACTATGTGACATGTTACTGCTTTCTTTCTTAAATCAACATTTGTACTGACAGTAAACAGCTTTATGTTAATTATTACAAACACTGACAATTTCTAGGTAATCTACAGTACGTAGATCTGGGTGGGCTTACTAGCAAATTGTTGAGTAAAATAGACGCCTCGGAGAAGATGACGTGTGGTTTAGCCTATGGAGAAGGAATTTCTTATAGACTGCACTGACCTGATGGAGGGTGGAGCGGCTGAACAAGTGGAATGCTGAAGGACCTAATGAGAACCTCCTGCAGAAGATTGGGCTTGACATCAGCTAACTGGAGGCAGCAGCAGCGGCAATACCGAGACATTACACCACATCACTGAACTTGCAAGGATCCCGGCGGCAGTGATGGGAAGAACGCAGGTACTGCTGAGGGCACCCCTACTTGCTTAGGACACAAGAAGGATGCTGGCAACAAAGGATGGTGCAGTATCCAGCTCCAGGACTCAAAGGGGCCCTGTTTTGAGCTGCCTCAGTGAAGAGGACCCCTGGCTGTGAACTGCACTGCCAAACAGGACCCCTGGTTGTGAGGACCCCAGCATTAGGACCTGAAAGGACCCAAGCTGGTTGAACTGGAGAGGACCCATCAAGAACCTCCTCCTATCACCTTTTGGGCTGATGTGGGAGAGAGTCAAGTACAGGTAGTGTGTGAAGCAGCTCCATTCTAGTGATTAATAAATGACTGTGTTATCCAGGCCTGGAGATGAGAAGAAACTATTGGCTTATGAGTGAGAAGCATCATGGTGAGTGAGATCCCTGGGATTCTTTACTCTTATCCCTGCTGTTGGTTAGGCAAACAGTTTGTGATAGAGAGTAGTAGCCATTTTTATTTAGTTTAGTTAGGGTGTTCTGGTATAATCTGATATATAAAGTCTGGTATAATCATTAGGGATCTGTGGAACAGCCTGTCACACGTTGTCCATTCAGAGCTGGACTTGTTCTTAGTAGAGATGAGCGGGTTCGGTTCGACCAACAGTATATAGTTGTACAGTACAGTAGGCCATTGCTGTATCTTGCAGCTCTGTGTCACTGCAAGTATCCATTCCATATCTGTGCTGCATTTTTTGTAAGCCTTATATATAGTAGTACAGTGCAGCATTTTGGTGACCAACAGTATATAGTTGTACAGTACAGTAGGCCATTGCTGTATCTTGCAGCTCCATGTCACTGCAAGTATCCATTCCATATCTGTGCTGCATTTTTGTGAGCAGTATATATAGTAGTACAGTGCAGCATTTTGGTGACCAACAGTATAAAGTTGTACAGTAGGCCATTGCTGTATCTTGCAGCTCCGTGTCACTGCAAGTATCCATTCCATATCTGTGCTGCATTTTTGTGAGCAGTATATATAGTATTACAGTGCAGCATATTGGTGACCAACAGTATATAGTTGTACAGTAGGCCATTGCTGTATCTTGCAGCTCTGTGTCACTGCAAGTATCCATTCCATATCTGTGCTGCATTTTTGTGAGCAGTATATATAGTATTACAGTGCAGCATTTTGGTGACCAACAGTATATAGTTGTACAGTAGGCCATTGCTGTATCTTGCAGATCTGTGTCACTGCAAGTATCCATTCCATATCTGTGCTGCATTTTTGTGAGCAGTATATATAGTATTACAGTGCAGCATTTTGGTGACCAACAATATACATATATAGTACAGTACAGTAGGCCATTGCTATTGATATATTACTGGCATATAATTCCACACATTAAAAAATGGAGAACAAAAATGTGGAGGGTAAAATTGGGAAAGATCAAGATCCACTTCCACCTCATGCTGAAGCTGCTGCCACTAGTCATGGCCAAGATGATGAAATGCCATCAACGTCGTCTGCCAAGGCCGATGCCCAATGTCATAGTAGAGAGCATGTAAAATCCAAAAAACTAAAGTTCAGTAAAATGACCCAAAAATCTAAATTAAAAGCGTCTGAGGAGAAGCGTAAACTTGCCAATATGCCATTTACGACATGGAGTGGCAAGGAACGGCTGAGGCCCTGGCCTATGATCATGGCTAGTGGTTCAGCTTCACATGAGGATGGAAGCACTCATCCTCCCGCTAGAAAACTAAAAAGAGTTAAGATGGCAAAAGCACAGCAAAGAACTGGGCGTTCTTCTAAATCCCAAATCCCAAAGGAGAGTCCAATGGTGTTGGTTGCGATGCCTGACCTTCCCAACACTGGACGGGAAGAGGTGGCACCTTCCACCATTTGCACGCCCCCTGCAAGTGCTGGAAGGAGAACCCACAGTCCAGTTCCTGATAGTCAAATTGAAGATGTTACTGTTGAAGTACACCAGGATGAGGATATGGATGTTGCTGGTGCTGAGGAAATTGACAAGGAGGATTCTGATGGTGAGGTGGTTTGTTTAAGTCAGGCACCCGGGAAGACACCTGTTGTCCGTGGGATGAATAAGGCCATTGACATTGTCAATTTCTTCCTTAGACAGGAAAGCCAATAGTCCTGCAGGCCATGTCACTGGCAAGTCTGATGAGTCCTCTCCTAACTGGGATTCCTCCGATAGATCCTTGAGTGTAACGCCTACTGCTGCTGGCGCTGCTGTTGTTGCTGCAGGGAGTCGATCGTCATCCCAGAGGGGAAGTCGGAAGACCACTTGTACTACTTCCAGTAAGCAATTGACTGTCCAACAGTCCTTTGCGAGGAAGATGAAATATCACAGCAGTCATCCTGCTGAAAAGCGGATAACTCAGGTCTTGGCAGCTGTGTTGGTGTTAAACGTGTGTCCGGTATCCACCGTTAATTCACAGGGAATTAGAGAATTGCTTGAAGTAGTGTGTCCCCGGTACCAAATCCCATCTAGGTTCCACTTCTCTAGGCAGGCGATACCGAGAATGTACACAGACATAAGAAAAAGAGTCACCAGTGTCCTAAAAAATGCAGTTGTACCCAATGTCCACTTACCCACGGACATGTGGACAAGTGGAGCAGGACAGACTCAGGACTATATGACTGTGACAGCCCACTGGGTAGATGTATTGCTTCCCGCAGCAAGAACAGCAGCAGCGGCACCAGTAGCAGCATCTCGCAAACGCCAACTCATTCCTAGGCAGGCTACGCTTTGTATCACCGCTTTCCATAAGAGGCACACAGCTGACAACCTCTTACGGAAACGGAGGAACATCATCGCAGAATGGCTTACCCCAATTGGACTCTCCTGGGGATTTGTGACATCAGACAACGCCACCAATATTGTGTGTGCATTACATGTGGGCAAATTCCAGCACGTCCCATGTTTTGTACATACATTGAATTTGGTGGTGCAGAATTTTTTAAAAAATGACAGGGGCATGCAAGAGATGCTGTCGGTGGACCGAAGAATTGTGGGCCACTTTCGGCATTCAGCCACCGCGTGCCGAAGACTGGAGCACCAGCAAACACTCCTGAACCTGCCCCGCCATCATCTGAAGCAAGAGGTGGTAATGAGGTGGAATTCAACACTCTATATGCTTCAGAGTATGGAGGAGCAGCAAAAGGCCATTCAAGCCTATACATCTGCCCGACTGATGAGGTCACCTGGTCGCGGTGGGCAAGCCGTTACTTATGGCCATTTACATACACAATAGAAGGCCAGAGACCCCTTCTGCCTGGTGGTAGCACCCACGCCCACCTGTCCTATATATTGGTTTTAATTAGGTTCCTGACATTTCTTAGACTGCATGCAGAGCAAGGTGAGTCCTGCACAAATGTATATTGGATTATCAGATGGAGGAGCATCTCCGGGGTGTGGTTCCCCCTGGACTGTTGTTGCTGTTTTGCCTCAGGAGCAACACATATTAACACTTATTTTTCATTTTACTTTCATCCCTATCGTGCGTTTTGTTTCAATGTAATTAATTTCCTTCCTTCACTTTTCACTACTTTACCTCTCACTACTTTATCTCTCACTTCATTACCTCTCACTAATTTACTCCTGCTCTTTTCAGCAGTCTCTCTCACTAACCTATTTTCACTTTCTCACTATATATTTTTTCACCTCTGTGTTGCCCTGGGGTCACTCAGCTGCTTCATTTTGGGGGGGTCCCGCACCCTAGATTTGTACCCCCCAAAATGTTAGGGACTTGCCCGACTGATGAGGTCACCTGGTCGCGGTGGGCAAGCCGTTACTTATGGCCATAACTATGCGAAGAACCTCGCTTAAAATGCAACATTTTATTGCAATGATTATTATTAATAAATTGGTAATGTTTGAATTGTGCACCTGCAACCTTTTTCTTTGTATGCAGTGACACAGAGCTGCAAGATACAGCAATGGCCTACTGTACTGTACTACTGTAATTATATACTGGTGGTCCCCAGTCCCCACAATAAAGCACACTGAGCACAGATATGGAGCGTTTTCAGGCAGAGAATGTAGATATTTTCCGCACACTGAGCACAGATATTTGCAGCACACTGAGCACAGATATTTGCAGCACACTGAGCACAGATTATGGAGTTTTTCAGGGAGAGAGCGCAGCCAAGTCCTCTCCGTTCAATCTCCAATGCATGACTGAAAATGGCGGCTACGCGCGGCTCTTTATATAGAATACAAATCTCGCGAGAATTCGACAGCGGGATGATGACGTTCGGGCGCGTTCGGGTTAACCGAGCAAGGCGGGAAGATCCGAGGTTGCCTCGGAACCGTGTAAAATAGGTGAAGTTCGGGGGGGGGTTCGGATCTCGGAGAACCGAACCCGCTCATCTCTACTTGAAAAGAGTGGAAATTATGGTTCTTGAGGTTAATAATACCATAGGATCAAAATTACCCCCAAATTCTATGATTTAAGCTGTTTTTGAGGGTTTTTAAAAAAAACCCACCCGAATCCAAAACACCCCGGAATCCGACAAAAAATTTTCAGGGAGATTTTGCCAAAACGCGTTTGAATCCAAAACACGGCCGTGGAACCGAATCCAAAACCAAAACACAAAACCCGAAAAATTTCCGGTGCACATCTCTAGTTCTTAGTAGTACTAGGGAACGGTCTGTGGCCTGTAAAGGTTTTCTTTTCATTCCTTCCAGTGGCTAAAGCCACATCACGCAGGGGGGAGTGGATAAGCTTATATGAACATACATGCAGAGATGTATGTAACATATGTGCTGGCTGCAGGTCGCCGGGGATTAACAGCACTGCATGTCTTACAGCCGATGCTGATCCCAGGATGCTGCATTCGGATCCACTCTCCTTCAAACTCCCCCAGACTTTTGTGAAAACTAGTCAATGGGAGCCTCGGGGTGGACTTAGCAGGAGAGTGGAGGAGTTATGCTGAATGCTGAGTTAAGCGGCGGCTGTAAAACAACACGCAGTACAGCCATGCCCCAGAGACCTGCAGCCAGCACATGTCCCTGCATGTATGTTCAAATGTGCTATCCCACTTCCCCCTGCACTATGTATTGTGAGGGGCTGCAGCCGCCACTATTTCCTTCCCTTTCTTGTTTTAAGAATTTTTATATTTATGGTGCTGATTCCACTGAGATGCTTCTACTGCAGGGTTACGCTAAATGTCAAAGTGATGCTGCTAGGTAATGTTTAGTGCTAATAAGTACAGGGGGAATGACTGACGACGGAATTGCGACACTACTCAGGAGACCAGCGACGGAACGCTGACATCCGACATCCTAAAGGTAAGTATCGGGGTAACTGTTAATGTTAGGACCTGGGGCGGGGCAGTTAGGCAGAAGGGGGTTAGGGTTAGGCACTAAGGTGGGTTAGCCCTAGCCACCACCCCCTGAGGGTTAGCTCTAGATGCCACCCCCGGTGGGTTAACCCTAGCCAGAGAGTTAGGGTAGGGGATGTGATATAAAAATACTTACCCCCTCCGTCATCGGGATCTTCATTGTTGGGATGCCATTGTTACTCATGTGAATGCTGACATCCTGACGAGTGGTATTACATACCGAATGCTGCTGATAGTTATTGAAGGCTGAAATCCATTAATTTTGCCTGTTATTACCTGTTTCTCATACGTCCTAGAGGAATCTGGGGATGACATCAAGACCATGGGGTATAGACGGGATCCGCAGGAGACATGGGCACTCCAAAGACTTTTTTCATTGGGTGTGAACTGGCTCCTCCCTCTATGCCCCTCCTCCAGACCTCAGTTTTAGAAATGTGCCCAGGCAGACTGATCGCACTCTGAGGAGCTCTACTGAGTTTCCCTGAAAAGACTTATGTTAGGTTTTTTATTTTCAGGGAGATCTGCTGACATCAGACTCCCTGCTTCGTGGGACTGAGCATAGCCAGATTAAGGGGGGGTCACAGTGCATACAGTTCCCCAGGCCCCCCTTTGTTAGGGCCCCCCCCCCCAGACAGAGCACACCGACATCACTAGCTGTCCCTCTCATGCAGTTGCAGAACCAGACAGACAGAATGCGAAGAAGGCAGTATGCATTGCAGGCAGAGTATCCGGTTTTATGAGCTACCGATTGAGCTTTCCGACCAG
Source organism: Pseudophryne corroboree (assembly GCF_028390025.1). Lineage (NCBI taxonomy): Eukaryota > Metazoa > Chordata > Amphibia > Anura > Myobatrachidae > Pseudophryne > Pseudophryne corroboree. Next base: position 946,269,201 of record NC_086444.1, on the reverse strand, counting down.
AGGAGAGATATCAATTATTAGTTTAAATCTAATATACCCCATTGGATTAAATTTAATATACACAATCCATATATCCTAACATTACTGGAGGGATAACATGCTATATTAAGTTAGATTGCAATCACCTGTGTTGAAACACCTTTCATATCTATGAAATAGTTCAAACAATGGTGACACCAATCATATATTAAAAAGGAAGTCCAGGTAAACAGCATTTTATCTCTCATCGAATGGGTAATGTTGGGAGGTATGCACAATCTAAAATACACTCCCCCGCCTTCCACCAGGACCCCCTATCCTTAAGTGCCCTGGGCACCCCCAAGGCTTAATCCGGCCCTGGGACTGAGGGGGCAGAAGCAGAACCAACTTCCTCAGAGTTTCATGGCTCTGTTTCTGGCTGACAGGACACCATTAGCTCCTGAAGGGAACTGAACGCTATCCGTGTCTAGATGCTCACTCCCACAGCACGCCGTCACCCCCCTCACAGAGCCAGTAGTCAGAAGACAGGTGAGTATGAGAAGAATGATCTTCAATCAAGTAAGGGACGGCTGAGGTGCGGCTGGCGGGAGCGCAGCGCACCATTGCTGCCCACACACACAGGCACTCCAGGGTGCAGGGCGCGGGGGGGGGCCCTGGGAAGCAAGAAAAATACCTCAAACTGGCTAAATGGGGGCATAAGATGCCGCTGGCACAGCCCTACCCCTGCCAGTATAAATATTGTCATGGATACTGAGGGGCGGAGCTTCTTCCTCAGGCTGCCAGCACACTACTCAGCACCATTTTCTCATACGTCCTAGAGGATGCTGGGGACGACATCAAGACCATGGGGTATAGATGGGATCCACAGGAGACATGGGCACTCTAAAGACTTTTCATTGGGTGTGAACTGGCTCCTCCCTCTATGACCCTCCTCCAGACCTAAGTTTTAGAAATGTGCTCAGGCAGACTGATCGCACTCTGAGGAGCTCTACTGAGTTTCTCTGAAAAGACTTATGTTAGTTTTTTTTATTTTCAGGGAGATCTGCTGGCATCAGACTCCCTGCTTCGTGGGACTGAGGGGGCAGAGTTTCATGGCTCTGCTTCTGGCTGACAGGACACCATTAGCTCCTGAAGGGAACTGAATACTAGCCGTGCCTAGATGCTCACTCCCACAGCACGCCATCACCCCCCTCACAGAGCCAGAAGTCAGAAGACAGGAGAGTGTTAGAAGACAGATCTTCAATCAAGAAAGTGACGGCTAAAGGTACCGCGCGGGTGGTGGGAGTGCAGCGCGCCATGTTGCCCACACATACACAGGCACTGCAGGGTGCAGGGCGCGGGGCATGGGGGAGGGGGGAGGGGGGGCGGGGGGCGCCCTGGGCAGCATGAAACCTATGGAAACTGGCATAAATAAGGGGCATAAGTTGCTGAGGCACAGTCCTACCCCCACCAGTATAAAAAATTACCTCATAAAGCTGAGGAGAAACACACCATTGAAGAGTGGAGCTTCCTCCTCAGTCAGCCAGCACACTGCTCAGCGACATTTTCTCTCTCTCATCAGGCTGCAGAGACAAGGCTGGTCCTCCTCCACTACTGAACAAGTATCAGGGTGTAAAACAGGGGGGGGGGTGAATTTGGTGCTATATAATTGTGTGATTAGCATTATAAAAGCGCTGCATGTCAGTGGGCATTTTGTGTTCACAGACATTGTGTTACTGGCGCTGGGTTGTGAACTGGCAAATCCCATCTGTATTCCTCTGACAGATTTTACTGTGGGTCTGTCCCCTTATAAGTCCCGGAGTGTCTGTGGTGTGGTTCTGCACGTGTGTGACATGTCTGTGGCAGGGAACTCTGTGGAGACATGTTAGGGACATAGAGTTGTAATATGACACCAAGAGCCTGACTGGGTGAAAGGTTACATGATAGTGTGAATCATATCAGTAAGAGGTTGGATTGAATCTCATACAGAAAATGAAAATAATCTGTTGAAGATGTGATTTTTTAATAGTTCTGCCTTTCATCCACAGGGACCTTTCTGGGTCATATACAAATTTGCACAAGTAGTACAAACTGATACCGACATTGACTCTGAATCCTGTGTCGACACTAGTTATTCCAGGGGAATAGGTCCTAAGTTAGCAAAAAAGCATTCAAAACATGTTTTAGCTATAAAGGAGGTGTTAGAAGTTACAAAGCCCCCTCTTTTACCACAAGGAGAGGGTTTACTTTAGTAAAGAAGTAATGTAATTTTCCCTCCACCTCAGGAGTTGAACAGTCTCTTGGAGGGAGTCTGATTTAACCTGAAAAGAAATTTCAGATTCCTAAAAGGAATTCTGGCAGCTTACCTTTTTCCAAAAAAGGTGGGAGTCACCCCGCATTTTAGACAGGGCCCTGTCATAAAAGAGAAAAGGTTTTTCTCCCTGCACCTGGAATGGCTTCACTTAAGGAGCCGACAGACCGCAACTAAGTGAGGTGATTTATTGATGTGGCCAATGGGACACTACTCAGGCCTACCTGGGTGAGTAGTGCTATTGAAAAGTGGTCAGAAAACTTGTCATTAGACATTGACACAATAGATGGAGACGAGATACTCCTAACGTTAGGTCATATCAAAGACGCTGCTGCGTACACACTAGAATCCATGAAATATATTGGTTTCTTGGGATCAAGAACCGCTACCATGGCAGTATCGGCTCGGAGGGGGTTGTGGATTCGCCAGTGGAATGCTGATGTAGATTCCAAAATAAAATATGGAGGCTCTCCCGTATAAAGGTGAGGCCTTGTTTGGTGATGGGCTGGATGCGTTAGTCTCGGCGGCTACCGCAGGTAAGTCGACATTCTTGCCTTTTGCTCCTACACCGGCGAAAAAGACACATCACTCTCACATACAGTCCATTCGGCCCAACAAATACAAAAAGGCCAAAGGTCTCCCTTATTTTTGCAGGTAGGCTAAGGGGAAAAGGAAATAAATCCGCAGCGTCTCCCGGATCGCAGAATCAGAAGTCCACCCCTTCTACTGCCAAATCTGCAGCATAACGCTGGGGCTCCCTTGCGGGAGTCCGCTCGGGTGGGAGCACGTCTGAAACTTTTCAGTCAAATCTGGATTCAATCTGGCCTGGACCAATGGGTCTTACAAATAGTGTCCCATGGGTATAAACTAGAGTTTCAAGAGGTCCCCCCATGCCGATTTTTCAAATTGACCTTGCCAGCTTCTCTTCCAGGAAGAGAGGCAGTAACAACGGCAATTCAAAAATTATGTCAGGATCAGGTCATTGTCCTGGTACCCTTGGCACAGTAAGGAGATGTTGTTTTTATTCAAGCCTCTTCGTAGTTCCGAAGCCGGACAGCTCGGTCAGACCGATTTTAAACCTAAAAATCTGAATCTCTACCTGAAAAGGTTTAAGTTCAAGATGGAATCCCTGAGGGTAATGATATCCAGTCTGGAAGAGGGGGACTTCATGGTGTTAGTAGACATAAAAGATGCTTACTTGCATGTTGCTATTTATCCTCCTCACCAAGCTTATCTGAGATTGTACAGGATTGCCATTACCAGTTTCAGACGTTGCCGTTCGGACTCTCCACGGCACCGAGGGTATTCACCAAGGTGATGGCGAAGATGATGGTCCTCCTTCGTTAAAAAGGAGTCAATATAATTCCTTGTCTGGACGATCTCCTGATAAAAGCGAGATCCAAAGAACAGTTGGTGCAAAACATCGCACTCTCCCTGTCAATACTCCAACAACACGGTTGGATCATGAATTTTCCAAAGTCGCAGTTGGAACCGACGACACGATTGTCCTTTTTAGGGATGATTCTGGACACAGAAGTATGGAGAGTATTTCTTCCAGTGGAAAAGGCTCTGGAAATCCAGAAAATGGTCAAACAAATATTGAAACCAACAAGCGTGTTGATCTATCAATGCATTCGGTTGTTGGAGAAAATGGTAGTGGCCTACGAGGCCATACAGTTTGGCCGATTTCATGCCAGAATATTCCAGTGGGACCTGTTGGACAAGTGGTCCAGATGCCACTTACACATACACCGGAAAATAATCCTGTCCCCCAAATCCAGGATGCAAGTCTCCGAGGCTGGAGAGCTGTCACACAGGGGGAAAGCTTCCAAGGAAAATGGTCAAGTCAGGAAGCCTGCCTTCACATAAACATTCTGGAATTGAGAGCCATTTACAATGGCCTTCTACAAGCGGTACATCTTCAAGAGCCCGTGCAGATCCAGTCGGACAATGTAACAGCAGTCGCGTACATAAACAGGCAAGGCGGAATGAAAAGAAGAGCGGCAATGGCAGAGGTGACAAGGATTCTCCACTGGGCAGAAAAACATGTTAGACCTCTGTCAGCAATTTTCATTCCGGGAGTGGACAACTGGGAAGAAGACTTCCTCAGCAGACACTGTCTCCATCCAGGAGAGTGGGGCCTCCACCAAGAAGTCTTCGCAGAGGTGACGAGTCTTTGGGGAGTTCCTCGAGTAGACATGATGGCATCTCATCTAAACAAGAAGCTTCAGAGAGATTGTTCCAGGTAGACAGACCCTCAAGCAATGGCAGTGGATACACTGGTGACCCAGTGGGTGTTTCGGTCGGGTAAAATGTTTTCCCTCCACTTCCACTGATTCCAAAAGTTCTCAAACTAATAATAAGAACAAGAGTTTGAGCAATCTTCATTGCGCCAGACTGGCCAAGGAGGGCTTGGTATCCAGATCTTCAGGAGTTGCTCATAGAAGATCCTCGGCCTTTTCCTCCTCAAGAGGACCTACTACAGCAGGGGCCGTGTGTGTATCAAGACTTACCGTGGCTACGTTTGACGGCATGGCTATTGAGAGTCGGATTCTAGCCCGAAAGGGTATTCCCAAGGAAGTCATCCCCACTCTTATTAACGCCAGGAAAGGAGTAACGTCTAAACATTACCACCGTATTTGGAGAAAATATGTGTCTTGGTGTGAATCCAAGAAGGCTCCTACGGAAGAGTTTGAGTTGGGACGTTTTCTCCATTTTCTGCAGGCTGGTGTGGATGCGGGCCTTAGATTGGGGACAATCAAGGTCCAGATTTTGGCCTTATAAGTTTTCTGTCAAAATCAATTGGCCTCCTTTCCAGAAGTTCAGGCATTCGTGAAAGGGGTTCTGCACATCCAGCCTCTATTTGTGCCTCCAGTGGCACCATGGGACCTTAATGTGGTGTTGCAGTTCCTTCAATCGGGTTGGTTTGAGCTTCTACAAGAAATAGAGTTGAAGTTTCTCACTTGGAAAGTGGTGATGCTTTTGGCGTTGGCATCCGCAAAGCGGGTGTCTGAATTGGGGGCCTTGTCCCACAAGAGCCCTTACCTGATCTTCCATGAAGAAAGGGCAGAGTTGAGAACTCGTCAACATTTTCTTCCAAAGGTGGTTTCCTCTTTCCACATAAACCAACCTATTGTGGTGCCAGTTGCTACTGACACGTTCGCTGAGTCAAAGTCTCTAGATGTGGTTAGAGCTTTGAAGATTTATGTCGCTAGAACAGCTCGAATAGGGAAAACAGGTTTTGTTTGTCCTGTATGCTCCCAACAAGATTGTGTGTCCTGCTTCCAAGCAGACTATTGCGCGCTGGATCAGAGGTACGATTCAGCAAGCTCATTCTACGGCTGGATTGCCATTACCGATGTCGGTGAGTGCCCATTCTACTAGGAAGGTGGGCTACTCCTGGGCAGCTGCCCGGGGGGTCTCGGCATTACAACCTTGCCGAGCAGCTACTTGGTCATGGTCAAACACATTTGCAGAATTCTACAAGTTTGACACCTTGGCTGATGAGGACCTAAAGTTTGGTCAATCGGTGCTGCAGGGTCATCCGCACTCTCCCGCCTGTACTGGAGCTTTGGTATAGACCCCATGGTCTTGATGTCGTCCCCAGCATCCTCTAGGACGTATGAGATAATAGGATTTTGATAACCTACCGGTAAATCCTTTTCTCCTAGTCCGTATTTTCTCTCTCTCCTCAGGCTGCAGAGAACACGCTGGTCCTCTCCTCCACTTCTGACAAGTACAGGGTGCTATAAGGGGGGGCACAAATTGATTGTGGTACATTTGATAGTGTATATTACTATTTAAAAGCGCTTTTGGGCTGTGGACATACTGTGTTCACAGGCAATACTGGTGCTGGGATTGTGAACTGGCTGCTCCTGTCCTGTGTCCCTCTGACAGATTTTACTGTGGGTCTCTCCCCAAAATAAGTCCCAGTGTGTCTGTGAGTGTGGTGTACATGTGTGAGGTATGTCTGAGGCAGGGAGTTGTAATGTAGTGGCGCTACCGCCACACCAAGAGCCTGCATGGGTGAAAGAGCTACGTGACAGTATGCATCTGATTAACCGTAGATTAGATAAGTCTGAATCTAAGGCTGCATGCTGGAGAAAATCTGTGGAAGATGTGATTTTTCAGGATGCTGTTATTCCTTATGCGGGTGGCCCCTCTGGGTCACATAAGAGACCATTTGCAAATGTTGTAAACACTAATACCGACACGGATTCTGATTCTTGTGTCGACAATAGTGAATCCAGAGAGATAGATCATAAATTGGCAAAAAGTATACAATATATGATTGTGGCTATAAGGGATGTGTTGGAGGTTACAGAAAGCACTCCTGTACTTCAGGAGAAAGCTTATTTATATAAGGAAAAGAAATCCAAAGTCACGTTCCCTCCTTCACACGAACTAAATGCTGTGTTTGAAGGGATGTGGGTGAATCCTGATAAAAAATGTCGTATTCCAAAAAGGATTCACATAGCTTATCCTTTCCCAGTTGAAGACAGGAAAAAATGGGAGTCACCCCCTGTGTTAGACAGTGCACTTTCCAGGTTGACAAAGAAGGTAATTCTCCCTGCTCCTGCAACGGCTTCTCTTAAAGAGCCGGCAGACCGCAAAATGGAAACGACATTGAAATCCATTTAGGTTACCAATGGTACACTGCTCAGGCCCACTATTGCCTGCGCATGGGTGAGTCGCGCTATTGAAAAATGGTCAGAAAGCGTGTCATCAGAAATTGACACGATTGATAAAGATGAGATATTCCTTAAGTTAGGGAATATCAAGGACGCTGCCGCCTACATGCTGGAAGCAATGAAGGATATTGGACTCTTGAGTTCACAAGCCGCTACCATGGCAGTATTGGCCTAGGTGGGCGTTATGGATTCGCCAGTGGAACGCGGATGCAGATTCCAAAAGAAACATGGAGGCTCTCCCATATAAAGGTGAGGCCTTATTTGGCAATGGCCTGGATGCGTTAGTCTCGGCGGCTACCGCAGGTAAGTCAACATTTTTGCCCTCTGCGCCTGCACCGGCAAAAAAGACCTATCGCCTGCAAATGCAGTCCTTTCGGCCCAATAAATACAAAAAGGCGAGAGGTTCCCCCTTCTTTGCAGGTAGGGGAAGGGGAGAGAAGCCCACACCAGCTCCACGTTCCCAAGAGCAGAAGTCTACCCCTAATTCTGCCAAATCTCCAGCATGACGCTGGAACTCCTTTGCAGGAGGCCGCTCGGGTGGGGGCACGTCTCAAACTCTTCAGCCAGGATTAGATTCTGTCTGGCCTGGATCCCTGGGTGTTGCAAATAGTATCCCAGGGATACAAACTAGAGTTACAAGATGTTCCCCCATGCCGATTTTTCAAATCGACCTTGCCAGCTTCTCCGCCAGAGAGAGAAGCAGTAACAGCGGCAATCCAAAAATTATGTCAAGACCAGGTTATAGTCCTGGTACCGTTGTCACAACAAGGGTGGGCTTTTTATTCAAGCCTCTTTGTTGTTCCGAAGCCAGACGGCTCGGTCAGACCGATCCTAAATCTAAAAGATCTGAATTTCTTCCTGAAAAGGTTCAAGTTCAAGATGGAATCACTTCGGGCGGTGATTGCCAGTCTGGAGGAGGGGGACTACTTAGTGTCGGTGGACATAAAGGATGCTTACCTGCATGTTCCCATTTATCCTCCTCACCAGGCTTATCTGAGATTTGCGATTCAGGATTGCCATTACCAATTCCAGACGTTACCTTTTAGTCTCTCCACGGCACCGAGGGTATTCATCAAGATGATGGCGGAGATGATGGTCCTCCTTCATCAGAAAGGAGGCAATATAATCCCTTATCTGGACGACCTCCTGATAAAGGCGAGATCCAGGGAGCAGTTATTACAAAACATATCCCTCTCCCTGTCAATTCTCCAACAACACGGGTGGATCATAAATTACCCAAAGTCACAGTTGGAACTGACGACAAGGTTGTCTTTCCTCGGGATGATTCTGGACACAGAAGTTCAGAGAGTATTTCTTTCGCTGGAAAAGGCTCTGGAAATCCAGAAAATGGTAAAACAGATATTGAAACCATCAAGTGTGTCGATCCATCAGTGCATACAGTTGTTGGGGAAGATGGTGGCGGCCTACGAGGTCATACAGTTTGGCAGGTTCCATGCCAGAGTATTCCAATGGGACCTGTTGGACAAGTGGTCGGGGTCACACCTACACATGCACAGAAAGATAATCCTGTCGTCAGAATCCAGGATTTCGCTCCTGTGGTGGTTGCACAGCTATCACCTGCTAGAGGGACGCAGGTTCGGGATTCAGGACTGGGTCCTAATAACCACGGATGCAAGTCTCCGAGGCTGTGGAGCAGTCTCTCAGGGAGAAAACTTCCAGGGACGTTGGTCACAACAGGAAGCCTGCCTTCACATAAACGTTCTGGAGCTAAGAGCCATTTACAACGGCCTTCAACAAGCGGTACATCTTCTTCAAGACCGTCCCATGCAGATCCAGGCGGATAATGTAACAGCAGTCGCATACATAAACAGGCAGGGCAGAACGAAAAGCAGAGCGGCAATGGCAGAGGCGACAAAAATCCTCTGCTGGGCAGAAAAACATCTACAAGCTCTGTCGGCAATATTCATTCCGGGAGTAAACAACTGGGAAGCAGACTTCCTCAGCAGACACGATCTCCATCGAGGAGAGTGGGGCCTCCACCAAGAAGTCTTCGCAGTGGTGACAAGTCTTTGGGGAGTTCCTCAAATAGACATGATTGCGTCTCGTCTCAACAAGATGCTTCAGAGATACTGTTCTGTTATGCACACCAGTGCCTGCAGGAAAGTACTGGTGTCAGAACTGTTATGCACTCCAGTGTCTGCAGGAATGTACTGGTGTCCGAACTGTTATGCAAAACAAATGGACTCACAGACAAACTGGGGAATATGACATAACGTACACAGAAGGTAATAGGGCAACAAAACACACACAAAGTGAACAGAGAAGCCCAGAGGCTAAGGAACTGGGTATCTCCCTTGTATTAGAACTGCACAGATGGAAAAAGCAAGATGTTGTGTTTTAATACGTAGAGAACCCGAAATGCTGTTGCTAATGGCAACAGCAAAACCCTAAAGGGTTACCAACGGGTGTGGCAGCAAACTCCTTGGTCAGAGATGGAATGATAGACACAAGGAGAGTCTCCACAATCCTATTTCTCACTTGCAGTGCACAGGTTTTAGCTTACTGCCACTAAACTGACCCCTGACACCAAGCACAGTGAGACAGGATTAGACAGGCAAGTCTTAGAATACAGCCGCAAACTTGCTAAGTTCACAGAGTAGTAACAGAACCCCAGCAAGCCAAACGACTGACTCCAGTCTTACTGCTAGGTCTGGACTGGCAGAGTGTAATACCAAATCCCCAGGCCTATTTGCAGTAAGCAACAAACAAATACAAAGCTACACAGTACTGGCTAACTTTCATGAACTGACTAACCAACAAAGATTCAGCAGCATCTGCTTACCCTGAAAAGAGGCCTTATAAAGCAGGTGCTGTCCACGCCCCACTCAGACCTCACAGACTGTGAGCACAAAAACCAGCACCGGATCCCCTGCCGTGCACAGAGCCTATAACCACTGCACAGCAAAAGACCCGAACCGGAGTATCAGCTGCGCTCAGGTTACTTCACTAGCACTTGTCTCCCGGTTGCCATGACGACGTGGCAGCACAGGGCAGGAGACCCTAACAGTACCCCCCCTCTGACGAGGGGTCAAAGAACCCCTACCACCGGGTTTATCGGGGAACTGCGAGAAGAAAGAGCGTATCAGTCTGGGGGCATGAAGATCACAACTGCGCACCCACGACCGCTCCTCCGGGCCATACCCCTTCCAGTGCACCAAAAATGACAGCCGACCCCGAACCACCTTGGAGTCAAGAATCCTTTCAACAACAAACTCCCTCTGGCCACGTATCAGAAGAGGGGAAGGTCTTCCACTGGAAGAAGGATTACTAATCGCCCGTTTTAAAAGGGAACAATGAAATGTTTTATTGATACCCAAAGAACGGGGCAGATCTAACTGAAATGCCACCGGATTGATAACCCTGGTGATCTTATAAGGGCCGATGAACCGGGGCCCTAACTTATGAGATGGCTGTCTCAACTTCAAATTCTTGGTAGACAACCAGACGAAGTCTCCTAATTTGAAGCTGCAGGGTCTTTTCCGCTTATCAAAAACCCTTTTGGTCACTAATGACACAGACACAAGGGCTTTCTTCACTTTCCGCCAAATACCTCTAAGGACCGAAACCACAGAGGAACCACCAGGCGTGGAGTCCAGGGGGTCAAAAGAATTGGCCTTAGGATGATGCCCATACACACAAAGGAAGGGAGAGATCCCTGTAGCAGAGTGAGCCGCGTTGTTATAGGCAAACTCCGCCATGGACAGATGAGCAACCCAGTCAGTCTGACACTTGGAGACATAACACCTGAGGAACTGCTCCAAGGACTGGTTCACCCTTTCAGTCTGCCCATTAGACTGCGGATGGTAGCCTGACGACAAGCTGACAGAAATCTGGAGATCGGAACAAAATGCCCTCCAGAATTTGGCCACAAACTGGGATCCGCGGTCAGAGACCACATCAAGTGGCAACCCGTGGAGACGCACAACATGCAGCATAAATAATTCAGACAGGCGTCTGGCTGATGGCAGCCCAACCAGTGGAACGAAGTGCGCCATCTTCGAAAACCTGTCAACGACAACCCAGATGGCTGTCATCCCCGAGGATTTGGGCAAGTCCACCACAAAATCCATTGAAATGTGGGTCCATGGCTTAGATGGGATAGAGAGTGGATGTAATGGGCCAACAGGAACCCCTCTAGGAGTCTTATTTCGGGCACAGATGTCACATGCCCGAACCCACTGATCCACATCCTTAGCCACCGAGGGCCACCACACCGCCCTAGATAGCAACTCCCGAGTTCTGGCAATACCCGGGTGACCTGCCGACTTCTTGGCATGGAATTCCAGGAACACTCGCTGTCTTAACCTAGGAGGCACAAACAAAAGACCTACCGGAAGGTCTGGAGGAGCCTGCTCCTGTGCTCTAAGGACTAATGATAAGAGGTCCTGGGTAATGCCCACTTTAATACATGATGGGGAAACAATGGGCAACGGCTCCTCGGTGGTCTCCTGGATTGGAGCAAAACTCCGCGAGAGCGCATCAGCCTTGATGTTTTTTGACCCAGGGCGATATGTTATCAAAAAATTAAAGCGAGCAAAAAACAAAGCCCATCGTGCCTGCCTGGCATTGAGACGCTTCGCTGACTCTAAATATGCCAGATTCTTATGGTCAGTGAGAATTGAGACCACAAACTTAGCCCCCTCAAGCCAGTGTCTCCACTCCTCGAGTGCATCCTTAATAGCCAACAATTCCCGGTTACCCACGTCATAATTCATCTCGGCAGGCGAAAATTTACGGGAAAAGTAAGCACAGGGATGAAGGCGATTATCAGACACTCCCATCTGAGAAAGCACTGCCCCAATACCCATCTCAGAGGCATCCACCTCCACCACAAAAGGACGCTCTGGATCTGGGTGTCGCAGCACCTTGGCCGAAACAAATGCCCTTTTGAGACGGGCAAAAGCCGCTTTAGCCTCACAAGACCAGTGAGCAACATCCGCCCCTTTCTTAGTGAGTGCCACCAAGGGCGCCACTATAGACGAAAATCCAGCGATAAATCGTCTATAAAAATTCGCAAAGCCCAGGAAACGCTGAAGCGCCTTCAAACTAGTGGGCTGCACCCAATCCAGGACTGCCTGTACCTTGGAACCCTCCATTTGGAAACCTTCTGGGGAGATAATATATCCTAGAAATGCGATTTGCTGAACTTCAAATTCGCACTTCTCCAGCTTCGCCCCAAGCCGGTGGTCTCTGAGTTTCTGGAGGACTAAGCGTACATGCTTCCGATGTTCCTCCAGGGAATGGGAGAAGATTAGGATGTCATCTAAGTAAACAACTAAGAATCTATCCAAATATTCCCTGAGCACATCATTCATGAAATCCTGGAAGACTGCCGGGGCATTACAGAGCCCAAAAGGCATCACCAAATATTCATAATGCCCTGAGTGGGTATTAAAGGCAGTCTTCCATTCATCCCCCTCTCTTATTCGGATTAGATTGTACGCACCGCGTAGGTCAATCTTAGAAAAAATGGTGGCAGTACGAAGCTGGTCAAACAAGACCGAAATGAGAGGCAGTGGGTATGAGTTTTTAATCGTGATACGGTTCAATTCCCTGAAGTCGATGCAGGGTCGCAACGAACCGTCCTTTTTACCCACGAAGAAAAACCCCGACCCAACTGGAGACTGTGAAGGTCTGATAAATCCCTTAGCCAAGTTCTCCTGAATGTACTCTGCCATAGCCTGAGTCTCAGGACGTGACAGGGAGTACAACCTGCTCTTGGGAAGCTTAGCATTTGGCAACAAATCAATGGCACAGTCATAGGGGCGATGGGGAGGTAGTACCTCTGCAACTTTTTTGGAGAACACGTCCGCAAAATCTGCATAACACCCTGGCAATCCTGGCAAACTTAGCTGCGAGAGCCTGACTGGAAGGCTCAAGCAACTCCTGAAACAATCAGTACCCCAACTAAGAATCTCCCCAGAGACCCAGTCAAATTGAGGATTGTGGGCCCTTAACCAGGGTAACCCCAACACCAATGGGGCAAAAGTACAGACAGTCACATAAAAGGACAATTTTTCAGAGTGTGTGGCTCCAATAAACAAAGAAATCTGGCTAGTGCAAGAGGTAATTTTACCTTGGGATAATGGTTCCCCGTTTAACCCACAAATCTCAATTTCCGATGCCAAGGGTACTAAGGGAACAGAGTGTTTCAGGGTGAATTGGCGGTCCATAAAAACCCCGTCAGCCCCACTGTCCACAAAGGCCTCAGTCTTGACAGTTTGACCGAGGATCTTCAAGGTCACCGGAATGATAAAAGTCTTCTTGGGAAATTCTGACTTCTGGCCTGACAGGATATTTCCCATCACCCTCAGGCCCTGAAGTTTTCCGGCTTTTCTGGGCATGATACTACCACATGACCTTTATTCCCACAGTACAAACACAACCCCTGCTGTCTCCTCCGCGTCTTCTCACGCGAGGAGAGGCGGGTAGCCCCAATCTGCATAGGCTCCTCAGAAAATTCCTCGGAGTCTGAGGTTCCCTTGGGAAGGAAGGAAATCTTAGTCTCCCTTTCAAGCCTACGCTCTCTCAGCCGTCTATCCACCCGGATGGATAACTGCATGAGCTGATCCAAGCTATCAGGCAAGGGATATTGTACCAGTTGGTCCTTTATCTGGTTAGAAAGACCTCTTCGGTACTGGTGTCTCAGGGCTGGGTCATTCCACTGGGTATCATGGGCCAACCTCCGAAACTCCGTACAGTAAACCTCAACTGGCCTTCGCCCTTGCTTAAGGATCGAAATCTGAGCCTCGGCTGAGGCCGTCTTGTCAGGGTCATCATACAACATGCCCAGTGCCGTAAAAAAAGCATCAACACTTTTAAGCGACGGACAGTCAGGCTGCAACCCATATGCCCAGACCTGTGGGTCTCCTTGTAGCAAGGAAATCACTATGCCCACCCGCTGAATCTCCGACCCAGAAGACTGAGGCCTAAGCCGGAAGTATAGCTTGCAGCTCTCCTTGAAACAAAAGAACTGCGAGCGATCTCCAGAAAAACGATCCGGGAGATTTACTTTCGGCTCCTTAACCCCTGCAGGTGCTGCTGCTGCGGGAGCTCCGCCAGCAGCCTGGGAGGTGCGCATTTTAATGGACAAATCATTAAATTGTCGAGTCAGGACCTGCACCTGATCGACCACCTGTTGCAACGTATTTTGAGGGGTATGCTCCATATTCCCACAAAATTTCAACAGGAGTATTAGGCTGCTGAATATGTTATGCACACCAGTGCCTGCAGGAAAGTACTGGTGTCAGAACTGTTATGCACTCCAGTGTCTGCAGGAATGTACTGGTGTCCGAACTGTTATGCAAAACAAATGGACTCACAGACAAACTGGGGAATATGACATAACGTACACAGAAGGTAATAGGGCAACAAAACACACACAAAGTGAACAGAGAAGCCCAGAGGCTAAGGAACTGGGTATCTCCCTTGTATTAGAACTGCACAGATGGAAAAAGCAAGATGTTGTGTTTTAATACGTAGAGAACCCGAAATGCTGTTGCTAAGGGCAACAGCAAAACCCTAAAGGGTTACCAACGGGTGTGGCAGCAAACTCCTTGGTCAGAGATGGAATGATAGACACAAGGAGAGTCTCCACAATCCTATTTCTCACTTGCAGTGCACAGGTTTTAGCTTACTGCCACTAAACTGACCCCTGACACCTAGCACAGTGAGACAGGATTAGACAGGCAAGTCTTAGAATACAGCCGCAAACTTGCTAAGTTCACAGAGTAGTAACAGAACCCCAGCAAGCCAAACGACTGACTCCAGTCTTACTGCTAGGTCTGGACTGGCAGAGTGTAATACCAAATCCCCAGGCCTATTTGCAGTAAGCAACAAACAAATACAAAGCTACACAGTACTGGCTAACTTTCATGAACTGACTAACCAACAAAGATTCAGCAGCATCTGCTTACCCTGAAAAGAGGCCTTATAAAGCAGGTGCTGTCCACGCCCCACTCAGACCTCACAGACTGTGAGCACAAAAACCAGCACCGGATCCCCTGCCGTGCACAGAGCCTATAACCACTGCACAGCAAAAGACCCGAACCGGAGTATCAGCTGCGCTCAGGTTACTTCACTAGCACTTGTCTCCCGGTTGCCATGACGACGTGGCAGCACAGGGCAGGAGACCCTAACATGTTCCAAGTCGAGAGACCCTCAAGCAGTAGCAGTGGATGCACTGGTGACCCAGTGGGTGTTTCCGTCAGTGTATGTTTTGCCTCCACTTCCGCTGATCCCAAAAGTACTCAGGATCATAAGAAAGACAAAAGTTCTTCATTGCCCCAGACTGGCCAAGAAGGGCTTGGTACCCAGTTCTTCAGCAGTTACTCATAGGAGATCCTCGGCCTCTTCCTCCTCGGGAGGACCTGCTGCAGCAGGGGCCGTATGTGTACCAAGACTTACCGCTGCTACGTTTGACAGCATGGCTGTAGAGCACCATATCCTAGCCAGGAAGGGTATTCCTAAGGAGGTCATCCCCACCTTTATTCAGGCCAGAAAGGGAGTAACGTCAAAACATTACCACCGTATTTGGAGAAAATGTGTCTTGGTGTGAATCCAAGAAAGCTCCTACGGAAGAGTTTCACTTAGGACGTTTTCTCCATTTTTTGCAGCATGGTGTGGAGACGGGCCTACGATTGGGATCAATCAAGGTCCAGATTTCAGCCTTGTCAGTGTTCTTCCAAAAACAATTGGCCTCTCTTCCAGAGGTTCAGACATTCGTGAAAGGGGTTCTGCACATCCAGCCTCCATTCGTGCCTCCAGTGGCACCATGGGACCTTAACGTGGTATTGCAGTTCATTCAATCGGATTGGTTTGAGCCTCTACAAAAGATATAGTTGAAGTTTCTCACTTGGAAAGTGGTGATGCTTTTGGCATTGGCATCCGCAAGGCGGGTGTTGGAATTGGGGGGCCTTGTCTCACAAGAGCCCTTACCTGATTTTCCATGAAGATGGGGCAGAGTTGCGAACTTGCCAACATTTTCTTCAAAGGTGGTTTCTGCTTTTCACATAAACCAACCTATTGTGGTGCCAGTAGTTACTGACACATTCACTGATTCAAAGTCTCTAGATGTGGTTAGAGCTTTGAAAATCTATGTTGCTAGAACAGCTTGTATACGGAAAACAGAGGCTCTGTTTTTCCTGTATAATCACAACAAGATTGGCTGTCCTGCTTCCAAGCAGACTATTGCACGTTGGATTAGAAATACGATTCAGCAAGCTAAAACTACGGCTGGATTGCCGTTACCGACGTCGGTAAAGGCCCACTCCACTAGGAAGGTGGGCTCATCCTGGGCGGCTGCCCGGGGGGTCTCGGCATTACAACTCTGCCGAGCAGCTACTTGGTCAGGGTCAAACACATTTGTTAAGTTCTACAAGTTTGACACCTTGGCCGATGAGGACCTCAAGTTTGGTCAATCGTGCTGCAGGGTCATCCGCACTCTCCCGCCTGTACTGGAGCTTTGGTATAGACCCCATGGTCTTGATGTCGTCCCCAGCATCCTCTAGGACGTATGAGAAAATAGGATTTTGATAACCTACCGGTAAATCCTTTTATCCTAGTCCGTAGAGGATGCTGGGCGCCCGTCCCAGTGCCTACTTTACCTGCAGTTTAGTTATTATAGTTACACAAGTTGTGTTATCTTGGTTTCAGCATGTTGCTGCAATTAGTTCATGCCAGTTGGCGTGTGTTCTGTTATGTTGAATGCCATGTGTGCGGCATGGTTGAGGGTGTGAGTTGGTAGATATCTCACCACTAGTTAAGTAATTCCTTTCCTCGAAATGTCAGTCTCCCTGGGCACAGTTCCTACAACTGAGGTCTGGAGGAGGGGCATAGAGGGAGGAGCCAGTTCACACCCAATGAAAAGTCTTTGGAGTTCCCATGTCTCCTGCGGATCCCGTCTATACCCCATGGTCTTGATGTCGTCCCCAGCATCCTCTACGGACTAGGATAAAAGGATTTACCGGTAGGTTATCAAAATCCTATTTTTTGCTTACAGTATATTCTGCCAGCAGCCTGTTGAAAGTCAACAGACCATCTTAACAGCTTTGTAGGCCCTGGACAATGCAATGCACTAGAGCCCCTACACCAGTGGTGCAAGTAGAAAATATTTCTTAGTGGTACTGTATGTGTGTGCCAAAAAGTGGGTGTGGCCACATGGGGCATGGTCAATAAAAAGGGGGCGTAATACACATATGGGGGCAAGATACACATGTCCCCAGAGTGCCTGATACACATATGCCCCCACAGTGCCATATATGCCCCCACAGTACCAGATACACATATGCCACCACCCACAGTGCCAGATATGCCCCCAACTCACAGTGCCAGATATGTCCCCAACCCACAATGTGAGATACACAAATGCCCCCACAGTGCCAGATACGCTCCTTCAGTGCCAGGTACACAAATGCCCCCACCCACAAGTGCCAGATACACAAATGCCCCCAACCCACAGTGCCAGATACGCAAATGTGTCATACATGCCCCCCTTTTTTTAAGTTTGAATATTGCCATTTTTATATGGAAGTAGTTAATCCGGCTCCACCTTAAGGGGGACATGTACTAAGCAGTGATAAAAGTGGAGAAGTGAGCCAGTGGAGAAGTTGCTCATGGCAACCAATCAGCTGCTCTGTATAATTTTATAGTATGCAAATTATAAATGTTACGTCAATGCTGATTGGTTGCCATGGGCAACTTCTCCACTGGCTCACTTCTCCACTTTTATAACTGCTTAGTACATGTCCCCCTAACTGCCCTTTGCTAAAATGTTATGCTGCAACTTACTGTGGTATTGCCAATGAATGCCCAACATATTAATTTTTCTCTTGCTAAAATGTTATACTACAATTTACTGTGGTACTGCCAAGGAAGATCTTACATTTAAAAGCTTTTCATTGCTATAAAGTGTTATTCTGCAATTAACTGTGTTCTCAAGGAAGTGCTTTACTTTTAGTTGCATGCTAGTTATAGACTGTTCAGGTCCCCAGTTACTGCATCATAAAGACTAGATAGCTGCTCCTACCAGAGACCTGCTAGTTAATTCTCTTTGCTATTGCTAATTTTGAAATGGTACTGTAGTTAAGCCCATATCCGGATGATAGACAGACAGTGTCTAGTTCGACAGCCAATAGATAGACACCATAGGCTAGATGTAATAGGGTGCAATTTTTTAGATATCTAAAAAACCATACGAAATCGCACGTTTGTAATTTGCAATTTTTTTTTTTAACTAGAAATCACAAATTTAATAGGGTATGAATTTTAAGGTTAAAACGGAATTCGCATATGGGTGGTCATTCCGAGTTGCTCGCTAGCAGTTTTTAACAGCCTTGCAATCGCTATGCCGCCGCCCTCTGGGAGTGTATTTTAGCTTTGCAGAAGTGCGAACGAAAGGATTGCAGAGCGGCTACAAAAAATTTTGTGCAGTTTCAGAGTAGCTCCAGACCTACTCAGCGCTTGTGATCACTTTAGACTGTTCAGTTCCTGTTTTGATGTCACAAACACGCCCTGCATTCTCCCAGCCACGCCTGCCTTTTGGCACGCCTGCGTTTTTTTTAACACTCCCTGAAAACGGTCAGTTGACACCCAGAAACGCCCACTTCATGTCAATCACTCTGCGGCCAGCAGTGCGACAGAAAAACTTTGCTAGACCTTGTGTGAAACTACATAGGCCGTTGTGAAAGTACGTTGCGCGTGCACATAGAGCCACATATGCAGAAGTGCCATTTTTCTGCGTCATCGCTGCGCAGCGAACATTTTCAGCTAGCGATCAAATCGGAATGACCCCCGTGATTATTTGCAGTTTTTAGTAAAGGAAACGTGATTTTTAGTAATAAAAACATGCAGATTTTTATTACTTAGTCAGAAGCATGCACATATCAGTGAGATCCATGCATGCTTCTGTTTGTGAAAGTAAATAAAGTGTTGTTGTTTTTTTTTTTTAAACCTGATGTGCAGGTCCCCCCAAGAGCATAACCAGCCCGGGCTCTTTAAGCTGGTCCTGGTTGCAAACATAAAGGGAAAAAAATTATTGGGGGTTCCCCGTATTTAAACAACCAGCAACTAGAGATGAGCGCCTGAAATTTTTCGGGTTTTGTGTTTTGGTTTTGGGTTCGGTTCCGCGGCCGTGTTTTGGGTTCGAACGCGTTTTGGCAAAACCTCACCGAATTATTTTTGTCGGATTCGGGTGTGTTTTGGATTCGGGTGTTTTTTTCCAAAAACACTAAAAAACAGCTTAAATCATAGAATTTGGGGGTCATTTTGATCCCAAAGTATTATTAACCTCAAAAACCATAATTTACACTCATTTTCAGTCTATTCTGAATACCTCACACCTCACAATATTATTTTTAGTCCTAAAATTTGCACCGAGGTCGCTGTGTGAGTAAGATAAGCGACCCTAGTGGCCGACACAAACACCGGGCCCATCTAGGAGTGGCACTGCAGTGTCACGCAGGATGTCCCTTCCAAAAAACCCTCCCCAAACAGCACATGACGCAAAGAAAAAAAGAGGCGCAATGAGGTAGCTGTGTGAGTAAGATTAGCGACCCTAGTGGCCGACACAAACACCGGGCCCATCTAGGAGTGGCACTGCAGTGTCACGCAGGATGGCCCTTCCAAAAAACCCTCCCCAAACAGCACATGACGCAAAGAAAAAAAGAGGCGCAATGAGGTAGCTGACTGTGTGAGTAAGATTAGCGACCCTAGTGGCCGACACAAACACCGGGCCCATCTAGGAGTGGCACTGCAGTATGTATGTATAAAGAAAGAAAAAAAAACCACGGTTAGGTGGTATATACAATTATGGACGGGCTGCCGAGTGCCGACACAGAGGTAGCCACAGCCGTGAACTACCGCACTGTACTGTGTCTGCTGCTAATATATAGACTGGTTGATAAAGAGATAGTATACTCGTAACTAGTATGTATGTATAAAGAAAGAAAAAAAAACCACGGTTAGGTCACTGGTATATACAATTATGGACGGGCTGCCGAGTGCCGACACAGAGGTAGCCACAGCCGTGAACTACCGCACTGTACACTGGTTGATAAAGAGATAGTAGTATACTCGTAACAACTAGTATGACGACGGTATAAAGAATGAAAAAAAAACCACGGTTAGGTGGTATATAATACAATTATGGTTGGACGGACTGCCTGCCGAGTGCCGACACAGAGGTAGCCACAGCCGTGAACTACCGCACTGTACACTGGTTGATAAAGAGATAGTAGTATACTCGTAACAACTAGTATGACGACGGTATAAAGAATGAAAAAAAAACCACGGTTAGGTGGTATATAATACAATTATGGTTGGACGGACTGCCTGCCGAGTGCCGACACAGAGGTAGCCACAGCCGTGAACTACCGCACTGTACACTGGTTGATAAAGAGATAGTAGTATACTCGTAACAACTAGTATGACGACGGTATAAAGAACGAAAAAAAACCCACGGTTAGGTGGTATATATTATAATACAATTATGGATGGACGGACTGCCTGCCGAGTTCCGACACAGAGGTAGCCACAGCCGTGAACTACTGCACTGTACACTGGTTGATAAAGAGATAGTAGTATACTCGTAACAACTAGTATGACGACGGTATAAAGAACGAAAAAAAAACCACGGTTAGGTGGTATATATTATAATACAATTATGGATGGACGGACTGCCTGCCGAGTTCCGACACAGAGGTAGCCACAGCCGTGAACTACCGCACTGTACACTGGTTGATAAAGAGATAGTAGTATACTCGTAACAACTAGTATGACTGACTATGACGGTATAAAGAATGAAAAAAAAACCACGGTTAGGTGGTATATATTATAATAATACAATTATGGATGGACGGACTGCCTGCCGAGTTCCGACACAGAGGTAGCCACAGCCGTGAACTACCGCACTGTACACTGGTTGATAAAGAGATAGTAGTATACTCGTAACAACTAGTATGACTGACTATGACGGTATAAAGAATGAAAAAAAAACCACGGTTAGGTGGTATATATTATAATACAATTATGGATGGACGGACTGCCTGCCGACTGCCGACACAGAGGTAGCCACAGCCGTGAACTACCGCACTGTACACTGGTTGATAAAGAGATAGTAGTATACTCGTAACAACTAGTATGACACTATGACGGTATAAAGAATGAAAAAAAAACCACGGTTAGGTGGTATATATTATAATACAATTATGGATGGACGGACTGCCTGCCGACTGCCGACACAGAGGTAGCCACAGCCGTGAACTACCGCACTGTACACTGGTTGATAAAGAGATAGTAGTATACTCGTAACAACTAGTATGACTGACTATGACGGTATAAAGAATGAAAAAAAAACCACGGTTAGGTGGTATATATTATAATAATACAATTATGGATGGACGGACTGCCTGCCGAGTTCCGACACAGAGGTAGCCACAGCCGTGAACTACCGCACTGTACACTGGTTGATAAAGAGATAGTAGTATACTCATAACAACTAGTATGACTATGACGACGGTATAAAGAAAGAAAAAAAAATACCACGGTTAGGTGGTATATAATTATACAATTATGGATGGACGGACTGCCTGCCGAGTGCCGACTGCCGACACAGAGGTAGCCACAGCCGTGAACTACCGCACTGTACTGTGTCTGCTGCTAATATAGACTGGTTGATAAAGAGATAGTATACAACAATATACTACTATACTGGTGGTCAGGCACTGGTCACCACTAGTCACACTGGCAGTGGCACTCCTGCAGCAAAAGTGTGCACTGTTTAATTTTAAATTAATATAATATTATGTACTCCTGGCTCCTGCTATAACAACCTGCAGTGCTCCCCAGTCTCCCCCACAATTATTATAAGCTTTTATACATTGATGTGCAGCACACTGGGCTGAGCTGAGTGCACACAGACTGAGTCACACTGTGTGACTGCTGTGTATCGTTTTTTTCAGGCAGAGAACGGATATAGCAGAGAACGGATATATTAAATAAAAGTTAACTTAACAACAACTGCACTGGTCACTGTGGTAAACTCTGTCTGCACAATCTCTCTCTCTCTCTTCTAATCTATTCTAATGGAGAGGACGCCAGCCACGTCCTCTCCCTATCAATCTCAATGCACGTGTGAAAATGGCGGCGACGCGCGGCTCCTTATATAGAATCCGAGTCTCGCGAGAATCCGACAGCGTCATGATGACGTTCGGGCGCGCTCGGGTTAACCGAGCAAGGCGGGAAGATCCGAGTCGCTCGGACCCGTGAAAAAAAAAGTGAAGTTCGTGCGGGTTCGGATTCAAAGAAACCGAACCCGCTCATCTCTACCAGCAACGGGCTCTTGGACTGGTCCTGGTTCCAAAAATACGAGGGACAAAAATGTGGAACCCCACCAAAAGAACCTTCTCCCCTTGTACATTTACTGTGGAGTGCCTTATTTATATTTATACTGTGTGTGTGTGTGTGTGTGTGTGTGTGTGTGTGTGTGTGTGTGTGTGTGTGTGTGTGTGTGTATATATATACAGGTTGAGTATCCCATATCCAAATATTCCGAAATACGGACTTTTTTGAGTGAGAGTGAGATAGTGAAACCTTTGTTTTCTGATGGCTCAATGTACACAAACTTTGTTTAATACACAAAGTTATTAAAAATATTGTATTAAATGACCTTCAGACTGTGTGTATAAGTTGTATATGAAACATAAATGAATTGTGTGAATGTAGACACACTTTGTTTAATGCACAAAGTTATAAAAAATATTGACTAAAATTACCTTCAGGCTATGTGTATAAGGTGTACATTTAACATAAATGAATTCTGTGCTTAGATTTAGGTTCCATCACCATGATATCTCATTGTGGTATGCAATTATTCCAAAATACAGAAAAATCCCATATCCAAAATACCTCTGGTCCCAAGCATTTTGGATAAGGGATACTCAACCTGTAATATTATGCACCTGATCTATTGTAATAGTGTATAAATGGTACAGTGGGGTATGTCATCAGCCATCCTGTGGCCACAACATGCATTGGTGTCAGTGTATAATAAGGGACTAAGGGGGACATTTACTAAGCAGTGATAAGAGTGGAGAAGTGAGCCAGTGGAGAAGTTGCCCATGGCAACCAATCAGCACTGAAGTAATATCTATAATTTGCATACTATAAAATTATACAGAGCTGCTGATTGGTTGATGGGGCAACTTCTCCACTGGATCACTTCTCCACTCTTATCACTGCTTAGTAAATGTCCCCCTAAACACCCAGTAAAGCCAGCACATGTGGGGAATGTGGCACCCCATCATAGCTGCCATGAGCTGTAGTGTGACTTTTGTGCCCCTTCCCCTGCTGAGTGCATCCCTGACTGGACACTATTAAACTTACAGCAGGGATAGAGCTACCTGTACTTTGAGTGCTGTGCATGGCATGGGGACACTGACCAATAAGCAACAGGCGTATTGATCCCAGAGAGAGAGAGAGAGAGAGAGAGAGAGAGAGACAGTTTGTCCAGTGGAAGTTGCAGCCGTCTTCAGAGGCAGTTGGGCAGCAGCCATCTTAGGAAGAATCAGAGCAGCTTATGAAAAGCCAGATTCTATTACCGGTGACCGGAGATCTTCTTTGTAGCAGCCAATCATTAATACCAGCCTCCTGTGGGGATCCCACTGCTTCCAATGGTGCTGGCTGACAGGTATCTGACAGAGCAGAACAGTGATGGGCTCTACTGACTGTGTAGCTGGAAACTAGGCCACGCAGCCAGTAGCGGATCTTGCCATGGGCAAGCAGGACTTTTGCCCGGGGCGCCGCCTTCCGGAGGGCGCCGCACCAGGGCAAGATCCGCTGCTGCTGTGCCCCCCGCTGCCCGCTTGCCCCCCGCTGCCGATGTGAAGGGAAACTAGACGCGTACGCATCTAGTTTCCCTTCGTGGAGAGGACCTTTGCATCATTTCAGTCTGTACAGGGGGCATAAATGACCACGCCCCCTGTACGAAGCCACGCCCCCTATTGTCGCCCAGGGCGCACAGCGCCCAAGAACCGGCCCTGCGCGCAGCCTACCCTCCCTTTTGAAGGACCGCCCTGGAGGTAGCCCTGCTTTGGAGTAACAGACAGTGGGAGGAGCAGAGCCAATGTCTTGCTGCAGCTGCAGACAGAGGTCAGCATATGATGGTTAATTGAGGCCAACCTAACTCTTGTAACACAGGTCAGTAACACTGCTGCACTAGCCACACATCACAAGCTTCCTCAGGGACAAAAGACAGTTTAGCTGCTTACTGTTGCCTTATAGGTAATTGTCTGCACTTAGTCTAATATTAGGGCAATAGATGTTGTCTGAATCAAAATATAATTCATTATAAATAGGCGATGTTACCATAGTGGACAGTATAGTGGATATATATAGTAAGGAATAGATATGAAATAAGTTTGAATGTATGAGGTAATGTTTAGCTGATTTAAGAGATTAGGTTTGTATATGTGTTTATATAGATATACTGTATATTTGTGTTTTACTGCAAGATGGTACAACATAGTGTAGGGAACAGGTTTATTCTGCTCTAGCCATAAATAAGCTAAAGAGAGGTCACAGTAAGATCAAGAGTCATTGTAGAGAAAAGGTATTAGGCCATAAATGATAATAGGTGGGTGACAGAGCTCTGTTGGTCATTGGAATTCCCAGGTGTGCTTACAGTAGATCAGAATCAAGAGTGCAATACCTATTATAAAACTGGTTTGTCTATTGTCCAGTAAAGGTTAAAAGCTAGGGAGCATAAATTAACTACTATGAAAAGAGATCACATCCATTGATAAAACATTGTGTAACCGACCCCAGGAAAACTTGTCAATACAACAGAACTTTGGATGAAAAGACATTCCAGATTTTACAATACTATACTTGCTTAAGGCAGTGTGGACACCACACTTTTATGACACCATGCCTCCGTGAACAGGACACGACAGCCCAGTTCAATGTTTGTTTTATTACACTTTGGAATCTGTCAAAACCTATAATTATGTACTTCATTGGAAACTGTGGGGATATACTAGGTTTGAATTGGTAGAATATAGGATAAAAAGCAGCAGACTTTTTAGTTAGGAGTTAGAGGGAGAAGAAGTTAGAGGAAGAAAGGAGGAGGAGAAGGAGAAGGAAGGAAGTCAGTCAGGAGGAGAAGTCATGGAGAACATGCAGAAGGAATGATTCTTGGGATGGCAATCTTTAACTTGCAAGTATAAATATGATAATAATTGAAACTGTTTGTGAAACTTATGTCATGTTGTTTTATGTTATGTAACGAAGGAAACATAGCATAGCTTAATATAATTATAATTAGTATATATATCACTACTGTGTATATCTTATTCTGTACGATTTGATCTGCCTGTAAATAAAGAATCATATAAAAAGAGCGGTAATATTCAAGCTTGAACTCTCTTTAAGGAATCTTAACTTCATAATTTCATAAGTCATATATATATAAGGACTGCATATATTTATCAGCCAATTAATTTGTAAGCCTGACATAATATATTTGCAGATATATATGATAACGCATATTAATTTAAATATATCCATATATTAATAACCATATATGTTATATTGAATATTAATATTCATAAATAAGATTCCATAAATCAATATTACATTGTATCTTAGCTCAAATGCTACAGGCAAGCATGATTTTGAAACATAAAGCTGCATAAGTACTTTATAAATGCAATTCCAATCTGCAGCTAGTTTTATCCAAGGACACCATTAATTGACTAGAGGGGTAATTCCAAGTTGATTGCAGCAGGTTTTTTGTTAGCAATTGGGCAAAACCATGTGCAGTGCAGGGGAGGCAGATTTAACATGTGCAGAGAGAGTTAGATTTGGGTGTGGTGTGTGCAATCTGCAATCTAATTTCCAGCGTAAAAATGAAGCAGCCAGTATTTACCCTGCACAGAAATAAAATAACCCACCCAAATCTAACTCTTTCTGCACATGTTATATCTGCCTCCCCTGCAGTGCACATGGTTTTGCCCAACTGCTAACAAAATTCCTGCTGCGATCAACTTGGAATTACCCCCATAGTTGTTAATCTGCAGATAAAAGAGCATCAGCATTGCAGGGAGCATAGTGATACAGTACTTCCTTTCTCTCGACTCGCAATTTATAGACATCACTTTCACACAGCTATACAGGGAAACTGTCAGCTAAGGACAGATACTTTTGTCACAGAAGTTATACGGAGGTAGTTACAGGGTAGCAAGGCTGTTTGATTGTGGCCTTGCTCTTTGTATTTCAGTCAGTCTAGTCCTGCAAGAGCTACATATTTTATATAAGACTGTGAACTTTCAAAACTGTGATCACTGAATAAGGAGCTATAGCTATTATGACTGAGTTCTGCAACATGAACTATTTAATGGACATAAACTAGTACATGGGGCCCCACTAGTAATGCAATATCTACAGTATGTTATTACTTTTGTTGCTTTTATTAGTTCGTTAAGATTGTTGGTGGTGGATAATACATTCTGTAATGTTTTATGGTAATGTGTATTGCATGCACAAAGTGTTATTTTAAATTTTGATAACTACTTCTAAGCTTTACAGTAGAGAAAAGGTTACCCAGAAGCGTTCCAGCTAAATAAAAACTACCGAGGAGCAACTGTGTAATTAATGTCTGTGCCAGTTGTAATTTGAACTATATTGTGAATTGCCAGGGAATACTTACTTACCTGTAAATTGTAACTTTCCATGTGATACTTACCCCAAGTGTCACAAAAGAAGTAGGGGTCCTCCGTATTTTTGGAACCAGCACCGGGCTCCACTAGCCAAGGAGGTGATGCCGCAGCCAGTGGACACTTTTATATAGGTCCCTGTGGCCAAAGCATCACTCCCCCCCACTAGTCACCCCCTGGCCGGGGTTCCCTGTGGGAGTGGGGACCCCTAAAATAAAGGGGTGCCCTCTCCAGGCACCCAAGGGCCAAGAATGAAGCCTGAGGCAGTCAAGCTCGGTCCCTGCAATGCCTCTTCGCAGCATCATCGGGGTATTTTTCATAAAAAAGACTCTGATTTCCTGCTGCGCATGCAACGCCCCCGCGACATCGCCGCTACCCCCTCCGCCCAGTCAACATCTCCAGTCACGTCTACCCCTGCGCGACGCGGACCCCCATCCAGCAGGATAATATACTTACCTGTCCAGGGAGCTGGTCCACGCTGCTTCTGCTGGGCTGCCCGGCATCGGATCCTGTGCGCTGCGGTGACCCCCGGTGCTGTAAACTACGCTGCCGCTTTGCAGCGTCACTTTACTGCACCAGGGTCACATTGCAGCACACGGGGTAGCCGGCGCACGGCAACGCTCAACGGAGCAGCAGACACCGGCTCCCTGGACAGGTGAGTATGTTTTTTTTTTTTTTTTTACTTTTTGTTTTTACTTTTACACATTGATCAGCCTGTGTGTCCAATGGGTGCAGCATGTGTGTCCACATGCTGCACCCATTTTTTGAATACTTAACCTTCCGGAGTCTCACACTGGCGTCAGCAGTGCATTAAGGGGGTCATTCCGAGTTGATCGCTCGCTAGCAGTTTTAGCAGCCATGCAAACACTATGCCGCCGCCCACTGTGAGTGTATTTTAGCTTAGTAGTAGTGCGAACGGTTGTATCGCAGAGCGCCTGCTACAATTTTTTGAGTAGTTTCAGAGTAGCTCAAAACCTACTCGGCACTTGCGATCAGGATTTGTGAAGGGGGGTTTCCAATGTGGGTGTGGAGCCATGCACAGGTGTGGGCGGGGGCAGGACTGAAGTGACACTATATGTGTACATAAATATATAGCACATACACCTCTTTCACTTTATACGCACACACACCTCTTTCACTTATTACTCACACACACACACACACACACACACACATCTTTCACTTTATATGCACACACACCCCTTTCGCTTTATATGCACACCTCTTTAACTTCTTACACACGCACACACACACACACACACACACACACACACACACACACCCTTTTCACTTATTACGCGCACACACACACACATCTCTTTCACTTTATACGCACACCTCTTTCTCTAATGTCCTAGTGGATGCTGGGAACTCCGTAAGGACCATGGGGAATAGCGGGCTCCGAAGGAGGCTGGGCACTCTAGAAAGATCTTAGACTACCTGGTGTGCACTGGCTCCTCCCACTATGACCCTCCTCCAAGCCTCAGTTAGATTTCGTGCCCGGCCGAGGTTGGATGCACACTAGGGGCTCTCCTGAGCTCTTAGAAAGTTATAGTCTTAGAATTTGTTATTTTCAGTGAGACCTGCTGGCAACAGGCTCACTGCAGCGAGGGACTAAGGGGAGAAGAAGCGAACTCGCCTGCTTGCAGCCGGATTGGGCTTCTTAGGCTACTGGACACCATTAGCTCCAGAGGGATCGACCGCAGGCCCAGCCTTGATGTTCGGTCCCGGAGCCGCGCCGCCGTCCCCCTTACAGAGCCAGAAGCAAGAAGATGGGCCGGAAAATCGGCGGCATGAAGACTCTGTCTTCACCAAGGTAGCGCACAGCACTGCAGCTGTGCGCCATTGCTCCTCTCACACACTTCACACTCCGGTCACTGAGGGTGCAGGGCGCTGGGGGGGGGCGCCCTGAGGCAGCAATAAAAACACCTTGGCTGGCTAAAATACCTCAATATATGGCCCCAGGGGCTATATATGAGGTAAATACCCCTGCCAGAATTCCATAAAAAACGGGAGAATAGGCCGCGAAAAAGGGGCGGAGCCTATCTCCTCAGCACACTGGCGCCATTTTTCCCTCACAGCTCGGCTGGAGGGAAGCTCCCTGGCTCTTCCCTGCAATTCTACAGTACAGTAAGAGGGAAAAGAGAGGGGGGGCATTAAAATTGGCACTGTATACAGTATATTATATAAAAGCTATTAGGGACATAACTCAGTTAGTCCCTGTATATATATAGCGCTCTGGTGTGTGCTGGCATACTCTTACTCTGTCCCCCCAAAGGGCTATTGTGGGTCCTGTCCTCGTTTAGAGCATTCCCTGTGTGTCTGCGGTGTGTCGGTACGGCTGTGTCGACATGTTGAATGCGGAGGCTTATATGGTGACAGAACAGAGGCCGATATATGTGATGTCGCCCCCTGTGGGGCCGACACCAGAGTGGATGGATAGGTGAAAGGTATTAACCGACAGTGTCAACTCCTTACATAAAAGGGTGGATGACGTAACAGCTGTGGGACAGCCGGCTTCGCAGCCCGCGCCTGCCCAGGCGTCTCAAAGGCCATCAGGGGCTCAAAAACGCCCGCTCTCTCAGATGGCAGACACAGATGTCGACACGGAGTCTGACTCCAGTGTCGACAAGGTGGAGACATATACACAATCCACTAGGAACATCCGTGACGTGATCCCGGCAATAAAAAATGTGTTATACATTTCTGACTTTAACCCAAGCACCTCTAAAAATGGGTTTTAGGTTTGGGGAGAAAAAACAGGCAGTGTTTTGTTCCCCCATCAGATGAATAAATGAAGTGTGTGAAAGCGTGGGTTCCCCCGTTAAGAAACTGGTAATTTATAAAAAGTTACTGATGGCGTACCCTTTCCCGCCAGGTGGATAAGTTACGCTGGGAGATATCCCCTAGGGTGGATAAGGCGCTCACACGTTTGTCAAAAAAGGTGGCACTGCCGTCTTAGGATACGGCCACTTTAATAGGTACCTGTTGATAAAAAACAGGAGGCTATCCTGAAGTCTGTATTTACACACTCAGGTACTAGACTGAGACCTGCAGATAGTGCTGCTGCAGCGTGGTCGGTGACCCTGTCAAACAGGGATACTAGTTGGCAAACATAAAAACATATTAAAGACGTCGTCTTATATATGGGGGATGCACAGAGGGATATTTTGCCGACTGGCATCCAAAATAAATGTAATGTCCATTCTGTCAGGAGGATATTAGAGACCTGTCACTGGACAGGTGATGCTGACTTAAAAAGCGCATAGAGAGCCTTATAAGGGTGAGGAATTATTTGGGGATGGTCTCTGGGACCTCGTATCCACAGCAACTGCTGGGAAGAAATAATTTTACCTCAGGTTTCCTCACAGACAAAGGTACAGTCCTTTCGGCTTCAGAAAAGCAAGCGGGTCAAATGGCGCTTCCTTTCTGTACAGAGACAAGGGTAGAGGGAAAAAAGCTGCACCAGTCAGCCTGTTCCCAGAATCAAGATTCTTCCCCCGCCTCCTGTGAGGCCACACCATGACGCGGGTGCTCCACAGGTGTAGCCAGGTACGGTGGGGGGCCGTCTAAAAAATTTCAGCAATTAGTGGGCTCGCTCACAGGTGGATCCCTGTTTCTTTCAAGTAGTATTTCAGGGGTACAAGCTGGAATTCGAGATGTCTCCCCCCAGCCGTTTCCTAAAATATGCCTTGCTGACAACTCCCTCAGGCAGGGAGGCTGTGCTAGAGGCAATTAATAAGCGGTATTCCCAGCAGGTAATACTCAAGGTGCCCCTACTTCAACAAGGACGGGGTTACTATTCCACACGGGTTGGGGTACCGAAACCGCATGGTTCGGTGTGACCCATTTTATATTTAAAATCCTTGAACACAAAAATTCAAGTTCAAGATGGAATCGCTCAGGGCGGTTATTCCAAGCCTGGACGAGGGGGATTACATGGTATCCTGGGACATCAAGGATGCTTACCTGCATGTCCCCATTTACCATCCTCGCCAGGAGTACCTCAGATTGTGGTACAGGATTACCATTACCAAGTCCAGACACTGCCGTTTGGACTGTATATGGCACCGAGGGTGTTTTATCAAGGTAATGGCCGAAATGTTGATACTCCTTCAAAAAAAAGGGAGTTGTAATTATCCCGTACTTGGACAATCTCGTTATAAGGGCGAGGTCCAAGGAGCAGTTGGTAGTCGGGGTAGCACTATTTTGGAAAGTGCTACAACAGCATGGTTGGATTCTAAACAGTCCAAAGTCACAGCTGGTTCCTATGACACGTCTACTGTTCCTGGGGATGGTTCTGGACATAAACCAGAAATAGTGTTTCTCCCGGAGGAGAAAGCCAAGGAGTTGTCATCTCTAGTCAGAGACCTCCTGAAGCCAAAATAGGTAGCGGTGCATCATTGCACGCGAGTCCTGGGAAAAATGGTAGCTTCCTACGAAGCAATCCCATTAGGCAGGTTCCATACAAGAACTTTTCAGAGGGACCTGTTGGACAAGTGGTCCGGATCGCATCTTCCGATGCATAGGCTGATAACCCTGTCTCCAAGGACCAGGGTATCTCTACTGTGGTGGCTGCAGAGTGCCCATCTTCAAGAGGGCCGCAGGTTCGGCATACAGGACTAGGTCCTAGTGACCATGGATTCCAGCCTTTGAGGCTGGGAGGCAGTCACACAGGGAAGAAATTTCCAGGGACTTTGGTCAAGTCAGGTTATTTCCCTACACATAAATATTCTGGACCTGAGGGCCATTTACAATGCCCTGAGGCCGGCAAGGCCTCTGCTTCAAAACCAGCCGGTACTGATCCAATCAGACAACATCACGGCAGTCGCCCATGTAAACCAACAGGGCGGCACAAGAAGCAGGATGGCGATGGCAGAAGCCACAAGGATTCTCCGATAGGCGGAAAATCATGTGTTAGCACTGTCAGCAGTGTTCATTCCCGGAGTGGACAACTGGGAAGCAGATCTTCTCAACAGACACGACCTCCACCCGGGAGAATGGGGACTTCCTCCAGAAGTCTTCCAATAGGATTGTACACCATTGGTAAAGGCCACAGGTGGACATGATGGCGTCCCGCCTCAACAAAAAGCTATAAAAGATATTGCACCGGGTCAAGGGACCCTCAGGCGATAGCTCTGGTAACACCGTGGGTGTACCAGTCGGTTTATGTGTTCTCCCCTCTGCCTCTCATACCAAAGGTACTGAGAATAATAAGAAGGCGAGGAGTAAGACCGATACTCGTGGATGGCCAAGAAGAGCTTGGTACCCAGAACTTCAAGAATTTATATCAGAGGACCCATGGCCTCTGCCACTCAGACAGGACCTGCGGCAGCAGGGGCCCTGTCTGTTCCAAGACTTACCGCGGCTGCGTTTGTCGGCATGGCGGTTGAACGCCGGATCCTGAAGGAAAAGGGCATTCCGGAGGAAGTCATTCCTACGCTTACTAAAGCCAGGAAAGAGGTTACAGCAACTCATTATCACCGCATATGGCAAAAAT
Organism: Pseudophryne corroboree; assembly: GCF_028390025.1. Lineage (NCBI taxonomy): Eukaryota > Metazoa > Chordata > Amphibia > Anura > Myobatrachidae > Pseudophryne > Pseudophryne corroboree. The sequence continues at coordinate 946,237,011 of NC_086444.1, read as the reverse complement.
ATGTTGCATGGTGTGAGGCCGAAAGGGCCCCAACAGAGGAATTTCAACTAGGTCGATTTCTGCATTTCCTGCAAGCAGGAGTGACTATGGGCCTTAAATTGGGTTCCATTAAGGTACAGATCTCGGCTCTGTCGATTTTCTTTCAAAAAGAACTAGCTTCAGTACCTGAAGTTCAGACATTTATAAAAGGAGTGCTGCAGAGTCAGCCCCTGTTTGTGCCTCCTGTGGCACCTTGGGATCTCAACGTGGTGTTGAGTTTCTTAAAATCATATTGGTTTGAACCACTAAAAACCGTGGATCTGAAATATCTCACGTGGAAGGTGGTTATGTTATTGGCCTTGGCTTCTGCCAGGCGAGTATCAAAGTTGGCGGCTTTGTCTTGTAAAAGCCCTTATTTGAATTTCCATATGGATAGGGCAGAATTGAGGACTCGTCCCCAGTTTCTCCCAAAGGTGGTGTCAGCGTTTCACCTGAACCAGCCTATTGTGGTGCCTAGGCTACTAGGGACTTGACGGACTCCAAGTTGCTAGACGTTGTCAGGGCACTGAAAATATATGTTTCCAGAACGGCTAGAGTCAGAAAATCTGACTCGCTGTTTATCCTATATGCACCTAACAAGCTGGGTGCTCCTGCTTCTAAGCAGACTATTGCTCGTTGGATTTGTAGTACAATTCAGCTTGCACATACTGTGGCAGGCCTGCCACAGCCAAAATCTGTCAATGCCCATTCCACAAGGAAGGTGGGCTCGTCTTGGGCGGCTGCCCGAGAGGTCTCGGCTTTACAACTTTGCCGAGCAGCTACTTGGTCAGGGGCAAACACGTTTGCAAAATTCTACAAATTTGATACCCTGGCTGAGGAGGACCTGGAGTTCTCTCATTCAGTGCTGCAGAGTCATCCGCACTCTCCCGCCCGTTTGGGAGCTTTGGTATAATCCCCATGGTCCTTACGGAGTTCCCAGCATCCACTAGGACGTTAGAGAAAATAAGAATTTACTCACCGGTAATTCTATTTCTCGTAGTCCGTAGTGGATGCTGGGCGCCCATCCCAAGTGCGGTTTATCTGCAATACTTGTACATAGTTATTGTTAACTAAATCGGGTTATTGTTGAGCCATCTGTTGAGAGGCTCTATTGTTTCATACTGTTAACTGTGTTTCATATCACGAGTTGTACGGTGTGATTGGTGTGGCTGGTATGAGTCTTACCCGGGATTCAAAATCCTTCCTTATTGTGTACGCTCGTCCGGGCACAGTACCTAACTGAGGCTTGGAGGAGGGTCATAGTGGGAGGAGCCAGTGCACACCAGGTAGTCTAAGATCTTTCTAGAGTGCCCAGCCTCCTTCGGAGCCCGCTATTCCCCATGGTCCTTACGGAGTTCTCAGCATCCACTACGGACTACGAGAAATAGAATTACCGGTGAGTAAATTCTTATTTTCACTTATTACGCACACACACTTTTCACTTTTTATGCACACACCTCTTTCACTGTATATGCACATACACCCCTTTCACTTTATATGCACACCTCTTTCACTTATTACGCACACACACTTTTCACTTATTACGCACACACAATCTCACTTTATATGCATACAGACACACCTTTTTCACTTATTATGCGCGCACACACCTCTTTCACTTATTTTGCACACACACTTTTCACTTATTATGCACACAACCTCTTTCACTTATTACAAACACACACACACTTCACTGAATAACACACACACAGACACACACTTTCCTTTCCTTGCCCCTCTCCCCTATAACACTTCATAACATGTATGCACATAATTACACAGGCGGATCATGCTGTCGGCATTTATTACAGATGCCTCCTGCCGCCCGCCAGCACCCCGCGCTTGCGCCACACACAGTGCAGCTTTAGCCGCGCACTACATACCTGTGAGTCGAGACGGAAGAAGTGAGCCGGGACGGAGGAAGAGAGTGCTTCTCCTGGCCACCACTGTTACCATGGACACTGCTGCTATTGACGTGCTGCGCTCTCCAGATCCACCCATAGTAGAGTCAGGCCACTGCTGGCGGCACTATGAATGTGAGGAGGCAGCTGTCATGTCATTGAGCAGCTCCTCCGTCTCATTTAAAAAAAAAAATCATTGGTCAGCTGGGTTAATGGAGTTGAGAGCAAGGGGGTACTCAGAAACCCCCCCCTGCGTGCAATAGTGATTGCCTGTGACATTGAAGTTAGACACTCTATTTATTGAGCTATCTGCCCTTAAATAGAAAGCTATAGAATTCTAACTATTTGAAGTTTACCTTGTACATTGAGAAGCAACAATTATCATTGCATATGAGCAGATCTATGTAGTTCAGTATGATATCCCGCATGACGGGATGCCGGCTTTCAGGATCCCCACAGTGGCATCCCGCCTGCCGGAATACTAGCAGTGAGCGCTGTGATTCCCCTCGTGGGCTTGCTGTGCTTGCCACGCTTTGGGCCCAGTGGCCATGGGTTCTATTCTCCCTCAGGTGGTGGCGTGGACCCCCCACCCAAGTGGGAATACCGGGGAGTGGTCGGTATTCCAACCACCAGCATTTTACCATTTGCTGGGATTACGGCGTCGGGATCCCGAATGCTGGGATCTCAACAGCCGGTATTTTAACTACATCCAGTAGTGTGTGGCTGCAAGGGATTGGATGTGTGGCTGCAAACTACATAGTACAAGTAGATTCATACTGTTAGAAATCTCATAGTTTATATGCAGGATCAAATAGAATGAGTGGGTGTTTGACTGGAATGCAACAGGTTATAGGTTTGAAACCTAGGTATAGCAGTATATCGAAATGTGTTATTCAATAAAGGGTAGTGTAACTGAATAAGAGCGAGCTTTCAAATAAAGTGTATGAATGTGGCATAAAGATATAAATCCATTTCCTTGCAGTGTTCTATAAGTGTGTGTGTATTATTTATATATATATATATATATATATATATTAATCAGTATAAAGTCCAGCACTCCATGGGTTAATAGACAGTATGCTCCGGTGCCCTGCTCATATGAATGAATGTACTGCCACAAAGCAAGCTGGCACTCCTGAAGACTTAACATACACGCAGACACAGTTAAGTTGTCAACGTTTCAGGGCTTTTGCCCTTTTATCAAGACCAACTGTAACAAACAAAAGATAAAACATTTATATTTAACCAACACCTCGTGCACTTCCTTCCACGGCGCCCGCTGAAACCCGATGACGTCATTGGCACTCGCCAGTGCCAGCGACCCGGCATCAGAGGGGGGCAAGGAGTAACAAACAGTGACGTCCCATCACCATGGTAATCCGGATAGGCTAAAGGAATGTAAACATGAACATGTGGTCAAGCAGCAGCTTAAAGGATCTAGCAATATGATACATACATAAAGCAGCTGGAGGCATTTGTTACTCTAATGCAGGACATGTAGATTAGTAATAAATCACACCCTATGTGTTGAATATAACACTAAAATGTCACCATAACAAAATACTATGAAAAGCAGTAACTACACGTAACCTTCTACAACTATACCCATAATAGTTAATATTACTAATAAAGTCATACTATTAAATTATTATTAAAGAGAGGCTATAGAAAACTGGTATAAGATAGTATTTCATTGAGTCCAAAGGGCTTAACAGACTGCAACGTGTGAATCCACCATGCCTCTTTTTGTAGTAGAGTGCGCCCTCGATTACCACCTCTTGGGGATTCGGGTACCCCATCAATGATTTTATAGCGTATGGATGAAATGCTATGTTGTAGTTCCTTGAAATGACGTGCTACCGGTTGGTCTGAACCACGTCCTTCTAGGGCTGCCCGAATACTGGACCGGTGCAATGCTATTCTTTCTTTAAATTATCGGATGGTTTTGCCGATATACAGCAACCCACATGGGCATTTGATGTAATATATCACATATCGGCTTGTACATGTATATGGCTGTTTGATCTTAAACTCCTTCCCAGACCGGCGATGGTGAAAGACAGCACCTGGTTCCAGACTGCTGCACGTTGTGCAACCCAGACACCTGTAATTGCCCGGCTTTCTAGTCAAAAAATGCGTGGCCGGTGTAGGTTTAAAGTTTGAAATGTCATTATGTACCACCGAGTCTCTAATATTGCGTCCTCTATGGTAAGAGGGCAATATCTTGGTCTCCTTAAATGACTTCAGTTGTTTATCATGGGTGATGATAGGCCAAATCTGTTTTGCCTTCTGCATGGTCACCATGCTAGAGGTGGAAAAATCTTGTGGCCACACAATGGAATTTCATTTTTTGTGATTTTTGTAAAAGACTTGAACGATCCTGCATCAGGGCCCTATTTTTGGCTTTCTTTAAATACTTCAGTTTATACCCCCTCATGATAAATTTACGTGTCATAATGTCCATTTGCTTAATGGCCTTGGCATAATTACTGCAAATCCGCCTAATCCTAATATATTGGGAATATGGCAATCCCCATTTTAGGGCCGGCGGAGTGGTGTTCCTGTCAGTCTCTTTTACAAACAAAGAGGTATGAAGGTAATGGAGATGGTCCTGTTTCACAGCTACATCTAAATAGTGTATTTCATCGTAGCTGGTAGCATACGTAAATTTGATAGAAACATCCAATAAATTGATTTCCTGCATAGCCAGTTGGAAACTTTCCTGAGACCCTGACCATAACACAAAGATGTCATCTATGTTACGGAAATATGTCTTGATGTTACCACCTACATTGGGGTTCGTCAGAAAAAGTTCATTTTCTACTTCTCGCATAAAAATGTTTACAAAGCTCGGAGCCACGCATGACCCCATTGCGCAACCCAAGCTCTGCCGATAGAACTTACCATCGAATATGAAATAGTTGCGAGAAAGAGTCAATTCTAGTAACTGAATAAAGAAATTGATGTCTGGTCCCTTATACTTCTGACTACCAGTGATACAGCGTCTAATGGCCTCAATATCTCTCTGGTGGGGAATATTGGTATATAGGCTAATCACGTCTATGGTTCACATGAGGTAGTTCTCAGGTAATGGCGACAACTTCTCTAATTGTAGTAAAAAGGCCGTGGTATCTTTAAGACATACTTTTGATCTTGTACAATCGGCTGTAGGAAGAAGTCCAAATACTTGGAAATATTATAGAAGAGGGAGTCTCGAGCCGCAATTATTGGTCTTCCTGGCAGGTTCAACGGATTCTTATGAAGTTTGGGGATGGTATACAGGACCGGTATAACTGGCCAATCCAGAGTTAATGTTTCCTTGGTCTTTGAATTAATGATGTTATCTTCAACTGCCTTGTTCAAAATATGGTCAATTTCTGCTTTGAAAATAGGAGTTGGGTCCGATTGCAATAGTTGATAGGTAGACACATCTGCAAGTTGATTATACACCTCAGTCTTGTAGGACACCAAGTCCTGGACCACAATACCCCCTCCCTTATCCGCCGAGCGGATTACAATATCTTTGTAACCGGCCAAATTGTTCAAAGCTGTTCGTTCTTCCATAGACAGATTATTCATTTGGAAACCATTATTTATCTGAGGCTCTTCATATACACTGTTCATGTGGTTAATGAAACATTTGATGTTAACGTTCGAGGAAACTGGATCAAAAGTAGTGGGTTTGTGCAGAGGAGTGTCCTGTGTCGGTAAAAGGGAACCTTCTCCAAAGTGTTCCTTCAGTCTTACGCTGCGACCGAATTTGTATAAATCCACTTTATTTTTTATAAGTGTCAGGCTTCTTTGTTGGAACAAAGGATAACCGCTTATTCAACACGGACAATTCATCAGTTGTTAATGAGCGCGTTGACAGATTAAAAACTAAGTTTTCTTGATCTTGGCTCTTTTGGATTTTCCTTGCCCATTGTCCACCACGGCGGGTGTAGGGCCTTTTTTGAGATCTCTTGCCGCTCTTGTAGTGACCCCCGCTGGGGGTTTCTTCCCGTTTTTTGACGAAGTACCCTCTGCACATTCTGTGCACAGTTGGTCTTGATAAAAGGGCAAAAGCCCTGAAACATTGACAACTAAACTGTGTCTGCGTGTATGTTAAGTTTCCAGGAGTGCCAGCTTGCTTTGTTGCAGTACATTCATTCATATGAGCAGGGCACCGGAGCATACTGTCTATTAACCCATGGAGTGCTGGACTTTATACTGATTAATATTTCTCTAACGTCCTAAGTGGATGCTGGGGACTCCGTAAGGACCATGGGGATTAGCGGCTCCGAAGGAGACTGGGCACAACTAAAGAAAGCTTGAGGACTACCTGGTGTGCACTGGCTCCTCCCACCAAGACCCTCCTCCAGACCTCAGTTAGATTCTTGTGCCCGGCTGAGCTGGATGCACACTAGGGGCTCTCCTGAGCTCCTAGAAAGAAAGTATATTTAGGTTTTTTATTTTACAGTGAGATCTGCTGACAACAGACTCACTGCAGCGAGGGACTAAGGGGAGAAGAAGCGAACCTACCTAACAGGTGGTAGTTTGGGCTTCCTAGGCTACTGGACACCATTAGCTCCAGAGGGATCGACCGCAGGACCCGACCTTGGTGTTCGTTCCCGGAGCCACGCCGCCGTCCCCCTTACAGAGCCAGAAGCATGAAGAGTCCGGAAAATCGGCGGCACAAGACTTCGGTCTTCACCAAGGTAGCGCACAGCACTGCAGCTGTGCGCCATTGCTCCTCATGTACACCTCACACTCCGGTCACTGATGGGTGCAGGGCGCTGGGGGGGGCGCCCTGAGGGCAATATATGACACCTTGGCTGGCAAATCTACATCATATATAGTCCTAGAGGCTATATAGATGTAAAATTACCCCTTCCAGTATTCCAGAAAAAGCGGGAGAAAGTCAGTTGGAAAAGGGGCGGGGCTTCTCCCTCAGCACACTGGCGCCATTTTCTCTTCACAGTGCAGCTGGAAGACAGCTCCCCAGGCTCTCCCCTGTAGTTTTCAGGCTCAAAGGGTTAAAAAGAGAGGGGGGGCACTAAATTTAGGCGCAATATATGTATACAAGCAGCTATTTGGGGAAAAATCACTCAGTTATAGTGTTAATCCCTGCATTATATAGCGCTCTGGTGTGTGCTGGCATACTCTCTCTCTGTCTCCCCTAAGGACTTTGTGGGGTCCTGTCCTCAGTCAGAGCATTCCCTGTGTGTGTGCGGTGTGTCGGTACGGCTGTGTCGACTTGTTGGATGAGGAAGGTTACGTGGAGGCGGAGCAGAGGCCGATAAATGGGATGTCGCCCCCTGTGGGGCCGACACCAGAGTGGATGGATAGGTGGAAGGTATTAACCGACAGTGTCAACTCCTTACATAAAAGGCTGGATGACGTAACAGCTGTGGGACAGCCGGCTTCTCAGCCCGCACCTGCCCAGGCGTCTCAAAGGCCATCAGGGGCTCAAAAAAAAAACGCCCGTTACCTCAGATGGCAAACACAGATGTCGATACGGAGTCTGACTCCAGTGTCGACGAGGTTGAGACATATACACAATCCACTAGGAACATCCGTTACATGATCTCGGCAACGAAAAATGTGTTACGCATTTTCTGACATGAACCCAAGTACCACATAAAAGGGGTTTTATTTTTGGGGAGAAAAAGCAGCCAGTGTTTTGTTCCCCCATCAGATGAATGAATGAAGTGGGTAAAGAAGCGTGGTTTCCCCCGATAAGAAACTGGTAATTTCTAAAAAGTTACTGATGGCGTACCCTTTCCCGCCAGAGGATAGGTCACGTTGGGAGATATCCCTTAGGGTGGATAAGGCGCTCACACGATTGTCAAAAGGTGGCACTGCCGTCTTAGGATACGGCCACCTTGAAGGAACCTGCTGATAAAAAGCAGGAGGCGATCCTGAAGTCTGTATTTACACACTCAGGTTATATACTGAAACCTGCAATTGCCTCAGCATAAATAGTGCTGCTGCAGCGTGGTCTGATACCCTGTCAGATAATATTAATACGCTAAGACAGGGATAATATTTTGCTAACTTAGAGCAATGTCCATTCTGCCAGGAGGGTATTAGAAACCCGGCAGTGGACAGGTGATGCTGCATTTAAAAGGCACATGGAGATTCTGCCTTATAAGGGTGAGGAATTGTTTGGGGATGGTCTCTGGGACCTCGTATTCACAGCAACAGCTGGGAAGAAATTTTTTTACCTCAGGTTTCCTCACAAAAGCCTAAGAAAGCACCGTATTTTCAGGTACAGTCCTTTCGGCTTCAGAAAAGCAAGCGGGTCAAAGGCGCTTCCTTTCTGCACAGAGACAAGGGAAGAAGGAAAAAGCTGCACCAGTCAGCCAGTTCCCAGGATCAAATATCTTCCCTCGCTTCCTCTGAGTCCACCGCATGACGCTGGGGCTCCACAGGTGGAGACAGGTGCGGTGGGGGCGCGTCTCGGGAACTGCAGGGACCAGTGGGCTTGCCCACAGGTGGATCCCTAGGTTCTGCAAGTAGTATCACAGGGATACAGGCTGGAGTTCGAGACTGCTGCCCTCGGAGAAAGGTAGTACTGGCGGCAATTCACAAGCTGTACCTCCAGCAGGTGAAATCAAGGTACCCCTCCTTCAACAAGGCCGGGGTTACTATTCCAAAATGTTGTGGTACCGAAACCAGACGGTTCGGTGAGACCCATTCTAAAATTGAAAGCCTTGAACACTTATATACGAAGGTTCAAGTTCAAAATGGAATCGCTCAGGGCGATTATTGCAACCCTGGAAAATTTCAGGGTATCACTGGACATCAAGGATACTTACCTGCATGTCCCTATTTACCCTCTTCACCAGGTGTACCTCAAAATTGTGGTACAGGATTGTCATTACCAATTCCAGACGTTGCCGTTGGTCTGTCCCCGGCACCGAGGGTATTTACCAAGGTAATGGCCGAAGTACTTATCCCGTACTTGGATGATCTCCTTATAAAGGCGAGGTCCAGGGAGCAGTTGTTCGTCGGAGTAGCACTATCTTGGGAAGTGCTACAACAGCACAGCTGGAGTCTGAATATTCCAAAGTCGCAGCTGGTTCCTACGACGCGTCTACTGTTCCTGGGTATGGTTCTGGACACAGAACAGGATAAAAAGGGTTTCTCCCGGAGGAGAAGTCCAAGGAGTTGGCGTCTCTAGACGGAGACCTCCTAATACAAATACAGGTATCTGTGCTTCAATGCACGCGAGCCTTGGGAAAGATGGTAGCTTCTTACGAAGAATTTCCATTCGCCAAGTCCCATGCAAGGATCTTCCAGTGGGATCTGTTGGACAAGTGGTCCGGGTCGCATCCTCAGATGCATCGGCGGATAACCCTGTCTCCAAGGGCCAGGGTGTCGCTGTGGTGGTGACTGCAGAGTGCTCATCTTCTAGGGGGCCGCAGATTCGGCATACAGGACTGGGTCCTGGTGACCATGGATGCCAGCCTTCAAGGCTGGGGGGCAGTCACACAGGGAAGAAACTTCCAAGGCCTATGGAAAAGTCAGGAGACTTCCCTACACATAAATGTTCTGGAACTATGGGCCATTTACAATGCCCTAAGTCAGGCTAGACCCCTGCTTCAACACCGGCCGGTGCTGATCCAGTCAGACAACATTACGGCGGTCGCTCATGTAAACCGACAGGGCGGCACAAGAAGCAGGATGGCGATGGCAGAAGCCACAAGGATTCTCTGATGGGCGGAAAATCATGTGTTAGCACTGTCAGCAGTGTTCATTCCCGAGTGGACATCTGAGAAGCAGACTTTCTCAGCAGACACGACCTCCACCCGGGAGAGTGGGGACTTCATCCAGAAGTCTTCCAAATGATTGTACACCGTGGGGAAAGGCCACAGGTGGACAGGATGGCGTCCCGCCTCAACAAAAAGCTACAAAGATATTGCGCCAGGTCAAGGGACCCTCAGGCGATAGCTGTGGACGCTCTGGTAACACCGTGGGTGTACCAGTCGGTGTATGTGTTCCCTTCTCTGCCTCTCATACCCAGGGTAATGAGAATAATAAGAAGGAGAGGAGTAAGAACTATACTCATTGTTCCGGGTGGCCAAGAAGAGCTTGGTACCCAGAACTCCAAGAAATGATCTCAGAGGACCCATGGCCTCTGCCGCTCAGACAGGACCTGCTGCAGCAGGGGGCCTGTCTGTTCCAAGACGTACCGCGGCTGCGTTTGACGGCATGGCGGTTGAACGCCGGATCCTGAAGGAAAAAGGCATTCCGGAGGAAGTTATCCCTATGCTATTTAAAGCTAGGAAAGAAGTGAACGCAAACCATTATCACCGCATATGGCGGAAATATGTTGCGTGCTGTGAGGCCAGTAAGGCCCCAAAGGAGGAATTTCAGCTAGGTTGATTTCTGCACTTCCTACAAGTCAGAGGTGACTATGGGCCTAAAATTGGGTTCCATTAAGGTCCAGATTTCGGCTCTATCGATTTTCTTCCAAAATAGAACTGGCTTCACTGCCTGAAGTTCAGACTTTTGTTAAGGGAGTGCTGCATAGTCAGCCCCCGTTTGTGCCTCCAGTGGCACCGTGGGATCTCAACGTAGTGTTGGATTTCCTGAAGTCGCATTGAGTTGAGCCACTTAAATCCGTGGAGCTACAATACCTCACGTGGAAAGTGGTCATGCTGTGGGCCTTGGCGTCGGCCAGGCGTGTATCAGAATTGGCGGCTTTGTCAAAAGCTCTTATCTGTATTTTATATGGATAAGGCGGAATTGAGGACTCGTTCCCAATTCCTTCCTAAGGTGGAAGGTGGTAGCAGTTTTTCATGTGAACCAACCTATTGTGGTGCCTGCGGCTACTTGGGACTTGGAGGATTCAAAGTTTCTGGACGTAGTCAGGGCCCTGAAAAGTATATGTTTCCAGGACGGCTGGAGTCAGGAAAACTGACTCGCTATTTATCCTGTATGCACCCAACAAGCTGGGTGCTCCTGCTTCTAAGCAGACTATTGCTCGCTGGATCTGTAGCACGATTCAACTTGCACATTCTGCGGCTGGACTGCCGCACCCTAAATCTGTGAAAGCCCATTCCACGAGGAAAGTGGGCTCTCCTTGGGCGGCTGCCCGAGGGGTCTCGGCTTTACAAATTTGCCGAGCTGTTACTTGGTCGGGTTCAAACACTCTTGCAAGAGTCTACAAGTTTGATACCCTGGCTAAGGAGGACCTAGAGTTTGCTCATTCGGTGCTGCAGAGTCATCCGCACTCTCCCGCCCGTTTGGGAGCTTTGGTATAATCCCCATGGTCCTTACGGAGTCCCCAGCATCCACTTAGGACGTTAGAGAAAATAAGATTTTACTCACCGGTAAATCTATTTCTCGTAGTCCGTAGTGGATGCTGGGCGCCCATCCCAAGTGTGGATTGTCTGCAATACTTGTATATAGTTATTGCCTAACTAAAGGGTTATTGTTGAGCCATCTGTTGAGAGGCTCAGTTGTTATCATACTGTTAACTGGGTATAGTATCACGAGTTATACGGTGTGATTGGTGTGGCTGGTATGAGTCTTACCCGGGATTCAAAATCCTTCCTTATTGTGTCAGCTCTTCAGGGCACAGTATCCTAACTGAGGTCTGGAGGAGGGTCTTGGTCAGAGGAGCCAGTGCACACCAGGTAGTCCTAAAGCTTTCTTTAGTTGTGCCCAGTCTCCTGCGGAGCCGCTAATCCCCATGGTCCTTATGGAGTCCCCAGCATCCACTACGGACTACGAGAAATAGATTTACCGGTGAGTAAAATCTTATTAATTGCTTTTCTGGAGGTTTTCCAGCAAGGACTGTCCAGGCACCCAGTGTGCAGTGCACTATTTGTTTCAAGATTGCTTGTGGTTTTAACAGTTCACTGGCTGGAATAGCATGTCTTCTGTGGATTCAATACCGGGCTACAGCAGTATTTCATTACCAGTAGGAGAAGGATTAAGCCTCACTGATTCAGAAGCTGTGGCTATTTTATTCACAGACAAACTAGAGGATGCTTGTGGTGGAGAAATGGCTGAACAGATTTTCATAGCTTTGAATAGATTAAAGAAAAGGGAAATTGACTTTTATTTTCACGGTGTTACAGTATCCGATTATTTTAGGGATAAGAAAATACCTTGCGGGTTCCGCGTTCGAAATATACCTACAATTGGTCGTCACAACCCAGATTTTTGCAGACGTTGGGCTGCGGTATTAAATAAGTGCTCATACGATTTGATTCTCTTGGTTATAGAGGAATCCCGTAGAGAACTACTTCTAGCCAGAGAAAAGATCACCAAATTTGAAGCAAGTAATACTGCTATAATTAGTGCTGAAGCATCACAGGAGTTGCTGAACAAATTGACCACTGATATAGAGAAATACCGCCTTGACCTTATCCAATTTAAAAAAACAAAACGAAACATGGTGGACAGAGATTATTTGGAACACAAAGTGTATGCATGGGCATATAATTGCAGCTCTGACACCAATAGGAGGCCTAAATTTAGGCGCAATAAGAAATTCACTTTGGAAACTGACAATTCGAGTGCGCTTTCATCTAGTGACACAGAATGTGCAGAGGGTACTTCGTCAAAAAACGGGAAGAAACCCCCAGCGGGGGTCACTACAAGAGCGGCAAGAGATCTCAAAAAAGGCCCTACACCCGCCGTGGTGGACAATGGGCAAGGAAAATCCAAAAGAGCCAAGAGCAAGAAAACTTAGTTTTTAATGTCAACGCGCTCATTAACAACTGATGAATTGTCTGTGTTGAATAAGGGGTTATCCTTTGTTCCAACAAAGAAGCCTGACACTTTTAAAAATAAAGTGGATTTATACAAATTCGGTCGCAGGGTAAGACTGAAGGAACACTTTGGAGAAGGTTCCCTTTTACCGACACAGGACACTCCTCTGCACAAACCCACTACTTTTGATCCAGTTTCCTCGAATGTTAACATCAAATGTGTCATTAACCACATGAATAGTGTATATGAAGAGCCTCAGATAAATAATGGTTTCCAAATGAATAATCTGTCTATGGAAGAACGAACAGCTTTGAACAATTTGGCCGGTTACAAAGATATTGTAATCCGCTCGGCGGATAAGGGAGGGGGTATTGTGGTCCAGGACTTGGTGTCCTACAAGACTGAGGTGTATAATCAACTTGCAGATGTGTCTACCTATCAACTATTGCAATCGGACCCAACTCCTATTTTCAAAGCAGAAATTGACCATATTTTGAACAAGGCAGTTGAAGATAACATCATTAATTCAAAGACCAAGGAAACATTAACTCAGGATTGGCCAGTTATACCGGTCCTGTATACCATCCCCAAACTTCATAAGAATCCGTTGAATCCGCCAGGAATACCAGTAATTGCGGCTCGAGACTCCCTCTTCTATAATATTTCCAAGTATTTGGACTTCTTCCTACAGCCGATTGTACAAGATCAAAAAGTATGTCTTAAAGATACCACGGCCTTTTTGCTACAATTAGAGAAGTTGTCGCCATTACCTGAAAACTACCTCATGTGTACCATAGATGTGATTAGCCTATATACCAATATTCACCACCAGAGAGGTATGGAGGCCATTAGACGCTGTATCACTGGTAGTCAGAAGTATAAGGGACCAGACATCAATTTCTTTATTCAGTTACTAGAATTGACTCTTACTCGCAACTATTTCATATTCGATGGTAAGTTCTATCGGCAGAGCTCGGGTTGCGCAATGGGGTCATGCGCGGCTCCGAGCTTTGCAAACATTTTTATGCGAGAAGTAGAAAATGAACTTTTTCTGACGAACCCCAATGTAAGTGGTAACATCAAGACATATTTCCGTAACATAGATGACATCTTTGTGTTATGGTCAGGGTCTCAGGAAAGTTTCCAACTGGCTATGCAGGAAATCAATTTATTGGATGTTTCTATCGAATTTACGTATGCTACCAGCTACGATGAAATACACTATTTAGATGTAGCCATGAAACAGGACCATCTCCATTACCTTCATACCTCTTTGTTTGTAAAAGAGACTGACAGGAACACCACTCTACACGCCAACAGTCACCATCCGCCAGCCCTAAAATGGGGATTGCATATTCCCAATATATTAGGATTAGGCGGATTTGCAGTAATTACGCCGAGGCCATTAAGCAACTGGACATTATGACACGTAAATTCATCATGAGGGGGTATAAACTGAAGTATTTAAAGAAAGCCAAAAATAGGTCCCTGATGCAGGATCGTTCAAGTCTTTTACAAAAATCACAAAAAATGAAAAAGTCTAATTTCATTGTGTGGCCACAAGATTTTTCCACCTCTAGCATGGTGACCATGCAGAAGGCAAAACAGATTTGGCCTATCATCACCCATGATAATCAACTGAAGTAATTTAAGGAGACCAAGATATTGCCCTCTTACCGTAGAGGACGCAATATTAGAGACTCGGTGGTACATAATGACATTTCAAACTTTAAACCTACACCGGCCACGCATTTTTTGACTAGAAAGCCGGGAAATTACAGGTGTCTGGGTTGCACAACGTGCAGCAGTCTGGAACCAGGTGCTGTCTTTCACCATCGCCGGTCTGGGAAGGAGTTTAAGATCAAACAGCCATATACATGTACAAGCCGATATGTGATATATTACATCAAATGCCCGTGTGGGTTGCTGTATATCGGCAAAACCATCCGATAATTTAAAGAAAGAATAGCATTGCACCGGTCCAGTATTCGGGCAGCCCTAGAAGGACGTGGTTCAGACCAACCGGTAGCACATCATTTCAAGGAACTACAACATAGCATTTCATCCATACGCCATAAAATCATTGATGGGGTACCCGAATCCCCAAGAGGTGGTAATCGAGGGCGCACTCTACTACAAAAAGAGGCATGGTGGATTCACACGTTGCAGTCTGTTAAGCCCTTTGGACTCAATGAAATACTATCTTATACCAGTTTTCTATAGCCTCTCTTTAATAATAATTTAATAGTATGACCAGAGACGTCACCGGGTGTGGTGACACCCGGTGCGCGCCCCTGATCTCCTGTCGCGATCGCAGCAAAAAGGGGGCGTGGAGTTGTA